>NW_026260783.1:0-1200000 GCF_024613125.1 Pisolithus orientalis | reverse complement strand
ACTTCTGAGAACCCGGGTGACGACATCCCTTTTTGGCGCATGCATACCCGGGTCTATGTCATGGCATATGTTATCCACTTGCAGAGACCTTCCGTTCGTAGTCGAGTAATCATCCTTACGCCTTGTTTGTCCCTGACGCTAGACTGCAATCTATGTATTTATACGTTTGTCTCAATACGATACATGCGCTGTCGAAATGCTTGGGGGTGACCACTAACTCAGAATAAACGAATGTATGAAGGTACGTCAGCGGAGCCCAAAAAAACATATAGGACCGGCTCAAAGGGGTCTATTACAAAGAAAGTGCGTATGTAGGGCAGAAAAAGACACCTGTCGGGGTTACTCAAAAGGGTTTGTACGCGCAGCCTATTCGAGTGTAAGTAACAACGGACTACTTAAGGTTGACGTTGGTCGCACCTGATGATCACCACCCCGGTCAGGCCCCTCTCCACAGCCACATAGCCATTCATGCCACCACCGTACCCTCTTCTGTGGTTCCTCTTCGCGCAGCGGCGGGCCGATGACTAGAGGGGGGGTTGGTGATAGTGGTTTCTGATTTGAAATACTGGGAGGGACGTGGGGAGAAGGAACGGGGAGTGAAAGTGGTGAGCCTGTCAGCGGTCGAGGAACGGTATTCGACCGTTGTGAGTGAACGCTAGGGCCGGTCGCGGCTGGGGACTGTGGTATCGAATCTACGACGGCCGTGTTTGGTGGGGACAGTGACAGGCGTCTTTCCGATGGGTGAATAAATGGATTGGCATGATTGGTTGTAGTGCCAATATTGTTACTGTCACCAATGGATGGCGTCGGCGAATATACGACGCGCTGGGGAGACCGGTCTATGTCACCTAATGGCACAACATCGACGGAGTCGTGAGATTTCAAAGCGCGGTGGTCCCCCAGCCCATTACGCGCACTGGCACGTTGTAAAGGGCGTCGGCCAGACAAAATGAGGCTTGCTTTGCGGGTGACATCTCCGAGTACGGATGGTTCGGTAGTCATTTGCACCGATTCGCGAGCAGCCTTCCGGCGTTGCCGTTCGGCCACCTCCCATCTCTTCAGAGTCTGTTAGGGGCAAGGAATTAATGTGTATCCGGAGCGGCGCAGCAAATGAAGACGGCGTGAAAACATAGAAACACGAATGTTTAGTACCTCTTGTACTCGTCGCGTCTCGGCTGCTGCATCCCCGGACGGTGGATATACTCCCTCAATGGTGTCGTTGTCATCTTCCTCCTCCTGTCCTTCGCTTTCCTGGTGAAATAGTTGTTTTTCCTTCCCCTTGCCAGTGCACGAGCTAGACGAAGGTTGCTGGTCTCCGAAATGGCTTTCAAGCGATGCTCTCCACACGCGAGATCGATTGAAACCGTCTTCTGAGGTTGGCGAGGGTGGTAGGGAGGGTAAAGGCTCGACAACCGTGGAGCCTAGTAGTGAGGTTGACATGACCGACGACGACGGTAATAACAACGCTGCTGTGGAGTTCGTTACGCTGAATTTGATCGGTTTCGGAAGCCCCAGTGCCCAGTCGCACGCGTCGCAATTGCTCCTGAACGAAAACAATCTTGGGAGACGATTCAAGCGCGACAGCACCCGGTCGGTGCGCAGTCAACACCTGCGGCGCGGGTTTAATGAAGAATAGCCCATGCCAATGTGTAGTAAAAATTGAGTGATGCTATGTAGTTACAGTGCAAATGCTAACATATTACACGTTGCATAAATGACAGTATAAGTGATCAAAACAGGACTAAAAGTCCTCGTCTAGTGTGCTATCCAACTGCCATCAACACAAGGTGAATCTTGAATATGCACAGTACTCACAAAGTCCAGGAAGACCGGGTCTCTAGGTTTTGGCCGTGACTAACATTTGCTTTCGTATAGTCGGAGACCCGCCTCTCAAAAAAATTGGTCTTTCCTTGCAGCGAGATCATGTCCATGAAATCGAAGGGATTGGTGGCTTGGTACACCTTCTCGTTACCCAGAGAGACAAGCAAACGATCCGCAACGAACTCAATATACTGGCACATGAGTTCCGCATTCATACCAATCAGACCAACAGGCAGTGCATCTCAAAAGAGCTGAGTGCGCTTTTCGAACCTACGGAGACGCGCTCACCAGTCAAGAACTCTTGTTCGATTTTGACAGCCTCGGTGATGATCCGCTTAATAGTGTCCGGATGAGGTCGACGCCTAAGATGACTGAACAGCAAGCAAGCAAAGTCCGTGTGCATGCCTTCGTCGCGACTGATGAGCTCGTTGGAAAAAGTCAAGCCAGGCATGAGTCCACGTTTCTTGAGCCAAAAGATGGCAGCAAATGACCCTGAGAAGAAAATGCCCTCTACCGCAGCAAAGGCGACTAGTCGCTCAGCAAACGTTGACCGTTTGTCTGAGATCCATTGGAGTGCCCATTCAGCCTTGTGTTTGACACAGGGGAGAGTAGGTTTCGGAGTGGATATTTTCCATCATAATCTGAAAGCCATAAAAGCAGCGTGCTTCTGCGACTTGTACCTCGTTCGAGAAGCGCTCGACGAGATTTTCATTGACGATACCGTCTGAAGCAGCGAAAAACGCAAGTACATGGGAGATAAAATAGCGTTCGTTGTCATTCAGACGGTCATTCCAGTCGTGCATATCCTTGAGGAGGTTCATTTCCTCTGCCGTCCAAAATGAAGCTTCTGCTTTCTTGTACATTTGCCATATCTGAGCGACGTGTGAGCAGAAGTCACGAGAAAGCGATCGACCACCATACTTCGTGATATTGAATAGGGTAAAGCACAAACCGCCGCTTTGACTCCTTCAAGAGCGGCTCTTCGCCTGGCAAACACGAACGTGAATTTCGCGGCAGCGAGTGGCAATTGTAGGCAGCTTACATTCGGGAAGGTCGACATCGCCAACAAACCTCTTGCACGAAGCTTCCAGGTCGTCGTCCGGCTTTTCCCTCGAAAGATCCTCAACCCGAGCGCCCGGCGGCGGCGAAGAGGGACACTTCTTGCTGCCAACCGGGCTATCGGTGCAGCAAGGCTGCCTCGGGGAGTCTAATGAGAATGCTTCGATGGCTGCGGTAACCTGTCATTTCCTGTGAGTGGATGGACCACGGACGGGTGGCATGCTCGATTACCTTCTGGCTTGAAGTCGGTTCTGACATGACCGGAAGCCCTGAGTAATCGAGAAAAAAAAACATACGCCTCCGTCGCGTAGCGTGGGAAAGGACGCAATTAAGGATCGTGTATAAGCAGAAATTCATGATAAACAAGATACTATTACGAGTCCGTACGTCTAATAAATGTAAGTGTAGGTACTGTTAATCACCTTCAGTCTCGATCATCGACCACGTAGTTCCGTAGTCCACTGGTACCATATGGCGATTGTTGCTGTTGTAGAATAGGCGAGGACGAATCATCGGACACAGCAGATGCAGCACGCGAATACATGGTACTCCTGTTGCTACCATGCCCAGGGAGCGAGAGAATGGACGTCCGCGCTGTTTCGCGCATTTGAAGAATATTCTGCCGGAATGCATTCTGTCGCACGCGCCACATCATAAATGTGAACAAGCATCATAGCACAGACTCCTTACCTGTTCGCGCCAGTACTGTTCGCGCTTCTCGCGCTCCGCGTCACGTTGACGCCGGTGGATCAAGAACAACGAAACGAGCGTCCCAGACATCCCTGCAGAAATCGATCAGGAAGGTATTGTGCCCTTATAGGTCACTTAGCGCACCTCCCAAGATGCTCACCCCGACTAAGACATATACCCAGGCCCCAAATTGGTTGGGCATATCAGCACTCTGACCACACACACCATTGCTTTGGCAATTGAACGTGCTGCATCTACCCGCCCAGCCTGTCAGATTCGATTATTTGTGATCATGAAAGAAACCCCACTCTTTATCTCCATCACAAGTCTCGCCGACAGCCTTCATGGTCACGCAAATCAGTCGTTGAGAGTCACAGTACGATCCAACTTGACAGTTTCCTCTAAAATAGGTTGGGGTTCCGATACAGCTGGACGAAACATCCCAGATTGCACGAACCTTGATGCAACGTCGATGTACTCGCTGTTGCCTGTGTATGCGATATAGGCCGTGTTTTCTATTTCGCACGGCTGGCCCACCGTAACGTTTGCCCACCTATGCATGGTTGCGTTCAACTGAACAACCCCATATGAAAATACCACTTAACCTACATGCAGACGTTGTTGAGACAAACAGCGCCATTGACGTTACGACCATAGTGTAACGTGTCAGCAAGCTCTGCGGCATTGGGAGGAGGTTCGCATTGGTCTGAATACATCGTCGGGAGGAATTAGACTACCACTATCTCACAGAGAGAGCATAACAAGGTGATGCCAGTGATACTCACCATCGCGGTTCAGTTGACAGGGACTGCCAACGCCGAGGAGGGGTTGGCACGCATCAGCCTCATCGGGGCAAAATTGACCACTTGGACAGAGCGGTGGAAGTGTGGCATTCTGAGCATAGCCAAACGGGTACTGGTCCTTTCTGCACCCTTTAAGTTCGCAAACACCGGCGGAGGAGCAGTAGGTCTCGGAGTCGCAGTCACTGTAGAATTGATACGTCCCTATCTGGAGACGGTTATCAGCGGAGGAACAGTTTTGCCCTTTGGTTTGATAGCCAGCATTGACGAGAAGCTGGCCAGACGATAAAATGAGCGTGAGGGGCAGCCAGTACATGGTAGGAACGGCGAAAAGGGTGTGGACAGAGCCGAGCAGGCTAAATCGACAAACACACGCGGAGTCTCACCGCGCCCCTCAGCGGACCGCACGCGGGTCACGTATGAAATTTGTTGAATTGTCCCTCTACATGTAAGTACAGAGTAATAAGGTGCTCATTTGCCGCAGCCTGGACAGCAGTGAACTACATCGTGTACGAAAACATCGCATTCAGTGCAGAAGTCGTGGTGGCAATCTGGACAGCGGTATCGGCCCAGCGGGCTGATCCCCTCCGTCACAACTCCACTTGAAGGTGCTGCTGGAAACGGCCGAGCGCATGCGTGACAAGCGCTGGCCGACTGGGACGTGTCGTCGAGTGACGTCCTGGTAGAACCAACCCTCAGCCAAATCATACGGACAAGAGTACAGGTACGAACACCGCTTCGTACGGCTTGACGGGGAACAGGTGGTGGTAGCTTCGTGCCAGATGGGGTGAGCTCACAATCATAAGGCCACAGATATCGCAATCAGTCGGTACGTCGCACACTTTCGCCATACAACGTGGACACAGAAATCCCTCGCTCTTCATGTCCGAGTGGCAAACACAAAGGCTCGGAGTCGACGTGTCTGGAAGACGGGTCGGAAAGCCCATCATCATCAGATCTGCGGGTGGATTTCCACTTCCGCGGCCCGCATTACGGATCGTGGCTTGCTGAACGGGAGGAGGAACTAATTCGAACAACAAGTCCTTGAAATGGCCCTCATTCATGGCCACTCCAAATTTCCCTACGTACTTGCTAGTGAAGAAATCACGGGTTTCTTTTAAATAAATATTTTCACTTACCTCCTGTCTTGTCACTTAGTTCCCTGCAGATTTTCATCTCTGCTGCGAGGGCGATGATGGATATCCGAATTCTACTCTTGACGCAGACCTCTAAAGTCTCGTGAATGTTACCAGGGTCACAAGTAGTTAGCGAGCCATAGATGATAAGGATTTCGCGAGATGACTGTGTCGGTAGGTGACTATGGGTGTGAGCGGGTCACATGGAATGATTTGGGAAGCAAAGTACCTCATGTTGCCTCTCGCCATTTCTATCGCATTCTGCAGGCTTGGTTCTCCAGCAGGTTCCAATTTTGCCCTGTTACTCAACGACCTGAGGACATCTTGAGGGTTGCCTGCAAAATCACGTCAGATGAACACACTGAATACGATGTTACCCTACCTGACATTTCGCCGACGCGCTCCCCAAGGCCAGAACGCATGCCAACAACACCAATTTGTCCAAGTGGGTTCTGGTCAAACCACTCCGCTACAAACTCCCGAGCGTAGCGAAGCGCAAGGTCAAATCGCGTGGGGCGAAAATCACGGTCCATCATGGAATTTGAAAGGTCCAAAATCAAGACCAGATGCCGGATGATCGTGCGTCGTATGGCAGAGGCAGGTGCGAGGAGTCTATGTGCGCTCAGCCAGCGAGTCGAGCACACAAGGTACTGTAGCATACCTCCTTCGTCGGCCCCTAGCCATCAAATCCTCCACAGACCCTTGCAAGCTCCCAGTTTCGTCTTCTTGAACAGTATCCCATGAGCGCGTATATGAGGCCTCCCATGTATAAGCTTGCTATAGCCAGGTGTTCCTCAACTTCCATCCTCCGGGCGGACCCCACATAGGCGAAACTGACCTCCTTTGCCTTTCTTTTTGCTTTTCCCTTCCTCAGCCTTTCTGATGCCTTTCCCTTACCTTTACCCTTGGCACGCGGGTCTTCGTCCCCGAAAAGGGAGATGTCAGAGTCAGAGTCAACGTCCATCGTGAGTGGGCGTGAAAGGTACGATTAGATAATACAGTACAGTAACTTGCAAGTTCCTTGCAGCTCATGGAATAACATGACTGCACGACTTATTTCCTGTCGACTGGCAGGTAACTTCCAAGCAACTCGCCTCACATCAGACATGTCAAAACTCGACTGGCAGTGGTGGAGGATATTCATTGCTTTGGGTAAACTCGATGTAACGAGAGTCATGAGCTTCTAGAATGTAGGTATTGGAGATGCGAGAACAGCTCGAACCAAGAAACGTGGTGCAAACGCACACCAATATTCCTGGCTTCCAAGACACAAAATTTCGTGATAAGGCATAGGAGGCATTGACCATGACATGGACAACTTCATGTCCAATGTGGACTCCCAGTAGTTGTTATTGAGTACTCGGAAAGCGTACAGTTTTCACCTGGGAGTTGTTCGGCGAGGTCAAGTCTTCAGCTTGCATAACATCAGCTTCAGTTCCGGGCTGTGTATCCTAATTGATCAGCGACATCCTCAGTGGACGAAGGGTGAGAAGTGGACCTTAACGCGACTGTCCAAGCCTGGAATTTCGTCCTCTCTTGGTCGATGAGAACGGCTCGTTATGAGCTCCGAAACATCTGCTACCTCGTCCCTTCCCGACGTAGCTAATACCGTTTCGGAGTCATCACAGTCCAGTTCTTCGTTGCAGGGGGAAACATCAGCTACTGGCACCGCACCACGTTCAACGTCGGCCACAGCTATATTGATAGCGCTAGGCGTTGCTGTTGCACCTTCAGGGCGGCGCGCCCAAAGGACCCAATCGGGTGTGGTGCGGTTAGTCCAGGTCCAATTCAAAGATAGACTGGTAGTGCGTGAGTGCACCTCACGGCCCAAGTTGAAGAACGGAATAGAAAGTCCGTCTGTAGGCTATCAGCCGAATCCGAAGGGAGAAACAGACGAAACGCACGAATTATGATGGAACCAAGAACGACGAACGACACTATAGGTTGAATAACTGCCGCGAGCAACTGTTGCTGATCCGCTGGGGGATTTTCAGGAGTGGGAAGGCGAGTCAAAGCTAATGCAGAGACAAACACCGCGCTGACACCCATCTGCCAAGGGCATTCGGCATCAATACTACCACGACTAGAAAACAACTACACACCGGTCCTGAAACCAGATATCAATGACCTAATCGTTGTCAGGAGCTTGGTCAACTCACCGAAGTGCCCCGAAAACAATGCTTCTTTCCAGGAAGATATTTCCGGAACGAATCTATAAAGTAGCAATAAAGGGGGGATGCGACGGAGAACAAGTAATGCGATCATTAGACAACACAGGCGCCAGGGGGTAATCCCGAGATCCGAGGTATTATAGGAACTGAACGGCAGCCAAGCGCCAATATAGATGAAGCAACCGCAGTTCAAGACGTAATCTATGACAGACGCAAACGCATCACCTTCGGTTTGCGTATTGAAATGTCCATCCCATGAAATTGCTGAGCCTGCAGAAACCGTGAGCGAAATGCACTGGTGAGCTAACCACCGCACACACCTGCCGCAAATGCTGCGAGGAGGTCATCAGCGCCGAGACTGCTGGCAACGCCGGTGGTGAAGATCGCGAGAGCTAAATATTGCGCAATGTAGGATTCACGGTCAATGAGACCTCTCCGATGACTAAGCTTCATAAGCTTAGAGAATATGAGCCCTGGGTATTGTACCATGAGTAAGATTCTGCTGAGAGCACGTTCGAGCTTACCGAGAATTCCGCCGAGGGTGGTGCCAAAGATGACCTGATCTATATCACAGAAGAAGTTAGCGTTCCAGTCAACAGAAGAGAACGATATCTCACATAGCCAACCAACGAGGAACCACTTTCCAATGGCGACGCGAGTGGATGTTTCGGCAGTCAGGTATAGAGAAATACTGAGGAACGGATACGCCAACCCATCATTCGCTGCAGATTCAGCTGATAAGATTCTGCGAATCTTGAGGGGGACATGCTTTGCAGCAAATTTTCCGCCTAGGAAAAGAAGATTCTTGGCTGACCACGCCTCACCGATAGAAACTCAGATTACGTACGAGTGATGGCTGCACAGGTGACTGGATCGGTGGGAGTAAGGCAGGAAGCGATACAAAGTGCAGAGATCATATCCAACATCGGGAAAAGGGCATGAAGGATCCCTGTAGCGGCCAGATAAGATCAATTCAGACGGGAGATGGGGCCAGAGACACTCACCTGCTACAATGATCCAACCGAACGCCATGGTAGGCACCACCATAATTAACAAACCCCTGACATGTTCCCACATGTAAGCACACGGCAGCTCAACGCCCACCGCAAAGAGACCAGTTGCAAGGACGATCCTCATAACCTCAAGCGTGATTATGTTCTGCTCAGCACCCCAGGACCTGGGACTGAATACGTTGGCAACATAAGGACCCATGAGCACGCCGAACCCCGTGCCGAGCACGACTTCATTGATATATAGCTACTGAAGAGAATGAGATTGTCGAGCAGATTACAGAGCTCGAACTGACCTTCTCCTTCACAAGAAGGGAAACCATGGAGAACTAGTAGGGTAAGCATTTGAGTTTTCCCGGACACACGCCCGAACGACTAACTAGCACGACGAAGCCACCCAGACACAAGTACGCCAAACTCTGGGGAGTGACCTGAGGTACTAGTAAGTTTGCAAAACGGAAGAGACAACAAAATTGAGGTGAGACCACGGACTTCAAGGACATCTATACTCATTTTAGAGGTGAACCTGTTCCTGGTAGAACCTGCAGGGGGTAAATAGAATTACAAGACAAGCCTGTGATTACACACAAACAAACAAGTCAGTTTAGGTCAGTTGTCACCAAACTCTATTAGCAGCTGTGAATCCGTTGTCATCGACTCAGACGTTGGCCAGGCTATTAGCTGAGGCCAGCTATCGCCGTCCACGGATTTCACCGAGACTTTCTGTCTATCAAGAATATCGCTGGATGCTAATCTCTGCGATGCTTTTCCCAGCGATCGAAACCACCTTCCTTCTATCGACCTGACAGTTTTAAACAACTGCAACAACAATAAGGAAGCAGTAATGACGGGGACGTCGCGTTCTTCAGCATTCTCCATAGGTGGGTTCCGATGCTCCGATTTTGTGAGTCCAGCATTAGCGGAATGCCGCGATAAATATTAATGCCGTGTGCCTTAACCATCCGGGCTCTCTCCTCCCTCCCCCCTCTGCTTCCCCCCCATGGATCGCGCCTTCAGAAGCGTTGCCGTCCTTGTATTGGCCATCCTTGTCGCTGGGTGTGTACACCTTAAGCCGTATTTGGCAGCGATGGGTATAGGAAGGTCCGTAGAATCCATTGGAACCAGCAATTGCAGCATTGTTCCGGAGCTCCAGGCATGCGAGAGTGAATTCCTTTCTTTTTTGTTCCTGTCTCATGAAACTGACCGTGTCGACACAGAGATCATACTACATCAGCCGTCTGGCCTACTCTATTTGGCGTGCTCGACACTATATGGCCGACTCCAGTGGATGCCCGCCATTGATAGGCTCAACGCGTCTGGAATGTCCGAGGACGACCATGTCGCTGTCTACGACTATGAAACGAACTCAATCACGCGGCTCAATTTCACTGGTTTGTCCTCACGCAGTGGAATTTCCCTGCATGGGATGGATGTGGTTATTTCCGCACAGGATCCATCAACTCTTTACGTGTATCTCGTCAACCACCGGAAACCCGCGGCCGGCGACCCCTCCAGCGTTGGGGCTGATTCTGTGATTGAAGTTTTTGAAACTCGACTGGGGGACAGCGAGTTGAGGCATCTTAGGACCTTCGAAGATCCCGCCATCATTATCACTCCCAACGATGTCGTTGGATCTCCAGATGGGAGGAGTATGTACTTCACAAATGACCATTCCCAGAAGTCTGGTCTTGTATGTCATCCTTCACAACTCTTCTCATGCCATGCTAAGTTAGGGACTCTGCACAGAAACGGCATCTGGATGTGTTAATCCAACCTTATGACACGTCTGTTGGCTTTTGTCACGCTGATCATGGCTGTAAATTTGCATACCGCGGACTCCACGGGAGCAACGGGATTGTCAAGGGACTTGGTCACAACAACAATACGTACTACGTCGCAGATTCTATGCTGGGAGAAATCACAGTTCTGAAGAAAGGCACTGATCATACATTGCTATTTAGCGAGGTCATTAAGACAGGTAACACATTTGTGTTGTGTTCTGTCGGTATTTGTATAGCTCAGCCCTTTCCAGGCTTCGCAGCGGACAACCTTGCCATTGATTCCAACGGGGCGCTTTGGGTTGCAGGTTAGTCGCCACCGGTTATTCGTTGCATTCGAAAGCTCACGCGTTGGTCCGCAAGGCCTTGCAGATGTTCTTGGACTTATCTTTAGGAAGTTTGAGGACCCCTCAGCTCCAGTGTCCTCGACGGGCCTTCGAGTGACGGTCAATGGAGACCTGGGCTCCGTTCACGGGCAAAGGTACAACGTTAATAAGGTGAATCCGTCATCCTCCCTTCGTAGTCTATCATTGCTCACCTTCATCCTCACGATAAGGCATTTGAGGATTCAGGTCGATTGGCTTCGGGGATCACATCGGTGGTGTACGATGCCCAAAGGGAACGGTTGTTTATGCATGGTAATCACCCATTTTTCACTTCATTCTGTGTTGTGCGCTAACTATATTCAGGTGTCGTGTCTACGCATCTCACTGTCTGCAAGTTGTCACGTGAACCTCCAAGCGAATCGGCATAGGCTTCTTATAGTCACATGATCCGCGCTGTAATACCATGATAAGCAGTGCTACCGTACCGAGAACTGGGACTGAAGTAATAGGATAATGTAGTACTGTAGACCGTTTATTGGACTGGCACTAGCAGACAACGTTCAGTGTATAGCAAAACCGACATCTTTTGTGGGTGGACCATGTACACACTGACAGCAGCCAAGCCGCTTCGTTGTTATCGCTGTATCGCCATGTGGTGCCAGACTGTGTACTGGCGCGGCCCTATAAAAGTGTCCTTCTCAACAGCTGCCGCGCCCTCAGACTTAAGGCATGCCCCGGGACGGTTTTCGGCTCCCAAGTCTTTCATCCTTAACTTGCATCATGGGTGGAATCGTGTCTAAAGCCGCCAACCAGCAGCCAACCAAGTCGTCACTCGAGCGCGAGAGGCAGTCAACTGACGAGAAGGCCCGACGTGCCTCGGGGAGTGCTCACTACACTGACGTGTCCCTCCCTAAATCGTCCGATGGCTCCGTCTCCCTTTCTAACGTCGAGGCTTGGGAGTTGACTGCTTCAGCAGACCCCAAGATCCAACTCGCTCGTACTGTCCTCGCACATTCCAACATCAAGACAGCATTGACGTCCCGTGAAACGCAGATTGCGGTCCCTCATGTGTTTAACCATGAGGTGGAGTTCCATACCGGGCCCGTTACCAACCAGAAATCGAGTGGTCGTTGCTGGCTGTTTGCAACGACCAATGTTATTAGGTACGAGGTCATGAAGAAACTCAAGCTCAAGGACTTCCAGTGTTCACAAGTTCGTCCACCGTGACTCACGTCACTCGGATGGCATTTTCCTGATATGAAGTTTACTTTCTAGTCCTATCTGTTTTTCTGGGATAAGCTTAACAAGTCCAACTACTACCTTGAGCTGTCTATCGAAAACGCGCACCTTCCAGTGGATGACCGTCTCGTTAATTTCCTAGCAGACGACCTCATTAGTGATGGCGGTCAATGGGACATGGTAGTCAACCTCCTCGAGGTCAGTGTTGTCACACTTTCACTAGCAGCCAGGCGTTCACCTCATTCCATTCTTTGACGGTTAGACGTACGGTCTCGTGCCGCTGCCTATGTACCCGGAGTCATTTCACTCTAGTGCTTCTGGTTCATTGAACAACCTTCTTAAGTTGAAGTTGCGTGAACATGCACTTACGCTTCGTGATTTGTCTGCTACGCTCCGGGCCAACTCCTCGTTGACCTCTGAACAAGTCACTGCGATACTGCGTGCTAAGAAGGAGCAACTTATGCAGGAGGTTTACACCATTATGACCGCCACTCTCGGTGTTCCTCCTAAGCCGGACGTTTCGTTCACGTGGGAGTACTACAACGAGGACGGCAAGTACTCCAAGTGGGAAGGTACTCCACTTGAGTTCTACAAGGCGTTCGCCACCAGATATACGGTCGGTCCTCATTATCACGAACACTTACGAACTGTTTCCCCTAAATCAACCGCGTCTAGCCTTCTGAATGCTTCTCGCTCATCGATGATCCCAGGAATGAGTACAACAAGCTTTACACCGTAGATAAGCTTGGCAACGTCTGGGGTGGACGTCGGGTTCTATGTCAGTCTCAGCGGGTTACATCCGATTCATGCACTAATAGCGTGTTCCAGACGTGAACACTGGATCCACGGAGCTCAAGGCAGCTGTCGTTCGAGTACGTTAGGTTGCCGATGCCGATACTAGTTCTCTTAACATGAATGTTTTCAGTCCATCAAAGCAGGGCAGCCTGTGTTCTTTGGTTGCGATGTCAACCAGTTCTCGGATTCTTCCAAGGACGTCGGCATAATGGACCTCGACTACCATCAGTACCAGGTGAGTGCAGTGTATACTCTGCAGCCCATTACAGCTGTGTGACTCTCCAGCAGCAAGCGTTCAACATCCAGTTGAACCTAACCAAAGCTCAACGTCTGCAGACCAACGAGTCAGCGATGACACACGCCATGGTCATCTCGGGTGTCCACGTCGATGAGAAGACTGGTTGTCCTATTCGCTTCAAGGTTGAGAATTCGTGGGGTGATGAAAGTGGGCACAAAGGGTATATGGTCATGAGCGACAAGTGGTTCGACGAGTACGTGTTTTCGAGCCGCGGTGATATCCGATAAGGTCAATAACCATTGGTGCAGGTTTGTATACCAGGTTGTCGTACATAAATCGTTAGCGCCGAAAGAGCTCGTCAAGATATTTGAAGCGGGTGAGCCGTCGGTTTTGCCTGCTTGGGATCCTATGGTATGTTCTTCTCCTTAGTTTATCTGTGATTTAATTGACAGTGTATTTTGTATTTAGGGTGCACTGGCATAATTCCCCCATCCTTTGTACTTTTCCCCTCGATCATGATGCAATGATATATCTATGACTTAAGTACACTGTCCTCGGTGAGATCACGAGTAAGCTCAAAGATCCAGAAACATTGTGTACGTATCTTGTGAGAAACGAAAACATTCTTTGGAGATATTCTGGGTCAGGTGATGCAGCCAAGAGAATGAGCAATATCACTGCATTACCAAATGTTCAACCGTGCGCTGGAAGGTACAGTACCGACCCTTCTGTGTTGTATTCACTTCCGACCGGGCTGCTGGTGGTTTGATGATGCACGTTGCATTGTCTTCTCTGACCGGCCATCAACTAGGTATGTGGATTCCCTCCATTCACCCACAGGCCACAGTGCCTCTGGAGCGTTCTCTACGCCCGGAGGAATTTCAGGCAATGAGGCATTCTTGTGATGGCAACGGTGTGAATCGTTTCTTCACCTAATATCCCAGGATGGTCGCTCAAATATGACTTATTCTCGTGCCCGCCTCATGTACGCTCTGACACCAATTTGACAGACACATACCGGAAGTGGGTTTCCCCATAGCCCCATGGTCTTTAGTGCGGGGAACGTTTGCCGGCCGCTTCGCCGTTCAGTATCCGACAAAACAATTTGATGCCCTCCATCGATGAAATGTGACCCTTCAAATAGTAGGTGTGCACCGAGTTAACATCTAAGCATTCCAACACTGCACGCGACACGAGTGCAATAAGTCATAAGAATAATGTGATGGACATGTGGGGCTTGGCATGTATAGTCAAGGAAGGAGTTATCAGCACGATGCAACCTGCCAGTATTCCAGGCATGGCTGTACACTGTATCGCAAGAGTGCAATAGGCGACTAACTCGATCTTCCCTTCGGTAAGGGAATTGTTAGTGGGCCCTGAATCCATGTTGACTTGAAAGTGCGTAGGTCAGAAGCGTGTCCGTGGTCGCACGTATACTGGCATGAAACTACTCGATGGAAGTGAGGCAGATTGTGAAGTATCGCCCAAGGCGGAACGGTGGCGACGCGGTTTAAAGATCAAGACGATAATCAACCCAAAGATGATGAGCAATAAGAGGAAGATGATTTTCCGTCGCCCTGTGTTCTTCTGGTACCTATCCGGGCAAGTCGGTGTGACATGCAAATTAGCGGCCTGAAGCAAAGAAAGCGTACCTTGTTGCGATATTAAGTTCCTTGACGGCTTCGGTGACCTGCACCGAAGTCTGTTCGATGTTGTATTCGATGCTGTCGAGCAGGGTACCCTGATCTATCACCAGATTGGAGAGATCCTTGAAAAGGTCTGCTAATGATGCTATGGAGTTGGCGATTTGTGTCAACTCGCGGTCTCGAAGCCGAAGGTCATGCGTCTGATCTACTTCCATAATCTGTGCCTGCTAGAGACGGTGCGTGTGAAAATTGGCGAAATATCAAAAACTGGATGTGAAATGTATACATACAGCAGCCCGCACATCATCGTCAAGGGCGGAGAGGCCCTCTGAACCCCGGGAAGAAATGGTACCTGAAGCTATGAGAAGATCCTGGTGTTTTATCACGTGACCCTGGAGACCTGGAAGGAGGAAGAGCGTGGAAAATGAGTGACGTCAAAGAATTTATGAAGTGCCCGAACGGGGGAACCACTCACGTTCCATAAAGACACGTTGCTTCTTTCGGAATGTGGAGCTGAGTTCCTGCACTTTGGCGGCGAGTCCTCTTTGCACATTTCTGGCAGTGAGCGACTCGTGGTAGGTCCCACTTGATGGGGGGAAGGAGTGGCTTTGGTCAACCCCGATTCGTTGTATAAGGGCATGACAACGCCTGAAGTCCTGATTTGGGCTAAGCACGGGCGGGTGCGTGCACAGCGGATGGTGCATTACCTTGGTGATGTCAGTGGTCGCTGCCTCGATTTCCCGTTCCTCCGCTGTCCGGTCCGCAAATCCGGGAAGAACACGCTTCGCATGGAGTTTTTCAAGTGCACTCACTTGTAACATGATTTGAGTGATGGTCGGACCGACGAAAAAGGGCCGAAGAACGTACGTTTCGACTGGACCGCAGCGAGTATATCCTCCACCTGATCGGAGATGTCGACCCTATAGATGGTGATTAGGCCAAGAAGGGTAAGAACCGGGGCCTCGGATAGAAGGCGAACGTACCATTTCGGAGGCAACTGAAGGTCGAGGGCGAGGTGTTGTTGGGTTATGAGGTGTTGGTTCTCGTCGTCGTCGTCGTCGGCTTGATACGGATCGTCATACGATGGGCGGTGTTTTGAGGAGCTGGACGAACGTATTCTTGAATCGCGATACGAGATAAACAGAAGGGTCCTGGAGCGGGTTGTCGGCGACGGAGACGATGGGGACGACATCCAGACAATGAGTGGGCTGGGCGGGGGGTGGTGTATGTCATTGTTTGGGAGGGTGGACGCAAACAAAGAACAAACAAAGGAGGGGTTGTAGATCCGAGATGATTTTAGTGGAGGAATTCCAGTTTGACGTTTGGGTAATCGATGGACCGGTGTCTTTGAAATCGAGTGAACCGCTGAGAGAGAGACACCGACACGCGTTTTGTTATCCCCTTTGCGATTTGCTTCCACCCAGATATATATCAGCCCGATCGCTCCTGTCCGGTCCTGTGACCATCCGGTTGCTAACACCCCGCACTTGCTATATAACATCCCCCACCCTCGTCCGACTGACTAACTCACCAACCCCGCCTTCCCCCTTTTCTGTCCTACCTCGTACCTCTCCTCCAATCGTCCTATTTCTTTTTTTTTCTTTTTGACTTCTGCCGACGTGCTGCGATAGACGCGCGACCAACCTTCTTCTGTCCGGGATAGGCAACTTTGTTCTTGTCTTCTCTTTTTCGTCGCCGGCTATATGTGTAATCTCGAAACGTGCGTCTGTTTCCTATTGGTGGGCCTACTTCATCCGTGATTGATGGCTTTGTCTCTTTAGCGAAGGCACCAAGTATGGCTGCGGGGTAAGGGCATCGCTTGCTATCTGTGCACGTCTTCCCCCGTTACTAACCTCCATTACAGCACTACCAAGTGGTATGTCTTCAATCCTTACTCCGTTCCCCGGAGCAGTGTCGCTGAAGAAGTGCAAAAGACACGCAAGGTCAGAAAAATTGACTGCAACAGCCGATATTGTACCCACTCTATCCGCCACTCGCCTGACTGCGGGGATTGTCACTGTGAACGGGTGCGTCGTGCCCACCGCCTTCCGTGCGTTTTCTGTTGATCCCAATGCTACCAAGTATCTCGGCCCGGATGTCAAGGAGACAATCACTTTCACAACGCCACAGTACTGTCCTTCTTGCCAGTATTGGTTCAAAGGACCCGGCTCCCAACGTGTCCGATAGCCAAACGACTCTTCATATACCGTTCAAATCAACTGTCCGCAACCCCGTCAGCCTGCATCGATCACGCACTTAGCGTAGAGCTACTATTTTTTTTTGGCATATTTCTCTGCCCCTTCCATTTGTCATCCCTGTGCCCATCGCAACATCTCTATCTATATTCCAGATGATACACATGTAAAGATACATGCACATGTACTTAATGACAAGCACCAGCGCATCGCCTTGATCCGCTCATTCTGTTGCGTCAAGGGTCTTACCACTTCACGGTGAGACCCACTATATCACTTTCGACCGCTCGATACCGAGTTCGAAGGAGTTCTCGCCGACGACGCTCAGCCTCTGCATCCATCGGAGATGACCAATCAAACTGACTGGCAGAGTCTTGCGGTCGACATAGTTCCACCTTAACCCGAATGGCGAGTTGGTCCACCTCCGGCAGCAAGTCTGATGTCGGCGACGGCGGCGGCGTGGGTAGATCGTGCCAATATGCTTTCTCCACCTCTTTTGTCCATTCCTTGTTGCCCCACTTCGGTCCCGCAATGGTGTCCTGGGGTCCGCCGTCCTCCACCCGCACACCGCTGTCCCCCCAATTCCGAGGGTACCCTTCCTCATCCACCTGCCTCTGCGACGCTTGCGCAATGGGTCGAAGCTGACCACCTCCACCAACACACCCACCTGGACACGCCATCACCTCAACATAGTCGTACCCCTTTAATTCAGTCTCCCCACCTGCACCTATTTTCCGAGTCCGCACCCTCACAGCCCCAGCAATACGACCAGCGGCACCCCTCCCAATTTGCACCCCAGTCTCCTTTCCAACTTTCCGTACCACATTCTGTAGGTTGCGAAACCCGTAGCATTTTGCGCCCTTGAAAACAACTTCACCCGTTCGCTGGTTCCGAAGTACATACTCCTCGTAATCAGACGACCGGATCGCCCTTACGCTAGTCTCAAGAGGATCTGGCAGCATACGAGTTATCGCAGATATCAGCGTGTGGAGATAGGAGCCCGAGCTGGTCCCGGGATGTTGGATGAGCTCGGGCAAAACAGGTTCCTGCCACGAGTCTGACCCGGATAAAGTGGGATGCCGTGGAGTGGTCTCATTCTCGACGGGAACTGAGAGGTCCCAACCTTTCTCACGCATCAAAAGTTCGAGCTCCCCAGTGGTGATGACACAGTCAACGTCCCGCGTGGAGTGTACCTCGTCGTAAAAATCCTGCCGTGAGGCTTCTAGTTTTTTGTCGTAGCATGGCATCACGGCAACGTGGTATATCTGATCAGGTCTTGAGGGAAATTATGGGAACACCGCCAAACACATCAACACGACTGGTACGCACCGTTTCCCCCATATGCCACCCAACCACGTCTTTATAAGGGTACCCATGACCTGTTGTGGGCTCTTCCCTCTTGCGATAAATGGGAGCATCTCCGCATGGGTCTTCTCAGCATAACACACCCACCCTGGGCACGCACTTGCTAACATCGGCAACCTTGCTTCGCCTTCGTCGCGTTTCCGCTCCCAGAATTCTTGCGTATGCTCGAGCAACGCAATGTGACGAGCAAAGCTAGTATCATACACTCGCTCGAAACCCAACACTCCTGTACAAAACACTTGCACGCGTCGCAAGATCTGCAAGAGTGATACGGGGAAGCGAGACGTTGAGGAGACGGTAGCTGCGAGCGAGGCGAGGCTCTGTGGGGCAATAGAGATCACCGGGAACCTGTAATCGGGTGACGACGGAGGCGGGTTGGTACTTAGCACATTCAATACCTCGATATGCGACTGGAGTGTGATCAGGACGGATTCGGCCGAAGTAATGCAACCACTAGTTCAGTACGCAGTTAGACTATTTGGTGAACGGGGCTCATAGAGTTAGCTCACCTGCATGCAAGACAATCGTTGAGACTAATTTGTGCCTGTTGAAGTTTGCGCTCCGCACCCTTGGGTGACGAGGCATCCTGATTCAAGGAAGACACTTCGTAGTACGACCCGGCAGAGTCGATCTTAATCTCCGTCTACCAGGCGCGTAAAGTCGAGCAATATACAAAACAAATCGATAGACTCACGAAAGCGGAACCCGACTGTTTCTTATCCTCCGGAGGGCTCAGCACCTCGACAGGCTTGATACACGCTTGAGAGGGTGTGATGAAATCATTGAGATCAGTCAACGTCTGGGGCAATCAGTTCAAGATAGGCCGCTACGAAGGGCTCCGGCATCGTCTTACCAGTGCACCTGAGAATGTCATGGACGTCGAGTTCGCGCAAAGTTCGATGACAGGACGGAAAAGTTGATTCGGACGTGGGCGTGCATATCATAGTTGCTTAGTAATATAGATTACTTGACACATGATGACGATCGGATGGCAAATGACATCGCTTTAGGTGTACTGTACTAATAGCTGAGATGCCATGCGAAAACAACCAAGACCGTTAGGATTACAGTGGGAGTTAAACTGACAGGACACGCCACGGCACTACTAACTTTCTGCCCTGTAAGATTCGATGGCAATGAGCTACCATACAACTCGAAGTTGCGATAATAAGTGTTCACTGTTTCTGAAGTTGCCCAAGTATTGTCTGAGCCTTGGGGGAAGAATTTAACATGTCATGGGTGAAACAAAAAAATTGCTCTTACCGCCGAAAAATGTCCTAGTATCATGGAATCAAGATTCGGTCAAGCGTAGATGACTGAATGACTAACGAGAAATATAAGCCGCCGATGTTGACAGCACTTCCGCTTCTGAATTGCAAACCTTGTTGCGATATTGTTGGATATCCATCGAAGCTACATCTAACAATCAATAGATGGGGAGAAGAACAAGTAGTTCCACTTGCTAAGCGACGACGTTCCCATTGGCAACATCGGGAGGATCGTTCATTTGGACGAGCAGAGTTATACGCATCCACCTGGGAATGCAGTCTGTTAGCAGAACGGCAAGATGGCTGCCTTGGGAGTAGATCTCACTGTCCCGTCGCGAAATAAACTGATTCACGGCCAATACTTATCCCGTAGTCGTAATTACATATGATGTTGTCTTGCGAACACAGATCATTCGGTTCCAGCATGTACGCATACACTGGAACACCGTGTCAGTCATACATAAGTGCTCAGTCAAATCACAGGCCCTGTACCTTCACCCGCGCCCCATCTCCTCCACATTAATCGAGTGCTAAAGCAATCATTTCCCGTTGGTTGACTACCACCTGAGCAGCTGGTGGCGTTTGGACCGCCTCTCAATCCTGGCAGCTTCCCACCTTTCGACCAGTCGAATTCCGAGTCAAATGCGAGTTCATATGACAACAACATGCTGTTAAATGTAGACCCATCAGAAGTATTCCATTGTGTGTACCACTGCACCCCGCCAGTGCCGCCTGAGTAGCTTCCTGCCGGGTAAGTTATCTGCAGGACAGGACTCGAGCTAGTGGAGCCGGGTACGGGATTATTTGGGAAAGGGTCGCTGACGAACGCAAGGTCACTCTGTCCCCAAGAGATGTTGCCGTTGGAGAGAGACCACTGCGATGTTATAAATGACAGGGCACCTTGGGATGTCAGAGTCGCAGTAGGAAATGGAAGAGAGGTACTGGTCGTGAGGGAGTATTGCGTAGCAATGGCAGCCGGTGAGACGGTCTGAGATGCCACTGCCTGTACGCAGTATAAAGCCAAGATGTTGAAAGATGCCCAAGTACGTTTTATGGAGGCCGCGGTCGAGACAGGGAGAACGGAAGTGGCGCGGATGCGGAGTGAATATCGTTCACCTCCTCAAGATGGCCCCTAAATGGAGGGAGTCGGGCCAAACACCCTATCCCGGCGATACTGTGGTCTGAAGACCTCGCTTAGCTTGAGGATGAGGGGCATTGTATGAAGAGGCGCGTCTGGGTCACGTGTTGAAATATCACGCCTGACATGGACGGGTCATCGCAGAAACAACCACGTTTGCGAAACAGCTTATGGATTTTTGCTAATCATGTTTTCACAGAAAAAGAGACAGGAAGAACGGATCTCTGGGGTGGACGGCGACGTGAGACAGCCCTTGCTCGAAGGGAATGGCGAGGATCTTGTTATTCACCACGGAGACCGAGCACAGCTACTGTTTTCCGCGCAAGATGTTGAGGACAGCGGGGACGAGTCCAGTTCTTCTGCGCCCTATTCGAATTTTCCAAGGCCCACTGTCAGATTCGAGGAGGAAGCACAGGTTATTGGACCGCCGTTAAGGTCAACCATGCGGAGCAGAGAGGCCGGTGCGTACGTTTTCGGGCCTAGTTCAGCTCGCCTCAGGACTGCTTGCGCAGAGTTTGAGCTTGACTCAGATGACTTTGATGAGTCCACTCTGGAAGAATCGGGTTCCGATCGAGCCCGCTCGACGTCTCCACGGCCTCGACGGTCAAGGCAACGGCCCATTCCTCTCCTTACCGGCCTCATGGACCCTCAAGGAGCGCGAAGAACACCAGACACTATAATACCTATGTACGAACCTGCAGCTCGTGAAGAATCCTTGACAAGTCCTGTCGACATAGCAGAGATGGCCGCTAAACAGCACGCCGGCGGAAATATGTTCGACTCCGTGGCGAATATGGCTAATTCAATCCTCGGGGCTGGTGAGACTACTTTTTTTTTTGGGAGTGCGTGCTCTCATTACTTCTGCCAGGTATAATTGGTGTGTGTTTGTCATATTTGACTCTATGCTTAGCAAGGTATCCATACAACAACGTCAGGTTTACCATATGCAATCAGTCAAGCAGGCTTTCTCTGTGGAGTTATTTTGCTAGTCATTCTATGTGGTGTCACAGACTGGACCGTTCGTCTCGTCGTATTGAACGCGAAGTTGAGTGGAGGAAACTCGTACATCGAAATCATGCACAATTGCTTTGGTCCAAGTGGTCGCGCTGCTGTATCATTATTTCAGTTTACGTTTGCTTTTGGGGGTAAGTCAAACGGATACGTGTAGCACTGTTACGGAGACTTACCGTCGTTTCACAGGCATGTGCGCTTTTGGGATTATCATTGGTCTGTGGTAGTTATATATGAATGCCTCTTATGACCCTGGTAAATCTGATATTTCAAACAGGAGACACAATACCCCACGTCATCCGTTCAGCATTTCCGACGTTGTACAAGATACCCGTACTCTCGATATTTACAAACCGGCAAGTTATCATAACACTGTGCACTCTCTGCGTGTCGTACCCGCTATCCCTATACCGTGATATCCACAAACTGTCCCGAGCGTCGGGCCTGGCGCTTCTCAGTATGCTAGTCATAATCGCTTCCGTTCTCATCGAAGGCCCGCATGCACCCCAGGAACTAAAAGGTGACCCGTCGGCCCGGTTTACGATCCTTGGTCCCGGTGTATTTCCGGCTATTGGTGTCATCAGCTTCGCGTTCGTTTGTCACCACAATTCTCTGCTAATTTACGGTAGTCTTCGAAAACCTACCCTGGATCGCTTTGCGCAGGTCACCCATTTCTCGACAGCTATTTCGCTAGTAGCTTGTTGCACCCTCGCTATTTCTGCTTTCTGGAATTTCACGGATAAAACCCAGGGAAATGTATTGAACAACTTCCCGGCGGTGAGCCAAGACAGGGCGAATGTCATGAGGTGCATGGTACTGACAAATGAACTTCTAGAACAATACCCTGATCAACGTAGCCCGCTTTTGTTTCGGCTTAAATATGTTCACCACACTCCCTTTGGAGCTCTTTGTGTGCAGAGAGGTGGCCGCGTTCCGTGCTTCTTTTAGATAACACACTGAGCTTCCACAGGTTATCGAACAGTATTTCTTTTCACACGAATCCTTCAGTCCACAGCGTCATCTGTTCTTCACAACGACAATCATAATTTCATCCATGTTCCGTAAGTGTTTAACTCTGTTCTGACTTTTTTGTCCTCGTGAGCTGAAAGAACTCGTAGTTTCTCTCATCACCTGTGACCTCGGCGTTACTTTGGAGATCACAGGCGGTGTTTCAGCCACAGCCCTGGCTTTTATTTTTCCAGCTGCATGTTACCTGAAGCTGGCAAACCCGTCTTTACCGTGGTACTCTCGGAGTAAGCTTCCAGCCGCAACTTGCTTCGCATTTGGGCTCGTTGTTATGGTAGTCTCTCTATTCCTTGCCCTGGGAAAGGCATGGACACGGGAGGGGGAAGCCAAGATATGTGTATAATGTGTATACCCGTGTGTCGATCTAGAATAAATTGGTTGGACTCTTCCTCGCGTAATCATCCGTCGTGATAACTCTTTCGAGCCCGCGTATGCCAGCCAGCTCTTCGACACGCGCACCTATCTCCATGCTCTGCGTCGCCAAGAGCGGGCTAACTGTGCGTTGCTTGAACTTGCGCCAGACTTGCTCGACGCGATGTAGGGGGGTTTCCAACGCATCCCCTGACTCGAGCACCAGGACCCATATGGCGTCATCACCGCCAGCTGGCAGGTATTAGTCGACGGGAATAACCCCGAAGTGGAGAGACACGTACCACCCGGCACCCCACCAGCGATAACCCCTGCTTGTGCTACTGACTCGTCCAGAAGCGCGGTTTGGGTGGGGGGTTCGATGTGCACGCCTGCGTTTTCGCCCATCTTCCGCATAAGAAAACGGGTGGTCTGCAGGATTCAGCATGGACCTCGGTTTTCACAAGTACTCAGCGTACCTGGCCAGCTTGATAAACCCTATAGAAAGCTTGAGTCACCGTTCTTTGCGCCTCTGATGTTTCCGCCTCCACCCACTGGGAGGGCGGCAGGAAGGTGAGGCTCTGGACTGCTGCTTCGTATGCTCCTGTGTCTGCCGTGTACAAAGAAGAAAGCTCGCGGAGGCTATCTACCATATTCTTGTTCGAAAGATCGATGCTAGTCCACAGCCGCCTTGCTAAGCAAAGAAACTGGTGAGCAAAATCAAGAGGAGAAGCAGCGTTGGTACCATCTTCGGTGTTCTTCGAACGCCACTCATTGACTTTCTTTACCAAAGAAGGCGTGCTGCTTCCACCGGCAACATCTGCAAGTACAAGCCTCACTAATGGCGGCAGCTGGAAGGGTACCACTTTCGAGTTCCAAGTAGGTTTGTTGTGGTCAACTGCTGCGCCTGGATCTAGGACGGGCCGCAATGGTATGCGCGCGAACTATACGAGGCATCAGTTACCAATTACAAAAGAATTGGGGTTTGAAATCACACATTTGAAATGTCCTCTGTTACGTCCATCAAGGGTGCCAATACTCTGGGATCGAACCTCGTGTATACGTGACTTCCGAAAACAGCTGCAGAGACATCGAACCCGCTGCCCACCTTACCTTGCGCAAGGCAGTGGACTAACTGGGCAATGTTGTGCGCCAGTACACGGTCGCCGCTGTCGCGCCTCGCAAACCCCTCCTTGGATATTACGCCGAATTTGAGCAGAAGCGCTGATACGATGGAAGTGATGAGTGCTGCGGACGAGCCCATACCAGTCTTCTGGACGTCTGATAGCGTGACATTTAGTGGACAAAATGGGGGCATCTCAGATAGTGATGCAATTGACAGTCGTGGTTCTCCGGGGTCCCGCTGTGGGGTGATAATCAGGCCACGAAGTACATTGTGGCACAACGTTTTTCACCTTCTGTGTGTAAAAATCGTTATCGGCTATGGCAGCAATATCAAGGCCATGGGAGAGAAGTTCCGCGAATGCTCTTGGATTGCCTTCCGACGCCAATTTCAAGGTGAGTTGCAATGCGCAATGAACGAACCTATTCCGATTGGAAGAACTAGTCCTGTATTTAAATCATCTAGGGTTTTGCTAGAATCGGTCATATCGTACCTGTCCAAGGATTCGCGAACAAGGACTTCATCATTCTTGAGGGTCACAGTGTACTTCCACGTAGCATCAATAAACTGAGGCGATCGCACGCAGATCTCATTCGGACCAACGGAAGGACCCCCATCACGGATAACGGTGTAGAAGCGAGACGACACTGAGATTACCAGCCCAGAATATGCTGGATCCAACACCAGATACCCACCGGCCAGGAGGGCCTTCCCAGGAGCTGAGACGACGATGGAGGCAGACATCTAAATTCTCATGTTGTCCCATCTTCATCTTCACGATCTAAATATGCGTAAATAGCGCCCACTCATTACTCTACGACGCTTAGTCAGCAAAAGGGACCCGATTAGCATTATGTAATAGCACGCCCCTCCTCTTATCGTCCACCCCGAGCGAACCAGTGCTTTTGTTGACCGCATGTAGCAGATTTACAACCGGGGCAGCGAAGGCCCATTTGCACACTCGTCGGACCGATCTTCCCCGAGGAATAATCGCTGAGGTGTTGTGACACGATGTCGGCAAGGGCCCGGATAAAAACGGGCGACTCGTTGAGGGATTCTGAGCGGCGTATTTCCATGCCGGGCTACGTGATATGATGGAACACGAGTTAGAAGACAAACACAAATGAGAGAGAAAGCGCTCTCACTTCCTTCCCCTCCTTTGTGTACTCCATATCAAGCTCGTAAAGGGTCTCGATATGATCGCTTGTAAAGGCGATCGGCACTAAGATCACTTGCTTTTTGCCTAGACGTGCTAGCCCTTTGATGGCCTCGCCGGTTTGCATACCCAGCCAGGCAGATGGTCCTACCTGCGATTGCCAGACCAACCGGTAAGGGTTAGAGTGCCCTAATTGATCCATGACGGCGTTCACTGAAGCGGCAACCTCAAGGACGTATGGATCCCCGCGATTTACCACCGACATGGGGAGTGAGTGTGCAGAGAACAGCAGAACAACGTCGGAACGACTTGAAGGCTCAAACTTGGACAGGGCAGCTTCGACATTCTGTGTGACAGCCTGCATTCACAGAGACTCAACCACGCAGTCATGAAAAACAAGGTTCTCCATCTAACCTTGATGAACCCTGGGTGAGTTCCCCAGCGGTCAATCACACTCCATTCGACTTCCCCCATCTCCCCTGCCCTTCCTCGTCTGAACAGCTCGTTGAGGCTGCTACCAGTTGTGCTGCAGCTGTACTGGGGATACTGTGTGAAGGCTATGGCCCTTCTTATACCATCTTCCCTCATTCTTCTTGCTGTCTCCTGTGTCAGTGGGTTCGCGTACCGAAACGCCACGTAGTGTTTGTGCGGCGCAGTCTCCGGATGTAGTTCGTCCAACAATGCACACATTGCCGCGCCTTGGTAATCTGTGTACCGGAGGATCGGAGACCCTCCACCGATGTCAGTGTACTGCTTCTCAATCTGTGGTGTTCGTCGCTTTGCAATAAGTGGTGCGAGAACGCGTTGAAAGGGCAGAGGAATCAAATCCCCATCCATGAACAGATTTCGAAGGAAGTCGTAGGTCTCTGGCACCTGAAGAGGAAGAGACTGCTATTCCATGAAAGTATCTATCAAATTAGAACAACGCACTGTGGATGGGCCACCCATATTCAACATGACGACGGCTGTTAATCCATCAAATATACAACTTCAGACACAGAAACATAGGAGCCTGACCTGTAGGGCTACGGGATCACATCAGAATAGTCCGGCGTGCCGGTATACGCACTTACCTCTTCCCTGCCGTCGAGAAATTGAATAGCCTGACCACTGTGCGGCCACTGCAAGACGCAACCCGCTTTCTTGCGATAGAGGACAGCATTTAGAACTGTCTAAGGTAGGTGGGCGGAGGAGACTTGGACTTGGGATCCCTCTCGAGCCGTTCGAGTCCCACCTTCGGACCTAGTGATAACTTACAAAGACGTGGGAATTACACAGCTAACTTCGAGTGAGTAGTAGCCTGTAAAAGCCGCGCAGATCTTACATTGCGTCTCCCCTTCTAAAGTAACTCTACAGCGCGACTGTGAACATAACCTTCATAGGACTACAGGAGGACTTCTACTTTTAACCCCTTGTCTACCCATTGGGTGTGTGAATAAGTCAACTCTCAGGACGCCAGAGAATTAAGAAAGGAAATATGTGGATAACGCGATAAGGTGTCTGGCACCTCGTAACAACGAGGGCGCGCGGCGTCAAAGCGTGAATAGGGAGGGGGCGGAAAGCTGTCGTCAGTTCTGTCTCCATCCCCTAATTCGGCCCATACTGTCGGACCGCGGCCGCCACTGCGAAGTGGGTACACATCTCCTAGCGAGCCACCTGAAACATGGGAAGGTGCAGGGCATCTATTCTCGCAAGCGGCAGGGAAGTGTAAGGGATCTTCAGGGATGTAGGTAGCAAAGTTGGGTAGGACAGTGGGAACAGTCAGGAGAGAGGGGGGATAAAGAGTGTCCATGACACAACGAAGAGAGGGTAGTCTGTAATGCTGCGGAGGCCTTGGAGAGTGGTCTGTTGGAATGTAGACGGTGTGAGCACCAGTGTTTCCAGAAACCTAAGAAGTTCATTAGAAAATCGTAGTAGAGGCAAAACAGTATGAACCGATACGCACATTCACGGGTCGCAAGCGACAGAATTCACAATCACATCCCCAGATACAGACAGCCTTAGGCATCACGGATTCCCACTGATATTGCAATTGCGAAGTTCTATTCTCAACTCTGTCCTCCTGGGGCCGTGGCCCAGACGAGGCAAGCTAAGTGCTCATTGTGAATGAAATCCGCAGCCTAGAAGAAATGGTGGATGCATGCCTCAAAAGTGCCGTCATCCAGACCTCCGATTTCTCTGCTTAAAGACCGAGCTTGAACAAAAGGCTTGAGGCATATCTTCACGAAGTTGGCCAAGGCAGTAAATATGCGCGTGAAGACCGCCCTGGTCGAGGCGATGAAACTCATGGCGTTAGAGAACTGCGTGTGGAGACAAAGGGAGAAGAGGACTCCCGAGCAGTTAAGTAACCCATACTAGCGGAAGCTCGGAAGAAGGGTGGTAGTGGCGGAACGTGGCACAAGCGCTCTGCGTACGACGCCAGTGCGTGCCATCCACAACAGAGGTCCGAGAATGTTCGCATGCAAATTACCGAGCCATGAAAACTTCTCCCTCGGAAGGAGGATGTAGGCTTGTCCAATAAATAGCCCAACCAACGGTCGGACGAGCTCGTTGCATAGGATTCTGCAGCAACGCTTAAATCACAGCCGCCCGGAGCCATCGATCCGCTCGGCCTCCGCCGTGCCGCGTTAGTGATAACCAAACTCGGTGGGTCGAGACGCCTACCTATTACGTTACAATCCAACCATTTGCGGGAGGTGCCTCCTAGCGATCGAACTTTCATTTCCAGTTCTGTAAAGCACATAGTGAGGGGAATGTCGGACACTAGTTTTTGCAAGGTTGGACGCCGCAGATTTGAGCTTACGAGTCGTGGGATGTGTGCACTGCTTGTTTACTATGGCACGCTGGTACGGTTGCTCAGCTCTGGGTTTGCTTGGGGAAATGCTGCAAACTGTTGCTACCTGCTCCCATAGCTGATACAGCTTGCGGACTTCTATGTCAGACAGATATGGGCGGATGACGATTGTATGTGCGAGCGTAAAAATACATGACATGCGATGAGAGGTCCTCCAGCGCCACAAATGTCTACATTAGTATTTTGCTCTCAGCGTCGTACCTTGCAGCCTTTTTCGCGTTTCCAAAGCCAAGATGTTCAACTTCGTCTGTTTCGCTTCGCCTTCTTAGGATCCACATCATCGATCTCGACAGGGCGCTGGCAAACTGGACAACGCCCAGAGACGTCGATGAGCCACGGATCAATGCACGTTTTCTACTCAAGGGTTGATATCAGATACAAGAATAATCAGGGAATACCCACGTGGAAAACATGACCACAAGCAAGTAATCGTAGCGGTTGAGGTCCTTCACCGGCAAATTGGAGCCGAGGTATTCCATCTCGTTCTTCTTCTGTGATACGTTCAACCGGAATTTCCTCTTCCCGTCCCCGTGGTTGCACTACCGCAGCATCTGGTTGACCTTTCCTTTGTGGATCTCCGCCCCCCACTGCAGACTGCCTCCTCGGTTCTTCGAAATCCATCAAGCAAATGGCGCAAGCAGCACGGTTCCCATCCAGTCTGACAAACGGATACTGACACTGCTCCCACGTATCCTCCCACGTCTCTTCTTCCGTAGCGTCAGCAGGCCTCGGGGCTGTTGCCCTTCTATCTTCTACCCGGCTTTCAATCGCACCCTCTTTTTGGCGGCGCCTGGGAAGGAATGCAAACCTCTTTCTTCTTAGAGCAGTGGGCGGTTTCGGCGGGTAAGTGTGAACTGGTTTTGGTAGGGATATAGGTTGTGTTGCATCGTCGGGTGGAGGGGGGATGTATATCACAAGAGGAATCCGATCCACAACGGATTTGGGCAACTTTCCAATTTCAGGTTTAATGTAGTGTGGATTTTGGAGCGGATGACGCCCAAGACATAGTAGGATGACGCTGTAAAGGAGCTGCAAGAGATTAGTATGATCCCTCGACAGAAAGGAGCAGATGCGCACCATAATGAGTGGCAGAACCATAAACACGAGAAACCCAAATAGAACAACTTCCAGGACAATGAAATACATGGTACAAAGGATCGCGAATGTAAGCCACCACACCAGGGGAGCAGAAAGACGGCAAGTCTGAATGGTCGTATATTCCAAAATGTGTGCGGTAAGGAACCAAGCCAAGCTAAGCATAGATGCGAAAAGGGACAAACTGTGAACGGTAATACAGTCAATTGCACCACATGCCGGTGGAAATGACATACCGAGCGTAGATATGATTATAGGGCAGAGTAGGCTCTGTAGATTCCGAACTAGAGGGGAGAGCTGGACCTGATGAACTCCTTGATATTCCCTCTCTGTTACGTTGATTCGCGTCTTCGTTACGGGAAACCTGGCCTGTGCCAGGTCGAGCGGTCAACTCAGAATCCCCCCGACGTGTGTTGTCACTGTCGATTGCCAATCAGAGGTGGTTTCAAACGTTTCGACTAACCTACGTTGTTCGTATCCGCAGGAAATGCCAGTATGACAGTCCAGACGCCAAGATCAGTCGCACTATCCAGATGGAGTTCCAAGCGACCAATGCTCGCCCACAGACATCGATTTGGTTGACGGAGTGGTTTTGAGGACTGGAAGTAACCGAGGCCATACTCAGGACTGTTATGATTGCGACGACCTAACGATCTGGACATTAATGATATGCCGCACACGTCAGACCACACGGACCTGCAGAAACGAATAAGAAAGAGTGAGAACAAGCGACACAAGGGCCTTCCGCGTTCTAGAAGCGTTGGACCCCAACCCGAAGAAGTGCTTGATTCTTTCATAGAGAGAGAGCTCAGGAGAATTGTCGGGTTGTTGTGTGCCTGACTCTTGAGATGACGGTTGACCAGCTTGCCTGAGCCAAGGAGTGGCCGCACTGCACACACAGTAGGTCAGCAGGTGTTCACAATCTCACTATCGAACCCGAAATACTTTGGGGAAGGGGCAGTATTCGGAATGGACGAGGAAGTTGACCGAGGAACACTGCGGCCTGGGCGGTTATTCGAGGCTGATCCCCGCGCCCGGGAGGACTGGGTGGGCTCCCGCGTGGGGATGTCGCCAGTGGACTGTGTTCTCCTCAACGATTGTGCATCGATGGCGGGCGCGTCAGACATAGCGTCAGGAGAGTAATGGGAAAGGGGAGAAAACGTCGCTCAGACGTTCACCGTTGGGGCGTGTTGCCTTTGGAACGTGACCGGCTGGCACGCCGCGAGGTAATATATTGGTAGGCGCCAACTCACAGGCCCCCAACTTATAAACCCCAGAGTTCGTTCGTTGTCTAGTTCGTGTCGCTGGAAAGGGGGTAACTTTGCAGAGGCTCCTAGGGTTGTTCACTGGCCTGAGAGTGCCGGTTGCAGTAGATGACGCAGCACTTGAAACCACACTCATCAACTATTTCTAACGTTGCCTTATGGTCATCAAACTCGTCACTTTTGATGCGCTCCACACTCTACTCAAGCCCAGACGTCCCATCTACGTCCAGTACTCCGAGGTTTTTACCCCCTTTTTAGGTGTACTCGACCCAAACCGCATCAGACACTCTTTCAAGTCCAGTGAGTCACCGCCCTCGAGAAACTTCTCTCTCTCATGCGCGCAGCCCTGAAACAGATCCAAAAGGAAAAACCAGCCTACAGGGGGGAAGCAGGTGTCCTAGGTTGGTGGACGGAAGTTATCAGGGGTACAGCCATTGAGGCAGGGGCTCACCCACAAGGCAAGTACAAAGGCGTTTCAAAAATATTGTAACGATCTAGGCGAGATGCACGTTGCCCTGACAGCCAGATCTTCAGTTGTAGATGCATCTCTCGGTCAGATGGTCTCCATATTGATGAAGAGGTTTAGCTCAAGGGAGGGATATAGGCTTTTTGACGACGCCCTTCCAACGCGTATGTCAAGACTTCCCTGCTGATGTGGACTCAGGCGCAACTGATCACCGCTCATACGTTCATGCGTCATGTACAGTGTGGCAGCTACGTAAGATGAACGTCTGCACGGCCCTAGTCAGCAACGCGGATACACGCATGCGTACGTGGATACTCACACCCACGAGCGAGAATTGTCTAGACTGCGTAACTGTTGACAGGGCTTGTGCTGAATGACCTTGAAGTATCATCACTTCTGCAACCGTTGCTTCTGAGCGAGGAAGTGGGCATCGAAAAACCCGATTTAGAAATATTCAGGATGGCACGAAATGATTTTTCGCTACAAGGAGTCATCCGTGCAGACGAGAGCCTGCATGTTGGCGATGAACTAGATAAGTAATTCTTTGACCTCTGTTGAATCGCACGTTACTCACTCGTGGAAGTGATTATTGCGGTGCGCAAGCAGCAGGCATGCATGCTATGCTACTAAGGCGACCCGGCCCTGATGGTGATGGCGAACACAAGGGGGTAGGAGAGGATTTACGACACGTCAACGTGGTGCCCAGTTTATTGGCAGTGGTAGATTGGGTAAAAAGCCAGAATGGTGATAAAGGAACGTCGACTGGATAGCATTAACAGAGTTAAAACAAAGTTGACTAGCACCGATAGAGAACGCGACGAGTCTAGGAGCACCAAAGGTACCGATGCTAGTATATATTGATAAGGCGACCTTCAAATGTCAAGTTCGGACCACGAGGTGGAGCCATCCCTCGGCGGGTTGAGGTAGTCAGTGCGCGTTACAGTCTTTTCCCGTGGAAGTACCACGTCTCCAACTTTGTCCCCCTGTTTGAGCATCGTCCACCGTATCACGCGGGGATCCCGTCGAATTACGCCAGTCAATGATCTGAGTCCGTGAGGTGAAGTGTCGAAGTACATCGTCCAGTAACTGCGTACACAATCAGGGAACGGAACGCGAGACAAATGCTTCGAATTGAGGAAATTACTCACTCTCCGATGGTATATACCTGTCTATGCCTCCGCATGGGTTGCGGAAGTGTCTGAGTCCCCCAGTACTCGACATTCCGCACCACACCACCTTGGTCCATTATATGTTTTGCGGACATGGTAACGAGCTCCTTGATGTGTTTCTGCCAGCCACGGAGTGCTAAGCATTGCAACACTGACCAAGCTCTGGCAAGAGCACTCACATATTCCCGGAAGTGACTTGCTATACATAACATTTGATAGAATGGCATGTTTTTGTTCGTCGAGGTGAAGAACTGCAATTGGCTCCTTCCATAAGAAGCGAAGCGTAATCGCTTCGATTGCCAGAATAGGTACAGGTGGCCCGACGTCCCCCTCCTCCGCGCAGACGGCAGTGGGAAGGGGTAACAGGCCAGTTGGGACATTTTGGAACGCTCAGTTGATTGCTTTGACCCTTGGCAGGCACATGTCCGTTTTACTTGTCCATGCTCACGCAGAACGGTCCCGACGAGCTCTGTCGGTTCTTGATCCTACTAATTATCATCGTTTGTGCGGTCGACATGTTCTTCAAGAACGGGTTGCACTGCCGGTAGTGAAACGGCCTATTGACTGCCACTAAGATCAAACCTGTTGACTAAAGGTTCGTTTCTCTGGCTCAGCGCTTCAGCGCTCAGCTCCTCCTACGTATTGTTTCCGTATTGGACTGGTTCTTGCCGTGCACAGGTACATCGTGTCGCCCTTATCCCCCTGATCCGATCTGGCACTGCAACGAGACAGTCACTCCCTTTCTTGTAATCACCGCCAACGTTCCCGTTCCCTTGTGTTCGCGTTCGTCTTCCCCCTTCGAAGGTCCCCACGGATCCCAGGTCCCTCTTCCCGTTGTGGCAACGCGTGAGTATCCGGGATGTTTTAAACCCCTGGTTTGCCAACCCTGCTTCTCTCTACGTCGAATTGCGTGGTTATATTAATTTTCTGTGCCCAGTTAATCAATCTTGTGATCTTCCTTTTCTATCTATTTCTCGTCCTGCCATCATATAAGTATCATCCGTGAACATCACCTCATCGTCTTTTTTCCCTCCCATCATGTCCGCTTCGCAACACGCCCTCAAGGAGAAATTCCCCCGTCCTCCGCGACTGCAACCTTCCCCGTCCCTCCCTAACCTACGGTATGTGTGATATTATTCCACTTATTGCCGCATATATTCACCTCCACTGCCTTAAAGCGGGGGAAAGATCCCACCAGTTCCTTCGGCGACACACTCTCGGCCAAATCCACACAAATCTATGTCCCATCTCTCCTTCGCTTCTACTGATTCCAAACCGAAGACAATGGTCAGGGGCAACCGTCCTCGGAAACCCAGCAACACTCAGCACTACTTGACCCCGCCACTGACTCCGTCATCCTCCCTCAAGAGCCAAAGTACTAACCCAGAATCTACCAATTTAACTACATCCACTCAAGATCAATCCACTTCCGTTATGACCTTCGGAAATGTGCAACAAAGCCGAATTCTAATTGCAAGTCGACCGAAGATTACATTCTCCTTATACTAATCTTGTTTCGATAGATCGGAAATGTTCCGAGCGAATTGCCCGAAGACGTAATCACTCAATATCTCTGCGGTCTGACTGCTTCTAAGAGCGATCCCTACTCGGCTCCGCCTGCCAGCCAACAGGCACAAGCCCCTTCCACCGCAAACACGGGGATTCAAACTGTGGACTTCCGCTTCCGCGATAGACATCTTGTTGTGGTCGCGTTTTATGATGTTCGCGACGCCGATAAAGTCAATCGCTTAGCCGCTGGAAATGGATTAAGCTCTCAAGTAGAGGTCTGTGGGAAGGTGAAGGCACCGTCTGAGAACCCACTCGGAAGGTCCTGGCAAGAGGGTCTGACTTACCTGTTTGTTGACCCGAGTCATCTCCGTCTGGTATGTTTCAAAGGTTGCTGCGTCTACAGGACATAGAATTTATCTTTCAAGCTTCTTGGAGCGCCGGTTCCAGGAATTGTGACACGTACAGAGGGCACATTCTACGTGTTGGTCAGTGACGTGTTAGCCGGGCGCGAGAACGAGCCTTCAGCCTCTTTTACCAGTCAGAATCACGCTTTCTGCGAAATAAAACTCCGCGATGCTCTCTCTAGGTATGGAAATATTAGAACGTTTCGTCCTGCGGAGCAGAAATGCGAGGAAGACAGTCGGGTGAGTAAGTTGTCACGCTCTCCTGTCGTGGGGGCATGTTATAGTCTTCAGGGGCTGCAACTGCCTTACTACTGCGTAAGGAATAATGGGTGGTGTCACTCCTTTGTCGTCGCTTCGACTTCGGAGGAAGCCTGCCATCGGCGCTTCTCCATTATTACTTGCCGTGGTCTAACTTTTTGGCGTTCGTCAGCTATTTGTCGTCGAGTACTTCGACATCCGCGACGCGGAGCAGGCTTTGGAGAATATAGATGGGCAAGTAATTGACAACATGAAGCTACGACCTGTTCTCAGGAGTAGCTTACTCGGCCAAGATGGTGGAATACAAGCCATCAGAAGCGAAGAACCTTCAAGTGGTTCAGAAGTCCATTTAGCAGATGATTGCACCGCGGAGCCGAAGACGACCACAACAACTTCACCCTCATCTCCACCACAGTTGGCTGGTGCTCCCTTCGCGTTTCCCAATGATAACAGTTCTACAGATCGCGGCTGTAATCACAAGCGACCCAGTATCAACCCTTCATACAGCTTCCCACAATCAAATAAGCATTGTTCGCTGCTACCGGAGCACCTACTATCACATCGTCCGGAGAAGTACGATGATTTACGTTGCCCTGGCCCTCTACACGAGCGTGTATGTACTGTGACTGCTATTCAGCCGGACAGGTGTGTTCCGACTAGCATCGTTTTCGCCACCATACCCATCCCTGAACCATACAGGCGATTTGACGCTGCGCAACGTCGACCGCCTACAATGAGTGCCGACAGCCGTGAAGGCACACATCTTATCCCGGTCCCCATAGAACACTCGTCCCATGATGTCACTAACCTGCAAGGCACCCTACACTTGGACAGTCAGACACAATATGGACACCGCTTGCTAAGTCAGCCTGACCCACCTGCTTCGGATGCATCTATGCAGACGCCTTGGATGTCATCGCTCTCCCACAGCAACATCCACACACAGCACCCGTTAGCTCCCCACTCTGCTGGGTCCCCGATGTGCTGGAACCCTCTGACGGGCAACTGGGTTGCTTGGCCAACACATAACCTCGTCCCCGAACAATGGCCTGTGTATCCACATCCCTCCATTTTTTATCCTGGGCCTTCGCCTCCTGGGATGCACTATTCGTATATGCAACAACAATCTTCCCCAACGTCGGTTCCTTCGTATCCATCTACCATCAACCGCACATTTGTCCCTCTGTTGACAACGTCACCACGCGCTTGCCCCGAAAACAACCAACTCGATATCGAAAAGATAGAGCAAGGGGTTGACACGCGGACAACGGTCATGATCAAAAACATTCCGAACAAGATGACTGACAAAGAGTTGCTCGAATTTATTAACAATGTTTGTCCCCGGCGCGTAGATTTCCTCTATTTGCGGATGGACTTCAAAAACGGCACGTGATGTCTAGTTCTGGCGCAGCTACTTAGTACTGACCTCAACCAACGGGTAATCGCAGGGTGCAATGTTGGATACGCCTTTGTCAATTTTATAAGCGTCCAGGATCTCTTGTTGTTCGCTAAGAAGAAACTGAACGAGAGATGGTAAGGGGTGAACTTTTTTTTTAGTTGTTGAGTGCAAACTTGCAAACTACTTTGTGCCGTTGGCGCGTCTTTTTCTCTCCTAGGAACATGTACTCGAGCGAGAAGATCTTGCAGATGAGCTACGCCAACTACCAGTGAGTCCGTGCCGCTTTCCTGGAAGCAGCCGAATCAATACGCACGTGTCAGGGGGAAAGAAGCTTTGGTGGAGAAATTCAAGAATTCGTGTATTATGGATGAACGTGAAGAATGGCGTCCCAAGATATTTTACTCCGAGCCTGGAGCGAATCAAGGACTCCCGGAGGAGTTTCCCAAGCCCACACACATTCGGAGGAAGGAACGTAGCTCCTTCAACCGCGGTGCACTTTTTGTGCCCGGCATTTCCACTAACCAGAGATCATGCTTGACGGGGAACTCGGCCCAGCAGAACCAATTCCAACATCAAGGGACTGAACGTCGTTTGCGGCGCGTGCATAACGGTGGTAAAAATCACGCTGATGGGGGTAGCTCGGGGTGATGTCGTTTGCTTGTAGAGAGGGCAGTAATGGTGATTCTGACGTGCGACGGACCTTAGGCGTACTGTATTCCAGCATATACCCAGCCACCAGCTACTTTGTTTGCGGCTTTCCATCTGAGCAGGCGAATTGTGTAGTACTTATCGTAATGTTACAGCAAAGCCAGCGCAATATATTACGACCCTTTGTCGATGTGGCTCATGTGTTAATATGAAACTTGGTATGTACCGAAGCCCGTCGATGCGGTGCTAAAATGTCAAGTACATGTGCGATCTGATCAGACTTGGGGTTTTTCCCTAGCTAGATCGAAGATCCAACCCTGCAGGGTTCGCGGAGCCTTCGTGCGAGTTACTGGAAATGTTAGGTCTCTGTAATATGTAGTTTTTCCTGCACTCGGAGATGAAACATTGCTTGACTCCGACATAGACACATGGGCGGAGCGTGAAGTAATCCCGACTGGACAGTTGGCGAGCACACGATTCTAGATGCTGCAAAGGTTCACGAGAAATGGAAGATCCCTTGGACCGAAAGTGTGAGATAGGACGACGCTGGTATTGTAGAGTATGCGTCTCCGACAGGCATGCAAACGGAGTTGTCAATGAGACGTCAAGCAATCCTCCATAGCAATAATGGCAGCAAACCGTGTGTACATCTGTTGGATAAACGTGGGAAGACGGGCAGCAAGAACGTTGTCGTTGAGTGCTTTATCCACGCGTTGACCTTACTCATGCCGCACAAGCCACTCTCGCGTAGGGTACACTTGTACGATTCCCTCTAAGAGTAAACATCACGTAGACGTAGCGAGAACTAGTTGGCCATCCCTACAGTCGCGGTCTATATCTCGGTTAAAAGATGACTGACCTCCGAAAGACCGACTGAAGACATACCACCACTTCCCACACTGTCAGCTAACTTCCACAGCCCAAGGAATATAATAGCTAATGATGCGCTTCTCGGGCGATCTGGGCTGCATAAGGGTTTTTTGGATCCTTAGCATAGGTCTCCGCTGTCAAGCCAAATATGTTCATTACCGTGGATGAGCCGAAGTACTGTGCACTTACATCGAACACCGAAATCCTGCATGGTTTTCACTAGGTAGAAGGTGATACCGGAAGCAGCAATGAAGGGTGCCATGGGCCTCAGAACCTATGTTGCATCATATGCAAAAGATCGTAAGGTTCAGTCATGCAGCAAAATACATGTGTGAGAGTCATCCAGAACACGACTGAATTAGCTACGCACAGGTGTAGGCCACTTGCGCAAACCGAGGAAAGCCATTTCTTACTTGAACGAGTCAAAAGACTTCCAGGTGTAGACTGAGTACCAAAACCCTGGTTCGCGAAAGTAGACCACTTACGGGGGGAAATAAAACCTGGAGGTGGATTCTAGCTGTTTGAGATGAGCTCGACGGAAGACAACGGAAGGTTGATTATATAATCAAAAGTGAACCTATTTAATGCTCGCTACCTCGACTCCTTCCTCACGATTGCACTCGCAACGCGTGACATTAACGCCGCTTTTCATGCATGGAAAGCTATTGAGAATGAAATAACAAGAGCGGTATGCCAAGTAACCGCATAGAGCTGCTGTATGGACACGTGTAGACGCGAAGGCTTCTATTACTGAGTGTGTAAGGAGAAAATGACTCAGAACGGTCGATGACATGAGAGACTGGTATAAGGAGATGCCCTCCATCATGGCACGATGGAGATATTCACACAGAAACTTCTTGTCGGGCGTCTGGGACATCCACAGAGCGGTTGTTAATGAGGACGGTAATCGGATAGGGCACAGTTGGGTACGCGGGTGTACTGCATTGTCAAGGTATCCCTATCGGGTTCCCAAAGAAATACAGACTGCTGTACTCTAGTGTATAATGGTGAGAGCCGAGGAAATGAAACAACATGTCATGAAAAAAAGAAGCAAGACCAATGGCAGGACGCGAGTTAAGTCACCAACGTTGCATAAAACGAAGCCGGACCGATTGATTGCAATCAGGAAACAGCGAACGTCTCGTCTCCGAAGACCTTCGTGGATCACAAAATCGCCCGAGCGGGGGACGCGGATGAACTGTCGCGACACGGAGACCGGCTCTGACAACGGGTGTCTGCAAATAAGTCTCCAGTCCCGACAGTAGGAAATTGATAGTCGCCGTGCTTTGTTTGCCATAGATGGTTTGGCAAGATACACACACTGGTTGCATCGTAGCCATGCAAACATGGTCAATGCGACACCTATTAGAGTTGGCGGTGTGGTGCTTCCACGAAGTTGAACGCAGTTATACTCGCAAGGAACAGGGCCCAAGGCGTCCAGGTCCGTGCATGATGTGGCCGCCCCTGTCCCGGGCTTTGGCTTTTGGCTTGGAAGGAGTACACCGACATGAGGCTTACGTGTGGAGAGGGGCAGCCCCAGAAAGGCAGTTGTCGGGTTAGAGCGCTGGGGCGGCACCGTTTGGCACTGACCACCACTGCCTATTAGCATTCTCGACTTGCGATGGAAACAGCATCTGTGCCCAAGGTTGATGAAGAAAAGCTTCGTCACGCCAGGCGTGTCAATCTCAAGGAGTTGAACCTGCGTAGGGACACCCAGGGCAAGTCGTTTCGCGTCTTCCCATCTCCGTCGACTCATACGGGTAGTCCAGAGTCTTCAAAGCTTGATCATTCTCTCAGGCGGCATACCGCTCTTATCAAGCGCATGCGTCAATCCATCGGCGTAGATAATCATGACCAGGTGCTCAAGGACATCGATTCCCTCTCACTCGAAAAGTACACCGACGAGATCGCGGGTGCTGCCGTTGAGGGTATCACACGTTGTAAAACAGACAGGGATGTATGGGCCGCGGTCGAGGTGGGAACCTTACCTTGCGCACGCGACCACCGCACCCTAATAACATCGGCTGATCCCAACAGGTCGTATGTTCTTTACATCGGCGGTTTCCAACCTCATTTACACCAGTACTGGTAAACCTACTCTCCTCGTCTCTAGCAGCTCCGACCAAGGCGGCACTTTCGGCACTGACCCCTGATCAACGTGAGAAGGAAGATGTTGTACGAGTATCACGACAACGTCCTATCCTTCGAGTATGCTCTGAGTTGGCCCTGGTGGGGGTCATCAGAGATTCTCCGACCAGCAGTGGTGCGGAATGGATAATGAAAGTTATCAAGGAATTAGTATGTTCCTCCTCGGTGTTTTGCTCGACATCAGCTGACGGTGGTAGTTATCTAATGATCCATCGTTGTCCTCCCTCCCGCTACTCTCTACCTTCCTGAAATCATATGGAAGGTCGTATTTGGGCATTACCACTTTGCAAAGTAAACAAATGCCTGGCGACGCCGAATCTAGCAGAGCAACGGATGAGGCGAGGAACGCTGCTATTGTAGCCTCTGGTGAAGGAGAGGAACTGGTTGAGCAAGACATGAGAGACCGCTTCAAGCGAATGTGTGAAGGGTACTTTGAAAATGTTGCCAAGAAACTTGTCATCGAGCATAAGGTAAGATCGGACTGGATACGCGACTCCTTTGATATTCACTGATTTATTCACTGTTTCTTTGTCGTCGGGTAGCGCCTACAAGAGCAGGATCGCCGGAATCACGAAGCCTACATCCGCTCAGGAGAGATATTCGAGGACAGGCAACAAGCATATGAGAGGATGACCAAAGGATACGAGAAACTATTTGCAAGTTGCCAGACGTAGCTAACTATCTGCTCTCCGTTTCGCGTACATACTAACTTTCACGTTGCCAGCCTTTCTGAGTTACTCAACCTTCCAATGCCGGCGTTACCAACCGCTGCTCAGAAGTCAGACTCTATCCAAATTGGCAGCAACATAGGTTCAGGCGCTGGCGATGACACCGACATCGCTTTTACCACATCCGGAGGGAAGTGGGAAGATGAAGAAGAGCGCAAGTTCTTCGAGGATATCCAGGACCTCAAAGATTTCGTGCCCAAGAATTTCCTTGGTATTGACGCTGAAGAAAAAACAGATTCCGAAGAAAAGGAGAAAGCCGAAAAAGAGAAAGCTGAAGAGGAGGCAAAGAATGTCGCAGCAGAGCTTAAATCCCTCGAAACCAACGGAGACGTTCATGTCAGTAACGTTTCGTTGGCAGAGCCATCAGAGCCGGTAGACAGGTGACGTTTCCAGCTGTCTGAGCAGAAAGCTATTTGATTATCTCACACAACGCACCTTCAGCACCGTGACGCCCATCCCGATGTCACCGAAATTGTCTAGCCCCCCGCTATCTCCCCAGCTGGCTCCACAAGGGCCTACGCAACTTCTAACTGCCTTACTGGCTCGATTACCTGACGCGACAAATCGTACTTTAATTGACCAAGCCGCAGTTGAATTTGCCTTCCTTAATTCGAAGGCTGCCCGAAAGAGATTGATCAAGGTGATGACTTCACTGTCATTGCTGCGGGAGGCCCGAACTAACGGAACAGAAAAGTTTTTGTCTAACGTTCCGAAGAACCGCACCGATCTACTGCCACACTATTCCAGACTTGTGGCCACCTTGGATAAGTACATGCCTGATATTGGATCTGAAGTTGTTGCTTCTGTGGGTTTGATCCTGGCCGACGGCGCGAATCTTGGGCTAACTGAACCTCTTCCAAGCTTGAAGAGGAGTTTCGGTACTTGCAACGGAAGAAGAACGTAGTGAAAGAATTCTCTGAACTTCGCCTCAAGGTATCGTTTACCTTCTCTCCTTTGCCAACCGTCTGTTAATTGTACCCAGAATATTACTTTTCTATCTAACTTGACCAAATTTCGGGTTGTACCAACACATGTTATCCTACACATCCTCAAAGTCTGTCTGGACGACTTTTCTGGTACAAACGTGGAGAATGTTGCGCTTCTGCTTGAAGGATGTGGTCGATTTCTATTGAGGAGTGAAGAAACTAAAGAAAGGTTCAGTACTATGGTGCGGCATGTTTGGATTATAGATGACACAGCACCGACATGAACGCTGGCAGCTCGAACTCATGAGGCGCAAGCAAAGTATGCAACACTTCGACCAGAGGCAAATGCTATTACTTGAGAACGCCTACTATCAGGTTTGGATATCGGCTTAACTGAAATTGTAGTGCTGATTCTCTTTAGTGCAATCCTCCAGAGCGTCCGCCTCTCGTTGAGAAAGAGAGGACCCCCATCGAACTGTTCATTCGCCATCTCGTTTACGACGTACTTTCAAAGAAGACGATTGACAAGGTTCTAAAGCTCATTAGAAAGCTTGATTGGGATGATCCGACCGTTGGGCATTCGCTTCTCAAGGTCTTCACCAAGCCGTGGAAGCTCAAGTATAGTAACATCAGTCTTCTTGCGATGTTGACATATGATCTGCAGCGATACCACCCTGCTTTTGCCGTTGCTGTCGTGGATCAAGTAGTGGAAGATATTCGAGTGGGGTTGGAAGTAAACTTATATAGCGTTAACCAGCAACGGGTGGCGACCGTGAAGTATTTGGGTGAACTATACATCTACCGGGTGGTAAACTCCAGTTTGATCTTCGACACTCTGTGGTTGTTGGTCACATTTGGTCACCGTTAGTATATCCATGTCGCGCTTGGTTCCTTAACTGATGCTCCTTGCAGCGGACGGTCATCCATCACTTCGTCAACCTACACCATTGGACATGCCTGACGACTCCTTCCGCATTCGTTTGGTCTGCGTTCTACTGGACGCGGTTGGGATGTGTTTCGACCGAGGACGCCAGATGAGAAAGTTGGACAACTTCCTAGTTTTCTTTCAGGTAAATAAACTTGACCCTTGTCTCTGACTTGCGTTCCCACTCACAATTCCTTGCCTAGTACTACGCACTCTGTAAGGAAGAGCTACCAATGGAAGTAGACTTCATGTTGTCCGACTCTCTGGAAGTGAGTGCCTGTATTACACTATCAATATTTTGGTCACCGCCAAGCAGGCTGTTCGCCCGAACCTTTCAATGCCGAAGTCGATCGAGGAGGCCGCTAAGGCCGTGGATGACGTGTTCAACACTGTGATGCAAAACGCAGGCTGTAAGTTATTCGTTAACTCTTACACTAACATACTCAGACATCATCAAGTCACACAGGAAAGCGAAAGTGGTGAGGAAAGCGACGATGGTGATGACAGCGAACGGCCCCGAGAAGAAGATGATGATGACGACGACGGAAGCGCTGCTGGCCAAGGATCCGCCGTGAGTTTTACGTCTTGTCATGCGACCGAAGGGTCTTACATTCAATAGGAGGATGAACGTGCACCTTCCCCGGAACCTGTGGTCGTGTTATCCGCCCAAGAACATCTAGGTCCCTCTCAGGAAGCAGATGAAGAGTTCGCGAAAGAACTCGCCAAGATCATCACCGAATCCTCCGCTGAGTCTAGGAAGATCGACAAGAAGAGCGCATGGTGGGATACTGCCGTTCTGGGCCCTGGTGCGCGAAAGAAACGTGTAGACGAAGCAGAGCAAAATGTCGAGGGTGACGCCGACCATCCCAACGGATCAGTAATGAACTTCACTGTGATTACGCGAAGGGGCAACAAACAGCAGGTATGATTGTTCTTTGATGGATTTCACTCCGAAGCGCTGAACTTGCAACATAGACTCGAAACTTAGCTGTCCCTGCCGAAACAGCCCTTGCCGTCCACACGCGCTCGGCACAATTGCAAGATAAAGTAGAGCAACAGCACCTTAAACGGCTAGTGCTGAACTACGAACAAAGGGAGGAAGTTGAAGAACTCAAGGGTATGCCGGACAATCCTTCTTAGGACTTTTGAGGCTGATTATTTCTTAGCCCTAGAAACCCGTAGCCGAGCAGGTCAAATGAAGATACGTCTGGCTGGCTAGCACTCGCAGTGACATCCACGTTTCAGCTAAGACGAGACTCGCCTCATCGGATCACAACAGCTTATCTGCCCCTCGTCATGTCGGAGGCCAATCGGGCTTTGACCTGCGGGATACTTTGGTGTCACCGAAAGCTTTGAAGCGAACGGTAGACCAGAACTTCTCGCCCATGGCCCGAGCCTCGCCTCCATGTATCACCTATGTAAGGTGATGCTTGACGTAGTCTCAACTCGGCTTCGAATGTAGACTACAAGTACTAGACTGAGTTTGTTGGTTAGTTCTTTCGATTCAGTGCTGCCTTTTGAATGTACGTACATAGTTCATTTTCGATCCCAATAGTTGCGACCAAATATAATCCAACTTGACCTTCGAAAGACATCTCAATACTCATCACTTGATAGTCTGTCCTCTACCAAACGCCGCTACATGTCTTGGAAGGAGGCTTTTGAGAAAGGCATAGCTAGTTTCCAAGGTGGGGAGCTATCAGAAGCACTCTTGTGCATGAATCAGGTGCAGTAGCATATTATGACGTTGCACGTACGGCCTCATGTGCTTCCAGGCAATCGAACTTCAAGGCGACAACTTCAGGATTTACGACTCGCGAGCGGCGATCCACGAGAAGCTTGGGAACCTCAAAGCGGCCCTTCTCGACTCTAAAAAAGTCATAGATCTCGCTCCAACACAGTGGCAAGGCTACACTCGCGCAACTCGCATCTTTATTTCTCTCGAGAAGCATGACTCGGCTACGAAGATGGTTGACCTGGCGTTAACTCGTCTCCAAGGTGACGATTCCAAGCATAGAGGAAAGCTCCTCGAACTGCGGGAAAAATCTGTGCAAGCTCAGGTGGTTGTCGCAAAGAAACGCCAGTTACGTCTGGCGAAGGTGGCATATCATGTTGGAAAGCTCCCAATAGAAATCCTTACTGAAATATTCGCTATTCTCGTCGATGCCGATCCTTGTCAAGCCGTCCGGTTATCCCGTGTTTGTGGTCACTGGCGTCGCGTTATCGTTGGCACACCAATCTTCTGGCGTACTTTGGTGCTTTCAAACCGACATCCGGTACGCAAAATAAAGACATGGCTCGAACGCTCGGGGTCCCGCATCGCCTCTTTGTCCGTACGACGAGCGCTGTCCCCTTCGGAGTTTCCGACCATCCTTGCACACCTACGTAGTCTTTCTTGGAGTTATATCGAAGCCCTCCATGCTCATAGCTCATTCTTTTCCGAGCTTTCCCAATTACTTTCTGGAATGTCTATGACCCATCTCTTCTCGAATCTCAAACAGCTGTCACTAGAATCTTGCGGAACAGTCGACTTTACCCACCCGCCTACGCGTGAGTGGAAACTCAGAGAACTGAGTTTGGTGGGAACGACACAGTTCCCTGAGTCACACTGGCGATACTTGACTCAGCTCCGAGCGCTACACATCCGTCAGTTGCCAACGCATTTTCCCTTGTCCATTATCGAAGCCATTCCGCTAGTCGAAAGTCTCGTGCTGGACTTTTCAACTTCTTTGAAAATCCTAGGAACAATCGATAAACCCCTGCAGATGATTCAACTGAAAAGCATTGAACTTCGAAATGCTGAAAATCCCCTCGGATTATTGGAAAACATCGATGCCCCTTTTCTCACAGACCTTACCATCTTTGGCGCTGTTTCCAGAGTGGATGAGGCTTTGCTTCATGTGTTTCGTGATGAACGGGATAGCCTTGTCTCCTTGCGGTTGGGAAGTTGCTCCCTAAATTCTGGGACGCTAATTAGCATCCTCTCCTGTGTTCCATGTTTGGAGACACTCCAGATTTACTGCATTGATGGAGTCGTCAACGAGACGCTTCGATTCCTTGCTGGTAGAGACCCCTTATCACCATCACAGGCGACCGCTCAGCAGAGACTGCTGTGCCCTGCGTTGAAGCACGTGGATGTGTCTCGTTGCCCAGATCTCTTAACAAGTAGTGCATTCGCCCTTGTCAAGAGTCGTTTGCAGAACGAATTGGGGGCTGATTCAGAAGCCGAATCCTGCCCGCTCCAGTCACTACGAACAGATGGATGTCTGAAGATGGATGGTGACATCTTGCAGTGGTTCAGATTGAAGGTCCCGTATTTCAGTTGCGTTTACATGACCAAGAAAGAAGCCAGACAACGACACTGAAAATTTACTTGGTGTACTACTAGATAATATTTCACTCCATAATTGAATTGAGGACTCTTCCCCCCTGTCGCGATTTTCAAATACGCCAGAATGCACATTCGAAGAATCACTGGTTGCACACTGCTTCCCCTTCGTCAGCCTCCTATACCAGCAATGATCACGGAAAGGTGCGAGGCGTGTCGAAGGCAAATGGCGTTGACTTCCGAGCTATTGGGAGCTATGTCATACTGTCGGGCCCCGCATGTTCTCCATCATCATTCTTTCCGTCTCAAAAATGTTACACTAGGATGACGGGAGCGACTGCAAGCCTATCGCGTCATTATGCATGGCAGTCTACGCAGAGCGCAGTTTCAAGGTTTTAGGTGCTCCTCGAAGTCCAGGTTTGAGCAATGCATGGCAGCACCTAATCAGCTGATGGTTCATGCTTGACCTTAGCTCTGGGGATAAAATGCGTCAGTGCACCGATAGTTTAGTTCCTGACAGAGGGGGTGGTCAGGTGTGCTGGCATGACAGGTCGTAGCGGCAGAGGTCCAAAATTCCGTGCGCATACTGGCCGAATTCTTTCCACTAAGTGGATTGCCCCTACGTAATGGGGTTTTCGCTGTAAGCTGCGAGCAAACAATTCCATGAAGTCCACTTACTTGATCGCAGTGGACTTATCCGTCCCGGGGACTTCGTCCCTTCAACTTGCAAGGGCAAAACATGTATTTGCCTGCACGTCCACCGAAGATTATGGGGCCGTGCCTTTGCGCAGAGGTCTCCTGTGGCTTGGCGACATACCTTCTTACCAGCCCAGGCGACTCCTGCATGTTCATCTATGGCGTATTCATGTGACATGAAGGGAAAGTAGCAACACGCGGAGTCAGCCCACAGCTCGTTTAGTTCGATGACCGCCTGCGCCATTGGGTGTCTTCCCAGTAGGGCCGAGGATGAGGGGAAGCGGTTTCGAGCCTGCGAGAGCTCTCATCAGGGGGCTTGATCGCTACCCCGACCGCTGCCCTTCCAACCCTGCTAAAAGCACTTGGCTTTGAAGAAAGTAAAAGAATACTTACCAGTTCGCTGCGGAGAGTCGCCTTGAAGAATCGATGTAATCTTCAAGTCACACAGGGGTCTAAACTACAATCACACGGGAGTCCCCCCGAGTGGGGTCGTCTTGAGAGACTGAGGTAATTTCAAATCACTCGTGCCGGGGAGAAGAGAATCACACCGGTCTACACTACGGTCGCACCGGGGTCCCGTCGGGGCTGAGCCACGAAAGGATCGAGAATATCACACACAAAGGAAGCATGTACCATGGACAGTACTCCGACAGACGGGGAGTTCCGCGTTGAGGGTCCCTAGCATCCATAGTCGTGCTTGGGGCCGATCGGGGCCGTCATCGTGTTGTGCTTGCAGCTGGTCGAGGCTATTCATCAGGACGGGTTTCACTCCTCGATAGCCGGGTGGGATTATTGTCTGGAGGCTATCGTCTGTCGTAAGGGTCAGCAGATAGACGAATGTCTAGCACTCGCGTGCAACGTTTCAACTATCGAGGTCATATTTTGAGCGAAGATCACAATCTAACGCCGACTAGAATTGACTGGCGCGGCAAGCAAGAGACAGGTGCGTTATGTGGTCGGACGCCCTAGTAAACGAGAGGAAGAAGAGGTTGAGCGGGAAGCCACAGTCGGGGCGGCTGACAAGATTTGTGGTGTGTTGACAATCCCCCATCTTGCACTCGCGTTCATCACGTGATCGTGTCAGGCGACCTCTGTTGCGACGGATCTTCCTGGAGTCCCTTGCCAGTCTGGAGAAGCATAGTATAATGCCTTTGTCAGGGAACATCGCAATGAACAAATCTGGTGAAGAATACAGTGGGGGGAAATGGTTCCACATGAATGTCTACGATTACGGTGATGTACACCATAACCAAAAGCACCCATGTAAAACCATCATCTCCACTGCATCGGCTCTCTCAATGATTCAGTCCAGAAAGGAAGTGGGATATGGGCAACTTGATAGCGGTGAACAAGAAGTTGGACCGATAATGATTAGAATAGGGCCACCAAGTAATAGTTGGGCTATTACCAAGTATTGCTGGGTTTGAAATTCGGCCATTACAATTCATGCATCAGGACGAGGACGAGGATGATTATCCCGACTTCACTCTCGACGACAAAACCCTTGCCTTCCTCCTCGAAGAGGAGTCCAAGTTCTCGCGGAGTGCCAGCGTTCAGGCGGAGACCACTACCTTAGCCGTAGACACTAGTCCTCCGTCCAAACGTCAAAAGACGGCGACGCAACGGAAATCTACCCGGACAATCCAACGAAACGAATCTGCGGACGACTTGGACGATTTACCAGACATATCCATATGCGGAGATGGAACGTACGTATTACAAGACAAACCGAGGCACATGGTTGGGCAGAGTAGCCAGAAGCCGGATATCTCTGGACCATTGCATCCTGCGGGAGCGTCAACTTCATATGATCCCACAGTGTCCAGAGAACCTGCACCAGCCTTTCTCATTCAATTTACGACAACGGCACCGCGACCTCCACCTTCTACACGTCCAGCTCAGAATCACACCCCTATACCACTCTCATCACAAAGCGCGCCCTTTTCTCAGTCCGGACTCCTGCCGCGTGCAGGTGTCCCCATAAATATCAGTCCTGGTGATGCGTCACTTACCAATCTGCACCGTCAATTTGAGGAGGTTTGCTCTTTCTGCTCTGTTCCTCTCCCGTGTCGTCACCGGTGGATTCAAAATTCCCCTTACAGCTTCGTAAAAACTACGAGAAAATCCAAGCAGACAAGGAAAAGATGCAAGCCGACTTGAAAAGATTGGAGACCGATCTTGAAAATGCCCTTGACGCGAAATTTGCGAAGGACGGCGAAGTTACAATGTTGAGGAAGAGTATTGAAAAGGTGAACGTTAGCGGTCGTCTTCTTCGATAGTGATTAACATGGTCTATGGTGCAGAATGCACAGGATCACGCCGCCCAAGCCGCAAAATTCAATACTGCGAGAGAAGAGGCGGATAAAAGGTACAACTTGATGCAAAAACAGTTTGAGATAGAGATGGAGCGCATAAAAACGGAATATACGTTCAAGGTACGAATTATCGGCTTGACGTGACCCTCTACTCGTAACATGTGTAGCAACACGAGCTGGAGATTGCTCTTCGAAAGCCTCCAGGCTCCGCACAACCTAAGAGAACTAGAAAAGGGCCCCCGCCGACACCTGTACCTGTTCCTTCGCAGATACGTGCTTGGGGACAGGGCAGTGGTACTTCTGCTCCTTTCAGATCGACACCAGAAAGTCCCTACCACCCTCGGTTCGGCGATATCTCGAAACATGAACGACCAAAAAAGCCGTCGTTCCACGACAGTCGTGGCTTGCCACCCGGTTTTCAGACGTCTTCTCCAACCCGCGCGCAGTGTGGTGGGAGTAGTCAAAGGAAAGGGAAAGGGAACCCTTCCGAAGCTACTGGCACCCCCGGGACGTTGATACCAACCACTGCGTACAGTTCCCAGCTTGCGCCACATTCAACTCCTTGCAATCAACTTGTCCAACTAACGCCTATTGATCTGGGCCACCAGAATGATGAGTCTGTACAGTTGAACTATGGAGAAGGGATCCCAGATAACCCTGTTCCCACCGATATCGATAATCCTCCCGATGTGGAGATGGAAGGGACGAACATGGCTCTGACTCCAGTGACAGAGGAGATTGAGCAACAGGAGCCTTTGAACTGGAATATTGCTGTCCGTCTCCGAGCATTTCTCGCTCTGGCTGACTATGCTGACCTGATACAGATGCACCGCGCTATTCTGATGCACACCGTGGAAGGGTCAAGGATTTCGACGTTACAACTGCTAATGACTGTGTCTTTGACGGATCCTGATCATGCTAAGTCGCACGCTAATGCGCTTTCTGAAATACTGGATGTCCTTACCAGCATACCCAACCACCCCAATCGGAATTTTGGTCGGACAACTAAAGCTGTGTGTGAAGCGCTTTGTAACATGGTTGTGGGGTTGGCAATGAGTTCTGTGGTGAGTGCCGTTCTGTCACTATCCGGCTTTGACTACCGATTTCAATTCGCAGCTCTCTGCACTCGCTGCCTTGTTCGACTTGTTGACTGATCTAATATATTCCATACCGCGTTTTTATGCACCACTCTTATCGAGCACGGAATCAGGTCAAGATGACCCGCTGAGGCTGTTGACCACGTTGTGCAAAGTCATAACGAACGAGTTGCGTAACCTTACCGCGGCTAACGTGGTGCAGAATTTGTGCCTCAGTGCGCTCGGGAGGTCCACCCTCTGCCTCCTGGAAGCTTTAGCCCACAAAGCCACTGGAGACGCTGAGTCTGCGTAAGGGTCTCCTTAGTTTGAACTCACCTATACCGATTAACTTCCGGACAGTCTTGCGATTGTACCTAGAAGTTCATCTGTCCTCGCCGTACTTTTGGATCCTTGCCATCCGCAATGGTTCCTTCTCGCTAGCGTACGGTTTCTTGCGTGGGTCTCTACCAGTATGTCTATCTGTGCTTGGTAGGAACGAGTCGTTGACGAATTGATCAAGTGCGGGGCCTTTTTCGACCGTTGTTGTCGTTTCCCGAAGGAGAACATGAGAACGGAAATGGCGAACCGCGAGATTTGACCCGTCTTCCCCAAGTCGATCTTTTATGTTCCCTTCTCACAGATTCTGATAACGAGTCACTTGAGGTAAGCGGGTCCTCCATCCAGAGAGAATGTCTTCGATCGTACGGGAATAGGCGGATAAGTTAAAGGCTTGGATTGTATTGTTCTTTGGCATGCTCTCGGTCGCGCACCCGGACGCATTCGCAATCATCGTCGAATCTCAAACTTTGATACCATCTATCATCCTTAGACTGTGTCACTTGGCCGACCGTGTCTGGGAAATGGAAGAAGACGATGCACAAGCGGCTTCCAGGTAAGTATGGATTCTTTCTGGGGAGGTCTCGCCGTCAGCCCATAATGCAGAACGGTTGCGATGCTGGTCCAAACTACCAGGTTCTTACACCACCTCATCATTGGGGGAAACTTTGACCTTCGTGAGCGTTTGCATCGCGCATCGATGCGCAAGTTTAGCGGACTCGTGCATATCTTTATCGAGGCATTCGGCCGTCTCAGTTATGGTGATCGGCCGGACTGGATTGACGACGCAAACAAGCAGTTATGGGAGAAGATTGCTGGCACGTAGCATGGCTTAGTTGCTTAGTGTAAGCTGACCCAGATTTAGACATGGCCAGGACCCTGCTTGGCTTGGTCGTAGAGGGACCCGAGGCCGACCTAGTTTGGACTACATATCAAAATGAGGCAGATGAGGGTGGTGACACGGGGATGGAAACAGACGAAGATATGGAAGCTGGAATTTTAGAATAGGTGTGCCAATATGGACTGCTGGCTACATACATATATTACTGTAATTTTCTACTCTGAATATGGCCTGAATGAAACGCAGAGATTAGGTGCAACTACTTGCTCAAACCAGTGCAACGGTCTGAAGCAGATTATGTGGGAAAAAACGCTGCAAGTATGCAGCATTTATGGGCAATCTCAGATGTGGCCTTCGGGGAAACATTTCCATATATGGATGATAGCCCCTGAATCCTGTGTCGCGATCAGCCGAGAAAGGCTGGAAGCTGCGCAGAACTTGCCAAGCGCCGTTGGAGCTGCCAGCAGCACCACAAGCGTCAGATACACACTGGCCACCGTATTTAACCATCATGTTAACTGGCACCAGTGCTACACTGGTGGACCCTTCAAATCCCTGCAACGCTTCTAGCATTTCATGCCACTGACGTTTCAGTGATACGCACACGCGCAACCCACGAGTCTGCAGTCCAGATTTCATTTGCGTAGCATCGCTTTCAGACACCAGGAATAGCTTTACTACTGCGCAAAATCTAACGCGCAATAACGTCCCTAAACTTCCCTCGCCTCTTATACGGTCTTTCCCTTGCTGCGTGGTCGAATACAATTCTCCACTACGCCATGAATGATTCCAGGTTCCGCGAGCACCTCTCCTCCTATGCTGGCAGCGAAATGTCGTCGGACCACTCGTACTCCACCAAAAAGGGTGTCTCCAGAGATAGCGCTGACATCATCACGCAGATACGGGCAGCAACCTCCGCACCCTCTCCACTCACCAGCTACCTCAAGGACCCCGCCATTATCAGCGCACTTGATGGCTCAGATGCAAGTGATCGCTCGAGAAGTCACAGGCGTTCCTCCGGCTCTGGTAGTCGTCGCACGTCATCCCCTTTGGGACTTGTCCTCGCAGAAGAAGAGAAGCAGGCACACCACTTGAAGTCCATTCTGCGATCGACCGGTGACAGACTTGATCGGGAAATGCGCAGGGCAGATCAGGCTCTTGCCAGAGCTGAGCAGGCTGAAGCCCATGTGCGAGACCTCACCGCTCGCGTAGCAGCTGCAGAATCGGGCAAGCACTACGTGGAGCTGGAGGCAACCCGAGCAAAGGATGATGTCAAATACCGCCAGTTGCAGATAGAGAGGCTCGAAACAGAAGTTCGGCGCCTCCAGTCACAAGTGGGTCTGCTGGAACGACAAAGAAACGAGGCGGAGGATAGTGCTACACGCGCTCGTGAAACTGCAAGGAAACTCCAACTTGAAATACAGACTCTTGATGCCAAGGAGGCGAGTAGTGATGAGACTCGGCATTTCGGAATGCGCAAGTGGTTCAACTCGGGTCATATGGAAGGCTATGATACCGGCCATGCTGAGGGGTTCGAGAGTGGCCGGGAAGAAGGTTTTGAAGAAGGTCGCGAGTACGGTTTCAGCGAAGGGGAGCAAGCGGGGTTTGCAGAGGGGCTGAAAATGGGAAGAAAGGAGGGTTATTATGAGGGATGGGAGCAAGGTCGGAGGGCAGAACACGATCATGCTCTTCAGGCCTTTGACGAATTCTTTTCCACAGAGGTTGATTCCCGTGACCGTGAGGTCAGTAGAGGATGTTACTCTCTCGAAGACATTTTGGTTGATTGACCTTTAGCAGACAAAGAAACAAGCCAAAAGATGGACCAACTGGATGAGCCGCTCAACGTCGACGTCAACCCCATCACCGACCACGCGACCCACGCCGTTACGTCGACAGCTCTATTCCTAGTCACCAGGAGCTCGCAGATAGGTCAAACACTAAACTGTTGCATTGGGATCATTTATGGCCATTCTACTTTTATTAGCTATGGGTTCTACTACGGACAGACTTGCATCTATGTATTCGATGGCGTTTCCAGCTTTTTCCGTTTATTATTCCGAGACCGTAGGACGAATGACACTGTACTTGTCTTCTGGTGCCTTGCAGTGTTGAACAATATACAGCCGCGCTATTTATTGTGGGTCATGCGTGCAATATCCTTATCAAATAGTCGATGCCGCGTTACTCGGGGCTGAGAACCCTCCCGTGTTCATCCACTAGTTGATATACGTGTGGCACCATCGTTCCTGCTATCATGATAATGAACAGCCTTATACATCGGCGAATGTTATTAGTTGCAGAGTTAACAAGCTGGTGTCATATGGCTTGCGGACTCTGACCGGCTCAGTCATATCCTTTGTTCACAAACTGATTCCAGCAAATATCGCACGGCTCTCGTCGGATCCCACCATCATGTCATCGCCTATACCATCCCCCGGACTTGCCAGCGGTCGTCGCAAGGGTCCCAGAAACCCACCCAAGCTGCCACTATCTGCATTCAGCCCCCCCAACACGGGGACGTCTGATGCGTTTCCCTTGCCGCCCACGTGGAGTACTGTTGTGCCAGTTGGAATCATCGATGCTCATTTACGCATTTCTGCAACCGTGGATGGTGTCAACCACTACAAGGACAACATCGGACAGCTTGTCCTTGAGAAGATCAAGGGGGTCGTATTAACAATTGATAATCAGCTATCCGATGATATTGCCGACTTAGTACAAGGGTCTGTCCGCCGTGATATTGCTTTACCGAGTCTGACGAGACGTAACAGGCTACCTCAGCGCATCGATTTGCAGATATTGTCCGTCTCAGTGCCATTCCCTCTCAACGGCACACCCCCCACTGAACCTCCGTCTTGCCTCCTTGGAACAAACCCACCGATAACCCTCTCAACTACCTTCACAAGTGCCGCCCCGGAGGCGATCACCAACTTGAGATGGGCACTGGAACATAGCCGTGTAGTTGACGTAGATGTTCAGTCGGATGTTATGGCGAGCGTTGCGATTGGAGGTTCCTCTCTCTATGATACCTTCGAGGATTTGCTCACCAAGGCGACATCACCTGGCCCACATACTCCGGAAAAAAAAAGGACGCCAATCGTCCTCAGTAGGTCGCATCCCTCTAAAGAGCTTCCTACGGCTGATGAAGGTGTGCTTAGGCAACATCTTCCCTCCTCCCTTAACTCTAGTTGAACCAATTGTCAAAACCATGAAACACCCGGATTATCTACAATACCAGACGCGTATATCTTCACTTTCGCTGTTCGAGGATGTGCACTTGAAGATCACCCCACCCGTGCGGGACACGTCTGAAACAGGGCCCGCAGACGACTTGAGGATGTGGAAAGGGAAACTAAAACTATATAGTAAGTAGAGGTGCGCGGTATGATGATGGTTGGCGCAGAAACTGAACGCTCGATACGCAGTTGGACCCGTCCTCGAAGCGTTTGGCTTCGAAAGGATGATCTTTGGATCCTCCCCTTCACCCGCAGGCGAGCCATTTAATCTGCCCGTTAGCTGGTACGACCTTGTTAGGGAATCGTTTGCGGAGCTGGGCGTTGAACAAGACGCTATCGATAACGTCTTCATGAACAACGCAAAGCGTGTATACGGAAGGTCGTCCTGATATAATTAAGTTACCCAGATGTACAACCGCTCTATATTCCCCGTTTGTGTAGATGATTTTGTATGGGCCATGATGTGTGGGTCTCCACAATGCATCGCACATTACTCGCACACTGGTACGGGTAATTTCTTGATCACAATTGTTGTCGCAACACGCCTAGTCGTGCCAGAGATTTATAGGAGCTTTTACCAGTAAATATTTCATTTTTGCGCCTCTTCAGAGGTCCAAGACATAATGCACAGCCAGATGACTGCGCTCCGTGGGCTAACGTTTAACATTTAACAGCCAACAAATCAAATCTCAAATAACACAATCACGTGAATCACGTGATGAACGCGTACGCCTGATAGGGGACCGTTAACATTGATTCAACAGAATCAACACAACCAAAAACACGCTACAAATATTGTCAGCCGCCCCAGCTAGTATATAAAGAGGCATGCGCCGGCCGGTTGTTCTCTGCTCGTTACTATTATCACCCATACCTCGCCAGATGACCCTTTGGCTTCTCGCTCAGCCTATTCTTCCTCTCCTTGACCAGGGTATCCGACCGCATAACCATAACACACCCGTCTCTCGTTCGCCACGCCAGCCAGTTCTAGCCGACATTAGATCCAGAAAAATTAGGCAGTCTCCGCTCAAGTTACGATCTCGATAGTTGAAACGTTGGGCGTGAGTACTAACACTCACCTACCTGTATCAGGGTGGCTGACCTTGCGACGGACAATGACCATCGTCCATGATGGTGGCACGGCCCCGACAGACCCCAAGCACGACTATGGATGTCCAAGACCCTCAACGCGGAGCTCCCTGTGGGCCAGAAGTTCATGGTACGTGCTCCCTTTGCGTGTGATACCCTCGATCCTTTCGTGGCTCGGCCCCGACGGGACTCCGGTGTGACCATAGTGTAGACCGGTGTGCTTCTCTCCTCCCCTGCCCGCATGAGCAATTTGAAGGTTTCCTCAATTCATTAAGGCAACCCCAGCGGGCGGGATTGAATGATTGTAATCTAGACCAGTGTGATCGTAGTTTAGACCAGTGTGTGAGTTGAAGATCGCCTCAATTGCTTAAGATAACTCGCTGCAGCGAACAAGTGGTAAGTACTCATTTGAGTGCCTTTACCAGGATTGGGAAGGCAGCGGTCGGGGTAGCGATCAAGCCCCCTGATGAGAGCTCTCGCAGGCTCGAAACCGCTTGCAAAACCGCACCGGTCTGTTGCGTCGTGCCAATTACATAATGAGTTCTCAGCGGATGGACGATCTTGGTTTCCTTTTCCGGGTACATAGCACGGTCACTGCAGTCAACCATTCATCATTAATCATTGTCGACGTACCCCTGCCAGTTTGACCATAATTGCGTGGACGCAGACGCAGCAGACCGCGAGTCATTCCATCAGAAAATACCTTGTCCAGACTGGCACCATTCCGGGTCTCGCAGCACCAGCTCGGCCTCTGCAATGTCCAGCGATAACGAGGCCGTGTATGGCGTAGGAAGGCGTGCAGCATCGTCGTGAGTATATCAATGTCAACTTTTGTTGACAATCCATTCAAATCCAGTTCTGGACGAGACCAGGAGTAGCAGGGAGTCGTCTCCGACGTTGGTGAGCTTCTATCGCTATGCTCGACTCCAAGTTCCTCCCTCTCTGTTCGGAGACGCAGTCTCACACACATATATATGCCCAGAAAAGACAGCGACGCTCATTCACCCCTAATTCAGACGACGGAGACCTTGTTGTACCTGTAACGAACCAGGGTGAAAATGATACGCCGGAATCGAGTGCTCCTCTGATTCGAAAGCCTGTTGGTTTCTCATGGACCCCATCTACTGCTACTGTTATTGAGACATACGAGGCCGCGTTACCCCCCAAACCTACCACCAACTACTTTTTACCTGGCCAAGCACCCCCTCCGCCGCCAAAGCAACCAACCCGGAGGACGAAGCGGAAGAAAAAGGGTCAGGAATATTCTGCACAGACAGGACGTTTCAGAGTTTCAACACCTACGAATGGATTATCCATAGTGGCATCAAAATATGCAAACCAACCATCTGCATCGTTGTCCGTGAGCTCTATGGCCGCTGATGCCGGATCCCCCGCAGGAAATCCTATTGCTAACACGCAAAGCCAACCGCCGCATGCCCCGTCCACAACACAGCCTGCTAGCAATTTCGCATCTGGCATTCCTGTATACAGGCACACCACACCCGGTGCACGCACCACGGATCCTAGCGACACCCAGACAACGTTCCTGGGGCGTAGCAAACGACCAACGGAAGTAGATTCGCATGACTCCCGATCTTCTAACAGACCCTTCCTCCAGCCAGTAGCTTTTGAGTGTTCTACACGCGAAGTGTCGAATAATCACCAGAGTTCCACCGAATCTACGGAGAGAATTAGTAGCAGTATGCCCGTGTCTACCCGTGATACATCGTCGAGTGTATTGTCTGTCGCATCTTCAACTGGGCGCAATTGTTCAGGTGAGTAATGTTTCACCTGTGCCATCGTCTGGACCAATGACATCCCGTAAGCAACTTCTCAATGCAATGGTACAGATACTCAGCACCCGCTGAGGATGGTGACCTTGTTAATCGAAGACTATAGAAGTGGTGTTCAGGACTCGCAGTTAGCGGAAATTATGGTGCCTTTGAAAGCAGCGGAAAACCCGGAAGATGGCTTTTGGGCTGATGCTGTGGATGTTTGTGATGCCCTTCAAGCATCCCCATCACGCATCGATGGTAGGCCAATCAGCTCCTCCCTCATTTACGGAGCCTGACTTATGTACGATAGGACCTGCGAAAGTGTATACAAAGAGAGCGAAGTACCGGCAGTTCTTTATGCGAGTGGATCAGCATGACAACCACCATTCTACGCCTGCTCATCTTGGAGTTTCAATACAGAGGACACTTGATGTCTTTGTGGAAGCAGTGGGTTCTTCTCCCTAGTCCAGTCGCAGCTTGAGATGTTAAGCTATTATATCACCTTTCCTAGCCGGGGCCTCAGGGACAGTTACCTCGCCCTCCAAGGTGTCCCAAAGCAATCAACGCGGGGCATAGATCTGGTTCCGATTCGGATGTATCAATGCCTTGCACAAGGACACGCTCAAATATGCGTGTGTCCACGCGAGATGAACGAATCGAGTCCTTCGAAGTCAATTATGCAACAACCAGAGGACGGTCCTCGCGGGCCTCAGATACCGAGACACACAGGCGCAAGAGAGGCAAGTCACTCTCTTCTGGATTTCCGGCAGTATTGCTCCAGGAAATGCCGTCACTCATAGTGTATTGCCGCAGGTTGGGGGAGTACAAGTTCCATCACACCTCTCTCCACCCCTTCCCACCTCGCAGAGACGGAGGGAGGAATAGATGATGCGATAACCAAGTGGATTAAGCCACAAGTCGAGGGCCACCCAGGGTTCCTACACTACATGCAGTCGAAGGCTAAGCCGCAAAGCGTGTCGGAGGTGTTGAATCAATTCGATATTGTCGACGTCGTATCTCGGCAACTATCGGGGCTGAAGACGCCGGCGGATTGGGCTGGAGCGCCTAACTGTTCTGTGAAAAGGGTGAGGAAGATTAACCTTTGATCCACACAAACACACCTGTCAACCCATGTGTTCTAGGAGCATGTACTGCGATCCCTCTGCCTAGATTCCGAGTGGGATACGAGGTGTCAAGAAATAATGAACCTCGTCTCTTACTATGGCAAAAACGGAACTCAATACCAAGACCCCCGTGTCATCGACATGATGAATGATACTGCTGTAGCAGATCTGAAAATGATAGACAAGTTTCTGGAGCTGTTAAAGACTGTTCACCGGACCTTCACGGCAGAGAGGCCAGGGAATGCTGTATCGCAGTGTGACAGTGTTGAGGAGGAGTAATGCTCATCCTTTTATCTCGTGGGACACACTATGTGCTAGCTACTAGCAATAACTTATACTCCTCAGCAAACCCGTCTCCCGGGACCCGCATTGCATAACAGGTGTTCGACTCAAGGATGATCGATGATCCGGGGCTTCGCTGCGAGAAAATATTGATCATGACACTACTGGCCAACCAACATGTGCATTTTTTTCCAAATTCGAAGTGAGTGGGAAACCTGCGACACGTGCAATTTCCTGCTGGTTTTCACGAGTTCTGGCTTCGCAAGCTTACAGTGATACAGGGGTGTCACGTATTCGAAGGTTTTTCGACGCAAGCGCCTCTCCTCGTTCAGCGGCAGGGAAGTGCATATTGTCAATTCTAGATATTCGGAAAGCCACGAGAGAAATAATCGCAGGGATAGCATCTTCTAAGTGAAGGTAGGACAAGACAGTCTATCCTCCTGGCCCCGATCGCCGTGAACCTCTACTTTAACACCGACTCCAGCGGGGACACAGCCCTCTCCCAGGGCAGAGTCCAGAGCCACCTTACATTGAAACCCGGAACAGTGCATAGGAAGTACGTACGTTGGGGAGGGTCGCAATTGATTGGCCAAAAAATCCACAGTGGGTGCGATACGAGAAGCGAGATCTGCACTACCGAGGTGCAGCCCACCAATAATCTGGGCACTGCCGTGTCTAGCAATGTGGCACTGGTGGATGTAAGATCGAACTTACCATATAGATTGGCCTTGAGAATCTTTGAACGGTATCTTTGACGACATTCACAATACCCGCATGGGAGCATCTACCGAAGAATAGCAGCTCAGATAACAGCACAAAAAGGATCGCTCACTGAGCCAACTGACGCGCTGAAGATGATGACCCCCTTCCCAATCACGTCCACCGCAACATATCGCTCATCCATAATGTGCTAGAGGACTCGGAACGCCATGACAATGCCAAGCACCGGGACTACTCACAGGTTCCGAAGTCCAACGTCCAGGTTTACTGTCTTCCTCTACGAATCTAACCGCTCCCAGTAGACCCTGTTCAAACGTCGTGACTCTCGGTATCTCACCACTAACGTATATCGTCGCGCCAGCTACAGTATGGCCTTCGGCATGTTTCTCAACGACTCCCCCGGCACTTGTGATGAGTTCGAAAGTCGGATCTGCTGGCAATCGGCCGATGATAGTCTCGTATGTTGGAGGGATTGCAATTCCTCGTGCAGTTGGCCGATCAGGGTGAAGATCAACAACACACTTCGGGGCACCGGGGCTTCGCATTTGCAAGAATGACAACATGCCACCGGAATGGTCGCTATGCCAGTGCGAAAGGACCACCCTCTCGATCTGATCCACCGGAACTTGCATGGCCATTACATTGCGGACGATAGACTTGGAATCTGGACCCGTGTCGAACAGCGTAAGGTGCCTCTCTTCGTCGTCGCCTCTTTGAGTCTCCTGTGTAGAACATCTAGCGTTTATGATCCAACACTGCAGCGAAAATTGGTCATACAATTAAAGCAGAGAACCCATGAGCTCCTGGCAACAGAGCGGTATGAACGGTTGAACATCGAGTCATGAAAGCTGCCCTAGGACGAACCGCAACAGAAGTCTTCTAGGTTAATTATAGGAACCCCTGTCAGTGGATCTTTGACGGTTCTTGGGTCAGAGAGGTGCTGTGGCAGCTCAAGCTTAAATCCAGGGGGCAGTTTCGCAAACCTGAATGTTTTCAACTATCACCGTCGCACTTTCGGTAAGAAGCTCCGCATTTACCATTCGATACTGTTATCGACGAGAAATGTTATCGTTAATCGGTTAATTGCGACCAGCCCCACCCGAAGTTGGGAGTTGTCGGTAGGCGTGGACATGAGGGATGCTCTACGAGTACTCCTGATAGACGCCCGGAAAACTTGCCAAATTAAAGGACACCAACGCAGGTTGGGTATGAAGAACTCTTCAGAAGGTCGGCAGACTGGTTTATTCATCTTCCCGTGAGATCAATAATTCCTTTCCCAGTGAACTTGCGGGATATAAATAATATAACATGCAAGATGGTATTCAACAGCTAGATCCATGTGGATGGTGGTGGTATCAATCGAAAGCCACTGGCTACTCCCTGCTCGGTAATCATAATGAGACCTTGTTGTCGATCATCTGCTCGATCATTCTGCGCTGCTGGAACGCCTGCGATGCTTAATTTCAGTGCCTATGACTGGCTAGCACGATCACTCGCTCACCTTGCGGTACTGTACTCGCTCGTACGTGACGAAAGCGACAAAACCAAAAGTAATAGCAGTGACTCCTGCATAGATGCACAGGCCAACAGGGAGGACTTGTAAAGACCGTCCTGGCATAACGAAGGCAGCTACAACTGCCGGTGAAGAAGACGCCAGTGATTGCAAAGATGTGCCCTGTTGTACAGAGATGTTCAATCTCTTTTAGTTTAAAAACACGGCTCTCAAAACATTGCTTACTGTGGGCGCAGGGATAAGATTGACGGAGATCGAACTGGCGGATGCGGAGGGCGTGACGATTGAAGTAGCTACGTTGAAACCACCTGCGGCCATAGTACAGTTCTCAATTTCTTTGACATTCTGTCCATCGGGTACGAAGATGAGATCACAGGATTCAACGAGGGGACCATCGGCGCTGTTGAGGTGCCAGTGGTCAAAATACCTGGTCTGATGTGAAACGAAAAAAAACCCACGTTTGAATAGTATTATTGATAACGATGGAAGTGGCGGATGGGAATGGTGCAGGAATGAATATAGGAGATTCTTGACGAGGGCCAAGCTCGGTGGCGGGAGGAGAGGAAGATGCAGCGGCGACGAAACACGAAGAAAGGCAAAATACAAGCACGGTACAGGCAAACATCACGAACCACAAGGACTCTCAGAAGAAAAGAAAAAGAATGAAGAGCCAGCTCTCAGAATCCAAGTCGAGGTCGCCACTTCGAAGTGGTGGTATAAGGCGAACGGAGGGAAAATTATAATGACGGAGGAGAGGGCAACCGGGGCTGTTGTCTTATCGCTGCTTTTCGTATTATGTAATGTACATTGTAAGATCGCAACGGAACCGAAACGTAGCAACGCTACGGCCCTCATCAGACTGAATTATGCATGTGTTATGTGCTGTTGTCTAGGTTATAGCATGCTATCGCATCCCCCCTTCTACTGCCTTATATGCCTTCCCTCCTCGGTACCGCTTTCGCTCACGGTAGTATGACAGTATCATCCTAAGCAACTGCGACATCGCCTGGCCCACCCATTGCTCAAAAGCAACGGAAAGGGCAACATTGATGACCACAAACGCCGCCAACCACAGCCTTGCATCCCAAGGAAGCTGCGTCAATTCCAGAACCAGTACCAGGAATTTGGGTGGCCGGAACAGGAGCAATGCGTTGAGCAGTGATAAGCCAATGATAAATGTCATCAGCCAACCTGCAAGGCTACCGTCAACTTGCTTGATCCGCATCAACGGGAGAGAGACCTACAGTTCGTCCACATAGGTCGCCGGTAGGGAGGACCTATGCTAAACACAGCAGCGACTAGAATGTACTGGAAGCAAGATGCCAAAAACAATACGGTGTTTTCATAGTTAGTTGCACTCAGGTGTGTGTCTCCACCGTTGTGTTCTCCCACATGAGGCGGTTTGTACCTGGAATTTGATGATGTCGGTTGCCTATGGAACTCCCAGTGGTCTTATCTCACTCACCACTCTTGCCGGCGGACCCAAAAAAACGTCCAAAATTGTACCCCACTCGTGATAAGTATCTGTCCTACCAAACTAACGAGCACTTTTTTCGAGATGAGACTGGCGGTAGGACGCTTTAGGTAAATCCTCGGGTAAGGAAGTGTCCTCCCCACTGCAAAATGCGATCAAAATGCGACAAAACATCAGGGAAAAGAGTGCTTACTAGAGACAGCAATTGGAATGATGATGAACAAATCGATGTACAGAAACTGTAACAGAAGACGTTCGCTCAGTCGTAACGGTCAAGAGTCGCTTGCAACTTTCCTGGAAGTCTCCCAAAGACGAGGCAAACGAGTACAGCAATGTGATGGTCGTGAACTGAATAAGGGAATACAGCGCCCTGAAACAAGCTAAGCCTGATTGCATAGGCGGGAGAACAGGCACTCACATGTATTTGAAGCATGAGAAGCTGGTAGCCAGAGCTGCTCTGCCCTCCTTGATGACTTCGATGACACAGCTGATGTCCGGTACACTGCTTGTGAATGGCGCTGCAACAGATGCTTCAGCCTCTGAAAGCGAAATGCCAACATCAGCGGCTTTGAGAGCTGCGCAGTCATTTGCACCGTCTCCACACATGAGCACAGTGTAACCAACAGCTTGGAGGCGTTCGACAACCTCGTTCTTCTCGTCCGGGGACATACGTGCGTATACTTGAGTCTTCACCAGCATCTGTGGCGAGTCTCAGTGCATGTACTTAACCTCCAAACATCCCATACCTACCCGTTGAAGAGTTTCTAAAGGAGCATAATTAACCATCCACCGGAATACATCGCCCGTCACAACGAGAGCGTAATCCTGGTAATCGATTTCGCCATGTTCGAACGTATGGTGGAGAGGAGGCGTTTGAGGCTTAAGGTTGTAGGAATCCAGTTTCCAAGAAAAATCTTCCATGCAGGACCATTCCAGTTTAGATGAAGGGGTATCAGCGTCACCTACGGAAGTACGTACGTGAAGAGTGAGAACGTGATAAAACGGAAACCCCCTAGCGCGTACCTCGAATGAATGCCGGAGAGAACACATGTGCAGCAGGGTTTATCAAGGTGCACTCTCTGGCAACGCTTACTGCAGTCAAAGCGTTATCCCCAGTGATCATCCTACACGCCAGATGCGCTGCTCGGAGAGCTTGGATAGCTGGCGTGGTGCCGGGTTTGAGTTTATTCTCAAAAATGACTAAACCCAAGAATCGCAGATTCGACTCTGCTTGCTCCCTACATAGGTAGTTGTCAGAATGGGGTTGACAACGAAGGGGGCGTAAGAATACCGTTTCATCTTCTGGGCCTTCAGCCACGTTAAGCCTTCAATACTTTTTCCAGCGATTGCTATAACACGATACCCACGTCGGGTATAATAAGAGAGCAAGTCGTCATAATCCTGGGGGACTAAAAGTAAATGTCAGATCAACGGATACTACAGGGACACTTTAGCCCACAAGAGTCCTTTTTGCAAATCTCAGCGATCACTTCCGGCGCTCCTTTGACGTAAATTTCCATACTGGTGCTCTTGAGTCTCTTGACGAAGACACTCATCCTCCGCAAAGTAGATACAAACTCGAACGTGCGAATAACGCCTAATTCCAGGAAGTGTGCGTGCTTTGAGTATAATAATAAAAAACTCAGCTCTACATTATCATTTGAGTAGTAAACACGTACCTTCCCATTAGCCTTCAGTGCATCTTCAAGTCGGAAGCGCGCGCTTCCAGCAGGGCGCACAACCGTCTGCACGAGAGGAGTAGGTCTTTCGGTGCCACTCTTTCCCCTAATAACCCCAGTCCCAGCAACTAAACCTTCTTCCAACGTCCATCGTGTAAATCCAAACATTTTCACATCCAAGGGATCCCCAATGGCTTCACCATCCACCAGTCTCAGCGAGTGGCAAGTCGCGAGCGCATGAAGGAAATTCGCTCGGTCACGCACATTCGGGAGATCGTGCACGTTGTCAATGAGCTGGCCAAAACGGTGCTCGGTACGGTCAAGCGATCGCACGCCAAGGATATCAAGCCCATCCTCAGTGAGCGTGCCTGTTTTGTCAAAGCAGCAGACGTTGACTTTGCCCGCAACATTGACACGCGTCGGGGAAATGCAGTAAATGCCCAGTTTACGAAGGCGACCAATAGCGAAGCTTGTGCCGATGGAAAGAGTAGCAGGAAGAGCGGGAGGGACTACGATAGTGATGAGGTCTAATGCACGAAGTATAATAGTGCCCCACGGGACCTTGGGTTCCTTGTTAGTACCTTGTTCCTTACGGCACATATTTGGACGACCCTTACATTTAACCTGACGAACTGTACAGCACTGGCACAAAAACCTAGTCCTGCAATCCCCGCCATCACTCCAATGAACCGTATAGAATCACGATAGAATTTAAATCCTATCGGCTTCGGGAAGAGCATCGATCGAACCAAAGCACCCTTCGTGGTATTGAACCCTACACAAAACATCAGGGGCCTGGGGAAAAAAAACGAGCGCGAGCCTCAAATTTACCTCCTCGGACGACAAGGCCCAGTGGAGGTCTCCCGTCCGTTCCATCAACACCAAGTGCTCCACGGACCCGGATTAAACGCGTGCCGGCGTACAAGAAACTCTTCGCTAGAGGATTGCCTACGTCTTTCATCTCCCGCCAACGCCCAATATCTTCGTCTTTTACAGGAATCTTTGACACGGGTACACTTTCGCCGGTGAGCATACTTTCGTTCACTATAGCATCACCAGAGAGCAAAAGTATGTCTGCAGGAAACAACGAAGCCCGTATATCGGACAAGTTTACTATGTCTCCTGGAACGAGTTCAACCGAACTTTCTTCAGACCCTGTCGAACTCGTTACCAAGGATATTAAAGAAACGCGTAAAAACATACAGCGTCCGTCAGCATAGACGACGACGTCACATGAAAAACGAGACATGGCACGCATTCGCTTGATTGTCTAGAAGGAGTATGAATATGGTAACCCCAAGATACCGAAACTAGATGTGACCTGTTTCGTGTCGATCAGCGCACTAGCCACGCTCAATGTCGAGATCAATGCAATGCAAAATGCGTAGTAATAGTAGTCGTCCAAGGACCACAAAATGATACTTGCAACTTGAAACACGTAGAACGGATGAATGACCTCGTTACATAGTCAGAATTCCGTTTCTGGACAATCACTCATGCTCACCTCGTCCACAAGAAGCGAAAGCGTAGATTTTCCCTCAATATCTATAAGATTAGTCCCAAAAAGCGTCAACCGTTGCTTCCGGATGTGTTGGGGGAGTCCATGTTGTACTGATCGTATGTCAGTCCACGATGGGTCGCGCCAGTCCCTGGTACCTTGGCGGTTAGAGCATGGAAAACAACGATATGCGGCTCACCTCAACATGCTGAAGAGTCCAGTACAAGGATCTAAAACAAAACGAGAATAACGGTAGTCCACAATCAAAAGATCCCCAATTATATGAGATTTATCGTTGTCATCATTGTTCAGCTTGGGCTTCGGCGAGGGCCCAGCTGGCCCTTCGAGTTCCGAAGCACGGTGTGGGAAAATAGTTGAACGTTCATACGGGTATGCAAGATGCTTGACCGGAATGAGTGTAATATCTCTGTGTGCAACCTGAACCAATTACACAGTGAGCAGGAATCCGACACGAGCAACGCGCACCTCGATAGCGACAAAACCATGCCTTAGATTCTTGAAAGAGTGTTCACGCACAACCCAGCGCAACCACAAGCGCGGAAACCAGTGGCCGAGAAGTCCAAAGATCCCAAACGTAATTACACAGCACACTCGCCAGACCCACTGGCGCCATATGATAATCTCGTAGCCCACAAATAGCAGCGTGGTATCTTCATCAGCGACATAAATCTTCTGCCGACTTGGTGGCCCTGGTGGTGGTGGCTCTGAAGGTTCCAAAGGAACATCTATGTCTATGCGGACTTCATCACCGAAGATTGGATCCGTTGAGAGTAGAGGTAGATGGGTGGAATGGCCGGGGGATGGAGGAGAAGACTCGTACTCTACGTCACTGGCGACACCACTTAAAGGATGGGAAGAAAGGGAATCCGCACTATCGTCTTCCTCACCAGAGGAGTAGCCCCAACGTTCATTCTCTTCTTCTTCTTCACTCTCAAATGCGTGCTCCGAGCCTGCGTCTGATAACCTACTACGTCTCGAACGATGTGTTGACGATACGGATGAGCGTGCTGTTGAAAGCGACCGCCTACGCTCCGACGGTTCTCCGGCAGTCCTGCCAAACAAGTGAGCGATGTTCTCGAAGACCGATGACCTTGTCAGTGGTGGAGACAGAGGCCGCTTAGGACGACGACCTCGCCTGGATGACATCTCCTCGAGGTCATCTTCACATTCCTCCCTATCACCCTCACTTCTGCCACCAGATACTTGCGACCGATTGTCTGTGCTCATTCTCCGCTTCCGCTGACCATCTTCGCTTTTCCTCCTCGACCTGGATAATTCTGAGCTGCGCCTCCCCAAAAACCCCCTGTCTGTGTACGACATCCTCGACGTGCTAGTCGGTATCGCCGTGCTCCCTGGTCCGTCGAACATAGCTCCCTCGCCGTCGGCAGCCATGCTGTACTGGGAGTCCCGGCGTGCACGCGATGAGCTCGCAATAACCTCCCGGATATCCATGGGAGATGCGCCCTCCGTGTAATCGTACTGGCCTGAGTCGCCAGACGTCATGGTTGTACACTTTGTTAGTGGCCGGCAAACTCCGGCCCAAGAGCGTTTCGGCAAAGACTCAGGGGGTACGTTTTCAAATAACAAGCCCAAGTCCTGTGGATACCAAGGATGGACATAAAATAGGTAGAATAGGGTACAGAGAGAAAAAAATCACTGGCTAATCTTAACCAAGATACCTCCAAATCAAAAAGAAACAGACGAATGTGAACACCGCCCCTGCAAGAAATATGTACATGTCTTGCGTACTGAGCAAGTCGTCAATATCTTGGACCAGCAAACTCCACAAAAATTAGAGAGTCCTTACCTCCGTCTCTCGATCCAGCTGATGACCTCGCGACTTAGCCCGAGCGTATTTGCCGCATCCAGCAGTCGTCTCTGGGTGCCTTTCAGCACGTTGCGCTGGTCCACGAGATTGTCCAACACTTCCCGACCCTGCGCGATGAACTCATCCAGTTTCGTTTCCGTGCTCTGAATAAAGGAGTGTTCGTGTAGTGCATGATGTTCTCGTAACGTTTGGTTCGGCAGCGAGGTTGGCATGCGGAATGGTGATTCAGAGTGCTGAGACGATTCCCCATTACTATGCAGATAACTTGAGGTGATCCGTCGCCTTGCGTCTGACCCTGCTGGTGACTGGAGACTTGAAGGGTTGCCTTGCAACAATTCATTCCGTTGTACCGCTGCTTTCTGAGCAGTCCGTGAGCACAACGCAAAGCAATCGTAACGGGCGTACATGCCTCGCTCTTAATTTTCTCAAACTGACCCTTCAGCTCCGCATAGTCGGCACGAAACTTCTGAACACGCCTACACGCTGGATTGCAGACGGAATACAGGGACGAATAGACGAATCACTTACATCTGAGCCTTTTCCTGCTTGGCTTTGATAATTTCACGTTTGGTCATGGCGTCATAGTCCTCTATTGTCCTATGCATGGCTGCCAGCGAAGCAGATATCTGTCCTAGCGGAGTGTGTGTCAGACTTGTCTGAAAGGTGGAAACATATGAAACAGACCTAACAGAGAAGTCGAATTGTCGCCATTCTTCAACCGTTCCAGGTCGGCAGTGAGTGAATTGGTTTGACGAACACCGAGTGTGTAAAGCGAATTCATCGAGCAGCAAGCAGTGAAATGACAGGAGGTGGTTGTTGACGGTGTGTGCAAGGGCGTGGTAACGTGTCAGCCTTGCCTTTCTGATCGTATAAGTACACTAATGAATGCTAATGAATACTAGAAGGTATTAACACGTCCTTGATTTCACCATCTTTTTTTCTTCCTTGATGCTTTTCCACCTGCACGCTCAGCCTTTTCTGTGTGGCGTGATTTTTGTTTTGCTCGTTCTGCAGCACGCTCTGCCTTAGTTTGATATTTCACCTTGGACCTCTTTTTCGACTTGCTTTTGGCAGCAGAATTACGCTGTCGCTGGTTTTTTCGTGTTTGCTCCACTGCTGCGGGCAACTGAGATGTTGAAATCCGAAGAGGTGTCGCGGACTTGGGATGCTGTTCTTCGTGGAGAAGTGCAGCTGGGTCGAAATCCTCCACTACGGTGACGGTGGCCAGTTGCTCCTCTCCTTCGTACTCCTCCCCGATCTCGCTGGCATTATTATCGACACTATTCCCGTCGTGGTCGTCGTGGTCGTCTTCGTCTAAAGTATGTCAGCGTTCTGACATGGGGGATAAAACAAAGCGAACGCGCATACCTACGATAGCTCCGCAAGCCTTTTCAACTTCGGCGACATTTCGCGCAACCCGTTCGGCGAGTGCGCGTCGACGCTAGTGTGAAGCTCAGTAGGCGTCTGAAACCAAGCATGGTACACATGCCTCCCGACGCAACTCCAGCCGCTGTTGTTTCTCCCTGAGTTGTGCACGTTTCTTGGCTTCCTCCTTTTTGGCAAGCTTGCGCTTGTGGAAGCCGGTGAGAAATTCCCTGACAGCGAATGTCGTTCATGAGCGAGAAATGAAAGGGACGCCCTCACCTGCGAGCATCGTCGTCAAAGACGATTTCTTTTATCTGGCTGTTCTTTTTGCGCCGCTTTGCAGCGATTGCCTTGTGAGACTGGGTGAGGATGGCTAAGTTGCTATTAGGCTGCATGGTCTGAAACAAATGAGATGGACCAAAGATTGCCGGCGGATCGGCGATGTCCGAGTTCCGACGTCGAAGTGATGATGAGAGATGTCCCGCCAAACATTCGCTGCAACGTAGGAGGCAATGGGAATGGGAATGGGAATGGGAATGGGAATATATTATTTATTACACTCAGCCTCCCAGGGCCCTTCTCTGCCCTTCTCTCTTCCCCCTCCCTGCCATGCCTGCCATGCACGCCCCCTCCCCTCACATCCCCATACCCCGCCAGTCGTCCCCCCATGACAGCCCCGCCTTCTACCACATCTTATCACCCTCCTCCCCCTACATCGACACAGCTGGGCATCGCAGTCCCACCCACCCCCTGTTCCCCTACACGGATGGTTCAATTCCACCTCCCCCCACCTTCAGCTACGTTCCATCTCCCCCTATCTTTGCCCCATGGCCATCCCTTCTCCAGCAAAACCCCTACCCTCCCCCTTCCGCACCAATGCCGCACAAAGTATGGATTCTGGATTGCAGGGCCTGCGACACCTTCTTGACCAACCGTGGAATGAAGGTAGGTCGTCATCCCGTGCTCTCCATCTCGACAGATTTCTCTGATCCCCTGGTCGGCTGACACTAGGCCGTTTTGCTGTTGAGACCCAACGTCTCTCTTTACTCGACAGATGCACTCCCAGCAAACTGTTCCGCTTACTCAACAAACCCCGATGCCCTGCGTTCCCCACCTTGCCGTCCTTTCGCAGCCCCGCGCACCTGCGAGTGCCTGACTCAAACCCTTTGTTGCCATACCTGCGGGTCATCCATAGGCTACATGATCGTGGTCCCCGTGAGTTTCGTATCGCTAACCCGTTGGAGTACTCTAATGCGGCGTTGTCAGTGCTCTCGGTGTACCTCGGTAACCGCGAACAATCGTGCCACCAACGGCCACCGTTTTGTTTTTCATTCGAGCGAGGTAATTGCTACTGTTCGACATTACATCCCCAACGAGCCCGGCGTTATTTCCGTGGATCACCACCCGCAACCCCCGTCTTCCCCTCCTCCCCTGACACCCGCACATCCAGCGCTTTTTGGTACGTCTTTGGAATTAACTACGGACGATCGAACGAGGTCACCTTCGCTTCAATCCCCCGACGCTGATCTAGAGGCAACGATTACGCGAAATTCTCACTCCTTGGCCTCTTCCCGTTCGGATTCGCCTGAACTCTCACCCTTATCCTCTTTACCTCCAACTTCACCACCGTCCTTACTTGCGACCCCTCCATCCCAAATTCCATACCCGGGAGACGTCCGGAGCATGCCCGGCGAACCCCCTGCGCGGAAGCTTAGGGCAGGGGACGTGCTGTATTGGCACCAACTATCAAAAACCGGGGAAATACCGGGAGTGGAGGAGGATCCGCGTGCCAGAATTCCAAATTGGAGCCATATATACCGACTTCTTGACCGATGAGAGACACAGCCGGCCACTAATAAAGCAGAAGCATTTGTTTCCTTTGGGCGCGTATCTTGACGGTAGTAATTTATTCCCGATCGATTTGGTTTCACTGCTTTCCCCTATGCACCATGTTTTCATAACGACCTCGCGTAGATATGTAGATGTAGATATGTAACTGATACCCACAGTGCCGTTCCCATAGCTGTCAACCCACGCTCAGCCACAGACATATTTCAGTTTGTGATCGCGTATATCGTATGTCATTTGGTTGTTATTGGGATCTTTGTACGGATACATGCTTGCTTTACCATGATAGATCACTCGTCACCATGTCAATATTTCCTGCTCTATGCATAGATTGTGTATAATGATGTTCGGTCGATGTTTATGTGTCCAATTGGCAGCTAATGTGTAGGGGTGAGATTTGGGACTAGTTCATATTTGAGCTAATTGGTTACCTACGAGCGTCACCCTACTTGCCTACAACGCGCGCCGCTGACGTGTCACGCGGGTCGTGATACCACTTGTGACCATCCTCAACGAGAGTCTTTACCAAGCCGTCGGCCCCAACGCTCAGGCATACCAATCGTCAGAAAGCCTTCCTGGGAGATAGACAGATATATCCAGCCAAGATGTGGCTCTCCGACACGCAAAGTTGGTTATCCTCTGGACGTGTTTCTTGACTGAAATTCACGTCCCATATCGTAGAGATTGGCGTTGCATTGACGACGTTTGGATCGCTTTTTATGATGCTGGGAGTGATGCTCTTCTTTGACGGAGCACTCCTCGCGCTCGGTAACGTGCGCCCGTCATATTCCTCTCCGACCACCACTTCAACCAATGGGCTGACCGTCTCATTATATCATTCACAGCTCCTCTTCCTTTCCGGGCTCACGCTCATCATAGGCCCTCACAAGACATTTTACTTCTTTGCGCGCAAGCAAAAACTGCGGGGAACCATGTGTTTTCTTGGCGGCGTTCTGCTTGTCTTCCTGAAATATCCCTTCATTGGGATGATCGTAGAAACTTTCGGTTTCTTGAACCTCTTCGGGTAAGTATCTGTCTCCCTTGCATTTTGACCATCTGCGTGCTCTCTCGAGGCTGATCCCTTTCTCAGCGATTTCTTCCCGGTAGTATTGACGTTCCTGCGACAATTACCCTTTATCGGCACGCTCTTGTCCCTACCCTACGTTCGCCCCGTATGTATTTAGAACAGCACGATGATGGGGAACCACCTAATATGTTCTGCTGCAGGTCGTAGATCGTCTAGCGGGTTCCAGAGTATCTGCAGTGTAACAACCCATTGCCCAGCACGCGTATGAACACACTTTACCATCACTCGCATCAGGGTCTTTCACGCCGTAGCACAAACACTTCGCGACGATGGCGAATTGGATTGAACAAGGATAATATTACACGATTTACATCCCACCTACGAGGGAGATATCTAGAGCATGGCACAGTAATGTTAGGAAAATGAGCAAATTATGTCGACTTCAGCAATTCGTCGTTGGCAGTCTGTTTCTCCGTGCTGTCACGCCTGAGGACCTCCGCTGGTGAGTGAGTATCGACTTGTACGTTGCGGTTGCGGATCGTAAACCCGTCTTTTGTTGCTTGGTGAATGACAAGGCCACTGGAGGAAGTCAGAGAGAGACAGCAGTATATGTCCAAGGCACTTACACGGCATACATAGTCATGGCAATGTAACCAGACATCGGTACAAGATACGAACGTCGAGTGTCAGCCTTGTCGGCTAAGGCGCCTTGCGCAGGTGGGTACCACGCGCCGCCCCCGACACCCTGCAAGGCTCAGAAGGTTGGATTTAAGGAGGTCCCGCTCGAAAACTTACCATGACGATAAGCCCCGAACCTCGTTTGGTATGAATACCGAGGTTTTTCGTACCAAGAGTGAAGATGCAAGGGTAGCAGATTGATTCGAAGAAAAACAAGAGGAATAAACACGCAACACCTCCGTACCCGGGTAACTGCGATACTAAAATGCAGAAGAGAGTGCAGAAACCGCCATAGCACGCGAGTAAGAATGCGGGATCGATGAAGTTTAGCACCACTACACCGACAAACCTGATCATACAGTCAGCTTAAAAAAAAAAAAAAACAGAAATGGACATGGGGCCGCGAAGACAGGCTCACCTGCCTACAGTGAATGTGATCTGGCAGAATGAGAACAGATCGCTGGCCCTTGACGCGCTGATACCAACTCCCTGGTCCTCAAAGTAGTTCACAGCGAAGGCCGCAACGCCGACCTGTGCTCCCCTGGTATCGCAGAATGAGAACCAGGATATCAATCAAAAGATGCTTCAACCTTACACATAAGCTGTTTGTGCAACCCATCCGAATAGGCAGTGATATTGCTTCCAAAACGATTCGTGCTCTCCGGAAAGGTCCTCTGCGGGAGTAGCACTTATTATTTCCGGCAGCTCAGCGAAGCTAATAATCTATCCAGCGTGTTAATAACAGAAGAATGTTCAGCACCCACAAAAACAAAATGTTGAGGACAACACCGAGTCCAGAGACGGCGAGGTAAACCCTGTAATCGCGATTCAGTACTTATCTGGAGATATAGACAGTTACTACACACCATTGCACCGTGCCGAGGGAGTTCGCATTTGCACCGGTGAAGAACCAACGGGCGGCAATCAAGGGTCCTGAAAATGAGGCAACACCCTGAAAACCCTGGCTGAAGTTCAGCCGAGCTGCAGCATATTTAGGGGTTCCCAAAACCGAGATGTAAGAGTTCGCTGCGACTTCTAGGGTAGCAAGACCGCAGCCTGGTTCCCGTATTGCGTGGTCAGATATATGGGGTACATTGCAGGAAAAAGCATACCAATGACAAATGTGCTGCCGACAAAACCTCCGTACTTCTCGAATTTAGCAGATGGCCAGAAGAATACGGCACCCAATGAATACAGGCCGAGACCAATATGGATACCTTTCTGTTTGCTGGGTCAGTAAGCAAGCCAGGTGCACACGCTTTTAAAATAACACCTTGTAACCTATCCGGCTCATCTACTCCATCGTCAGTGATCCGAGTTCTACAAGAGTGGAGACTGCGCACGAATGTGCCAGCAAAAGGTGCCCACACAAAATATGCTCCCTGTGACGAGTTTAAGGAGAATAGCCGGTAAACCTCGGTAAAGCCATACGCACGAAATACGCGAGTTGAAGCAAAGTACTTTGCAACTTTGAAATCCCGAATACCGTTTGAAAATGGGCATTCAGGACATCAAGAAGCTAGGCAGGAGTGAACAACGAGAAAGACGGGTGACGAGATTCTTACACCGTACGAGAAGCCCCCTGGGTAGTATATGACTGTGTTCACCAGTAATCAATAGCGTGGCACTCACAAGTAAAGAAGAGCGACGTTACGAGAGCAAAGGCATAGATCCTCTGTCTGCGAGAGAGCTCCGTCCCTGTGGGGGATTTGTTTTAGGATACTCGGAAGGCGGGATACGTGTGTAGTACAAGTGCATACCGGTTGTTCCTGCAGGCGGCGCCATAACCGAGCGAACGTTGGGACGTGTGGAATCAAAGTCCGTTTGCTTCTCGGATTATATATGGAACCAAAAGCTGGCGAGACGGCGTACAAGGGCCGGTATCCGCGGAGTCTAATATCTCCACGATATTAGCTTGGGTTCGGCATCGGTTCTGTTAGCTACGATCAAAGTCCTCCAGTGGAGTACATAATCTCATTTAGGTTGTCGTGCGCGTCTCCGTGAACGAAAAAGGGTGGGGTCGAAAACTTTGGAGAACCGACCGACGTTCGCATCACCTGGCCCATTTTCTGTCTCAGGTGCTGTTCTGTCAGCGGGGAGAAATGCAATAAAAAGGGCTCCAACATGTATTGCGCATTTGATCTCGGAGTCTCTGGTCAACACATGTGCCGGGTTGCCATAAGAAGTACTTGGTACCGTGTGGTACCATGTGGAGTACATCGATGAAGGGGAAGAACCAGCAATTCGCCTCATTTCTGATTGTGAGTCGCCCGATACTGTAGTAGTTGGCTGTGTTCTTGATATCTTATCATATAGCAACGATTCCCTGAAGTGAAAGAGCGTCATCCGGGAGAAGGCCGTCGCAGATGGAGACTTCGAGTGGCACAACAGTTCTGGCAGCAATGCCCATACACTGCACCGATCGTATGTTCCTAATCAAGTCGCTTGTAAGGGGTTTTTTGTTTATGAGAATATTAACCACAGATACCACTGCCAGACGTGTCGTCGATGAATGGAGATCACGTTGATGACAGTGACCCTCTGGATTGCATCTCCACCGAGCGACCTGAACTTGGTCTCATCGTACGAACGGATTTTGCTAACGAGGATGCTTGGGCATCATTCTGCAGTCGTCTTGAAGAAGGGGAAAGAGAATTCGTGGAGTGCGCTACTGGAGGCCAGGCCGCGAACGATAATCTGCAACCTATGGATCAGACTCCAGACCACACGGAAGATCACACCGACGAAAGCGACGATGACGACGAGAGCCCTCCCAAGATATTTTATCTCATTAACCCACCTGGCGCAGAACAACGTGCTTCACTATTGAACATATCAAATCTTATTGCGCTGCGCCTCCTGAACGATGTCGATGTCAGACCTGCTCCGAGTCCTCCACAAGGAACGAAGCGCATCAGAGTACAAAATAGGCTCGTAGATTTCAACGGATGGCAGGAGATCTACGTTGGTAAACAAGTTTGGATCTACGACTCCAAGTCGAATCTCGACCAGTGTGCCCGTCTTGTCAGCCAGAGCGGGGACATGTACGGAACAGCCACGTGAGTCCTTGAGATATACACTGGGGATACTACAACCGACCTGTTGTCGAAGAGGAGACAGCTGGCGTGCAAGAGTCTCTCACATCTGCGAACTACAGGTCCATATCTATTCCGGTGCGATAAAAATTGATTTCGGGGGTTTGGATCGGTGGGATGGCTTTGAGCGTCAACGTAACATGGCAGAAGCAGAACAAACTCAACACATATAATATACAATACTCATCTATTCGCCGCAACCGTCGATGTTTATGCAGGAGGCGAATGCAATGCTTTTTATATGCCAGCTACGGGGGAAATGGTGCATACTACATAAGTAATCATCCTCAGTGCGTCCGCCCTACAAAGAAATTTAGGAGGTGACAGCCCAAACACGGATGAGGTTGTCCGTGAAACCTCCGAATAACGTTTGGCCATCTGCCGACCATGCAAGCGACACACATTCGGGTTCCCGTGAATTGGGTCCAACGTCGACAAATTCAGGCTTGAGCTCGTCAACGATCGATCTGTATCAAGAAGACGTAAATATAATTCAGAAAGGAAAATGTAAGTACGTACTTGCTCTCAAGGTCGAAAATTTTGATGCAGCTTGCAGTCGCAGCGCACAACCAGTATCGGTTCGGCGAGAAGACAAGTGCATTGACAATGTTACCAGCTTCGAGGGAGTAGAGATGCTTGCCCTCGTTAAGATCCCAGAGCATGGTGATACCGTCCTTGCCACCTGACGCTGCCAAGGAGCCGTCAGGGGAGACGGACACGGTATTGATGTAGCCTGTGTGACCGTAGTGGTTGGTCTTCAACTTGAACTTCGACAGTTCCCAGACCTATACAAAACATGAGCCTCATTCATTCTCACGTGCAAATGGAGCTTTCATTACCTTCACGACCTTGTCCCAGCCACAAGAGACGATAACGGGGTTCATGACATTAGGACTGAATCGCACACACGAAACCCTGCAATTGAACACAATTAAGACGTAGGAAGAGTACATTTGTACGCTGTACTTGCCACTCGCTGTGTCCGTCGTCCTTGATGTCGTACTTGCACTCTCCAAGGGTATTCCAAAGCTTGATGGTCTTGTCCCTTGAGCCTGAGACAATCTGCCTGTTATCAGCACTGAAGCTGACGGACAAGACATCAGAAGTGTGGCCGACGAATCGGCGAGTCGTCTGGCCGGTGTTCAGGTCCCAGAGACGAAGAGTGTGGTCCCAAGATGAGGAGAGCGCAAATTGGCCATCCGAGGAGATAACAATGTCGGAGACGAAGTGGTTGTGGCCATGTAAAACGCGTTTTGGGTATCCGAAGGAATCTTCATCACGGGTCAACTGCCAGACGATGATTGTTTTGTCTACGCATTGGTCGCGAGGTGAGCGGCTAGAAATTGCCAGAGAGATGATATAACACATACCGCGAGAAGCAGTTAAAATCATGTCCTGGTTTTCCGAAGAGGTTGCGATGGCGGTAACCCATCCTTTGTGGCCGGCCAGGGAGCCCAGAAAACGTAGTGATTCAGCCATCGTTCGTTGTGTCGCCAGACGTCAGGAGACGTGCAAATCACATACGGCGTGACGTTGGGGGCGCGTGACAGCCACCGTGACGCCACTGCACAGTTCCTCGGCTAACGCCGTACTTAACCACCGCATTTGCTTCATTCCGAATTCTGTGTGTACTTTGAAGTAAGTGTTCAGACCAATTCTTTCAGATGATGTTACACTTTTAATATTTGCTACTTCGGAGGGTTCGCCCTATGAGATAGTTTTTCCACCAAGATCTCTGATTACTCTCACATCCCTTCCTATGGACAGGTCCACTGACGATTTTGTACAGGGACACGCCGATGACTATGGAGGTCAACTTTCCGTGTAGTATGATGTGGCGTGTAGCTTATTCTGTAACGCTGGGGTGCGGAGTTGAACCAAGTAATCCATCTGGTGTTGTACTGCTTCTTTCATACATACCTGAAAATGGCCACGAAGAGAATCCCTGTCATCAGTGAGACACGAAACTTGATGGGTTGTCAGTGTCTGACCTAGGGCGATCGCAGTCGACACAGATCCTGGAGTGGATGATGTCCTGGCGATGTCCGTATCACTACCGACGTGTTGTTCCTTTGTCTGAGCGGTCTCCTTCCCAGCTTGCTGGTACTAGCTTCCCCAGAACTTGAGATCTTGGCATACGTGGTCTCCTTCGGTGAGTATGGTACTTATGCCTCGACGATGACAGAATATAATCGCGGGAGACAGGAAATACGGATGTTCACGCCGCATAGTTGAGTCCTCGAAGGCGTTTTCCTGTTCTCAATGCTCAGAGAGTTTGTCGAGGAACAGTGAGAACATATATAGGTTATATCAAGCCGTTGGTCGTCAAATCGCTTCGCATCCCGAAGACAAAGCACGATTTCCCAACTTTTCCCCGGAAGTACCCCCTATCCTTGTCTTGGGCCCTGATGGTCCGCTCGAGGGAGGACGTCACCATGCACAGTACTTTCATGGTAGGTGAGTCGACCTTGCGGATAATGAAAACGTCCTACCATCCCCGCTCTCACTTGGTTTAGGGATGGTCTAGGTGACGTCTCCCAAAGTCATCCGGACTTGAACGTACACTCGGAAGACAGAAGTAATGTCTTTCGTGGGAACTTTTCAGTCACGACGAAGTCTGCAGTAGAGGTCGTCCTAGACTTGCTGCAGTCCAAACCAAAACGAAGCATAACCTACATTGCCCTCGGGCCTCTCACGGGGCTTGCACTACTTCTGCGCGGACATGGGGCAGTCGTACGGGAGAATATTGGTCGAGTCGTTATCATGGGCGGTGCTTTGGATGTCCCAGGAAATTCGACCCCTGTAGCAGAATGTAGGTTGATATTCCGTTGCCATCCTCTTGTCTACTTATTGCATTAATCCCTCTAGTCAACATATATGCAGACGCGCATGCAGCTAACGAAGTGCTTAGCTTTGACACCTCAGAGCGCGGCCTCCCTCCAAACAGGGTGGTTTTACTTCCTCTGGATATCACAACCGTTCATGAACTTCGGTTCCCTTTCTACGTCAAGCATATAGATCCGACTTTTGAATCGACTCGCAAACCATCCGTTGCATCTACAAAGTCACCTCTTGTTCATTTTTCGAGCGCTTTCTTTGAACGGACTCGAGAGGTTATGATAGAATTTGGAAAGGACGCCATGGAACTACACGACATCGTTGCCATCTGGTGTGCTCTAGAAAACCCTCCAGATCCGACAGACAACGACGATGGCCTGCCGGTCATGTCCTCTAGCTGGGTAGTCGTGAAACGCAAGTTTGCTATCGAGAGGTTTGTTCCTCAGTGCACACATAATGGCAAGATTTTGATGGATTTAGAACCGGAGAGCTTACAACAGGGATGATGGTCGTTGACCGAAGGGATGACCCGACGGCATACGCTCCTGGTTCGAACCGGGCCCAAGTTCAGTCTCTGTTAGAGCGGTATCACCAGTCGCATGGCCTACTGGAGTCGATCGCACTGCCGGCGCAGGTGGAAACTGAGGATCTCATCCTTCCAAGCTCTAGGACCATTTCACGGAGTGGTATACCGTGTGTGGTGCAGACTCCAGGTGCGGATGCACTTCTATGTCTGTTAACAAAAAGAGTATGGGGAGTTGATGTCTGAGTGAGCGACAATATGGTTGTCCATACGTTGTACGTGTTCACCATGGAGCAGTGGTTTCGGAACTGGGTAGTCAGTCACACGGCAACGAGGCATATACGAGGGTGCTATACATCTTTCACGGACCATTTGAAGCAGTATGTCAGCACTGATGCATCGTGGACCCGGTTGAAAGCAAACTACCTGCGCTACAACATCAGGAATGTTTGCGTGAATAGGGATTTACCAGGGCGAAATCAAAGTCCTGCGAGTGAATTTGGCAGTGCTGTCGAGGACCTCTGTGCTTCCTCGTGTTCAAATGCTCCCCATGATATTATCACGTTTGTTCAGATGACCTGCGCAGGCTACAAAGACAGGAGCTACATGGTTCCTTCAACCTTGTGTACGAGGCTTGTGAATAAACTGACTTGATGAGCTGGACGATGATTACGAGGTCCGAAGGCGACCTCGATCGAAGGAGGGCATAGACAAGGGCGCCCGTTCCGCACACTGGAGTATATAGTAGAGCCAGTACATTTCCTGGCAAGCCCTCAGCTATTGAATCGTATCATAGGTCTCGCATTGCACAATTTTTCCGGGTCCTGCATTGGTCGGGTGCAGTAGATACGAAGAATGATTTCCGAACGACTGGTTTCATCAAAGACCGAGGTAACAACGACATGTCAGATAGACTACATATGAGGAGAAATACAGCCAAAAAACGGGGTGGATTTTACACAGCGAGTCTAGAAAGTGGAATCGTGCCGTCACAGTATTACATATCCCGGATTTCGTATGGGTGCCGCACAAGTTCGTCGTAAAGTTCTGTGGGTAGGTCTCTGACGAGGGTGACCGCGATACCCATGACAGGGGTCGCTTCTAGTGGAGGGAATGTCCTCAAGAGTTTCATCGGACTGATTCAAGGGTTAGTATTACTCTATTTATGAAAATCATGTGAGAACGGAAATACCTTGAGGAATTCATAACTTCATCCCTTATCAGCAACAGTTGGGCAATAACACATAATACGTTCAAATGCACGCCAAATGCAAGGAGGAAGTCCCATAACTGAAGAACCTGGTCCAAGGGAGGTGTGCATGCGCACAGCGTGAGGACGGCTGTGCATTATTAGCAACGATGTCCCCCGAAATCCGAAGAGAGCAGAGACAAACATGGAAAGGCATAAATCTCTGCAGATAGGTTTTTCATTCGGAGGTAATTGAAAAGGTCCGGGTCTACGATCTGCAGGCAACGGTCGAGAAGCTGTGATAACAGGAATATAATATAACTGAGTGGACGGGGACCATTATGTTCAAACAATACAAACCTTGAGGCCTCTGTGAACGCCTTCGAGGGTTGGCTGCACGTAGAGTGGACACGCCTCCTCTATGAATTTGGCGAAGCAGTAGAACGCTTCAAGTTCCGAGGGCATCGTGTACAAGAACGGGGCGGCGAGGACGTTCATCCCTTGCACGTATGTGAAGCCAAGTTGTTGGGTTTCCTGTCGGTCTGAGACGTAGGATTGGGTCAGAAATACTTACTCGAGCGCAAACTGGTTGATATTTACCGTGGTTCCGCCACACGAAAGCGTCTAGCAGACGGACGAGCATATCTTCGCGGACGCGTTCCTTGAATCCACGATCAGTGGCAAGAGTCCTGCAGAGCCATCAGGCGACGACGTATCGCGCGGGTGCTCGCACGCAGTTACCTGAATGTATCATTCCTGATTTTTTCCCTGACCTCGCAAGGTCCCCTGGAGACATACTGCAGGAAACTTTCCGCAGAAATATCCTCGACTCTCAGTAGAATCTTCCATATGCGGGGTCGGAGGGTTGGGTCCTACGAGTGCGATGGTTGAGCCGCCCTGTTGAGTCTGGAATGTAACCAAGTAACGCACGACGGTGGAGGGAATACCCTCGACTAGAATCATCCGTCTCAGCTTTTTAAGGCTATCATCGACATCCCCAGATCGTTTAGACTTGGACGACTTGGGCTGATGCAGGATCTTGTTAAAGGAGTGCGCTGCCGCCGACTGGCCTGAGGAAGACATTTTTGAGTTCCCAGTTTGGTGTTGCGTGCTTGGTCGTTCCGCCGTACAGCGCCAGAGCCCACATTCGCGACTATATCATCGTCACCCCATCATAAACCCGGTAGGGTGTACATCTCAACGACAATCTACCCAGCAGAACAGAAGGGGCGACTAGTAAGGTCGACGAGTGTAAGATTATCGACATCCAAGGTCATCATGGACGTGTCATTCGCGTCGTCTGGAGCAATGAGTCGCGCACATTACAGTCTCGTCCGCAGAGTGGAGACCGCTACGTCCGTCCAAGCTGCTGACAGGGTCATACTAGACGAGATTAATACCATTCAGAGTACTCTGGAGCAACCGCATCTATCAATTGTACGTGGTATTTCACAAGCATTTCCTCGAGGTTTTTAGAATAGTCGCGTGGACACAGAAAGTCTGCAAGGAATCCTTAATTCTGTTGTTGTATAGCGCGATGGCTCTCAGTGTAGCTTCACCTGGCGACCTCAGCTTCGCATTCCACCATGCCGTGAATCTTGCGGAACTTGGCGAGAGTATTCTGGATAAGAGAATTGGTACGTCTTCGTCCCCGGGCCTTGCAGAAACGTACGAGCCTCTTGTAGGTTATACCTTCTGTTTGCAAATGATGCCCCCGAATCACGAGTTACATCTCATGCTCGTCAATACCCTCCGCAAAGTAAGTGCATATGCATTTACGTTCCTTATGAACCCCTGGAAGCTGAATTCGTGACAAGGACCTCGAGAGCACTTCGATCGGTCGCATCTGTTTAGCTATGGATATTCTTATGCAAATTCGCAGCGAGGACGTTGCCCCAGCAGTCCAGTCGCGGCTTCGATTTTTCCTTCGCGACAAGAAGTGAGTGATGGCACTTTTCTCCCTCGTCCCCCATTCAGGTAGCATCAACCCCTAGTGACTCAGTTCGGAGGCGGGCCCACACGGTATACTATGCTTTGTTTCACCGGGATCCCGACCACGTTAAACGCTTGGAGGAGTTGCTAACACATGCCGGGGACCCTGATATTATTCCGTCCAATCTGGTGGTGGCTAGCAAAGTATGGAGTATATTCTGTGATGACCGTGTATGACGCCGACGAACTTCGTAGCTCCAGTCGGAGTCCATGGCGCGCCTTCTAAACTCTCATTTACACAATGCCTGGCTCAATCCTAAGCATTCCGTATACACTATCCTCCGAGCGCTTCGTGAAGGAAGAATGAAGTCAGTTGTCATCTCTAAGCACCGTTATCGTTTGTCACTGAGCAAGTGTTTAGTCTTGACTCCAGAAACGTTCCCCTCATCTTTGATGTCGTTAGACACGCCTCCCTCCCTCCGACACAGGGTACGCCTTGACTCCTACCGGAAGCCCGTGCTAAGTTTAACAAAGCCCTCCTCGATGCCTTCGCACTTCTGTCAACTATCCCATCGGATGTGATCACCGAGTATCAGGCCAAGTTGTCATATTCACCTGCGGCTGGCATCCGCCACCTGCTCAAATCTAGCAATGCGAACGAACAGTACATTTTTATATCGTGTTTGAGCTTCCTCGATCCGAGCTCCTGGGCTGGGGATCGACCAGGGAACCCAGCTGTATTTGATGAATGGGAAGTTCAGGAGATAATCAAACTCTTGAATTCCCATGATAATTTGATCAGGAAAGCAGTAAGATAAAATCGCCTATTGCAATGCGACGGGGTTGACGAGTGCATCACTAGACTCTGAAAGTTCTTTATTCTGTCAATCCAAGCATAGTGGCGACCTATTATTCCCAACTAACACAAAGCGTACGGCCTGAACTTTCCGTGGCGGCCAAAGGCGATTGCGTCCTACGTCTCCTCGATGTCATGGAGGTACAATGTCAGGAAGACTCGGAACAATATGCGAAGCTCTTCAAGGAACTTTTTGCGATTGTTGAAGGCGATGTACAAGGTCGGATAGAAACTCTGCCAGTGCTAGAGGGCTGCGTTGATAGGGTCCTCAATCGTGTCCGGGATGGTGTGTGTCGCAGCATCCCCAACCTACAGCCGCTAAAACTTATTCAGCCGATACGATATCTCGAATATCGCTGGTGACTGCACTGGTTATTCCTCTTATAGAACCAGAAAATCGCGTTGGACCAACGCTAATGGTAGTGATTTGTGCTCTTGTGTGTGAGCACTGCGCAAAGCTTCCGATATCTCCGGTCGAGATCCTCCGAGGAATGGCAAAAAGGCTTGTCCTCTTTTCCCGTGAGTGATGAAAAATTATAGGAGACCACTAGCACATACCTGTGGTTAGCTTCCCTGCAAGATGTCTGTTTGCTATCCATGTTGCGCCTATCGGCCGAGTGTAGTGAGGTGCCCGAGGAGGTCATTCGAGCGGTGCAGGAATTGTCACGATCTTCAGGGAGGTATATCCGAAATGTGAGTAAACGAGACGTAGCATGCTGCCACATGCTGAAACTTTTAGCGATGTGAACAACTTTTGAGCTTCGCTCGGCAGCGGCACATCCTCACCGACATAATATCACGAGAACCTTCCTCTTCTGTATGTCGACCAGAATCACTTGGTATTGAGGTTATTAACTTGGAGCAAGCTTCCAGATTTTCTTTCGTCATTGACAAAATATCAGCATAGTTCTGCCGGCAGGTCGTCTCCTCGTCAACCAAGTTCTGAGAGTCCCGGATCGTTGGAAGTTCACCATCCTCTATCAGTGGTATCTCTAAACAAGCTGCGATATGAAGCATATCCAACTCCGCAGCCAGTGTCCAGTCTCAAAAATCTTGCAGGTCAGCGTCCGGATGAAACTTCTTTGCGCAGCCCGGGGAATGTCGGAAAGGGCGTGTCTAAAGAAGGTAGTACAACCATGCCCCCCGCTGAGCTCGAAAATACGGTAACACCGGGAGAGTTAACGCTCGCAGTCGCAGAACATTGGCTTGAGTCGGACCAAGTACGACGGCTCGTTGATATCCATGCACGTCTGACTGTATTTGCAAACAGGCAGCTCAAGTGCACGAGGATTCAAAAACGGTGGCGCTAGATGATTTGGTGGGATGCATATCTCATTTGTCAGTAGTCACTGGACTTTTACTAACCCACTTTATCAGGCATCGCGCGTGGATTTAATTGCTCTGGATTCGCCGTTCATCGCAGATCATGTGAATACCCGACCAGAACCCGATTTCGAGGAAAGATGGAACTCCATGCAGAATTCGAACTTAAGGGGGTGGTGCGAGGCGTCGACAGATACAATACTAGAAGTCCTGCGAACCTTGCAACTGTACATGCGGGTCATCGCCATTGACCAGCCTCCTTTTGAAGGTTGGGTGCACCTTTCTGTTCTGCATCAGGTCACTCCTGATCTTTACCACAGGCGAGGTTAAGGTCCTGGTGCATGCAGCACCCGCTGACAAGTACGCAGCGCTCCGACTGCGAGACGGAAATGATGAAGGCTGCTTATGGAGGCTGCGATGCGACGACTTGGCATTGAGAATGACAATCAAGAGACTTCTTGAAGGAATGTGAAACCCAGTATAGTATCACTGACAGCACTTCCGGGTGCATAATGAACGGTTGGCGAGTTTCAGTTAACCGGTCTGGCATAAGGTGTTGGAATAAAGATGTATCACAGGAAAAGCTTCTGCAAAAACAGAATGCTGAGTGCATCCGCAAGCGGCAAATGGTTTGTCGTGTAAGACGAAACATGGATTGAAATGGTTGTTATAGAGCACATCTCGCTTACAGTAAACGTCGCCTCGGGACTCTTGTAGTTTGATATATCATCAAAGATGATAAATTCGAATACACCACATATTTTGGAACTGCCACGCTGTTCTTTTGTGCCACACGTTGAATCGGTAGTATATTCAGTACTGGCAATTAGTAGAGAGTGACTTCGGCAACGTGTCCACTCATATCGCAGGCCTCTGTTGATGCTGGGTACATATCCAACGCCATTCAAGCTCGTAACCCCCCTTTTCTTCGACACCAATAATCTCCGGGTATGGCACAACGACGAAAAGGTATGCAGCGACATGGCTATCTGAAACGGGGAACCTGTCAATTCCCACATACTTCACTGCGGTGTTCTGAATGAGGGTTCCATAGCTAAGTCGAGGGATATCCCCAGGAACATGGGCTCCATCGAATTGAACATCAAGGTAAAGTAGGTGAGTTTCGGGCAATGATATAGAAGGGCCGTAACTCCTCGTAATGTGAGGTGAACCGCAGGATGCTCTACACCATGGTAAAATAAATGGAATGCCTCCACATGTGGCCAAACCTCGATCACATACTCCAAGTCATTGTCTGTGAACATCAGGCTATAAGACGTCTGAAATGGAATGACCCTGAGGCGATGGCAAGCTTGGCAGGGTTCGGGCATAGGTCGCGGATAAGCAGAGAGTTGCGCCGCAGGGAAGATGCCTCAAGAAATAAAACCAGAAGAACTCTAAAAGCTTGTACTGTGATGAAATCAGGGATGACATATCGACTAGTGCTTGCAATGAGTCGACACCATCTGAGAATGCTGAACAGCAGACATTTATCTCAGTAACCTGACTAAGGGGAGTCCAGCGAAGCAGGTCTCCGCACGATGCAAGGAAGACAGCCCGGATATCGAAAGCACCAAGTTGGGGGAAGACGTTGCCGCTGGCACACTCAGGCCCAGGGCCGATAGCCATCGCAATGCCTTTGCCTGAGCAAGACTGTTCAGCAAATCGCAGGAAGTCGCATTAGACCTAACAGTCTCCAGATCGCGGAGGTCGGAGACCACCCTAGAAAACAGATACACAGCTTCGCCGGAGATTGAGATCTTTGAGGTTCCGTCCTGGTCGAACGGGGCGCTGCTATGCTCAATGTGTGCATGTTGGGGCAAAGTGCTGGTATGGGAGGGAAGTCGAGATACGCATAGAATGCACCAGGGATGTCAAACTAGAGTGCAGACAAGCGTATGTGCAAAGAGAAAAAGGAAGAAAGAAACGATGGCTTGGAAGTCTGTGTGGATATCTTCGGTATTCCTCGTATCGAGAGATATAGACACTCCAAATGATAATGTACGAAGGTTTGGGAAAAGAAAGCTTAGATCTGGCGGGACGATGTGGGAGCCAAACTATATGGGGGCGGCGTTAACGTGGTGCGGTGTGTGAAGTCTGCGAACACGGCTTGTGAGTCGCTGGACAATGTTCCAGCCACTGTCACGGAGTCGATGTTTTAGTGTCAGGCACTATGTTGGTGGTGTCTCTGCGCCCATCCAAACGATGAAACAATGGCAGGTCCTTACTGGCTTCCATCTCCTTGATGCGATTCTTGCGGAGGAGATTCCGCAAGATGGGTTCCACGGCGATTAGAGTTTCCCACATTAAATCCGTAGTTGGTGCATCAAAGGTGCAACAGATCCTGGCCAACCGGCACACAATGTCGAGCGATCATCGATCATCGATCATCGGTGTTTGGAAATACGAGTCACAAAATCTCATTCACGGAAGGACACCGAGGCATGATAGATCATAGAAAACGAACGACATCTGCTGCTCGATTGTCAAATCCAAGGGTATCGGGTTGCTTCCTACTGCACTATGGCAAGCTGCATCGTATTCACCAAGTCCAACAGGATACATGGATATAGCTCTACATAAACATATAAGCCATCACAAAGTTGAACCCAAGAAGGGCCAATGGAAAACCAAGGAATATCAAGCCATGAGCCTAGGAGTAACGCGGCGAAGTCTTCACCCCATGCTGCGGCAGTTGTTCGTTGTTCAGGAGTCGTATTATCAAGAGCAGTTCTACACTAACCACATTCAAAGCTGAGTAACAAGGGTGTCAGAGTATAGGCCCCTCGAAGCGGACTGAGGGTACTGATCACAGTGACATCCAGGGGGCGCCCTACCGGTGCTATTTCCCAGATAGTAGCCCGCGACGGCAAACCCGCCGGAGAAAGCGTAGACCGGAAGAGTTGTCTTACCAACTTCCGCAGTATCATACCATCAAAACGTCCCAGCCTGGACCAACTAGGTCGGTTTATTGTACTGCCCCGACTTACCAATCCCCAGAATTTTGCTGCAGACGCACGATTATCAACCAGAACGTCATGTATGATACACGAGCGAGGGAACATTTCCTTGTGTACGGCATATCGGCATGCGGTGTCTTGGCGGTTGGTAGTCTCGAACACGTTATGATTTGAGACTAGGCGGTTGGAGCCTTTTGATGAATCTTAAGTCATAGCTCAAGGGGGCCCTTAGATCTGATTTGTAGATGAGGTTTTGGTAATCCAATATGATATCTCCTCCGAACCCGACCTCATTCTCTAATTAGTCGTTCTTTGTCGTCGTCGTGCAGCCTCTCACGCAAGCAATTGTGCATTGTGATCAACATAAGAGAATATGGCTTCGAAATCGCACTTTGAATAACTGCTCCTGGTGGGTAATCGGTCCGCATCGTGTACTGAGGGACGTGGGACTCAGACGTTGAGGCTAGAAGTAATCTCAAGGTGATGTAACTTGGGCATCATCGTCATACTCTCGCGTAAATGATGATGGGGCGCTTCTGGCATCCCAGTACATCAGAGCCATATGAAATGAAATCTCGTGTCCTTCGATCATGGGGTTTTGTGCGGCAAGTCTTCACCGTATCTGTGAGGCATAAAAGGCCGGGTGCAAGAACCCTCCTCTCATTTGGGAGCCCCTCGCCCTGTCGAGATGCTCAGAACACTAGTCGCTGGTTTTATCGCACTCCACCACTTCTCTGATGCTGCTCCGCCTAGTCCACCCCCGCCGCCTGTGCCTTCAGGTGGTGTGGATGTCTCCCCGGATTCCCCTCCGCCTGTCTATCACACTATGAGTGACTTCGACTTCCAGTCATTCGTGAGTGGCTACACAATGTTCTCTCGGTCATTCACTTCTAACGCCCTCGTAGAATTTAGCTCTGAATCAGGAGTATATCGAACTAGACCTTTTCCACTATGGTTTAGCCAAGTTTTCTCAACAGGAATTCTTAGACGCTGGTCTTGGTCCCGAGTATCAGTTCCTCATCGAGTACATGGCCGATCAAGAAGTTGGCCATGCTGAGATGGTTAGCAACATCATCTACCGTTCGTGTCGTTATTATCTGCTGTGGTCCGCACTCCCTGATTTCTCCTATAGCCTACGGGGCAAAACCGTGCCAATATCAGTATCCCTTCGATACAGTCCGAGGCTTCTTGGACTTCTGCCAAAAGGTACGTGCTTTTCTTGATCGTCGATTGCTAGAAGTGCTCATTGTTACATAGTTGACTCGCTGGGGTGAATCCGGTGTTTACGGCTTTTTGCCGCACCTCGACAACCGTGCCCCTGCAGAGCTGTTGATCAACTCCATTACTACTGAGGCTAGGCAGCAGATGGCCTTCCGGCAGTTGGAGGGTCTGTTTCCCATGGCCGTGTGGTTCGTAGCCGGCATCCCCCAAGCCTGGGCATGGACGATGCTGTCGCCCTACCTCGTCCACTGTCCAGCGGAGAACCCATATATTAAGTGGCAAATCTTCCCCTATCTGAATGTCACTGTAGGGATTCGCTATACTTTGCTGTGTTATTTTTTCGACTCAAATCACCCCAGAATAACCCAATTGCTATCAGGAATGACAGCAAGGCCGCAGTGTCGACCAATGTCTCTGCAATTTCCTATCCTGGGTATGAGGTCAATTTCCAGTGGGACAACCCTGGCATGAACGTTAGCTACGACTTGAAGTACCAGACGACCTCGACTGCTGGACCTCCCAAAGTTCGTAATTCCCTTTGAATGTAGGGATGCGCAGACGCTTAATGCATCTACACAGTATGCTCTCTGGGTTTCGCAGTTGAATGCGACGTATACGCCGCTGTATAACATCGACACCGATAACAATTATGCCAGTGCAAAACAACCAGGTGGCATGGTATTTGGTAACAACACGGCACCTATCTTCAACGACACAATGTGAGTTTCTATAGGCTTAATATCGTTTGCTGTTCACTCGTGTTGTCGATAGGTTCGTCGCGCTGACTGATGACAACCCATACGTCACCCCTTACAACTTGTCGCTGGTTAATCCTCACATTGTCGCGGGCCCCGCCATCTACCAAGCTGGCTGATGTTGTGAAGGACAGGAATCTCATAGCTAGAAATTTGGACTTGTATTTTGTATTTTTTTTTTTGTATGTGAGCTGTATTCGAGGTCTGTAAGAATGGACAATTTGGAGCGAAGTTTGTTCGTATAAGCAAAGTTATACGTGACACTAAGTTACAAACATTTAGCTGCACACGTTCTACTGCAAACTAGTGCGGTGAAAGAGATGGAGGATAACGAGGTATATAGAAAACTTTGATAGGTACTGTGACCCAACACTGATAGTTCTGGGTATTGAGAGAATATGACGGTGCAAGAGTTATCATACTATCGTTTCTGCTGCTCCCGAACACCTACCACCCTGTCCCAAGATTCCTTCAATGAGCTGCGATGAGTGAGTACGAACATGTGAGTATTGAGATACGGAGGCGGGAGAAGTGGATGGACAGCTTCCAGATAGGCAGACAAACTGGCTGGTGGGAAGTATGCGGTGTACTGTGGTGTAGACGGCCGTGTAGTGGGGAGGTGTGCCAATGATGCAAGAGCCTGGACGGAGGTGGAAGACGTCGAGGACATAGAAGATAGAGTGCGGCTGCGGTCGTGCCCTTTTCCGGGGTGATAGCCCTGGTTAGGGAGGGTTGCCACCGAACGCACAGAAGAGACCGACGTCCTCCGGTTGTTAGCCGGCTCTGCGTACGTGGTCTTAACACTGGATGGGGAGGCAGAAAGCGTTGGTGAAGTAGATGTCTGGACAGAAGATGCCTCAGACGTAACCGTTAACGGAGCGAGAGGTTCTAGTCTTGGAGCAACTGGTCCAAGTGGCTGCCCGCGAATCAAGGGGTGTGGATGGAGAGTGGTGTCTGACCTCCCAGTAACGGTGTGCATCGAGGGAGGGCGCGTCGAAGACAAACGTGCGTACCGGGTACGGTTGACTGGTGACGATGTCTCTGAACGTGTCTGTGGGTACCGCGGTTCGGTAACAGAAAGCTGCGGGTGAGCGTTCCGCTCAGCCTGATACGCAACCTGAAAAAGAGAACACTTCAGAATTGCACAGCATGGCCGAACTATAGTGGACGACACCTGCGGCTCGGAGCCCCGGATAGTTGCTACGCGGGACAAAGACGGCGGTATATACTGAGCACGGGGAGTATCTGGCCGATTTGTTAAATCATCAATGGTTAGTCGGTTGAAGTCTGTAATTGTGCGGTGCTCGACTGGTGTCTGTGACCTGCCAGTGCCTGAACCAGGACTATTAGGCGTTGCGGCTCCGCTCTCACTCGAGACCCATTCGTCGTCGTCATCCTCTGCACTGGTGCCGGCGAAGGTGAAGTTCTTGCCCTTGGTATTTTGATGCCGTTGAATCGGGGGAGGATGCAGTGGTTGTGTATGAAGGGGTTCTTTGGAAGCTACTCGAGTACTACTACCCGTTCTCGCATGCTGCTGGGTGCTCCTCGTGTGTGGCTAAACGAGGTCAGCAAACGTCATTAGGAGTTGTGATGATGGTATGGAGGGGCCGACGGATACCTCATATACATGCCCGTTTTTCTTGTGCTTCTCCTGCTGTCTGTGGGGGACTGGGTCTTTCTGGGTCAAGAGAAGGTTGAGGGCCGTCTTAGAGGACCCGCTTGAGGAGCGCGAATGTGTGCGAGGGATGCCAGTTGGCCCAGTACGGTAGGCCTTTGGCGGCATCACTGTAACAGAGAGAGTTGGTTCTCCGCCTCCTCTCGGATCAGGTTTAGAATCAGATATTTACCACAAACCATTATCAACCTTTTTTTTCCAACCCGCAAAAACCGGTGTGTCCTAGATACTCTTCACTTTCGCATAGGCCATAATAACTCTGTCTGATCGCTGCTGCTAAGCCATTCATTCTTGTCCTAGAACCGGTTATTCAAAATGGAGAGAGTGCAGTTCCAGCAAGAGCAGGTACGCCCAACGATTCCTCATTTTCCAGGCGTTCATCCAATACAATGATCAGATGCTCGCAGAGCTCAAGGACCTCGTTCAAAGAGGCCTTTTCACTGAAGTTCGCTTGCGTCGCTTTCCTTGGTGCAATTTCCGACTGATATCATAATGTCTCTCATAAGGCCGAGGTGAAACAGATTATGAGAAAGCGAACGCAGTTTGAAAATGCACTGGTGCGCCGAGTTGCCAGAAAAGCCGACTTTTTGCGATACGCTGCATACGAGATGAATTTGGAACAGCTTCGCAGAAAGAGATTGGACCGGCTGGGTGGGTCTTACTCGATGCCTTTCCCATGTTGACCCTCCTTTACATATCCCCTCAGACCTACCTAAATCGAAAACCACCATTTCTGACTACGCGCTCGTGCGACGACAGTTTCACATATTTGAACGTGCTCTCAGGAAATTTAAGGCCGATGTTGGTTTGTGGATTCAGTATATACAGGTTGCCAAGCGCGCAGGTGCTCGTGGTCTAGTTGGGCGGGTCTCGGCGCGGTAATGTGTGTAGTTTGGACGTGATTTCATGACTGACACGGTGAACCGGCGTAGCGCGCTTCAGTTACACCCAAACGTACCTTCCCTCTATGTTATCGCTGCATCCCATGAGTTGTCGCACGCATCACCATCCGCCGCGCGTGCCCTCTTGCAGCGTGGCCTTCGGCTTAATGCACACAGTATCGACCTATGGAGAGAGTACGTTCGGATGGAATTGCACTTCATTGAGGGCATGCGAAGGCGGTGGAATATATTAGGCATTAGTATTAATGCGGAGAAGAAGCCGGCTAACATAGATGCAAGAATGGGTGTGGACGCTGGCGTGGACGATGCAGCAGACCCTATCATCGTCACCGACGACAGGGTGAAAATGCCAGACGAAATTGTTGCTGCGGAAATGGGAGGAGACGAGGGTGAGGCTGCGCGTAGGGCGATCATGGAGGGAGCCATCGTGAAGTCCGCTATGTCCAGTGCAGCCAAAGGTAAGTATTGTTACATTTTCTCTCAGCTGAGTATCTCACACTCACTGAAGCCTCACCCCGAATCGAACTCTTTTCGCAACTCGAGGAGCTTATCCGCAATTATCCTTGCGAACCGCATCTCCGTGAGATGCTGTTGGATGAACTTTATCACCTCCTTCATCAGTCAATACCTGATGATTCCGAGGCAATCAAGATGCTTGCCACTAGACGCCTCCGTGAATTGACCTTAGACCAGGCAGGCATAGGGAGTGAGTCTAACCAACTAGAGAGTGAACGGCTGGTCGACGCCCTCCGATATGCCAATGAACGCCTTGTGGATGCCGTTAGTAACCCACCAAACGACAAGATAAGAGCCGCAATTTCAACCCTTTACGCGGACTTCGTCCAGGAGTGGTGTCGACGGCCTACTTTGGATGCGGCGCTGGTAAAACACCCCTATTCCTGCGTTGAACCCCGGCTTATAGGTTTCCAGAAACAATATCTAATAGCTTCATTGCATACGTTGGCGCGAACTCCAGATGCGTTGCCGGTCCTACAAGCCACACATTTGCGTCTTCTCCTGCGTGATGGCGCGCCTTCCAAACAGATTCTGAAACTAGCGAGAAGATACTCTCGTGCCACAAACTCACCCGATGTTTGGCTGGCCCGGCTGGACGCTGAGAAGGCGGCTAACAATGGTGATATCACGACGATATGGTCATCGGCTCGCTCTGCTGTGCAAGGTTTCCCAGATAAGCGCGAAGTGGAAAAAGTTTGGCTGTGGGGGCTGGACGTCCGTGCGACTCAAGGTGAGAACCGGCTTTCATCGTTTGAGGTAAATCTGCCCCCGTACAAGTGATCCTTTTTGTAATCACTCTGCCCCGCTACAGAACTTGCTTGAGCAAAGCATGCGGGACTCGTCCACACGCAGTATTCACGAGAGCCTGCTCCTCCGATACGTTTCCGATGTGGTGTATTCTGAAGGCACGGGTGGTGCCGAACGTTGCAAGCTAATACGAAGATTACCTGCCGCCTATCTACCGACTAAAGCTGTGTGGGAGCGTCTATTTTCTTTTCAATCTACGCGAGGGGATGATGCCCAAAAAACAATGCTCAGTACCATATACCAATACTGGCAAGCCTTCGATGGTATCTCGGCGGCCATGGCGTGGGCAGGCTGGCTGGTTGATCGCGGAGATGGAAAGGAGGCTATGGAGATTATTAGTAAAGCAGCTGCGCATCTGCCCAACGAGCAGAGAGCTCAACTGCAGCAGATGTGGAATTCTCGGCTGAACGGAGGGAATGGAGAAGAGGATAAAAGGGAGGAAATGTTCAGCGCTGTGGAGGAGAATGGCGAAGGGATGCCAATTACGCTGATGGTCGAGTAAGGCTTATCACTGATGCAAAGCTCTATGTGAGATGCACAAATTGGATAGTGCGGCATTAATATGTGGGCACCACCAGGGTACCATTAGAGTATCGATACGTTACGTGATTGCAGCAATAGTATCTAGTTGCTTGAATGTCATCTTCCACGATATATGTCGCAGTGCACGCTGGTGCAGGGCACCATGACAAGATTTCAGAGAAGTCAGTGAGGCAGGCGATGAAGAGGTACCAAAACAACCCGTCGTCTTGTGCAGCTATGGTGATTGGCTTGAATTAGAGCGTGCACAGAGGCTCTTCGAGTAGCATCACTACCAGGCACAGACCTCCTGTCTGTCGTCGAACGGGCTATAGTCGAGTTGGAGGACGATGAAAACCTCAACGCTGGTACAGTGATTTTGAATCGTCCTCTTTGCGTTCGAACTGATCATTGGTGAGGAACTGGCTCTAACCTTACTCTTGACGGCACGGTCGAGTGCGACGCTGCTATCATGGACGGCAGGACTGGCGATTTTGGCAGCGTCGGTGCAGTCCCAGGTATGCAATTTATCACATGGTAGAATTATGTTTCTTTCGACTCCCCCTCCCTACAGGGGTCAAAAATCCGATCAAGTTAGCGAAGGCTATACTGTATCATTCTCGCAAATTAGACAAATTGGGGCGTATCCCTCCGGTGTAAGATCATACTAGCTCCGACTTTCCTATTTCATGGGATTCATATCATTCAGGACACTTGTGTCGAGTGGTGCGCGCTCATTTGCAGTGCAGAGTGGAGTGGAAACAGTAGACCCTGAGAGCATGATATCCAAACGAGCAAAAGTGGACTGGCAAAAGTGGATAGAAAGGTATAACGAAGTACGGGAGGAAATAATTCCAAAAGCAATAGCGTCACCGGTCGGTGCGATTCAAGATACGGTCGGCGCAGTTGCATGGGACAATTGTGGCAATGTAGCAGCAGGCGTATCCAGGTCAACTCAGTTTCTTCAAATACCTGCAATGGTATGTTGACTAACAGGCCGCTCAGCGGTGGACTTCTTCTCAAGCACTCGGGACGTGTCGGAGAGGTGAGTGAGGAATCGGGACAACCTGCAGCACACGCTGAAGAGCAGCAGGCAGCGATATTCGGTGCGGGTTGCTGGGCACAACAATCAGCCGATGGAAAAACGAGTGCAGCTTGCAGTATATCAGGTAAATGAAGATCAGAGGTTCTTTCCCATGTCTTCTCGGCTTACAACCTAGGTACTGGCGAGCATATCATCAAAGCAGGTTTGGCACGTGTAATTGGAGATACCTTCCATTTCGCCAAGAACCAGGAAGGAACAGACGTGCATGACTTGCTTGTCAACGTGTTGACGGAACGGTTTTATCGTGAGTGCCTTCTTCGAATAGTGTCTCTTCCGGAATTGCCAATGGACAAGACACATTGTAGGTCCAGCGGTTGGACATGGAATTCTTCGGCCGAATGCAGGGGTGCTTTTGCTAACAACAGAGAGCGGGAATTCTAAACGTGCGTGTAGCTGAACTCCGAACAACCACCATGCATTATGGACTGCTGCTATCCAGCACGGTTATGGTGTGCATTTACAGCAGAAGGTATGGCTATCGCCTACGCCAGTTCTGAAAGGCCGACACCAAAGGTACGAAGTAACGACCACGATACTTTCGCTCATGAACATTCCATAGGCAACGATCCTTCGACGGCCACACATTATCAACAGACCTGACTTGCCGGAAAAGCAGCCGGTCTATATTGCTGCTCTCTCCATGTAATCGGAAGGTCACCTCTACATGAGGTTAGTATATGTCAGTGCTGCACCGTTGGTATTCGGAGTGCGTTATTAAGGATACGCCGTAAGCGCATCCATGTGCGAAGTTACCGCAGTCCTGGAGTGCCGTGGTTTGTGGCCTCCGTTGCCCTCGGAACTGCATTGTTGAGGTTGGCAAGTGGTCGAGGGGTTGCAGGTGCAGGGGATGGACAGGCACTCTTGAGCCTTTGCAGAGCCTTGATGGGGAACTTCGTGCTGCGCCTCATCAGAAACTCCTGAGGCTGAGATCCAGTTCCAATGCTCACCGACAAGTCGAACAAACAGGTACGGGCTGGCAAAATACTGCAAAGTCTCAGAACCATGATAGGATCTGCGTTTACGAACTCACTTGACAAACACACCGAGCAGACGAAGCCGATGTCTACGATATTTTTGTGACAGAAACATGCTGCCCGGAAGTCGATCTTGTCTTGTCTGGGAACGGCAAGAACTTTCCGCACTGACGGAGGTGGTAGAAATGACATCTAAGATAAGGTAGTTCGTCACGGCAAGTCGATGCGCGAAGGAAGAGTAGGTCGCACAATAAGGTACTGGAGCAAAGCGTCTCGTCGCTCGAGATATATGTAAGAGCCGTTGGTCAAATGAGCAGCCTGTTGCAAGAAGACGGTGTCGGGGCCGTAAATTTTGCAGACATCGATGGTTACTTTCTAAGAGGAAACAGCAATGAAGGGAGAGCTGAAGGATGCTGTGGTAAACACGACTCACTAGCTTTTGCGCGGAGAAAATGGCATTCATGATTGGGATGTATGATGATGACAAGTCAGGAGAAACCGAGAGAATCAGGATGCGAGGATCCGGTACATTGGTCAAACCTTCAGCGACGCTGGTTGAAATGGAAGGTAGTGTGATGCGATTGATGTCTGGGTGAGATCAGGTTTACTGGCTCGCATGGGTGTTGTAGACATACAACAGAGGGCTTTCGTCAGTGCACCGACCAAAGCACAGGGTGCTGCGAAATGTTAACCCTGCCGATGTTTGTAAGACAGCCAGCAAACGTACGCTCGTCCCCAGGGTCGATGGTGTCCAGTTCGCGAAAGATTCGTTGCGTCACCGTTGTGTCTACCATCTTGAAAGGCGGGTATGAGTTCGCGTCCAGAGGTGGGGGTTCATCGACTAACGTCTCCGTGGAAGCGTAGAGCATGACGCTGGTGGGTCATCATCTTCAACATACGGGATGGGTTGAGCGACATGCCTAAAGGGACATACCTCTTGCCTGGAAATGCCCCGAAGACGGCCAGCGTGTTCTCATTCTTGGTGGCGATGTGGGCATTGAGAAAGGCCAAGATTTGCGAGAGGAACGACTCGATGGACAAGGGGTAGGGATTGGAGGCTTGGGCACTCAGATACCATTGAGTTGGGGACAAGTCTACGACTACCGCGAGATGAGAGGGTTTGTCGGCTTCGGCGTCCATATGCAAGCTTGTGGCTCCAGAATCCAGACAGCAGTTTACTTCAGCTTCAGTCACTGCCTGCAAGTCACACAAGTACAAACCCGATTTGGAGTCGACATCTGACTTAGCACATCTAACTCGTGACCTTGTGCTCGAGAGCGTAGATACGGCGCTGGAGATTAGGGCCACTATCATACAACAACAGGATTCCCAGGTGGCGTCGTTGAGTTTGGTGACGAATTTACTCCCACATGTTCCAACAGGGTTTGATGGCCTCGGGGCGGTGTGAATTCATGACAGCAGTCATCCCACGGAGGAGAGGCAGTGCAGGTTCTTCGAAGCGTCCTATTGATCATGACGTGCGCGGTATTTGCGTGTGGACTGCGAGCGGCGAGTAACTCTCATTTGTACTAGACAGCATGGAGGTAGGACGGATCGTTCGATCTATGTGACACCCAAGTGCGTAGGCTCACTGGACAGATTACAGCACACTTTATCAGACTATATCCTGGGAAGTGCTAGTTTAATATCCACATCAGGGAACGTTTTGCTGGCTGCCGTGGGAGAGGCAACGCAAGAGTGCCGGTGATCAGAAGCGTTCTTGGCTGTCATCGTGACCAGTGTGGTCGGAGATGGGCCACGAAAATATGCCATGAGGCGACTGAGACGTGACGCACGTGACACACTGACGACTCGGCGGCATCATGCTGGGTGAGGAATCTGGCAGGCACCATTGGGGTCGAACGACGCGGACGGTGTCTCCCAAGACTGCGACACGGTTGCCTATGACTGTAGATCGTTTGTTTGGAGAGAGAGCGACACTTATGAGCGTTGCGCGAAATACTGTATACGGTCGCTGATGGACGGCAGCTTCCTAGGTACGTATACACAGCAACTCGCACATGCGGAAGTGAACACTGGCTGGCTGTATTGGAGATGTCTGTTTCACATATCGAGCAGCCATCTGGATTCTGTGAGCACACACGGCTGTCTGACGGATGCTTCGACTCGGACGGCGAGCTCAAAGCTGTGGAAGGCGATTCCAGCGATGCTACAGAACCGCTGGGCGGTCTTGTTGTGGGGGATTTCAAGCTGAAAATAGGGTGTAATTGGGGAATAAATGTCCAGATAATGTGTAAAACGCTAGAGTTTCGTGCCCAAAAAATGTGGCACGGGACGACCGGAGTTCGTCACGAGTGGTGACGATGGGGCCCTGCCCGGCGTTGTCCGTAGCGATGGCCACGCGTGCGAACATTTTCGTCAACAGCATCCTTGACGACCTCTCTCTCTACCCTCAACCACTACCATCCCTCCCGTCGTCATCCGTCGCAGTGACGACGACATGGCGCTCAATCCCGACGCCCTCAATCTCAACTATGACAGCGACGACAGCATGCAGGTAGACTCTGACAACGATCACGGTGACCACAGGCCCATCCCCAACCATTTGGCGCATGTTCAGGACCCTGAGCCTGATGTCGATGCCGAGGGTGAGGTAGAGTATGTCGATGATACCACCTCCGCCGCTTTAGAGACGCCCGTCGCAGGTCCGTCATCTTATGCGCACAGACTTTCCGTAAGTTCGTTCTCCGTCCCTCCCTCCCTCCACTTGGCTGAGTCCTACGCATATAAAGGACGTAGAAGATTCGGTATGTCACGCATACATTCACCTACCGTATACCCTCATCATCCCTTTCACGTCCAGGGCTATGAAGACAACCCTGCAGATGATGAAGATGACGACGAGGACGAAGACGACGGTTCGTACGCAGACGACGAGTATGGAAAGAAGAAGGCGGCGAAGTCAAAGAAGAAGAAAGCTATTCCATCGTCTTCAGCTCCCAGGCCCAAAGGTCAGTGGATTTTCGTTATATTCTATGTCGTCCCTTCTTAACTTGTCACAGCACTCCGCCATGCATCTTCGGACTCGGATTCTGATTATGGTGCGCGATCGAAGAAGAAGAAGCCTCGTGTCTCGGGGGAGGAAATTCGTGTTTCCAGCAGAGGCAGCAAGATTCCAAACTATTATGAGGGAAATCAAGATTATGGAGTACTTTCAGAGGAAGAATCAGTCCAGAACTACTACCTGGATTCAAATGCACAGTTCAAGGAGGAGGATGAAATAGAGGCCGTCCTTGGGCACTGCAGAGACGAGAATCGTGAAGATGACATAGAGGATTTGTGGTATGATAATATCGTACGTATCTTGGAATGTCCTTAACTCAGAAAACAACCGAGCTGACATCATCTCAGCGATTCCATATCAAGTGGAAGAATTTTTCCCACCTCCACAACACCGACGAGACATACGAATTCTTGAAGCGTTTCAAGGGCTTGAAGCGTGTGGACAATTACATCAAAGCCTACAAAGCATACCAGGCCAGGCTGGGCGCACCTGGTCTCTCTACGGAGGACAGAGAGGCTCTTCTTCTGGACAAGGAGCGGGAAAAGGAAGAGCTGGAGACCTACAAGACCGTGGAGAGGATTGTGGCTCATCGAGAGAGTCAGGACGTACCCAACAACACAGAGTACCTCTGCAAATGGACTGCACTAAACTATGAACACTGCACGTGGGAGGACCAGAACGAAATACGCCAAATAGCCAAGACACAAATTGAAGCATACCGCGCTCGTGAAGCAGAAGCAAAGTTCCCCTACAAGAGTGTTCAGTATGCACGTCATCAACGACCGCCATTCCAAAAAATAGTCAAGGATCCGGACTACATTTCTGCTACAGGTGGCCAGCTGAAGGATTTCCAGCTCACTGGTCTAAATTGGCTTGCATATCTGTGGAGTAAGGGCGAGAACGGCATCTTGGCTGATGAGATGGGCCTCGGAAAGGTATTACTCCCTGTCTCAATCCAAGCGCTCGGCGTATATCTGAATTTCACAGACTGTACAAACAGTATCGCTCCTCTCTTACTTATTCCACGAGATGCATCAATACGGGCCTTTTCTTTGCATAGTGCCCCTTTCAACGATCACAGCGTGGCAGTCTCAGTTCGCTACTTGGGCTCCAGACTTGAATGTTATCACCTACATAGGCACTGCTGCCGCGCGAGAAGTCATTCGCACACACGAGTTTGGTCCATCTAACAAGCGCTTAAAGATGAACGTGCTTCTCACCACTTACGAACTCACACTTCGAGATGCAAAGGATCTGGCAGATATTAAGTGGCAAGTGCTCGCCGTTGATGAGGTACGCCTCCGCGCATGTCATCGTTCGCACGAACTTTTGGTTACTGGGCAATGTTAGGCACACCGCTTGAAGAATTCCGAGAGTCAACTGTATGAAGCACTCAAGTCATTCTCGGCATCCTCCAAGCTCCTCATCACGGGAACCCCACTGCAAAACAACGTAAAAGGTGCACTGTTTCCTTCACCTGTATCCAACGAAGCAAATAGTTCATACTTACCTTTTCCCAGAACTGCTTTCGTTGATGCATTTCTTGATGCCGGAGAAATGTGTGTCATTTTTGTTTTAATTACATTCCGCATAACTGAGTTTTCTCGTAGTTGCCTTGACCAACGAGTTCGATTTAAATGACGCTGACCACGAGAGTAAAATCAAAGAGCTGCACCAGCAACTGGAGTCTCTCATGTTACGGCGATTGAAGCGTGATGTACTTACCTCATTGCCGACGAAGAGTGAGCGCATTCTTCGTGTTGAAATGAGTGCATTACAGACGCACTTTTATAAGAATATTCTCACCAAGGTGACTATCTCCGTTATACTGATTACTTGTACTAACCTTGAGACAGAATTTCCAAGCATTGGTCAAGAGCGCAAATGGGAATAATAACATCAGTCTCCTTAACATTGCCATGGAACTCAAGAAGGCTGCTAATCATCCTTACCTTTTTGATGGGGCAGAATCACGCACTGACTCCGAGGAAGAGACGCTCAAGGGCCTCGTCATGAGCAGCGGGAAGATGGTTTTACTCGATAAATTACTTGCCAGGCTGCGGCAAGACAACCACCGTGTCCTCATTTTTAGCCAGATGGTTCGCATGCTTGACATTTTGAGCGACTATATGAGTCTTCGTGGATACCAGCATCAACGCTTGGATGGAATGGTCGCCTCTGATGCGCGGAAGAAGGCGATCGCCCATTTCAATGCGCCGGGTTCTCTGGATTTCGCATTCCTACTGTCGACGCGGGCGGGCGGTCTTGGTATTAATCTCGAAACTGCCGACACGGTCATCATCTTTGATGTGAGGATCTTATTTTTTACGTTGGGCATATCTGACAACTCTGCAGAGTGACTGGAATCCGCAGAATGATCTGCAGGCCATGGCTCGCGCCCACCGGATTGGTCAAAAGTCACATGTGAGCGTGTATCGTTTCGTGAGTAAGGACACGATGGAAGAGGACATCTTGGAGCGGGCAAAGAAGAAGATGGTCCTGGAGTATGCCAGTGAGTGTTTGTATTGGTACTTGCTTCGAGGCCTCAGCCCGCCCTGTCGTTGTCAGTCATCAACCAAGTGGACACCTCTCAAGCTCATCTTAGCTCAAAGGGCGACAGGCCAAAGGATTCCGTAAAGTCGGATCATTTGAGCAAGGACGAACTGACTGCCGTCCTCAAGTACGGTGCCCAAAAGATGTTAGTTTACCTTTGTATCTCATCTGTAGTCAGGGCTAATCGGGATATAGGTTTGACAAGGATGACTCACAGCAGAACAAGAAGCTGGACGAGATGGACCTTGATGATATTCTGAACAGGGCAGAGGATCATGAAACCATGGCCGCTGGTGGTGATGGTGGAACCTCACTCGGTGGCGAAGGGTTCCTTGCACAATTCGCTTCTGTCAGTGATGTCAAGAATGACATGAATTGGGAGGATATCATCCCTCTCGAGGAGCGACAGAAGTTCGACAAGGAAGAAGATCAACGGAAAGCGGAGGAGTTGGTTGCACAGGAGTTGCGCGACCGCAAGCGGTCGCATGCACCAGTCTCCTATGAAGGGATGGATGTTGATCATCCCGCGCCCTCTGCAGCTCCGAAGAAGCCCAAAGCTCCCGGAGCACAGCGGAAGTCTGCAAGCCAGAAAGCTATGGAGCTTAAGGAGCGTGATGTTCGCGTACTCATCCGCAGCTTACAACGTTGGGGTGACATTCGTCAGCGATATGACGTTATCGTGAGTTAGCAGCCTTGCAGGCTCCGTGCGGCACTTCACGCTTTTCTTAGGTCCGCGAATCGAAGCTTACGGATAAACACAAGGCCATGATTATCGACGTTGCTGATGAAATTATTGAACTCTGTTCCCATGCGGTGGAGGAGAACAACCAACAGAAACGATCACGCATGGCAGCTGGAGAAACATTGACTAATGCCCAGAAGAGCAAGGCCGTGTTGGTGACTTATAAAAACGTGGGCAATATCAACGCTGAGACGGTTCTCTCGAGATACCGAGACTTACGTGTCCTGAACAACATTCTGGCCGATCTCGCTCCAGGCGAGCTCTACAATTGGGCCATCCCAATTGATAACATAAGGCCAGTCTTGAACTGGTCAGGTCGCTGGGGTTCTCAGGAGGATTCCATGCTTCTCGTTGGTGCTTACCTCTACGGCTTTGGAAATTGGGAGGCAATGGCGAAGGACGAACAGTTAGGGCTAGAAGGCAAATTCTTCCTGGAAGAAGGGAAGAAGGGCGAGGACTCCTCTTCACGGCCAATCCCCAACGCCATTCATCTTGTTCGACGGGGTGATTTCCTCCTCGGGCTTCTCCGCGAGTATGACGAGAAATTCCGCTCATACGAAAGCTCGTTACGCAATAAAGGGGTCAAAGTCTCAGCTACGCCTCCACCCCTAGCGGTGGCCTCGTCCTCTACCAGTAACAGAAAGAGACGGGCCGAGAGCGAGGCTATTGCATCTGTTGATGATAGCACGACGACGACAACAAAAAGGCGCAAACGGAGACCCACACCTACGTTTACCGACTCTGAGTCGTCAGACGAATGGTAAGTGTGGCTTACGTAGTCAGACTGTGTACTGAGAGGTTGTCACTAGTCCATCCATGGATGAAATCGCAACCAAAGAGGAATTGCGGCCTGTGAAGAAACAACTGGTAGGCAATCAATTATTGGTTGGACGATAGGCGCTCCTGACACTTCAAATAGAAGCAGCTCAAGCTGTCGGGAGAGGAGATGCCGCGGGACGATAAGGTTGCGATATTGAAGGACTCCCTAGCTGCGATCGGGCGCCGGATTGAAATGGTTCTACAAGCCAAACAGGCTGCCGGAGAAGATTCCGAAAGGTGGAAGCGACACTTGTGGGCGTGAGTTGCAGCATAATGTTTCCTTACTAACGCGTCCTGAAACACTTTGTCTCAGTTTCGTCACTCTCTTCTGGCCTAAGAAAGTGAAAGCATCTAAGTTGGAGGAAATCCATGCCAAGATGGTCATGAAAGAAGCTGCACCCCGGCCACCATCTGATGCTGCAAGTGCAAGCAAGAAACCTCGTCCGACCACTAGCGGTAAGACACTGTCGCCTTCTAACGTGGCCATGAAGACCAATGGCAAGACCCATCGGTAGCACAACTTTCACGTGGATATGTGTAGCAACCTTGCTTTCCCTCCTATTCAATCGTCGTAAAGATATGGAACTCTGCGCTCTTTATGTTGTATTACGTCGATGCCGCATTAATTTGAAGCCGTCCTAATTCACATTTCGTTCTCTTCCCTGTACCCGTAGTTCGTTAATTTCAACATCAACACGGATCACACCCTTTGTTTGCTTTCTTCGTCGGATAATATCATTGTACTCAGGCCAGAGCAGCTGTCCTAGCTTCGTGAGATACTTTAGTACTTAAACAGGGAAATGTACAGGCGCATTCTGTTATGCCACTTAAGATTCCTAGACAGTCCAAATTAAAGACTGGTACAGGACTTACCTGTCGGGCGACATTATCTTGGTTGTACACGCATAGCAGATTTCAGGTTTCCGGAAGAACTTTGGCTAGGATGCCGAGGTCGCCTCACATTAACTGTACCCGTAGAGTCGCGCTCAACGATAACTTCCTGGGCAGACTGCCTCAGATGATTGGTGTGTCGCTCAAACCGACGTCCCTCAACATTCTGAATAACTGACGGAGGAATTTCATTCTGTTGTTGGCGAGCCACCTTGATTGCATTGACTATATACCGTGCGTTCCGGACGTGAGCGCAGAAAGTCCGAGACAAGAAATGACCCTACCTTCTAGCAGTCTTGCATCTGCCTCCCTGGTGAAACTCTTCGTCAAGGCAGTGTACCTCTTTACCTGCCAACTCATCTGCGCCGCTCGAGCGGTGTTTCCCTGTGATAATGCCCACTTCTTCTCTTCCTTAAAGCGCCGGCGCTCGCTGTCCGCCAGGGACGCTCGTGCACGCAACGTAGCAACTTCGCGTTCCAAAGGATCCATGACACGATCAGGATCAACTGTATCAGATGTGGAGGAGGTGATGGATGTAATGGATGATGCCGTGCGCCACTTTCGTTCGGGTTCTCGTCTGCGCGGGCGTAAAGGTTTGCTTGGAGGAGCAGAGGGATATTCGGTGGACGGATGGAATTTAACCAAACGTTTGCGTCTGATGACGGTACGAGATTCCTCGTACTCGCTGTCCCCATCGTCCCCGAAGTTAAAGAGGTACCCATCTTCTATCAGCTGGGACAGTACGTCCGTGACCAGCACGCCTAATGCAACGCCGAGTAACGTCGTCGCACACTTGCCAAGGTCCTGGATCACCATGACTTCAAAAGCCAGACGGCCCGCGATCGCGAACGCGACTACCAACGCAAAGTCGGGGAATTCCATTAGGGCATAGTACAAGCCCACGCCTTGGACGACACCCAGCAGGATGACATCTCCAAGAGATTGAGGAGCTGGGACCGTCGGAGATAGTCCCAGAAAATTTATCTAAGGCAATGCGGGTGCCCAGGCCAATGAGCAGGGCAGCCGCTGTCGAAAACATGAAGTTGGGTTAGAGACAACTTGTGTTCATCGCCCAACAATGGATTCACGCGGTCGAGAATTCAGGGTGAGAACAAGCACAAACTGGTGACCAAACACTAATGCCGCTGGAAATGGCACCTTTGAGGAGCTAATGGTACAGTACATACGTGAATGGAGCAACAAATAGTGGTAAAAATGCAAAGAAATGGCCAAGACAATCTGAAGCCTAATATGTATGCTCGTTGTCTACATAGTTTGCCATTGGGTCGTCTGCTTTGAGGCGGGTCATCCGATAAGCCTCTGCAAACCAAGTGGGTTAAGTGGGCTTGCAAGAATTCTACCATGGAACTTACCAAGCTCTTCCTCCGTCACGTCATGGGTGCCGATCTCTCCCCTCTTCCTTTTGTTGTAGCGATCCTCATCGCCTCCCCACGCCTTCCTCTTTTTCTCCTCAGCCAAGGCATGGGCTAGTCGCTCTTTGTCTATAGCAATGTCACCCTCCCCAACTCGTTTCTTCGAGTAGTTCTGTTCTGTTGGTGCTTTGAGCGTCTCCGTCTGTTCATCGGGGGCTGAAGAGCTACCCAGCCCTGATGATGATGCGAGTAAAGCTTGCGCAGTCGACGCTTGAGTGGCCTGCTTTCCAGCCTCGCCTGCACAGTACGAAATATGAGTGCTTGAATGACAGCATGCGTAGCCCCAGCTCCCGCTTGCAAGGTCGTACCACGATCCCCAAACCGCTGTGTGATTGTTGATGTAGACTGCACGCAGAATGTTTTAGACATCGAAAAAGGGGAAGTTGCACGTTGCTTTCTTACCATCTTCGGGGTACTTGGAGCGCGCTTTGGCTCGCTCTCTCCCCTTGATAACTTGACCAGTCCGAGAATACTCGACGTAATTTTCGAATTGGCCGTCCAACACCTCTCTTGGTGCGCGTTCCAAATATTGCTCTCCACCATATTTTGCAAGTACGCTGACTTTATTGATATCCCTCATCTTTTCCTTCTTCTCTTCATACTCTTCATGCAGCAGTTGACCCTGTGTCGGAGCGGCATTGAGATGGATATCATTCCCTCTCTGAGCAGCTTGCCATGCGAAGAGCTGGAGTTGCTGGACTTGGGGAGCTTCACCAGAATACCGGAAGAAGTTTTCACCGGCAAATTTAGCCTACGTGTAACAGAGTTTAGGTCACAAACTGGGTAAAGTATCATTCACATACCTCTTCTGGTGGGAGATTTTTTAAAGGAGCATCACGCATGGAACGCGTTTTGGGGTCGTAGTAGGCACTCTCTGGATCGAGGTTGATTAGGTACTTGGCGGTATCTTCTCGGATGCGCAGATTGCGAACAGTAATCCGAGTTTTTGTGTCCAGTTTCTGACCCACGGCATCAGCAGCATCAGCGTACTTGTCCTCGTCTGCGTCTTCTTCATCACTGGAACCAAAGTCAGGGTCTGCATCCTTTTTCTCCTTCCCCGCCTTCGCAACTTTTCTTGCGGCAGCAAGATCGGTTGCCGTTTGCTTGTCGATCTCCTCTTCTCTGTTTTTTGTCCGCGCTACCTCGAGTGCTTCAAACTCGTCGTAGATCCTCTTATGTTCTGCCGGGTCATACCCGTTCCATCTATCTCTTTTCGCATCGTATCCAGTGTGTACTTCTTGAATAATCTCGTCCGCCTGAATGTCTTTGTTCGTGTACTTGGCACCTTTCTTCCGTGGACGCTCAAGACAATCCTGTTTCTTGTGTGTCATTGCGCCGCAATTCTCGCAAGCTCCCTTTCGGTACTTCTTAGCAGCAGGTCCTGCCCGTGCACCACGGTCATACCAGCTGTCGATCTCGTTGGGTGGCTTGGTAGCGGCTGGCCGACGTTGATGACTAAGTGAGGGTGCCCCGGTGTCCAGATACCATGGCGCTTGCGAGATATACTCTGAAACAGAATGAGTGCGAGTTATGACAAAGGAGAACACCTACTCACGGGGAATGTGAGGATTGATGGGTTTGCCTTCCTCGTCGAGGGCTGCGGGGGCCGTACCAGCCTTTCGTGCAGCCTCCAAATCCTTCTGACGGCGAAATTCCTCCCGCGAGAGTTTCCCTATAGCTAGTGCAAGTTCAGCAATAGGCAAAGCAGTACGCGCGCCGCTTGCACTCACCAGATGCAGACGCCATGACAGTCGGGAACTGAGCACTGAACTATGATGCCGAGAGACAGTAAATTATTATTCAGACATGCCATTTATAGCAATAACCACGGGAAGAAAATATTAAAACAAAATAAAATGTAGGACCAGGAGTCCGACCTGCCTGGCTCGAACAGGCGACCTCAAGATGACAAGGTTATCCATTACAGTCTCGCGCTCTTCCAACTGAGCTAAGGTCGGTTACCAATTCGTGGCAACGTGTACAACTTGAGTCCAATCCTCCAGCACTGATGATACCACTCGTGCTTGATTTACGAATCACCATACTTTGGTTGACTTGCACTGCTGAATGTGCTAGTTGCCTTCAATGGCACTGAGAGGGGATCCAAGACTCCTGCTTTTTGTGATTTAGATATAATCGAGGATGAAAGAGTAGGAAACCGCTGGAAGAAAAGGGATCAGAAGGAAGGGTTGAGCACGGGGAGGCAGAAAGGACTAACTTGTCATAATCTCGAGAGGGCTATCGAATCAAGAGTGCGTAGAAAGTTAGCTGTTAGAGTAACAGGCTTACCAGATACAGATATGCGGGAAGGGCCCATATCAAATTATGTAAGCATAGGAAAATGACAAACAACGCGCAAACAACGCGTCTCAGTCGATCACTCACTGCCAGCGTTTAACGTTTAAGCATCAAGTAGTATGGACACGTACTTTGCTGTTCTCCCAACAGGTATTTCAGTTTGCCTGTGTAAGAACCACTACAATATGCTTCTTATATAGACGTCATAGACTCCGTTATACTGCAAATCAATCACTCCAGCCAGTCGTCGCGCCCTGCACGTTTCCTTCGCCTTCCCCATCCACGGACAGGTGTGTGCTGCTACATGTTTATTGGAGCTGGCTTTTCCTTCAACTGAGTTACTCAGGTCTTCCATCGTTATTCCTGCCTCACCAACCACAAAGAGGTGAAAGTGATGGTGGCGAGGAGCAGTCACCAATGATTCTTGAAGTCCAGACGGTTGCGCCTCCAGGCGCCCGCTCTTGGTTTATAGGAGAAGAGGTTGTCTCTGGTGAGCTGATCTCGAATACGGTAGCCAACTAAACTGGAATCTGTTCCAGATGGGAGGCTCCTAGTCATGACACCAATCGATCCACTATTCCTTCTAATACCGATACTTGGAGCAACCATTGTGGTAAATCGTAACAGTTCGTCTGGAGAACTCCACTCACTCCTAACTGGAGGAGGGAGGTGGACAGGTCAATTTCCGTCCGGCAGACGACATATTCGAAGAAGCTGCCACGAAATTTGCAGAGGCAACCCATCCGTCTGGGTCACAGGATCCATCTTTCATTGTCACACCCGACGATATTGTGACATTCGGTGCACTTGATTGCACAATGCTCGCGATGAGACGTATATGCGAGACTAAAGGTGATCGCACGCGCCGCATCAACCATTGCGCGGGCTAATTGTAGCACTCCAGAAATCACAACCGACATCACGGTTTTCAGGTATTCACAGGAAAGGCTCGTGGAACAACTGACGAAAAAAGTCGCGGCACTAGCCACACCTCGGATTACGGAGATGTCGCGCTGTTTAATCCGTGGCCTTGCAAAAAATGAGCTTATGGAAGATAAGCACGAGGATTTGCTGGCATGTGAGCGCCCAGCCCTGTGGCTATCGTCATCAGCTGATGGTTGTCTCGCAGTGGGAAGGACGCAGCTGGCTTGCGACTTAGTGTCACAATATCTTCCCGCGGACATCCGGACGGCATTAATAGCTTCTTTTGAGTATGTCCTTCAGTACGGATCTCGTCGGCAGAGCTCAGCTAGACGATTCAATAGCTTCACACCACTCGAAAGCCACGTCAGAGCCCTACAGAGGCACCATTTGAATCCGTCTCCTTCCGGTGGTGTCGCTGGCAAGAAGGACAGGAAAAGGACCTCGACGGTCTCCGAGGGAACCAGCGTAAAGCGAAAGAAGGAACCGAAAGCATCTCAAGGTGTAGAAAAGTTGAAGAAGGCGAGTGTTGATGGAATGGCTAAACTTTCGACCTTCTTTGGAAAGAAGACCGTGTAACTAGAGGTAGGACAGAGAGACAGAGAGAGATTCCTCTCTACTCCATCCATAGTCGTGACCCGCTCTGACGCATCAGCCCAACACTGCTCCCTCCATTTATAATGCACTCAGAGATGACGCACATTGCATCGGAAGCTAAAACTGGGCACTAAGTTACACAAGAGATGCCTCGCTGACAGTCGCTCAAGATCGAGTGTGGTACTCATGACGTTCTCATGTAACAGAGTAGGCAAGGATCAGGCGGGTAAGCCACCGTTTGAGGCAAGCGTTCGGATGAGCCAAAAGCGTCTGGAAGGAAAATATAATTCACCAGTTCGGACGGAAACCTTACAGCATGGCGAGGTTCGTACCCCTGACCCAGCCACGTACGAGGGACACCCACAGGGGCGAGCGGATAGCAACACCCTACCACACAGACACCTCAACTCCAACAAACTCGCTGGAAGTCGGAACCACCCCCCAACCGCGCGGAAGCGGTGAAACCTACAGCAGCCAACACCACCCGCCGCATCCGTGGGGAAGCAACAATACCCACAGCAGCCGCCTCCCCTCGTCGGACCGCCTCCCCCGATCACAGTGCATAAGCCCAGAGACAACGCACGCCCAACCACGTAGACATCACTCAGCAGACAGAAACAGTTGTGAATACATTCGTCAGATAGCTATAATATACGGGCAAAATACTAACAATAATAATGTTGGTTGTCTTGCGATCTACTATAGTTCATTTGTCACACATCGCTATTGATGACTACCGAGAAAATCCGAAGGTGACGTTGCTAACTATTGCGTGATATTGCCTAATTTGCATGTACTCTTTGCATGATAAAGCCACGATGAGGATAGTAAGACCTCTGAGCCCGGGCAAAAGATTTTCGGATTTGACAGCCAGACATGGCTAACGCACCTCATGGGGGAGTACTGAAGGCACGTCCTCGTTTGCTCGTGCGAGTCGTGTGCGCTCATCCGCGACTGACATGTCCCAGGATCTTGTCGCTCGGGACGAGCACATATCCGAGCATCTCCAGGCGGAGGCTGCTACACTCAGGGACATCACTCTCACCGAGGTACGCTTGTCATCCCGTCTATCCACCATCAGCGACTAACACTATCATACATAGCGCCAGTTATGTGACCTGGAGCTTATCCTAACTGGTGGCTTCAGTCCCCTCGAGGGTTTTATGAACGAATGTGATTATAACAGGTACTCGTTTCGTCGGGTGTCCTATTGAACTTGGATTAAATTCACCCACAGCGTTGTTGATACCCTACGGTTATCCGATGGCACCTTGTTCCCAATGCCTATTACCCTAGACGTATCATCGGATGACATCAAACAATTAGAGCTAAGCCCTGCAACTCGTATAGTACTTCGTGACCCCAGAGACGACGAAGCCCTCGCAATCCTTACTGTCGAAGACATCTACACTTACGACCGCGTGAAGGAGGCGATTCAAGTTTTCGGTGCAGATGATCCTGCCCACCCCTCTGTTGCTTACCTCCGAAACCGTGTCAAAGAATACTACGTCGGTGGCAAGGTACAAGCTATACAGACACCCGCGCATTTCGACTATGTTGCTTTCCGGTGTAGGTGCCCCTTTCCGTTCAGTTCCAGATTTCCTCTTATCCATCCCAGATACTCCCGCTGAGCTCCGTGCGCACTTTAAAAAGCTATCATGGCGAAGGGTGGTCGCTTTCCAAACCCGCAATCCCATGCACCGTGCTCACCGCGAACTCACCGTACGCGCAGCGAGACAACAACAAGCAAATATTCTTGTTCAACCCGTCGTTGGACTCACTAAACCTGGAGATGTTGACCATTATACACGTGTGCGCGTGTACCAGGCTATCATGGCGAAATACCCGAACGGAATGGCTCATCTCGCTCTTCTTCCTCTTGCTATGCGCATGGCCGGTCCTCGTGAGGCTCTTTGGCATGCCATCATCAGAAAAAATTTCGGTGCTACCCACTTCATCGTTGGCCGTGACCATGCGGGTCCAGGTAAGAACTCACAAGGCAAGGACTTTTACGGTCCTTATGACGCCCAAGAGCTCGTGGAAAGGTTCAAGGATGAGCTACAGATCGAGATGGTACCATTCCAGCAGATGACTTACGTACCCGCCACGGACGAATACGTGCCAGTAGATGAAATCCCAGACGGCACGCAGACTTTGAACATATCTGGGACAGAGTTGCGCAGGCGGCTGAAAACTGGGGCAGCCATTCCTGATTGGTTCAGTTACGAGTAAGTGGGGGTTGTGTGACTGAGTAAATGGGACTCACTTTCCGTCCTTAGGGTTGTAGTAGCAACACTGCGCGAAAGTTATCCACCTCGGAACAAACAAGGTTTCGTGCTCTTCCTTACCGGGTTGTACAATTCCGGGAAAGATGCCATCGCAAAGGCACTCCAGGTAGCTTTGAATGAACAAGGCGGACGGAGTGTTTCTCTTCTTCTCGGAGAGTCTATAGGAGATGATTCGAACCCAAAGCTGGACCTTACGTCAGAGGAGAGGCATGAGAACCTGCAGAGGATTGCGTTCGTGGCGAGCGAGTTGGCCCGTGCAGGAGCTGCGGTTATTTCTGCGCCGACGGCTCCTGCGGAACGTTCGAGGGCACTCGTGAAGGAGAAGATTGTATCAAGCAGCGGGGCGGGTGGCAACTTCTTCCTCGTCCACGTAGCAACACCACTCGTGCACTGCGAAAGGACGGACCGCCGTGGACTCTACGCGCAGGCGCGTAGTGGGGTAATCTCTGGCTTCGTTGGCGTCGATGTGGAATACGAAACGCCCAAACAGGCGGATTTGGTTGTCGACGTTAGTGTCCAGACCATACCAGCCATTGTACACAGTGCGTGCGGTTTTCCATAATGTTCGGCCATTTTTTCACCATCCCCACCCTAGGTATCATCCTCCTACTGGAGACCAGTTCACTGATATGATGCACCTGACAGTAAATGTGTCGTTGAACTTGGTTTGCTATATAAAATATGCAGCGGCGATCTTACTACGATATCTTATAATACTATGGGCCATCGCAGAAAGTAACATGTGTATAGCACAGATGCAGTTTTCCGTAAACACGAAATACCATTCAGTAGCCATGGACGAGACTGAACAGGTTTCGGGGTGGATCCTGGAACAAGTCGCGGAACAGGTCGCGCAGACGTAATCGTTGCAGAAGTCCGTTTTCAGCCGGCGGCGGGCAAGTTCATACCCAAGCATGCTGTCTGCCATTCGACGAGGACCTCTCTCTTTAAAGGCATTTGCAAAATGCCCCCGCTGTGGCTTATCGATCATCTCTACTAAGCAGCAGCCTAGCCCGTCCTGCACCGCAGACGACTGTTGCTCGAGCAATGTCTATTCACCACGGAGAATCCGCGATTCGTCCTGAACCAGACAAGGTCCTCATGGATATTGCGGACTATGTTCACAATTACCAAGTAACTTCGGAACTTGCGCTGGACACAGCGCGGTTGTGTCTTATTGACACCATTGGATGTGGCCTCGAAGCTCTGCGTTTCCCGGAGTGCACCAGATTGCTGGGCCCGGTCGTGGAAGGAACCATCGTTCCCAATGGTATGCTTTCGATTGCAACGTTTCAGAATAGGTGGTTTCACCTAGCAGCACAGGCACCAAGGTTCCTGGGACGAACTATCAACTTGACCCTATTAGGGGTGCATTCAACATTGGCACCACCATCCGATGGCTTGACTTCAATGATTGCTTCCTCGCTGCCGAGTGTAGGCTCCCTCTATTTTCCGCTCGCACGGGGCACGTACTAAGGAAGTTCGATAGGGGGTCACCCATCCGATAACCTTGGTGCTATTCTCGCGGTTGCGGATCATCTCGCCCGCCAGGGACAGCCCCTGAAGGTCCGCGACTTATTGGAGAGCATGGTCAAGGCGCACGAAATTCAAGGCGGCCTCGCCCTCCTGAACTCCTTTAACCGCGTTGGTCTTGATCACGTCGTGCTTGTCAAAGTTGCCAGCACTGCCGTTGTCTCTAAATTACTGTCAGTCTCCATTGCGCACAGTTACTTTTCGCATGCGAAGCTGACAACTCCTTTCAGGGGTTTGACTCATGCTCAGACCGTGGACGCCGTTTCTCAAGCTTGGGTGGATGGCCAGTCACTGCGAACGTACCGTCACGCACCAAATACTGGACCTCGCAAGTCCTGGGCAGCTGGCGACGCGTGTGCACGTGCTGTCAATCTTGCACTCCTCGTAAAGAAGGGGGAGATGGGCCTTCCGTCCGTTCTTACTGCGAAGCAGTGGGGTTTCTACGACGTCTTGTTCAAAGTGAGTAACGATGATAGGATACATTTGGAATATTGCATTGAGCGGGGATCTCTAGGGAAAGGAATTCCAATTCCAAATGCCATATGGTTCATACATCATGGAGAACGTTCTCTTCAAGATTTCATATCCTGCTGAGTTCCACGCACAGACCGCTGTGGAGGCAGCCCTCATCGTTCATGACAAGCTGAGGGCCATGGGCAAGAATTCAGATGACATTAAGAGCGTTCGAATCAGGACCCAAGAGGCTGCTATCCGTATCATTGACAAACAAGGCCCTCTGGACAACTTTGCTGACAGGGAGTGAGTATTCTCGTTATTTAGACCGTTCTGGAGAAATGATCGAACTGCTGCTTGCCCCTGCAGTCACGCCATCAACTACATGGTTGCGTATCCGCTCATATTTGGCGAGTTGACTTCCAATTCGTACACCGACGAGGCCGCCGCCGATCTACGCATCGACTCCCTTCGTGCCAAGATTTATTGTGTCGAGAATGAGGTGTTCTCAATGGATTATCACGATCCAGCCAAACGCTCGATTGGCAACGCTCTGTTGGTGGAGTTGAGCGACGGCACCGTCCTGGATGAGGTCGTAGTTGAGTATCCCGTCGGGCATAGGACCCGCCGCGAAGAAGGCACTCCGCTCTTGATCGAGAAGTTCAAGCGACACGTTAGTCGTCACTTTGACGAAGCCCATCAGAAGAAGTGAGTGAGCTCTGGTGATCCATCGGTGAAGACGGCTGACTTTTTTTTTTTGGGAAACTAGGATCTTGGAGACCGTATCAGACAAGGAGCACTTCCCTAACCTCCCAGTCGATCGCTTCACAGATCTCTTTGTAAAACCGTGACTTCTAGCTAGAGGTTAAAATTCCTGTTTGAAACATATACATGTGGCACTGCTCTTTTGAGGTAACATAGTTATGACAACCTTCATATTGGCTATCTCGGCCTACCTAGTATCTGGTACAGTAGCGAGTCGGGCAACAATAAAATCATTTTTCTGGCGGCTCTGCAGCAACTCACTGAATCGGATTTCTTACGTATTTACTACAACAAGCGGGAAGGGATACACGACGGTACCTCATGAATAAAACACAAACCAGTACTACAGGACAAAGCATGTCATGATGATAACAATACAGCCATTCCGACATCCTGACTCATTTCCATGATACTTGTTCTTTTCAAAGTGAACCTGTATACGGCGATCGATTTCTGCGGGTCCCCGGAAGACCCATAGCCACTTTTTAGTTATCGAGGTGAACCTTGGCCACAGAAGTGACACGATCCCCTCGAAACAGTTTACTGCCTGGGAGTTCGCTATTATCTCTTTGTTCGAAGTTAAGGAATATACGGGCCAAGGAGACATCCTCACACTTCCTTTGATCTGTCTGATTACTGTCTCGAGGACCTTGGTCGTCGAGACGTCTCTATAAGAAGGCTTCCTCTCGTTGGCTGCTCGGTGCGTCGGGTAGCGGCGAAAGGCGGCGCTGCACGAAATGAACGACGAACACCGCCATCGTACTACCATAGGGAAGGTTATGAGACAAAGCAGAATCAAGCGTTGTCGTAGACTCAGCCCATCAAGGACCTGTGAGACTGACACCTACGTCATTAGTTCCGTGTACAGCAGGATGAAACGGGGCAGGAACAGCCGAAGCAATTGGCGGGATAGGTCGATGCATGTCTGGAGGCCGAGGTTGCACCTGCATCTGCATGAAGTAATTTGCTAAGGTGTTCGGAGATGTCGTATTTCTTCGGATGGTTTCCGGAGCATTATTTGCGTTCTGTGGAAGAGAGCGGCCGCAGTGGGCACCACGCACATGTAGGTGCTTGCGGCCATCAGCGTTGCCATCGTACTCGCGTCCATGCTGATATTGCGGCTGAGACTGTGAGTATGCTTTCGTACTCAATCCACGTGTTTTCAGGTGAATGTTATCCAGACCGGCTGCAGAGACGCCAGAATCCGAAGGCAAGAGTACCGCAGATCTTTGATGTGAGGTGACATACGGAGGCCAGAGAGGTGAGGAGGAACTTGAGGGAACTGGAACTTGCTGTACTTCCCGAGTTCGTGGGCCTCGCTGGTACAAATATTGAGGAGAAAGCTGAGCAGTATCCATCGTGGAATGGTTCGGGGCTTGATAACTTGGTTCATTCAAACGTGGTTCAACAAATATGCGAGGGGTAGTTCGTAGGCATCCGTGAAGAGCAGAAGAGGCGACGAGTGAACGACTGCCTTGCGGGGTGTAGGAACGTTCCTCCAGATCGGTGCTAAAATTCTCTAGCGGTCGAGGAACATGGGCAGGCCGTAACCTCGAGAACGTCCTGTCGGTGGTTGGGGATGCTTCGTCACCGGGAGAGTAGTTACTGACAGGTTCGAAACTCTGATCGCCATAGTAGTGTTTAACCTCAATGGACGGTTGTTGGGTCGGCGCCTGCTTGGCTGGTGTTGACCGTTTGCAGCTAATATGAGGAAGCCAAGGCCGAGATTGCTTGTCAGATGGTTCTCCGCCCTTCCTCGGAGACGAGCGCAGTAACAGGTGTCGCTGCGAAGCGACAGTCGGTTTCTTTTGCGTCTGCGAAGGGCGTGAGGATGGTGGCTGCGGCATCGGTTGTTCAGCACGACCAAAACGACCTCCTTCGAGTAGCCTTCGGCGAGTGGGAAGTTGATCATCCGAACCTAGACCCCATATTATGCGAGAAACGTTGCTGGGCTCTTCAATGATGGTACCCTCGGCTCCTCTATATAATAGGATGACTTGGGTTTATCCCGATTGTGGTCACTCACGATGGACATCTAGCGTAGGGGAGAGATGGCGGCCCATGGAGAGCTGGGATCGGTCGTGGAGGAGACGACGCCCATGCCATCCAATCTGCAGAAAGAAGTTAAATCACCGCTTCAAGAGCGGCAACCAGCGTATATGCGTTGTGCCAACCTTCTGCTTCCTCCGTAAGGGGGTGAGATAAAACTATTCCACGCGTAAAATCTTCCGAAAGTCGCACACTGTTACTAACGATGAGAAACGATTCTGAGGAAGACGGGGGTGAAGGCATTTGAGGAAGGTCAGTGGGGGACCGGTGTAGTTCGAGTTGTTCTGAGTAAGGGCCAAAAGGGTCCCCGGACGTGGACCCGTGTAACTCGACAGAAAACCGAAGGTGAGGCCTGATGTAGTCTGGCATCGACACTATCCGCGCACTGGGACCATTGCTGCAGTGGGGCCCTTCCCCCTCGTTCTCTGGCATAGACACCACGCGCCTGCTAGTCAAGTCACCTGGCGGATGTCGAACGTCTAAGAATGTCTTCTTCGGCTTCGGAGATCGATGAGACACCAGCGGAAGGCATATCGCGCTTGTGGAGCTACCCGACGCCGTGACAGGGGAATATGCGCTCTCGTTGGGAAGCATACAGGGGGGTGAAGGAGAGATGCGATCGTGTAGAATTTCATCTTCGGTCTGTACTGCTTTGTCTGCGTATTCCCTGTTGGTGCCCATCGCTCGCGGCGCCGACGAGCGTGTGCGTGCCAGGGTGGTGGGATGGTGAGGGATCAGAGGGAAAGGGGGTTTGCACCTCCGCAACGCGGTCTCGTCACATGAAACACATGAACGTCGACCTCAGCCGGGCACACGACTTATTCTTTGGGCCACCCTCAGAGCCCATCGAGGTCGGCAAATTCATCGAGGAAACAGCCCGGATACACGCTGCTACTGCTGAAGATGTGCTCACACATCCTAGTTGGCAGGAACTCTCTGCAGAAAGCCGGGCCGCGATCGAAGCAGAGTGTTCAGGGAGGTACGATCAATTCTTTGGATGTCGAGACATCCCACGGACGTATTTGCTTTTCGAAACAGCATCGCTGAACTGAAGACGACCATTGAGGATGTGTGGAATAACCCGATGATTTCTGCACATCTGTACACCAAGCATGACGACGCAATATCTTCTGCTCTCGGACAGGCGGATGGCTTGGCTCAGAAAGGGCGCAAGCGAAAACGCTTGGATCTGGCTGATCAGAGTCGCGATACTCCCGAGCTCCAGGCTTTGCAAGAATATCTGCAATCCGTCCCTCTCAGATGTTGGGAGTACGTTCATCAACCATTTCTATCACGCTTGACGGCCTCAAACCAGATAGATTCGGCAAAGAATCATCCCTGTTCATGAGGACATCCAGGAACTCAGACTTCAATGCTTTCCGCTCAGTCAAGAAGACGGGGCAGGGAAACTTGTCACGACACTATCAACTCACTGATTTCTCGTACGATTTGAACCCTGAAGAGCCAACTACCCCAGATGCTTTGATCACTCTCACGGTCTACAATCGTGTTCCTTGGGTACAAAGTTACCTAGTCCGCATGTCCCAACATGCCGTACTAGCATCTCAAACCCTCGAGGACTTCATGCGGTCCATCCTCTGTGACTCCAGTGAGATGCCAGTAGAGGAAGTCGACGCGGAGGGTGATGTCACCGGATATTCCCTTGATACTCGTTCTTCAGATGGGGAGGAAGGCTGCTTGTTGTTGATAGAGGACGTTGTCTATGGTGACGGTCGGCCGGGTGTGGATTATGCAGAGTCAGATGAGCCGACCTTCATGCGCTCAGCATGGTAGCTGACCATATGCACCTAACAGAAAACTATTATCGCACGTGTCAAAGTTGCCGCAGGAGAAACGTCCTGTGATAACGAAGTCTTCTGCGGCACTCGGCCGAACCACATTCAATTCCCTCACACTACGAATCAACCAACCATATTGGATGCTTCATCAAGGCAATTGCGAACATTTTATCGTGGTTGATCAAATCAGGTATAGGCTTCATTACATTTAGGGGTGCCATACATGGCCACTGATACACTACCCATTTCCGCGCGTAGGCTTCCGCATCCATCAGATCCAGCATCGGGGTATCCACTGATGCTTCACTTGACGCCTGCGCTTTCCGAGCTCTGCAAAGCATGTTCTAAAGCTCCCGCGGTCATATCCGTCGTTGGCGACATCCGACTTGGGGAAAGCCCTTGTCTGCTTTGTGGGCCGTGCTGGCGTTCCACGGGTTCTCCGAAGGACGACGGCGAAGTCATGGTCGTGCCGTTGGTGGCTCACAACCGCTCATGGGCTGAAGGAGGTGGTCGGAGATAGCGTTGTCGACTCGCCTTAATATTATCTTATGCTTTCGCGTTAGCGCAAGTAGTCGGTTTGCAACATTGCCGCGTCGGACTGCATCATCGTCACTCGTAGTTGGGAAATAAGTCCTCGGTGCGCACTACCGTATCTATGCGTGTGAGGATAAATCCAGCCTACACTAGATGACAGTTACAACGAGTGCGATAATAGTACTTATATTACACATGAAATAAGAGCGAGCGGAATAATTCAAGCCGAAGGAGAGGCGGGAAAACGTCAAGACGTTGAAAATCAGCGGGTTTAATCAGCTGATATTGATCGGCCCTACGAAGTCCCCATTCAACCGCCAGCACTTACGAAGCCCGTGGAGTACGTCTATCAGCCCAGGAAATAGAGATTCACGTCCGCAAGGGAAGTATCAACCACGACTTCCCCCTGTTGCGATGAGCCCCAATTCTGAGGCTGGTCTCCCCACCCTATCCACCCGTCCATCCGCGCAGTGGAATTGATAGAAGTCATCATGCTCCGCTGTAGGTTCGGCTCCCACGGATCCGTCGACTGGGCGTCTCCTTGGGTGACCGAAGCTCTTGCCTGCTTGGTGGTGACCTGAAAGATACCTTGGAACTTCTCATCGAGGGTTACACTGGATGGACCAAGACCATTTTCCGCATGGATGATGATGGACGTAGGGGGGGACGAAGGATCATGTACTATGGTCGAATTCAGGGTCCCATAAAATGTGCGCATGCTGGCAATAAAATTTGGTCTCAGAGGCGGCATTTTATTGGGGGCCGAAAGTGTTAGCATGGTAGTGAGATTGCTACATGATTGTGTTAATGGCATTGCACAACAAAAAGGTATGGCAACGTGCCTATTACCCGTGTCGATGGCCAGGAAAGTGGGGTAATTCGAATCTGGATCGTTGAACAGTGTGATGTTAGCCTCGATGGGCCTGTCAGTGAGAATTATGAGAATCAGTGGTTCAATGGTATAGTGTCCTTACGCCAATACCGTGCTTAACACCAGGGAGTTCGTGACATAAAAGTCGCCAACAATCGGTTGCATGGACGTCTCTATAAACACCCTGCGCGCTGACAGAGACTGATAGAGGAGAGTGTAAGCAACACACAACAAAGGCGGCGCTGGACGGGATGACTGACGTCTATAGCGATCTTGGAGGTAGGACCCTCTAAAGAAACCATTTCGAAGCTCACGAAATCGGAAAACGAGCCAAAATGCTGGTCAAACAGAGGTAGAAAAGAGCCAAAGGTGTTGACCTGAGAAGGGACCTGAGACTGCGGGAAAAGTAGGGTAATATTGTATAGAATATTGTCAGAAGAGGTGAGATCGTTAGGAACGTAGAGAGAGAGATCGGTGGTGTTTTCGGTTAGCGAGAAGCAAGTAAAAGTCCTGTCGAAAACGCTGCTGTTCGATGTCTGCATCTTGATCGACAGGGTCGTATTTTGGACCGATTGGTCTGGATTTACGCCGACGTAGAGATCGCCAAACACAATGCCAAAATCTCTCGCGTACGAGGCATTCGAAGTGAGACTAAACTGTCCATTAGACGAAACGATGTTCTCCGTCCTGCAAGGCAATATCATCGTGGGTCGAGGCATGGAAACGAAAGGAGGGAAAGGGGCACCTACCATGCTTGCATCGTAGGCCCGCTATCGAGAACCGCGACACCAGTCCAATTGTTGCATACTGGATCCAAACCCAGTTGGGTAGGGCTAGAGATGTTATTGATATTGGGAGTATAGTACGAGCCGGAGCTTTTGTCTGGCCAAGGAGCGGCGTAGGCGAGGGAATTGTATGGGTATTTGTCACCGTTGGAGGATTTGGTCTCCTTGTAAAAGGTCAGAGTTTGAGGAGAGCAGAGATGCGCACGTTGCCACGTACCTTGAGAATGATTGGAACGCCGATGACGAGGGTGAGAAGTATGTAGACGACTAGTGCAACCAGCGTAGATCTCCAGCTTAGGAACCGACGCCTTTGAGGAGGTTTATGGAGGGTTGATAGGGAGTCGTTGAGGTTGTTGTAAGTAAGGGCCTGCGAAGTTTCGTAGTCGGGGAGGGGGCTGAAAGGACGACGACCTGCCGCGCGCTCAGGACAGCGGATGGTGGGGCAAGCAACTGGGGGGTCCTTTATCCTCTGGGCATCGTCTTCGTCCGCAAGGATCATGCCTGGGGACTATGACATCGACCACAGGCAGGCGAGCGAGTAGAGTGCTGAGTGTTGGCTGCGACGATGGCCGTGTCTCTCTTCTTTGCCGTTTCAGGAAACTCTCCCGCCAAAACCAATGCAGCTGACTAATACATGTATTTTACTACCTTCCCATTACAAAGTGCAGTGCAGGACATGCTTGCTCGGTACCCCCGTAGCAGTTCGCTCAGCCAATACCGGTGGTGGCCTCTCTGTTTGTGCTAAGAAAGATGTACCTTCCAGGCCACCCTCGTCTGTGGGCAACTATTCACTTGGCTTCATTAGGAAAGGTAGCCAGTATTCGACATCAGAGTGCGAGGCAGTGTGACATCGTGGACAGCTGGGCGTTTTTTTCTCTGAGGCATAGAAAACCGACGACTGCGATGGAATCGCATTTACGACGTGCAAAACCGCATCTATCGACGAGTGGCCGCGTAAGCCCGCAGAACTATCGATCTTCCCTGAAAACTAATTAGAAGTACTGTGCGCTTATGAGGTGTCAAACTGACGAATGCGAATTATATTGATCATTGACGATGCAAGGAACGCCATCACACGTACCACCGCCGCGATACCACTCTGATTCGTCTGATAGGCTAGTGGCGCGCCATCAAAGCATAATGATTCGATTACTAGTGAGTATATCCAAACGTCCATTCTAAAATGCTTGGTATCAGAGTTCAGTTCGTGTTTCTGGAAGGATTGCGTGATAGAAATATTGCCAGAAACCCGACAGCTGGCCGATACAATCAAGTCCATGCTGCTTGCAGCCTTGAACGAACTGAAACGAGCGTGCTTGGAGTCTCGCGACCCAGTCATCGTTAGCATCGGTGATATCGTGTAGTTGCTCCAGTTTTGGTCCGCTAGAGACTGGGGGCTTGACGCTGGGTGTTTTCCGTGGCTAGAGTGTCGTCGTTAGTTACTCGGCGGTGAATCGTGAAGGTTGGCGCACGTAGCCTTCGACAGCCTCCTCTGCTTCGTGGATAAGTCGTTCCGAATCACGTTGCCCCACGCTTTTCCACATATCTCGGAATTGTTCCACCAAATGGAGACTCTCGCTGAACCGGTGAAGTGTGTTGACCAATGCAACGACCTCTGAACGCTGTAGCAGGTTTTGATTATTGCGGGGGCTGGCGCAACAAATCAGTAAGCATGGCACGGATGAAGAAAAAAGGCTGACTCTAGAGCCTTTTCATCTATCTCGAACAGTATTTTAAGAGCTGTGGCCAAGCCAGTGGTCTGAACTTTGCCCCAAAGGCGGCACTTGTCACATCCAACACAGTCCATGATGCGCGACACATTCCGGAAATGGTCCTTGAACTCCTCCTTCAAAACCTATTGGATCTCCCGTCAGCAGATTTACCACATGACAGCAAAGTCGCTTCACATTCGCGTTCTCTCCCCGGAATAGCACGTTTTCGTCAAATTTTCCGACGCGTTTGGCTATCTGCAGTACGTTTTCAAGTCTGACTAGAGTTCTAACTTCGTCCATTAAATCTGACTCGTGTGGGTGGTCGTGGGGTATGACGGAGGATGTGGCGCAGTAGTCGTACGCAGAAAGGTATGGTGCTACGCGAGCGATCGCACGAAGGAGAAGTACTGCATCGAAGTAGATATATTGCAGCCGCTCCGGATGTGAAGCCACGCGATTGACGAAACACTGAAGGCTCGGGCCCTGCAGGGCTATGAGGGTCGCATATTATATGAAGTGTATACAAATCATACCCATTCTCCAGTTGACTGGTTGAGATACTCCGCACAAATATGGGTCGATATTGACGCGTGCAGACCTGCAGCCTTGAGCGCGTCATGATTATATGAAAATGCAAGCTACTAACCAGAAATGATCTTGTAGTAAACCCTCTTTTCCAAGCACTCCTCCGCAGTGTTGTCTCCATTAACGGGTTTTCGTAAAACGTCAGTAAGGGTATCAGGGAGAGTGACGGGTGCCGGGGATCTTCCGGCGAGGAGATTCAACTCAGAGAGGCCGAAGCAATTCTCTTCGTAAATGGCCCTCCAAACACGGTGTGCAGAGGGCCCCGAGTATCCTGTGTAGCGCTCCGGAATGGTAGCCAAGTCAAAATATTCACCCTCTACAAAAGGCGATGCTCAATAACATGGGCGTGCAGCTGATGTGTCAACTCACCCGTCAGGTCGTCTAAGAAGCAAAAGTCAGAGTCCCTATAGTAGCAGCCTGGTAGCTGTATTCGCTGTTGAGGAGTCAGACAAGAGAAACTGTCGAGAAAACTATCGTTAACCTGGTCGGGTGGTGGCAGGTCAATTTTGCTCAGTGCTGCAGCTCTCCACTTTTCCGGTATTTTACTCTAAGGCGTTGGTCAGCCTCGGGTTCAATTTATAGACGGTACACCACCAGAGGACCTCGTCTACAGTTGTGATCCCACATTCGCGGTTCATGCAGAAGCCATTCTCCTGCCAGAAGGGACACTCCCTGTAAAGGTCAACCTAGCCCAGGGTCATCATGGCAGTTTCATGGAAGAGGGCCAAAAAGCTGACCTGGAAATAGCGAAAAAAAGGAGTCTGCACAAGGTCATGAAGATTGGTATATAATTCTTCATTGACACTCTCGATGGTTTCGTAATCGCACATTGTGGTCTCTATGGGGCCTGTCATCTGGGAAGGCGGGTAAGGCTATTAAGGAGCCCAAGAGTGATATGGTCGCATACCGTGTGGTGGCAGACAGGTTCGCCCCGTACTGGCTCGTGCTCGAGCACATTCTTGACCTGGTCTTTGCGTACCAGACCTTCCTCTAGAAACGAGTTTGCATATGCTGCGGCGTAAAAACTGCATGCAAGGAGAAGCGTTCTCCTCCAGCAACTGGTGCCCATGGATGCTCCTATGATATTCCTCAGCTGTGTGTGTCCGAGTTCCACGTCAGGGCTTAGCATCGGTCACGTGCTCACAAAGCAAGTGCACGTGACACGCGCGACCGACAACGCTTCCTAGTACCTTATCGCGTGCGTGAATGCCGTACAATAGTACCATGTATAAATACACGCTGATAGCATCGTGCTACGAGGGGTGTTGGTGTCCACCGAAGGGTCGAGGGGTTTCACCTGCTCAGGCCCGGAGCTCATATTCTTCCGATTAGCACACCCGGAAAGGTACATCCCTCCCACGGTCTGTATGACGAGACGCGTGCAACCCTTCGCACAACCGAACACTTCTCATTTTTGTTCGATTTTCTTCTTTTTTTTTTTCATCGCAACGTGTGCAGTTCCGTCTCACGTCGGACTCTGCCATCAGGTATCTTCCGTCAACCGGTTTTGTGTTTTGGCTTTTCATTATGGCTCATGCGGCAGCTGATCACAACAAGGTGCAGTAGTGTCATCATGTCCTCTGGATGGAAGCAGTGACACCTCAGAACGAGTAGAGATTAGACCCACTCGAAGGGGCTCCTGATCCGTTTCCGGTCCTTGGGGCCCCAGAGGCCCCGGTTAAGGCTCGAGATGGGCGGGAAGCTTTGGACACGGACTCTCATTCGCACTTTCCATCTCTCGTGTCTAGTACCCCAGTTGCGCAGCCGCCGCCCAAGTCTGCTTGGGGCGCTGATTCCGGTCCCCGTATCAAGGCTAATGTCAGATATCAACCCGTGGTCTCAGATTGTTTCACACTGTCAACCATCGCGCTTCCAACCACCAAGGACGGCAAGCCCATGTCTCTTGGGGACGTCATGAAACAGGTTATGTCCAAGTTTAAGGTCAAGATTGAGGCTTCGGCGAATCAGAAGGCTCGTCAGACTACTTTCCACATGAAGGCTGAGACCGAGAAGGAGGTGGAGAAAGCGAAGCGACACCTACTCTCCTTGTTAAGCCCTGTGGTAAGTTAAGCATAGTTGTCATCGACCATCCGCTTTGAATTCTTGTGTAGGTGACTCTCACGGTTCTCGCTCCTGTTTCTATGATTGGTTCTATTGTCGGTTCGAAGGGCGAGTACTGCGAGTAAGCAGTTTGATTCTATGCTGATTTGCTACTAGGTGCCACCTTGAAGCAAATCCGTGATCAATTCGGTGTGAAGGTTGACGTGCCCCGCAAGGAAACTTCCACTACAAACGGCACAAGTAATGAAACCTCTTCTGGACCGGCCACCCCTTCGGTTGAGGTGGAGGACGAAGAGGAGCCTACGCTTCCCGTGACAATTACTGGTCCCCAACCTCTTGCTCTCGAAGCCCGCGACATGATCACTAGTATCATTTCTAATAGGTCACCTAGGCTCACCCGTCGCGTCAAGGATATCCCATCTCATATTTTGCCATTTATCATTGCTCTTCGTTCCCAGTTCCTTCAAGCAGCTCAAGGAGGAGATATTCAATTAACCTTGAACGCCGAGCGCGAGGTTGTTGCAAACGGTGACCGTGAGGTCGTTGTACGGGTGGTTGAAGTGATTAAAGCGACAATCCAATCATGCAAGACTGCCTTGAATCCGATGAAACTTTCCCTTCCAAAGAGGCAACACCGTCTTCTCGATGGCAAAGCCCAAGAGGATATCTTTATGAAGAGCAAGTGTTCGGTTGTCGTCCCTGATATCGAGGATCCTAGTGAAGAGGTTACTGTCTACGGCATGCCGGAAAACGTTCAATCAGGCCTTGCTATTGTCATGGAAATGGCCAATTCCCAGTATATCCATGTGTTCCCGCTCCCCGGTCCTACATCACTTTCCCGTCAATTGCTCGCTTATATCACTCGTATCAACTATCCAGAAACCCTTAATACTAAGCATCCCGGTGCTTCTGTCTTCATACCTTCGACCGCAACAGCTGCTCAGGCTTCGGTTCTTAATGTCGACATAATCGGTGAAAAATCTGTCGTCGATGCCGTTGTTAGGCAGATGTCTGAACTCCTTGGAAAATTGATTGGAGCGACAAAGGAGATTCCTATTGACTGGCTTAGCCATGAACTTATCCAGGTCAAGAATGCGCAGAAGTGAGTTACTTTGTTTCACTTTCAGCACCCTTTTAATCATCATCGTTTATTGTAGGCTGGAACAATTCCACGAGGTTGACAATGTGCAAGTTTACTTCCCTCTTGAACCCACCCAGCAATCATCGGTTCTGCTTGTTTATGACCCCTTCTCGCCTCATGCATCTCCTTCGCCTGTAGAGAAGGAAAAACATCTGGATGAGGTAGCTCAAGCTTTGCTCAAGATGGCCAAGGAAGTTGCCGACATCAAGACCGAAGTTCTCCCCGTTGAGAAACGCTGGCACAAGGCTCTGATGGGCATGGATGGAAATATCCTCGACTCGTAAGGTTGTCTGGCCAAGCGATTGATCATCTGTTTATCGTTGTATAGTATTGTCGGCGAGGATCAGGCGCTCTTGGTCAAATTTGGCGCTGAGGCCGGTGATCCCTCCACCGAAGATGTCATATGGCTCCGCGGCATCAGGTCAGATGTTGACAATGCAATCAAAAAAATCTGTCAGATGGTTGAAGACGCCAAGGAAGATGCCATTGCCAGCAGTTACGTATGTTATTTCATTTTTTTCTGTCCTCATCGACATGTTCTCATGTGTCTAGTTCACGGAGTTTGAGATTGACAAGGAATTCGTCGGGCGGATCGTCGGTGTACAGGGTGCTAATATTAATAAACTACGGGAACAACTCAACGTTCGGGTCGACTTCTCCGACGAAGTCGAGGAGAAGGAAAAAGAGTTCTCCAAGAAGAAGAAATCAGTTACCCAGAAAGCCAAGTTAAAGGCAAGACAATCTTAGGAAGCGATGGAAGCGATATTAACGAGAGATCCCAGATCACTGGACGAAAAGAAAATGCTGACGAAGCTAAGAAGCGGATCCTGGCTCAAGTTGAGAAATTGGTTAGTCGTCTGTACCGAACTGCGACCGTGGCTAATCGAGGTTCACAGGCTGACGAGACTACCGAGACTCTCAAGATCCCTGGCCAGTACCATGCATCTCTCATTGGTCAAAGTGGGAAATACGTTGTCCGCCTCGAAGACAGATATGGTGTCAAGGTTACCTTCCCTCGCCAGTTTGGGGATAATGTAGAAGGTAAACGGGAGCTCAAACCGGACGAGGTTGTCATTAGGGGCGGCAAGAAAGGTGTAGCCCAAGCTAAGCTTGAGCTATTGGAAGCTCTGGACTTTGAGAAGGAGGTGAACAATACTCTCAAATTCACTGTTCCAGGAAGGGCTATCGCCCATATTCTTGGAAAGGGTGGGGCTACCATCAACGAGATTAAAGACGAGACAGATGCCCAAATCGATATTGAAAGAGGCACTGCCGAGGACAAGTCTGCGGACGTCTGCATCACAGCTCGTGGTACCAAGGCCGCCATCAATGCTGCCAAGACTGCTATACTTGCGATCGTCGAACAAGTGCCAGAAGAAAGCAGTGAAACTATTTACGTTGAACAAAAGTACCATCGCTCCATCATTGGTCCTGGTGGCCAGGGCCTCAAGGACCTCATTGTTCGTTGTGGTGGACCTTCAGACCCCAAGCTGCAGGCTGGGTTGGTCAGATTGTATGTGTTCCCCACGTTCCATGCAGCTCGCTTATCGACCGTCGCCTAGTCCGCGTCAGGGTGGTATTTCTGATGAAGTTCGCCTTCGTGGAGAGCCTAGCGTTCTGAGTAGGATCAAGGACGAACTAGAGAATAAAGTATCTGCACTTCGTGACCAGGTTGTGGTAGCAGTCGAGATCCCCGCTGCTCAGCACCGCAACATCATCGGCAGGGGTGGCCAGCATCTGTATGACTTGCAAAACCGGTACGGCGTGTATATTCAGTTGCCAGGTTCTCGTGGGTACGGTCAGGTTGGAGAACCGTCTAATGCTACTGAGGTGGAGACTGCGGATCCTGGCGATATCGTAAAAGTTAGCGGGTCACAATCGGCGTGCGAGGCAGCAATTTCGGATATGAAGGTACGCAACCTTTTCGCAGTTAGGAAGCGCTGAAATCAAATGGGTCTTCAGAGTCACATAAAGGGACTTGTGGCTGACGGCGCAACGGCTATGGTTTCCATTCCCTTGATGTATCACGATGCTGTCCTGCAACAAGGCGCCCTGTTCCGCACATTGAGGTCATTTGGTGTTCAAGTTGAACAGTCCGTTCAACAAAATAGACCTACCTTCCCAACACAGCCTCCTCAACCAGTGAACTTCAGCACCCGCATCGACAGCGAGGACGTACCTGAGGCTGACTGGCAAGTTACTCCCAACTATCAACATGCAGAAGAAGGGAGTTCGGAGTGGACATTAAAAGCGAAAGATGCCACCAGTCTGGAGCGTGCCCGGAGCGAAATCCAGGTTTCCATTGAGCAGGCGAAGGACAAAACCCATATTGGGTTTTTGACACTTCCGGATCGTTCCGTGTTCCCTAGGCTGGTTGGCACGAAAGGTTCCAATATTGCGCGGTTACGCAACGAAACCGGAACTGATATCACGGTCGGTAGGGAAAACAACACTATCGTCATCGTTGGTACGTAGCGCCCTTAGCTATCTGTGCTTCATATCTTACACTTAGCATCCAGGTTCCGAATCGGCTTTAGAAGCCGCGAAGGAAGCAATTCTGTCACAGGTTGTGGCTTCTCGTGCAGGGCGTCGTTAGGTGGTTATGAGACCCAGGTTACACTTTACCTTAGATATGAGTACACACTATGCATCGGTTGGATTGACCCATACTACCCCAAAATACATAAAACATGCAGACATCGAAGCAGGATGAAGAGTGACTACAATGGAATGCCATCGATGTCATCCATTTCGCCATCGCTGTCAAAGATGCGATTGTTATACTCCGGTTTCTCAAGTGGTACTCCATCGACGTCTTCGTCAAGAGGCACGCCATCGACATCGTCAAGAGGTATGCCGTCGGCATCCTCTTCCAGGGGAATCCCATCCACATCCATCTCCTCGATTGGAGCACCGTCAATATCATCCCCTTTGTCCGTACCGGAATCCTTAGCAGAAGAAACCGCATCTTGCGCAGGTTGGAAAGACTTGGACTTGAATTTGGATATATATTGAGTCTCGGTTTTCGGCACCTTGTCAGTGTTGCCATCGTCCTTGCTAGGTTTTGCTTCAGCGTGAGCTGTGCCATCTAAGCGTGCTCGAAGCTCTGCAGTGAACTCCGGAGGAAAGACAATCCAGTCCTCCCAGATATCCACGACAGAAGTGATCTGTTTCTTGAAGGTCTCTGCGGTGATACGACCGGGGAACGAGTGGTAGATAGTAGAGAAATGATCAAATACGACCCCAAGCCTTGCTTGGAATTCTTGTCGGAACTTCCATGCACTGGGAACAGGAGCAGCCGAATTATGGAGTATGTCGCAGATGAGATGAAGGCGGGCAATTTTGCGAGGCACAGGGGTACTATCCACTAGAAGTGACGATATAATGAGGTCTGAAACCTGGGCGCGAGGAATTAAAGGATATCTCTAATGCAAAATAACCTGACTCACTTCGCGAGCAGCTTCGGCATGCTCAAGACTAAATGTCATACATCGAGCCAACTCGCCGCACTTCCCAGAAAGGCCACGTAACATGGCTTCAAACCGCTTACGGGCCAATCTGCCAAGCACGGTCTTCTTTGAACGTTCCCGTTCAGACTCTTCAGCAGAATCGGTTGAGTAAATTGAGTTGTAACCCTGATGACTCTTAGTCAACATAAATGCACGGGAAAACATTCGGACCAACGTTATCATCAAATTCCGGATCCATGGTGTCCTCCCGTTCGACTAATCCCCGGTAGAATGCATGCCGATGATGCTGAATTCCCTTAATATTAGTATCGCTCCCCAACCTTCCAGCTAAAACCTCACCCTCCGATCAGTCAGGAATGCATACTTCACATTCTCACGTTCCCATTGTCTGAGGTTTTCTTCATACTTCAAGCCATGACCCTTCACTTCCGCAGCAACAGCCCGAATGAAAGTATCTGTGACACCAGCTCCTTCATCTTCCTCGTGTCTCCTTGGAGACTTACCGGATTGCCATCGGGGGCTTCGACTTTTGTTCCTCCCTCGGCTATATGACCGGCGCCTTTGACGTGAATGTGACCGGCTACGACTCCAAGAACGGCTTCGAGAACGTCGACTTGATCTACGACCAGACCGGGAACGAGAGCGAGAGCGACGCTTGGGAGAATAAGACCGACTTGTACTGCGCCCACTTCCGCGACGGCCCCTACTTCTGGAGCGTGAAGAGGAGCGAGAGCGGCCAGAGGCGACTACATGTCATGTTAGCCATAATCACAGGCGACTGATATTAGAAGCACTGACTATAGAGTGGTTTATTGCTCATAGGCACGGCCTTACTCCACCCCACACGCAAAACTGAGCCTCCCCAGTCAAATCCATCGAACTCCCTGAGAGCAGCTTCCGCATGTTTGCGTTTCATAAACGATACAAATCCGCTCAAGCCGGCATTCCTATTCCGCCGTGAAGCAGTCATATCTCCACCAGGCCCACTGCCTATATCACCCCTTGGCCACATGATCTTGACCTGAAGACATACACCGATGAGGTGTTGTATGCGTTTACCAGCGGAGAGCACTCACCGAACCAACGGGTCCGTGTCGAGCGAAAAATGTGCCCAAAGATTGCTCGGTGACATTAGCCGGCAGGTTGGCCACGAACAGATTTGTTGTCTACGAGCATGAGATGTAGAACGGGTAAACGAATTCTCACACTCACCTCCGGGTCACCTCGGTCCTTGCTTCCGCTCTGACCTTCATATGCTACGATGACAGTTAGCTGCATAACTGGTACAGTACTGATCGAACCCACCTGCAAGCGCTGTAACAGATCGTCCATGCGCTAGATAAATTAGTTAGTCACTTGCATTTCGATATCAAAGACCTTGCTCACCAGAGCGAGAATATCGAGCTTCCCGCAAAGCTTGTTCCCTGGGTTCGGGTTTAGGAGTAAACGGTCGCGAAAATTGTTATGCATACCTCTTGATCTCTTCGAGGAAAGCATCCATAGCGCGCTTTCCCTTCGGTTTTGGAACAGCAGGCGCTGGCGAGGGCTAAGAACGCTTTAAGGGATCAAGAATATATAGAATAATGGATCTCACATACGTCTTCCAGTTCGGCTCGAAAGGCCCTGGGAGGTTTTGTTGACTCCGTAGTACCCTTCAGCAAGGGCTGGTAGGGCGTCTTCGTGTTCGAATCGCCGGACGCGCGCACGAAATTAGAGCTTGACTTCCGCCTGCCACCGTCCTCGCCCTCAAATGCATCGAGGAACTCCGCATAAGCCCTTGCCGCATTCTCTTCCTCCTCCTTCTTTTTCGCTTCTGCGGCTTCTTTCTCCTTCTCCCTCCGAGACTTGCGCACGGTGCCCTGTGCATATTGCGATAGTTTCATCTCGTCCACCCCCTTTTGCTAGTTCAGGAAGACAAATCGGTAAGTGTGTTCTACTCAAGAAATAGGTTCTATCCGTCGCGCACTGGAAAAGAGGAGTCTTCGTCATCGTTGTCGAAGAACGCAGCTAATTTGGACTTGGTCTTGTCCATCGCAGCAGCACGTAAGTAATTGAGTGTCGAGGATTTGAGAATTGTTGACTAACTTGGCACCCACAGCAATTACTACAAATGGGATTCTCACGATGCACAACTATCTACGCAAACCTCAGTGAAATCACTCCAGGATCTGGAATTTCCTTCCATAGTTTATCCTCACATCATCAAACTTGCCAACCCTCCCATGGCGTACGCCATAGGCTTTATTGGCGGGTGAGGTTGTGCCTCGAACTGGTGGTACCTTAAGTCTCCTGACGCGTCTATTCGGATCTGCGATGCTCTACATTAGATGACAATTCATCATGGCCACGAAAGGGCTCACATATGCCCCCTTGTTACCAACTTGATCGACGTAATTTGGAGCAGAGAAAACCTGAAAGGGGGTGAGCTCGATGAGAGGACTGCCTGAGACTGTGACCTACCGTTATGCAGAGACCGTCATGCTCGACGGCATAGCCATCTTGCAAATCGAATAGATACGCAAATAAGTAAAAAGTGGAATAATCTTCAATGGGGCTTTACAGACCTGCCCTCACTTCATGGCTCCGGATGACTCCAGTCACACCGTTGAGAGTGCACCAGGCTTTTGTAACATCCGGCCCAAAAGAAATGCCGACACCCTACATATCATAACTGAGAAAATTAATGGGAATCGACCCGAGAAGTGTCCTACCCGTTTACTTGGACCACGACCTGGTGCCTCTTGTGGATCGGTCCAAAGGAGCTGTAAATGATTTTAGGAATTGCGGACTACAGCTGGCGCTGTGGATAGATACCTCGCCTAGACAAAATGAAAAGTCAGGAAAACGAACAGCCACAATGTCAAAGAAACTGACACATCAATCCTTCTTGGCCCGGCTGCCTTCCTATTCGTGGTATCTTACGAACGTCATCCAGAGTGACGTTGTCCTTGCTAAACAAACCACCATGAACAACGAAATACCGTTTAAAACCTTCTGGTGACAAGATCATTTTGGAATTGATGTTTCCAGGCCTTTCAGTTGCGCTGACAAGTGTCGCTAGTGGCACTGAGCATGAGGACGTGGTTAAAAAAATTGCTTAGGAGTCCAGGAGACAAGTCCATACTAGTGGTGAAAACATGAGCGAATAGCTGCAGGGAAGGCCTGTCTTCAGAATCGAGGATAGTAATGAAAAATGAAAAACCGTTGCTACCTTGTATGTCTGCTCTCCATGTTTATGCTTGGCTTCGCCCTCGAAGCCATACGTCCGATTCATCTCCTTCGCTTCGTGGTTCCCTCTGTTGATAAACATCCGATTCGGGTATAACCCTAACGCATTTTAGACGCAGTACCTACATTAGGGGGGTGTACTCACATTTGTAGGCAAATGCGATCAAGATGACCTCGATAGACCAGGACCCTCTGTCAACAAGGTCTCCGTTCATCAACAGATAATGATCCGCCTTCGGAGCGCCCGTAAGGGAATATAAGTGCAGGAGATCATAAAGTTGACCTATGATAAACCCATGAGATCTTTTCATCGCCAAATCCGATTATTCAGACTTGCCATGGACATCTCCGATTACATCGCAGGTCTCTCCCTCGCCCAAATTGATTTGAACCAAACTCTCCTCCTTGCTAAACTGGGCATGTGCTCCAAGGACGATCTCCCATGCGACTCTTCGCGGAATCTTTTTCCCCTCCTTGAACCAGTCAATCATCTGGGTTACGAAGTCCTGCGTTATGGCGTATTTCCCGTCGCCCGACTTTGGCATCTCCGGGCCAACGTAGTCACGTTCTACGTCGCAGTTGCCTAAAATTGCCCAATAGTCGGTCAATATCGTATCTTTTTTACGAACGAACCTTCTCCAATAATCTCTAAGCATCGCTCTACGGCATTCTTTTCTTCTTCCATCTCAATTGCCTCGAAACAGTGGTAAGTCCCGCGAAACGAAGTCACCAAACTGCCTTCCTATTTACCTTCTCAAACTCAATCTTCCGCACAAGTTTTTGAGTGGCTGTCAACTGTGCCCGGACAGTATCATTTCGTGGTTCTAATGCGAGTACCTTCTTAAAATCTAAAACGGCCATCTGCGGCTTCGCAAGTTGGAGGTAGCATGTCGCGCGTCTGGTTGCCCAAATCTCAAAAAGTCCATGGAACTGGGTCGAGCGTTCATACCTGTAGTATGCTTTGGCATACTTCGGATCTATATCAACAGCCTTCGCTATAAAATGGTCCCACAGGCACTTCAGCTCGTGTCGCCAACGATCACCAAGAGAAGGCAACTTAGTTACAACGTACAAGCATCCGCGAGTGCGAAACCATACTCTTCTAATTTCGTTCTCGCTGCGGCGCGGTTACACCAGAAGGTTGCATCCATTGGATTCAGCTGGATCGCCTCAGAGTACAGCTTAATTGCTGCAGTAAAATTATGGCCTGTAATACTAATAAGCCCCTGCTGTTCACATTGGGAGGAAAGGTATCACCTGTAAACGCTTTATTAGCTTGTGCTTTGATTTTCCCCGCGAGCTCGCGATCCTCATCGGTGGCATCTCTAATGCTCAATGATTGGATCTCTGGAGACGATGGCGCAGGTTTCAGAGACGCCGATTCGGATGAGGAGGCGCCCATATGTCCAGAGATGGCTTTTGTCCAAGCGGTGGTATCGTATAATAGTAGGATCGGTTGTACAGATGCCCATTGCCTAACAAGGAATTGATGAAAGTCTGGCGCTCGCGCGATCACATGAGTCTGTGTCTGTCTCAAAACAAATACTTTGCTCACTCGTGCAAGGCATGGTGCACTGCGTTCAATATGTTACCTGTACAATCTTAATTGATCACTCAAACTAACCTGCAGGGGACCCTCGCAATTAATACTGCAGACTCCCAGGGGAGTGGAGAAAGACAAAACCTGAGGGCCGATGTCTAGTTCAAATACTACTAACCCATGCGTGGCCACCATCCAGGTTGGTGCTTGAAGCTTGAAGCACTTTCCCTGACGAAACTATCAGCTATCACTAAGGTGGTGGAGAACAGGTATTCCGGGAGTCCTCGTAAATGTTTGTCATTCTAAGTCGTTCTGTAGCGTTGCTAACTTGACTAACTCGCGGGTGTCAAATATGCCAAGTGCCAGCCGTCATATTTCAAGACAAAAGAAGGCCACAGTTCACGCTCAGATCTGATATCTTATATAGAAAACTTGGCACCTTAACCAACATTCCAAACCTTCACTCGTGCTGGTTGTGCAGGAGAGGCAATAGACTCGGGTATCTGAGGTTTCAACGTACCTTCTCGCCCAATAGTCACGATCCCCCGCTCATGCCACCGCAACAGTGAACCACTCTTCATATAGTGGGCAATGTCAACATCATGGCGCCACCTATCGGTCCACGCTTCATAAAGATTGGAGCAATGCGCCTTACCTTATGTGAGTTGGATGAATTGGATACATTCGCGACTCAAGACAGACCAGCATGAATTGTATCCCCAGAGTGGAAAACAGGTGGCTCACCAGGTTCCGTGTCCAACTCGCGGTTCAAAAAGTCAATGTGTCCGTTCGGCCTGCTTAGTGCAGCAACCTCGGCAACATGCCAGTGATGTCAAAACAACCGAGGGGGATCTCAGTGGGTTGCACACTACTTGCGTGGTGGTTGCTGACACCGACAGAGCGCATTTCTTTTTCCTACTTGGGGAAGTCTACTGCAAGCTGAGCAGTGTTCCGTAACCGAAACGACCCAAGCGACAAAGCAAGTGCGTTACAATGGTGATGGACGAGTGATCAAAAAACGTAAGGCGGTAGCACGCAGAATGACCACGACGATCGGCGACCTTGCGCTGATATATCGCAAGAGGACCATCGGGTGTTGGGCCTTCCGTATACTGCAAGCTGTCTCCCCATGTGTTCCCGCAGGCTGCTGTGCTGATGCGCACAACAACCAATCAGAGCTCGGCTATTTATCATCTTCTTTCATGCAGAGTCATTGCACGTGTTTGCACCACTAGTCCCCATATAAGGCTGTGTGCAGTTTGTACCAGTGAACCGATTTAGTCACGTTCGCTGGCTGTCAGCAAAGGCGGAAGATCAGAAGGTGGCCGTTATAAAACATTCGCGCAAGAGGGAGTGCTGCCACGTGTCGTAAGAGTTTCAAGACATACTAAAAGGAGGGCACTTTTCGGGTTATCTGGATGCTCCAACTTCGTTATCGAATGAGAAAGAATGATTCTACACAGCAGGCTATACCGATGCACTGAGCGCCAGATCTAGGAAGACCTCCATATTGTGGAGTGGAGGGCGGGATGGAGACCCCGGGATGAGCTGTGGTGTTCGGAGTCCCGCAAGTGCCCGGTGACTCCATCAGCTGTTATAACGCCCGAGTCAACATTGCGTCCAAGTCAGACAGCCAGTACCGCCCCCACTTTTAAACGCGCACGACAGCCCACCAAGATCCCCCCCTCAGTTCTCCGAGTAGGCCATCGAAGCGTACCCCGGTTTTCTCTGACAGCGGAGGAAGCCATCCCACCTCAAGGAGTAGTCTAGAGTCGTTCAGACTTTAGACAAGCCCTTGCCCACTCAAGCCGACGCGATGTGTCGGTTTTCAATATCCGGATCCCACTTGACGACCGCCTCCCTTCGCATTGCTCCGGCCGCCTCATTTTTTTTTGTCACCCAGATCGTTATGAACTCACTCGTGCTCGCTGTGATCTCATTCTAGGTAATTCTCCTTACCACGCCTGCTTTCTGTACTCGGCCGACTCTCTGCGACTTTCTGCACTGCTCATGGTTCCACCCACTATACATGCTTTTGCCCAAAGGGGCACCCCGTCATCTTCCCACTCTCGGGTTCGCTGGCAGCCCTACAACGCTAGTAATCAATCTTCTCAGACACACACTTCCCCCTATCTCCCCACTCCAGCATCCTCCGTCTCCTCTACCTCACCTTCCCCGCATACTATATCTGAAGACCGCCCACGACATGCCCACTCCATTCCCCGTGAATGCCAACTCCGCGATGCCCACAGATCGAAGTATGCACTAGGTTTAGTCGGTGAGCCATAGTTTCAAACTCAACGAATCGGCCGTAAAATTAAACTACGGCAAACAGATCAAGCCGTAAAGTCGTTATGCGAAATATGGCCTCCCCAGGACATACCGCATATCTTCCTCACGTCACGTCGTTCGGCGGTCGCAGCAACGTCGTCTTTAGCCAGTCATACCGTCGCCAGCTCTCAACTTAACCCTCCGCTATCGCCGTCATCAGTCTACCCTTCGCCCGTTGCCTCCCCTATGTCATCATGTCTAGCACGTGTCCCCCAGCCTTTAAACACGCAAAACTTCGGATGCGACGTCACATCTATGCGTGGTTTTGTTCAGGAGGTCCTCCGCCGTTCACGGACGTCTGGTAGTGTTCTTCAAACCGCCCTTTGCTATCTCGAAGCTGTTCGAGCAAAAGTACCAGCGCTCGTCCGCCATGAGAAGAATAGCCCCGAAACAGCAAGGGAGGCGGGATCAGCCGAAGGGCTTGCTCGTATCGAGGGTGCCTTTGTAAAAGTTGATGATACCACCTTCAACGCGAGCAATTCTTCTGGTGATGCCGCTTATTCTGACGGCCTTCTTGCAACAGTTCGGATGGACCACTTTGAGCATGAAGTTAGCAGTCTTTGTACTGGCTTGCGATCGGCCGGTGACGATGCACTCCCACACAAACAACAAGCAAATATAAAAACATTACAGCCACTACCACCGCTCCTGTCTCCCCTTTTATGTCCTCGTCGCACCTTCTTAGCCTCACTCATCCTCGCATCCAAGTTTATGCAAGACCGGTGCTACTCTAATCGTGCATGGGCCAAGTTGTCTGGTCTCTCACCCCGCGAAATCGGTCGCTGCGAACGAGCGCTTGGCGAAGCCCTCGAGTGGCGTCTATGGGTCGGAAAACTGCCTGCAGCGCAGTCCAACCTCGGGCGTTCGCTCACGAAATCCAAAAGCGAGAGCGATATCATCAACTTTGGCAAGCCATCCGGCAGCCTTGCGCAACCTCACACCAATTCAAAGTTGTCAGTGTCACAATGGTGTTCGCAATCCCCTGTGCCAAGGAAGACCTCGCAACTCAGGAGATATGCCACGTACCCCAGCTTTGAGTCCCATGGAGAGAAATTGCCACCGTTTCCTGCTCTTCAGGCGCCAGCACATCAGACAACCAAATCACCATCAATATTCGCGACCAGCCCTTCTACGCCAGGCTTGAGTTTCTCCCCGACGCTCACAGAGTCCTCTGTTGGAGATCGTACCGTGCAGATTTCGAGTTTTATGGATGTGCTGACGCCACCGCCGGGCCAGTTCGCAGCCTTTGCAGGCGCGCAGAACGGCAAGGCGTCCTTGGCGTCGAATGACCCATGCATATATTCGTTATCTCGGGATGTGTCTCTTCCACCTCACCCGTTCGAAGGACTCCCAAACAGTGGATTTCCACTACCCCCTCACCGTGCCTCGTACCAGTCGTGGTCCGTTCTGGAATTTGCCTGACTTACCTCCACGAGTTTGTGTCACGGTTCTACCTCGGAGTTGCTGTTCACCTTTTCATTACCATTTTCTGCATATAACATTTTTTCTTCACCTTGTATGTTTTCTTTCTTGTGCTGCTGTATGTCTGTGTGCAGTGTGCCGCAGTGGAGGTGGGAACAACATGCCGAGGACGTCCCTGTTTTTCTATGTAACAGTAATGCTCTCAATACCCGAATAGAACGCTTTGCTCGCTGTTATCTTCGACGTTGTCTATCCCAAGCCTGCCGCCCCTGAGGATGTGGTAGCAAAGTTGGTATGTAAATACAAACTAGTCGTGCATGGCACAACTCCGGTAGTCATTCCACGAGCGGACATGTAGGAATCCACGTGTAGACATCAAGCTGGCAGTGCGCATCTTGCAGTGGGGATCTGTACTAAGGTGAATTTCGTATTTGTTACTTTCAAGGACTTCCACAGCAGAAGAAAAGCTAAGGTCGTGCCAAGGATGATACTTCGTGTTAGCATAAATTAGAATGCTATTAACCCGTAGAACATTCTGAGGTCAAGACACATGCGAAGAAGGTTTCCCCCCGGGCGCCGCCGGAAAGGGCTAGTGGAGCTTGTGAACGTCAGGCGTCCTCGGACCCCGAGAAAAACGAGAACTTCTGTAGGCATATCATGAATGGGGAAAAATCATAATGAGGGTCCTGAGAAATGGAAGGCGGAGAAGGAGAAAATTTAAATAGGAGGTGACTCTGAACCTTCATTCGTTGAAGAATTCCAAAGGCTCGGCCTTGACCTGAATCGCGCGCCAAAGGTGTGGATGTCCATCCGCATCTCGTTTGCCCTCCATCGTAAAGATGGAGTGGAACATGACGTCCCCCTCACCCTATGAAGAAACAACGGGGGGGTTACACACTGCATGAATGAATGAATCTCGTTTACCTTGTTAGGAGGGTCATGGATCCTGCAGAGCATCGCATTGGCAACGAGTGCACAATTGGCGAATACCACCAAGATCAATACACTCACTGCGGGGGGGCATGGACGACTGCATACCTAACATGGATGAACCCCTCGCCTAGTTCATCGTTCACCGCGGGAATTCTTATCTTTCCAAATATTATGGTGCCGTAGCTAACTGCGCCAGTTCTAATCTCGACGAGGTCGTCCTCGATGGTGAATGTCGTGAGTTTTACATCAGACAACCCTGCAGCTCTGGACCACATCCTAGGCTCGTGGATATCCCAATTACGACGCAACGCTATCACGGCAAGCTTGATCTCCCGGAGGACATGGTTGAAGGCTTCAATTGCTCTCTCATGTGGAGTGTGCGGCGCAGTAAGGTTCACTTCGTCGGTAGAAGCTGGAAGGTAGGTTCCAGATGAAGAGCTGCTTGATTAATTCAAAGAGACAGTAATTACCCATCCGCCGAGTTCACAATAGTTGGTACCAAGGTGGTCGCGAAAAGAGGAACGTTCGAACTGAGTATCTAATCTCTCCAATCGCTGATTATATCATGATGACACATTTTAGCGGGTGCCGTGAGCCGCACTAGCAGCGCACCCGTCTTGGGCTTAAGCCTACAAGGTCCCAAACTAGGTTTAGTTGTTATCTGCCAAGACATTTGCGCCGCAACGAGCGACTGCACCTGCAGAGTACCGCAAGCCGCCGACCTTTATGACTTTGGCAACTTCAAGTATTTACACTGTCACTGAATAGTAAATAGGTCCCAAGCAATGCCCCACCCGATTGTTTTGAATGGCAAAGGGAAAGGGAGTTGGATGGGCTTACGAGCAACGTTGACGTGCCCCATCAAAACTAGCTGTCTGAATAGCTGTGCTTATAAGTATACCAAATCAATGATTGCCTCATATTCTCATCATATTGATAGGAGCTTTCCCTTTTTGTAGATAGTCCTTGCCACTCGTGTCCTCAGAGCATCGATCAAACTAAGACACATTTCAATGATGCGATTGCGGGTTGCTATACCAAGGTACTGGTTGTGTAGGTTTTGCGACACATAATGCTAAAAGAACTGAGCCAAGGCCTCCTGAGTTGACCCGTTGCAAATCGTCGTCTATGATGAAGACCTCAGCACAAGGTTTTGGAAATTATTTCAGGTGTAAGCAATGCATGAATGTGCTGGACTGTACGATACGGCCGTAATTTTGTACAACACAATCGGAGTACTCATGGTCCAAAACAACACGCTCAAAACCTCAGAAGAAAATCATAATGAAGCACGATTGGGAGTTGAATCACGCAGATGCCAGCCACTCACCGCGTTAAATACCCAGGCTTGGTTGTGATACGAACTGTTCTAACATACCACAGGGATTCCCCGTCTCCACTTTAACGTCACACCAAGTAATCATGGCTGCTGAGTAGTTCCTGTATTCTAAAAGCAACGGGTAATGCCTCAGTGACGACGTCAGACCCCGACTTTCTATTCGAAACGTCGAAACGAACAGCAGGTTAGCATGAAAAACGAAGATTTCAGCGGATATTAATGCTCCAGGATATATTGCAAAGTCTTTCGAGAAAACAAAAACAAAAAAAGGAAAAAGAAAATAGAAAAAGAAAATAGAAAGCATCATTATCACTGGTATCTAGGGTGTTGATCATTAGACGAATGGCCCACCAAATTCCTGTCCTGGGGTGTGTGAAACTGCACCGCAGGTAAGCTTGGATCAGTACTATGAGGACAACATACGAATGGATCCATCAGGCTCATCCCTGGAAGCATTTGCGGCTGTGGCTGCGCCCAATGGTGTTGAGGTAGCTGATGTTGCGTGGGAGTCCGCACATGGAGTGGGTAGCCTGAGGGCGCATGGGACGGACCACCAACGCGCGGCTGATGCGAATGAATTACTGCAGTGGTACCCGTGTAAGTTGTGTCATAGCGAGGTTGGTTAGGCGGGTATGTCGACATTTCGGGTATCATCGAAAGAACACTAGACTGGCTGGGATGGTGCGGTTGTGGATAGCCATGCGACGTGCTGGAATTGTATGAAGACCACGGTTTGAAATTACGAGAACGGCAATGACTCACAGCTGGCGTCGTGCTGCCTCAGGGTCGGGACCTATCGGTAGCACCATGGGTTCACTGGGAGCGCTCTTTAAACGTGAAGAAAAAAATATTCAGTAGAGACTTGCCTGTGACGGCGCGAAACGGCGGGTGGACGGGTGTACTGGGGCGGCGTGTTGTCGCGTGTGGGGGGAGTCGACGTTTCGGAGATGCCAGACGACTCTGCTGTCGAGGGCCTTCCGTCAACGCACTCTTTCTTAGGTATTGGCTTCTTCCGTGTCGGGACGCCCTCCGGCCAAGTGCACTGGCACAGGATGGTCAGATGCCAGTTTTCTATAAACGGATACAGCCTACATCCCGCTGTCCATGCGTGCATCTCATGCAAATAGGTTTCGTCTCGTCGCACTGCTCAGTCGTGTTTACAGGTCATCGGATAACTCACAGTAGACAAAAGGGCACCTTTATTTTTTTAACGCGACAAGTCAAGCAACCTGTTTTACTCCTCGTGTACTTTGGACGTTTCCGCTGGGGTTCGGTGCGAGATGGGAGTCCTCCTGCATAAACATTGCCTGTAAGCGGCGGCGGCAAGTAGTGGGTGGTTGAGTTGTAAGCGTTAGGGGTGGATTGGCTGCAAGGCAACGATGGTCAAAGGCAACAGTCGGGAGGACAGATGAGCGAGTACTGACTATGTGATACTATCAGACATTGGATTTAGGATGGGAGGAAGAGTTTCGGGCAGCTGATCCTTCATAGTGATTTTATAAGTAACAGTTGTACGACGAAAGCTGGGAGAGTGGAAAGTGGAAAATGGACGGAGGGTCCACCCATTGTCACGGACCCGGAAATAGGTCTGGATCACTAAATTCAGATCTAAGGGTCATTTGTGTTGTAACAGATGGCATTTTCTGAGGTGCCATAACAATTTTCGTTTTTGGGAAGGCGGAGAATTTTCTAATAGACTTTTCACAAAGCATGCTGGCCTGCGTTTTTGTTTCGTAAATACACTGGTAAAGTAACAAACGACGGGGAAAAAAAATTGACAACGAAGGAGGAGAGAGAACAAACCCGCTTTCATGGATAATCGGCGCGTGATCTTGCCAACTGCAGTGCCTCTCGGAGGTAGTGTGATAGACTTGCAATCTGGACATAACAGGGCTGCCCTAAAGCATTTTTCCACGAGTATTTTTTTGCGGCAAATTTGACGATCTATTCCCTAATCTGGGCTGATCTCCTGGTCAAAGGACCTACACTGGGCTTCTTGGAACCCAACGTTGCACACTATTTTGTGGCAATTTTGATTGATAGACTATCCTAATTAAGGGAGATCCGTCGGTCCGCGCAAGCGCACGGTCGATCCTCCTGCACGTTACACATGATGCAAATTGTTTGTAGCCTCCATGACGGTGCAGCCGCCAGCCACCCATATGCCTTCCAGCCAGCTACATGCTATCTTCCTCACCTTTCCGTAACATAGAATAATATGTACTTGTGAAAGTGGCCGCATCACCGTAGTCACCATGGCACAACTAGTTTCGATCCCTAACACCGTATGTAAGATTCACACCACATACAGGTCCCCGCACGACTAGCGTCGTGCCCATTCACGTACATGGATTATCTTCTTTGTCAGAGTCCCCTTCAGTCCCCACCCTGATTCTCCACTTCCCGCGGTTTTCCCCCTAACAGCTGTCCGTCCCGGGGACAGGTTGCAGCTGGGACTCTGCATCCTTATCATACTTTGACCTCATCGGTGTCACGTGGTGCGGACCATCTGCCGTCGTTCTGAACATTCGTGGCTAACAGCTTGCCCCGTGATAAAACGTTGAACAAGATTCAATCGACTTTTGCTTGTGACGCCGTCCATTTTACATGTACAATAGCAAGGTAACGGGTCCCATGAGTTTGATCATTTGACACGTGTACCAACACATGGAAGTCGGCCTCAACGCGTGTAACGGACTTATCAGAAGCCCGCTGCGAGGCATGCTACTGATACCCAATCGGAGGGCAACAAATCCTTTTGATTGTGGCTACTGCAAACGCATTTCAATGACAGTCATGGAACCGATCAGAATCACTGAATAATTTTACGTCCAGCGAAGCTTTGACGCCTTGACATCACTGCCCAGAGACACAGCAAACTCAAACTCACTCAAACAGACAGCATCTCCTGGAAGTCCAACTAGGTACCGAGCAACGGTATTAGGTGTTCTTCTGAAAAAATAATATATATTTGTATAAAATATAAAATAAAAAGGACACCCACTGATACAAGCTACTCCCCTTTCTCATCGGAGTACGTCAGGTTCACGTACAATATAAGAAGCTGTCCACACCGTTACCCACATCGTCACCCACTACAGCGGTTTGCGGACCGTAAAGCTCTATTCTCTCCCATGAGGTGCGTGCACTAACCACAAATTTAGCAATTACTGATCACCAAGTTAGTTTACATTGACAGCGTGCGGACTGAAGGACCAGCGACCCTTTTATCAGGGAGATAGTACTTGCGAAGCCATATTTTTTGATTTCCTTATCGAAAAGGGCTGTAGCTTGCGATTTGAAAGACTTCGTTTCTCTGCTGGCGGCACATCGCCAGCCTATGTCAGTCACTTTTCCATGTAGGGTGACTGACGAAGAGGTCGAAAGCAGGCTGCCCTTCAGGAATGTCCTAACACTCACACCTCAGGATGTAATCGAGGAAATGCGGCATGAGCTTTTACCCACTCGCAGGTCATAACGTCAACCATTTGCTTCATTTTTTTTTAGTCCGTTGTGGTCCCGTCCAGAAGTTCGGTGGGAGGGAGGACTCTCACGATCTGCCATCTCTCTCTGGACAGGTGGTGTTGAAACGGCAGATACGCCGTTGACGGCCTACATGGGTTGGACTCTGTTCTTCACTGAAGCAGGTAATTATCTGTGTTGTTCTTTCCTCATTCTGATTATTTTCGTTGTTGCTAAGCGCGAAACTAACATGAATTCTTCGGTTAGCATGAAATCTACGTGAGTACAGCGATTCTAAGCAGGCTTAGCCTGTGTTTACGCACTACATCTGACACTACGAACTAGAATCACTGTAGCCACTGAGCCAATGGAGGATATCAGCTTCTAGTCGTCAAATCCTGCTGACCGTGTCTAGTAGTGGAAGGAACCTCAGTTGAAATACGAGTTACTGGGCCTGTATCCCAGACTGTAGCTGTCTGTTTGAGTTACAAGAAATTCCTTTGCCTTCATCAGAGCCTAATATTATATTGTGCGTCGTCTTTGCTGTAAAGTGGCGTCGCTTGTGATGGATCACGATCTATGCAGCAATTGGAGGTTCGCGGGATCGCTTATGTTCAGTGTGCAAGTTGACCTTTCCTCTGTACCACTCTATTCCAACCGTGCGAGGCGTAGCATAGTTGTATAACCATTTATTGGTGCCCGGTCTTGCCGACTGCACCCTCGACCTTTCAGCGGTAGTACTTCACGCGGAAGCCAAGTTCAAGTGGGAAACTGGGCTCACCGGGTGATTGCACAGAGTCACGGATATTCCAATCGACTTCCCTCCTCCGCATGTCGCGCATGAGATGATGTGGAATGCAAACAGATGGTTTGTACCTTGCCATTTGATTAGGAGTCTTGAATAACAATACGGACAGTATGGTGTATCAAGAGCGAGGAATCTCTCCGTACATAGCTCCTCCGAACAAATCGATGGGTAACTGAAAAAGTACCTGCCAATGCAGTTCGACTCGACTCACAACCGCAGCGCATCGCATCAAGTTTACTCGCCCGTTATTCACGGCCATGCCCTCGAGCATTCTCGAGATCTCTGCCATCCATAACAGTAGGCCAGATTCTCACCTCTGAGCATTTCCAAGTACGCACTCGTAGTCCAAGTCTGGGAAAATCATTCGTCGTTTGAGACAGCACCGGTCCGATATTCCGGGTCAGAGCTCCGGGGAGTGGCAATGATTGGGAAGGTGACGGTGATGATCTCTCTGTGCGCGCTTGTCTTAGAAGCGTCCAGGGGTGCCCGGAGGACTTATAGTATTTCACTTATAGACCAAGGGGCCAACCTTCTGAAATGGCATGTCTTTTATTCTCCTCTCTCGAAGTCCTAATAACAGACCTCCAGATTCGTCGCAAAACCGGATGAAATTAACATTTCCGCTTCGGAATTCTCAGCGGGTAAGATCCGCTGCAAGCTAGATATGTAATTGCAGCATATACTTGTGTTTCATTTGCAAGATTGCAGGAACGTGTACTTGTCCGGAGGTAGAGAGGAAATAAGGGAGATCAAGAAGGCTAATGGAGAGCAGGTATAGCAAATGACTGTACAAACTGAGAAAGATAAGCGGTGAGCAGCAGCATCTTTCGGCTCCAGGACATCGGTCATGCATGGGGAATCTAAAGTGGTGTCGGGAAAGGTAAACCTCGACTAGAGCTTGGCCGCGAGCTGGACGTGGCCGGTCAATGCGATCGCGGGGAATGATGGTTAATAGTACGACACGCGAAATACGGACGATGCTTACGCGTCGCTTGAACTGGATCGATTCCGGTTCCATCCCCAAACTTCACTGATCCATCTAGCCATCGGTACCTCCTTTTTCATTACACTAACGATCCAAGGGTGTGCTAGCATTTCTTTAGGTGTGGGGCGTGCGGTGTGATCGACGATCAATCTAGCGATGACGATAGAGAACGATGCAGCGAGCAGAGTCATAGATCACGTACGTTTGTCTGATAAAGTCCTTCATTTCGTCACTCCATTTGACATCCGGTTCATCCATCAGCTGTGGAGGCTAACGCGGAGTTAAGTGCTAAGGGTATGTCAGAAAAGCTCCGACCTTACATCTCCCTGTGTGATGTAGACGAGTAACTCGATAGATGTCAAGTCGTCCGGGAACGGGTAATGATTCTGGACGAGCTCCAGCAGCGTGATACCAGTTGACCACACATCAGCACGGATGCTGTATTCTTTGCCACTGATACGCTCGGGCTAATTTATGGATTTCAGCCACACAACCATGTACGACGGCGGACCACGCGCACTGCCATGTAAAAACTTGTTCCAGTGAAAGTTCCGGCCAAGGACTTGACAAGTTCACCGGAAACCCCAAAATCAATAAGGCGGACGACGCCCTGCCCGGTCAGAAGGACGTTGGAGGGTTTGATGTCTCTATGGATGGTCTTGAGAGAGTGAAGATACGCCAGTCCTGAAAGAACCTAGGGGAGCTCATGAAAAAGAAGACAAACTGTGAAATATCGATAAGAAGTCACCCCCTCAGCAATACGACCGGTAACTCTCTCGCTGATGCGGGCGCCACGTTCTTTAATACGCTTACCGACAGCTTCTAAACTGCCGCCGGCACAGAACTCCATCATGACCTTGACTTCGCTAGAGGAAGGTGACATGTAAGCCCCATAGAACTGGATGATATTGATGTGTTTCGAAGTGGAAGAAATCTGCAGCTCTCTTCCGAGCTGCTTTAGAGGTGCTTCGCGTGTAGTGATCGTCTTTCTCGCCAAGATGAAGCCGTTCCGGATGTCTCTAACTTTGTGGACTGCACCACCTTGACCTTCTCCCAGTCTGCATATTTCCTCCAAAACACTATCGGACCACTTGGTAGATCCGTAGGTTGAGATCTCATCAGCTGACATGTTGGAATCGACGGATGCTTTCTCGAACACAGAAACCAATTGTTCGATGCTGTTATCGCTGGAATCATGTTGTTCCGGGGGTCGAGGTGTCTGAAGCTGCGTGTCTGATGGACGAACGGTCGCACCGCCGGGGTTTTCTCCATCTAAACCAGGGGGGATGGAGGCAGGGCCTGCGTAGTAGTCGCTGATGCTGCCTACGCCACCAGATAGAGGTAGCTGAAGCTTTGGTCGCAAGCCATTTGTTCTAGGGGATGGGGAAGTGCCGGAGATGAGAGGGCGCGATGGGGTGGGTGATGAGGAGAGCTGCAGTGCCGGCGATGGGGGACGGAGAACTGATTGATCTACCGATGCCTTGCGAATCTGCAAAGGACGAGTCTCTGCCAAGTGGGGAGACTGGGAGCGGGGAGTCCTTGGGCCAAGCGGACGAGAGTGCATTGCGACGCTGGTCAACCGGCCACTGCAGGTCGAGTTCGCGACAGCGGGCGGTGCACCCCAGGATCAAGGGCTCATTAGGATCCATTAGCTTATTGTCAGCCACGGCAGTGTAGCCAAGTGGTTACGGCGTCACGTTTAGGCCACGTGCTCAAACCGTGATGGGTTTCCCTCGCGAGTTCGAATCTCGTCACTGTCAAATCCTTTTTGAAAATTCTTTATCGTATCTGCCACCCTATTGATCACCATGGCCTCTCACCTCAGCAGCTCTCCGTCCACCACGCCCCCACCGCCTTTGTCAAGACGGCGACCGAGACCACAGGGCATTGGAATCGACCCTTCGGCGCTCGCTGGAAAGGTCTTGACCCGGATAAGTCGCTCACCCGAGCATCCATGCATGCAGCTCCATTTCGTCGACGGCACAGTCTACCAAATTTTAGTTGCCGGCTATGATCCCGTGCATCGGTACGTCTCCATACTTGTTCGCTCCGATGACGGATATTTTATCCCCCCCCTAGTGGATTACCTAAAGCGCTGGAGATGGACCCCATCCTCGACTCCCTTCTTGGTGCCGCGGACGGATCGGTAGAACTCCAGCGGACTATCGACCATTGTGTTCTTGTCACTCTGTCTGACAAGGCGTTCGAGTCCAGGCAAAGAGAGCAGCGCTGGGATCAGAACCACGTAGGGGTGGCCTTCAAATTTCGCGAAGACCAAGTGTGGCATTGCGTGTGGGCGATGCTAACTGACCATGAAAATGGCATATGCGTCTTCCGAAGCTACAGCGACGTTTACCTCGATCAACTGCAATTGCGCCACTCTCACCGTAAACGCCACTCCCGCACACCATCCTCGCCCAATAAACGTCATTGACATTGTGCAACAGTATTTCTATAAACGTCATCATGACCGCAAACTCGACGCTTGCACGTCCACACTGTACTACTGAATTATCACTATATTCTGTCCATCGATTTGCTATGTATCCGACGTGTTGTTCCCGCCTTGCTGCACGCACTCCACACCCTGTAACTGGACATAGTCGTCAGCACACTCATACTTCTTGGTACCGCATTGTACAAGTAGGTAACATGTACTACATCCTCCATTCGATATCCAGTGTACGCAGATAGATATATCACATCGAAAAGCAGAAGGGGGGGAAGTCTTACTCTCACATCCTCGGCACACGAGTATTTACTCAACGGTCTCCATCCTACATCAATGTATTTTTTTTAAAAATACATCAATTAATACTTACGATGCAGGAGGCACCTTCCTGTCGCTTCCAAAATGGGCATAGTGACTCACAAAAGGTGTTGGGGTTGGGTTCACGTTAGCTTACATTTCCAGAAGCAAGATCGTGGGCGTCTCATTCAATGGACACGATCACCAAGGCCCCTCACAGACTCCGAGGGGAGTAGTGTGTTACGAGGAAATACAAGGTCCGGTTACCTACGCATCAACAAAGATCAGGAACGGACCCACAGAAGGCTCTGCGGCCAATTCATCATTTTGAATTCATTCGATATGGTCATAGATGGGCGATGTCCCTTGTTGTCCTTCGCTGCTTGTGACGTGAGCAGCCCATAAACTTAAGGAAGGTCGTATCATTGCGTGTTGGCAGATGAAGAGAGCATTCGTGCGGAAAAGTCAACATTGTCGGACCCTGAGATAAGACAGACCTTCAGGTCTTTGAATGCTCCCGATGCTAACTGGAAGAACTGTCAAGGTGTGTAAGAAAAGCTGTCCCATTTGGTCGGGATGCCATCATGCCATGGGGCCTATCTGTTACATACTTGCCTGATACATGAACGCGCTGTCAGCCATGTCCTTGGTGTCGCCATCATTACTCCCACGGTCTCCACTACCTTCGACCGCCCCCCAGTTGAATGGCAAGCCACCCAGCCCCCCCTGTGCGCCTGTCCTTTGCGTCGTTGACCCCTCAGAATGTCGGGACCATTCGAAAACTCAACGCCGTGCTTTTTCCTGTCAGATATGGCGAGAAATATTATCAGGACATACTGCAAGCAGAAGTCGAACCTTTCTGCCAGCTCGGTCCGTCCGTTTCGTGTCACCTGTCCGTCTCTTTTCTCACTTGTGAGAAGTATACTACAATGACATCCCGATCGGCAACATTTGCTGTCGGTTCGAAGGTAGAGATTTGTATCTCATGACCATGGGGATCCTTGCTGTGAGTCAGGTCCCGCCCTTTCCGTACTAATATCACTCACTCACATCATCCCAGCCTTACCGCTCCTGCCAAATTGGCTCCCAAGCCATCGAACGCATTATCGAGGCCGCGTCCTCTCATACCAAGCCAAAAATCGGACGGATATACCTTCACGTACAGGTATCAAATGAAGACGCCAAACGATTTTATGAGCGGCATGGGTTCAAGGAAGTAGGCATCCATGAGAACTACTATAAAAAGATCATTCCTCGGGATGCTTGGATACTAGAAAGACGGTTCCAGAATGCAGACAAGTGATTTGTACAATATTGATGAGCTATAGGAGTGTTCACATCAACCGGGGGATGCGTTTTCAGCAGGTGTAAGTCAGATGGTCTCGGAAGTACTACTGCCCGTATCTTCCAATACATACTAGGGAGCTAGTCTTGAAAGTGTTGCCTGGGAGCAGTACAGGATTGTTACAATATGCTGGAGGTGATGAATAATATGTCCTCGAAATTAATCAAGTCATAGTGCCGTCGTCACTGGTTTGGCGCGAGCCTCGCATGAGCGCTATCTCCCTTCGAACGGAATAGTGATAGATTATGAGTCGTCGTCTCGTCCACATTGCTTGACAAGCTGATCAACATTGAGTTCAGTCATACACTTTCTGTTGGGTGTAATGTGCTCAGATACCTGATGTCGTTTCAAAGCGTCTTTCCGGGTGAATGTCTTGCCACAACCACCATTGCATGAGAACGGTTTCTCCCCAGAATGCGTCTCTCTGTGCCGTTTGAGATCGTGTTGGCGGTTGAAAGACAGTGCACATAGGTCACACGAATAGGGACGCGCAGGGGACGCCGGATACTGTGGCGGCGGCTGCGGCGGCGTCGGAAAATACGGAGCAGGAGCGTGACTGCTGGGTTGGGATGGAGAACCCTGGTGGTGGTAAGGATGTGAAGTTGGGTATTGTGGTGCGCTGCTTCTGATTGGAATACGATGATCAGGAGGCGGCGGATAACTTTGTCGGGGGGCGTAGGGGCTGGGGGAAGCTTGTGGGTACTGAGCCTGCGGTTGCGGAGAGCAAACTACTCCAGGATGGCCCGCTACTTGTCCGCGGGCGTGATGGTGTGTTCCGTACGGAACGGAAGGGTCTGGCTGCGCAGTCATCTGAGCGTTCAGCGGGGGGTATGAGGGATGATATGACCTGGGGTCAATATTGGTCTGAGGTGGGTATTGAGAAGGAGGCTGAGTGCCCCCCGACCATTGACCCCTTCGACGGGCGTCGGGATCGTAGTGGTATGCACGTCGATCGGACATGTCAACACTGAGTGGGAGGGTGATACTAAGTATCCTGAGCACCTGCCCTGATCGCACAGAGGTTCATATGCATTTCCGGAACCGCTCAGGCGCGCACGACCAAAACACGAAAGATCGGCCACTTTCTGTAACCGCTAAACTGGCAGAACTCTGCAGACCGCAGGAGCGCAAGGTTAAAGTGACGTCGCCCTGATTGGGGATTGTGGGTACCTGATAACGAAGGTCATGTATCTGACTAGAAAGAGTTGGCAGCGGTCTGTAACAGCAGATAACCTCGTAAGTTTGTACCATATCATCCTCTAACCAAACTTAGACATTGACTCCCATTGGCCAGTGATGCTATGCACCTAGACTTGCCATCTCCTCAAGATATGATGGATGTCATCATCACCCATCAGGTACGTTCAACCCATCTTGGTAAAGTGTCAACTTGTCAGAATCTCTGGCCAAGGCAGTGCCTGTGAGGTCTCCTGACTTTCCGGAGCAGTGTGTGTGCAGATGTGGTTGCCTCCCTTCCAACCGCTGAGCATTCTCAAGTTAGCGGTTCTGCGCCATGCACTTTGTGGCATAGGCTCTTTACAGGCCACCGCCACCCCATCGTACAGAGAGCCAATCCGTATCTTCCCAAGCAAATGACGCGCCGTCAAACTTGATCTTTTAATAAAAATGGGGAAATGGCTTGTCAGGGCACATTACGGCTGAACGTTCCAAACCATCGGTCCCCTGAAAGAATATATGGATAGCCAGGGATAGCTGTTACTATCACTGCCCTGTCTTTCTGCGGTCTCCATTTTGGATCCCATCAATCTCAGTCGAAGGCGACCAGTCCGGATGCAAACCATGTTGAGGGGGGGCGGGTACTTACCATCGTCTGGGTAGTTTGGTATTCAGGGCACCGCGGCGTACCGATATATACGATCCTGCGGCTGTTCACCATTACCGGTGCCACGAACAGCCCGCCCCCCCCCCCATTCCGTCGTGGCGCCGAAGATGCGGTCTTGGCACATTCGGCGATCTGGGTGTTGGAAGGAACTATGTATGTATATACTAATCATCGCGTGATCATACCCATATTTCCGAGCGCTGGAGGAGCATTGACGTTCTGTCAAAGATGCTTCCTCACGATAAATGCACCAGACACAAGACAACGGAGCTGCATGTGGCGATCGTACGTGTACGAGCCGGTGTAGCTGCGCTTTAACAGATTTTAACGCAAGTGAAATGGTACGTGCTCTGTTGACAATGTAGCACTTACTAAGGATTTGTCTCAGCATACCCGGATCAAGGATAAAGCGCTTAGCATGCTAAGTTAGTGTTCACTTAATACCGCAGCGGGCGTTGTGGGAACTATTGGCACTCCCATGTCCGAGAGTTCGGCCAAAACTGTGTCGCAGCCTGTCGCAGCAGATTCGGGAGTTTTGACATTTCAAAGCAAATTTATTAAGGCTTGAAAACCAGGAACTGCACCGAACTACAACCCTTTACGGCTACATACATAGTTCAAGATTCCGCGTATTCACAGGGTACGTTCACCACATACTATATACGTAGCCGCTCAGGGGCGTTTCCACCTCACGTCACTAAGACGGGCATTTGCTGATTAATGGGCGTGGCACTAACCCATTTACCGCCGCCGATTGTCCCAATGGCAAGACGCACTGCAGCCAACTACATACCAGATTCCCGAGGAGTATGGTCAAGCACACCTGGGATAAAGGTAAATGGCCTTCCATGTTGCGTCAGACATTCCATACGCGAGCGTCAAGCGAGTCCAGGGAAGGACAAACGGAGGACCTCGAAAGTGCGGACATAAATTAGCTCAAGCCCTTTCGCAAAACCCGGGAGGCAGACGCCACCCAACCCGGGACACAAAAGTACAAATAGCTTTCCTGAGCTTGTATGATGCTATGTAAGCTGGGCGTTTGGGAAATGCACTTGATTCGGGGCTTATTGGAGCGTATCATGGGAGTGGGTATAGGAAAAAACTTTGCAGGTAAGCAACACGTGTGCCCTGTGTCACGTTCAGAAGGGTGACTGGACGCGCACGTGTAGGTCATTCCGAGGCAAGGATTGCGTCACACTGGCTCACAGGTGCCCTGGTCCATGTTAATTCTTGCGCAGGAACCAGCCTTGGGGCTCGGACCATCTTTCGTACCTAGAGGAATGGGGTAGTTGGAAAATGTCCAACGACGGATGGCTTTTGCTCACGCAAGGCTCTGAAAAATTAAAGGTTAGAGAGCAATAAATTCACCAACCCGATAGTAAGTACCGTCAAGTGCCATGAGAGACCCAGTATCAATCGCGGCTGTAGTGCTCAGTGTGAAAGAGGTCAAGTCTAGCTTATGCTGAGGGACGACACTCAGTTTGCTTGACAAGAATGTAGTGGTCTAAGTTAGGAACCTCAGACCCGGAACGGATTAGTATTCAACGACAGAGCAGTTGTAGCTTCGGTTCTTTACATGTAGTATGATCGGGTGAAGTACCCTGTCAGCCTCGTGCACTCTGCTCCACCCTCTTCCATGCGAAAACCTCCCTAGTTTCCACATAGTCGTCCGCTCACGATAAGAGCCACAAGTCGCACATAGCAAGGAGGGTCGCCCTGTACTCCAACCCCTCGCCTTTTTCCGGAAAAGCATTGTTTACAGCACGCTTCAGCCTACCATTCGATTGCACATCCTTCCAGCCTGGGTCTATTTGATCAGGAGTTGTTTGCGATTGGATCAGGGCATACGCGACAAGAAGCACGTATTTCATAGTAATCGCGGGTAACTCAACAAAATCTTGAGATTCGAGTAGGGCAAGCATGTCGTTGCACGAGGCCCCGGCAAGTCCAGTGGACGTCGATACTCCACCTTCCTTCGCAGACAATGCAGATCCCGCAGTAGCATGTGAATCACGCCGGGCGCGGGCTTGAGGCTTCGGTCGTCTGACCTTTCCGCAACTCTGAGAGACCCCCGACAAGTACCGCTGGCATAGTGCAACCTGAAAGTTGAGTATCGGCATGGTTTTGGGCAGGCTGGTTATCAACCACAAAACAGCATCAGGAGAAGAATACAGTCGTGCGATCACTGCCGCTGTAAACATATTGGCATCGAAATCGGTTGTCTGAGTGAGGTTGATGAGCTATGGGACTATGTTACCGTGGCAGTTCATGATGACGAAGATCGTGGTTACCAGTGTAAAGAGGCGGGTTCCCATCAACCGTCGTAGGCTGCAATCTTGCGTTGTGCAACAGACCATGATATCAAGTGGTGCATCAACGTCTTGCCTTGGACCACACCCGCCTCTCGGAAGAAGTATTTGCGATAACAAAAGCGGGGAGAACTTCACTATCACATTCTTAGTGTCGGTTTCACAGGAGATACCAGACGCACCACGGGATTTCTTCTCTGTAAGAAATTCATCCTTTTCGAAGACACGTAGAAACCAATCCAACACCGGCCACGCGTGCTCCGCTACAACGGCTGGGACTGGATTGCATGCGTTATCCGAGTCATCGTCTGCCGAGTCGATGGCGAGCTTCCTCCGTCGTTTCCTCTTCTCTTGAGGAAGAGGAGCGCATTTTCCGCGCTGAATAAAGTCCTCCTTGACTGTTGCCCAGCAGTGCCTGGCGTCCTTGATGCACAATGCCTCTCGTGCTATGGGAGAATCTTCGTCGTAATCTTTGCTTACTGCTTCTGATCGTGGGGCACAGTCATCCGCAGTTATGATCGCGTACATAGGCAAGCCACGGAACAGAGTGTCAGGGGTGTTCGTACAAAGGAAAGAGAATAAGAGTCGCTGAGCAGCCGCTGAAGCTGCGATAGTTGGGACAAAGGGAGTCTTCTGGAGGAGCTGCTTTTGCTTCAACGGCGACCCTTTGGTAGGCGAGAGGGGGGTTTGGGGTTTCTCCTGCTCATCCTCGGCGTGGCTGGGAGGCGGATACAAGGCGATGTAAAGAAGCTGACGGATGATGTCGCTTTCGTTGTGTTAGCAAGCCGAGTCATCACGACAGAATTTGAGTCAACCACACTCACGGTGGTGGTTTGAACACCGTCGACCGGAGGAGCTCGAGCGCGGCGATACCAGATTCATATTGGCCTTCTTCAAAACAAGTATCAACGAGATTGCGTTGGTTACGCGTCATCTCCCGCTCTTCCGCGATCTCTGTGGACGTGAGGGACATCAATGGAGTTAAAACAGGACGGAAAATATATTGTATCAGGGTAAGTAGGAAGAGCAAAGATCGCTTAGGTTCTCACGTGACTGACACTTCCTCAACCTGAGGGTGGAATGGTGGAATCCCAGAAAAAGTACTAGCCAAGTACCACGATGTGCGCGTCTATCGTCTCTCTTCGTATGAGCTGTCGATGAACAGGTGCTGACGCGGTATGACGGCAGTGTCGGAGAAAGTGATGCGCCGTTTTCACGAGCCATCACCTGAAACGTGAGCGGGAACACGAGCTGTTTGAGAACATCAACGGCGGGTACTAATCTTGCGATGCCATGACTGCGTAGCCACTGGGTTGCAACCTTTCATTGATGGGCATGCTAACTTTACATGCATGTGACCTTGTCCGGGGCATGAATGTATCCCCGGACCCCGAGCTTGCAGAGCCAAGCGGCGACCAGAACCGTCTTAGTGCCGTCCCGGCGTCCGTGCAAGGCTTATAATATGCTCGCTTTGCCTGACGAGTGTGAAACAAGAGACTGGCAGTCAGTAATGACGCAGTGTGACTTCGCATTTCTCGGCCCTGTACTACAGGTCGTCCTGCTGGTTCCGGTATTCAACGAGGCCTGGCAAACAGGTACCAGTTCAGATGATCCAGCGCAGAGTGACTATTGTTATGTTACTATGTCGTCCTACGGTGTACAGTGCAGGTATTTGCTGAGACAGCCTCCGAGTGGTCTAAAATTATCTGGTTAACTGTAATCATCCTCGTCTAAGCAAACCTGCCTTTTTTTTTCGGCTGCTTCTCCACTTGCTCGTCGACCCACAGTTACATAGCCACAGTATTGCTCAGTAACCACCTTCGCTCAGGCGCTCGGTTGAAAGTTGATGTTTCGTCTGAGTCAGACACGCTGCGTTTTCCACGTACTTTGGCGAGCTCATCGAAGAATGTCCAATCAGACGCTCGGGTCGATGGGCCCCGTAGAGACTGCCATACGGGAGAAGGTGAGGAGTCCTGGCAGATCTGGGCGAAGTGTTTCTCAGCTCCGGTGCCACAGTTGACCACCCTGCTTCAACCCTTGCAACTCACCATCACGAACGAATCGCACGTCCATCGCCACCACGCTGCAATGAGGGCTCAAGGCGGTGGCAATGGAGAAACGCGTCAGAATGATTTCCTCTGCTAGCTCTTCTTACAAGTGCATGTCCTGACAACCCCTGTGAATTCGTTCGCAGATTTCGACGTGTTAATCATCTCAGCTGCCTTCAAGGGAAAGGTGAAGCGTTCTTCGAACTCACATGACCTTTGTTCACAGTCGGTTGGCAATATTAGAGCACTATACAACGTCACCGGATGATTTACGCCGCACTGTCAGATGAACTGGCACAAGGGCTTCATGCCATCTCCTTGCGTACCAAAACGCCTGAGGAGGTCGACCCTGCGTCGGCTGCTAGTTCCCGATGACGCTGTGAATGACCCTGCCTCGGAGTCACTGGTTGGTGTTTTGTGGTTCGACAATCATGAGGGAGCCGTTGTTTAATTAATGTGCCGCCCAAAGCTCCTGGCGGTGGGTTCGCCTCAGGGCTCTGCCACATATACTGCGCTCAGTTTACACTGAGGATGGTCGGATGACTACATCTATCCTGTTAGATTTTTATTTCTAATGTTAATTTGGATGGATGGAGGATGGTCATGGCTAAAACGGTCTAAGAAGCGGGTGTAAATGTGGGGACAGTTGCTCATTCGCCATCATAGTGTCTGATCCGCTACTGCCATGCCGAGTATGAGATGCCGGCTTGTACAGGGAAACTATGCAGGTCTTGCAACGTTTATGAGGTATGCACGCAGTTGATCACAGTTCCTCTGCTGTGTCTTTTGGCTTGTGCCCATGATTTTAGTCAACCTATCCAGCCAATTGACCCAGGTTGATCCTCGTCGGGCGGTGCACAGCAGACCACGGGCGACGATCAAGAGGACTGCTGTTGACTAATTATGCCGTGGATACCGTGTCCATGCATCGGCTGCTTTCACACATCGCATTCTAGTTGGTGGGCGGACGAAGGTGCTTTCCGGGCTCAGCGTTTCGGAATGAATCTCATAACCATGCAACAACCACCGTGCACTGTCCGACGGGGGTATAAGACTTCAGGCTTGGAACCCTGCATTGCACTATCAAACAACCCCTTGGCGTTCAATTGTCCACATATCCAACTTTCTTTACCATGTCTAACTTCAGCGGGCATCGAGAGGAAGGCCGTCCGACGCTGCCTCCTGTCCGTGATTTGTTCCGCGGTAAGTTGTCCAAGTAGCCTACACACATCCTTAGTTCGAATGCCTAACTTTCTTCAGAGGAACTATCCTGTTCGCCCCGACCCCCAGTGACCTCAACGCCTCCCTGGATCGTTCCTTCTACTAGCAGCGAACGCGATCCCTATCGGCGCCCTCCTCAAGCTAACTCTTGTTTTCAGGTTAGTTCACATATCAAATCGTGGTATCCGTCACTAAGCACTGTTGCATCCAGTCTTCCCCGACTACTTTATCTTCACAAGAGCGACATGACCCGCGTGTCGCGTCCCTCCCGTACAACAACCCAGTTGGTCGAGATAATTCACCGATCTCTCATTATCATCCACAACATCGTCACATACGCCAAGAATGCGCGCCGTTTGATGTATCGCAACGGAGACCGTCTCGTGATCAAGTTTGCCCCCCGTCAGGATCACATATGTATTTCGACCAAAGCCCACCGCCCTATCCTGGAAGCTCCTGCCCACCCGTGGCAGGAATGTCGGCTCGCCACGCTTCTCTGGTGCCTTATCCCGATAGCCGGACGCAGCCCCAACGTAGGGATCCACTAGTTGGTTCGAGTACATCAGAAACTTCCCATAATTCACCCACGTCATCTGTGTCTACGATGAAATACGAGTGTATGTATTGTGGAAAGGGTTTCACTCGGCCCAGTAGCCTTAAGGTCTGCCTACCATTAGGTGCTTTGACGAACTTGCGCGCTGAACGTTTTCCAGATCCATCTAAATAGTCACACAGGGGAGAGACGTAAGTGTTGGCATACGTCAGTGTTGTCTCTTCAGAATGTCACTGAAGGTCGATCCGTAGCTTTCGTTTGTACATTTGAAGGCTGTGGTCGCAGCTTCAGTGTACTCAGTAACATGCGCCGACATGCAAGGGTACACGTGGAGGCCCCCGGCCGTCAAAATGAAGCTTCAGGCGACGAGCTCAGTGACAGGCATTCACCAGCTGAGCGTTAGCGCCCTCCACCGAATGGACGCTGTCTCCGACAGCAATGCCATCTCTTTCGCAGCTGCCCAAGGAAACTCATCGTAGCTCACAATTAAACTGCTACCTATATATTTTTAAATCGCATGTCTCGCCCCTCGCCCTCATCAATACCAATATTCACTCTCGTATGTAGCACTTGTTTACTTCGTTTTGTTTCGCCGGTACGCTATTTATTCCTTTACCGCGTATATTATATACCGCCGTCCTCGGCTTTGTAGAGGCACTGCCTTGCATCGAGAAGCTGTATCGGATGGCCCTTAGTATCTTCAGTGTATAGAGAACGTGTCAGCCCTCCTTTGTAAGGAATAGTTCTAGTTTCATTAATAAAAGTCCTGTCAAGTGTAACCTTGTGCAGTGTGGTCTTTCTAAGAGCAACAGTAATTAGCTATCCTGTGGCTTCCTGGTCAAGTTCAGCAAGACACCGGTCTACTTCATACTTGCAACGTGAGCTTACGATATCCCGGAGCACGCGTCAAGCACGCAGTCAAGTGATGTCATACAAATTGTGTGCTGAGCACCTCAAGTTGGGCATGAATTTCTCCACTACGGAATTTTGGGATGCTGCATTATGTCCAGGATTGTTGCACCAAACCGGACTGTCACCCCCAGAGAAAGCCCGACGCACGCACTCGCAGGACACATGTGTTATTACAACATACATCATACAAGGAAGAAGGATCAATCGATCACAGCCCCTACAAGCGCACATTAGAAGTACATGTCCGCAAACCATGTCGTCACGACCTCCGTGTTTTGGCAAGGACGCTACTCTCTTCGTACGCCACTGCCGCAAGGGAACCGTCGAAAACGCACCTCCACGGAAAAGAATAGGGCCCCCCTACACGCCTTTCCCAGGCTACAGCGAGATAGCACGGCCCGTGCTTGAGACGCGCACATTGCGAAATCTAGAACGGCCCCTTCCATGTGGTTCTCGTCTACTGCCGTCTGCTGGCGACTCAAAAGCTCGATCTGCACGGGTATAGGTGATCGCGCGGGGGCTCTTGTGTGTAAAGCCCGCAAACGCGAGGGCCTTCCGTACATTTAAAATTTCTTCGCCATGAATTCTATCTCGCAGAAGTGGGTCTTTGGTGGCATCTGCGAGCACACCGCTTACAGGAGCTAACGGCTGACAAGAAGTAACACGTTGGCAACACCGGGCGGGTAGAGTCAGAACACACGCTACCTCGGGTGGTATTTCGGAATCAAAATGTCTAGTATCCTCTGGATCTGATAGTTCTGGACGGTAGGGGGCAGGATATTTGTGAATACTTTCCCAATCAATACCTCTGAACCAGGGATGTGCCTGCAGGAGTAGTCAGGGTAGCACAACTTCGCGACGGACAGGTTTGCGGACCTTGATGAGCTGTGCACCGTCCCCAGTATGTGAGGGAGGTGACAGGAAGCCGCTGCGGCGTGCGTGTGTTGCATGGGTATCCAGTCGAAACACGGATGCTGTACTTTGACTCCCCAAACGGTCTTCCGGTTCACAGAGCAGCTGTCGCATCAAATTGATACCCTCATGCGAAACATGAGGACGGGGGGGGAATTTGAGCGTATCCTTCCAATTGAGAATTTTTTGGCGAGTGACGTGCCGCTACAAAGCGTGTAAGTGAGCCATCAGTTGGAAAACAAAGGGAGGGGGGGCATACAGAACGACTAACGAACGGGGGGTACCTGCGCAGCACAGCGCGATGAGCCACCAAATTGAATCAACACGCGTCCAAACTCACCCATACAGGCATTCGAACATAATCACACCTAAACTCCACCAGTCACAGGAGAAAGAGTAGCCACTCCCCCTGATAACTTCGGGAGACACTGGAGCAAGGAATGGAGGGGTCCCTGCGGAACAAGGAAACGAAACTCACTATACGAATTGGTCCCACACCTTCGGAACAGAATAATGGAAGTTGTCAGGAAATGGCGCTAAGGGAAGTCGGACAGGACCTACACGGAGTACGCTAACTAGTGCATGCGGTCAACGGAAGGGTCAAAACAATCCGGGCGGAAATAGGCTAGCCCACGGCAACCAACGTACCTTCCTACGGTTCTTTTCGCGCCAAGTAAAAATACCGCCCTGGCCATCGCCGCCGTCCATAAGCAGTTTGATTTCTTTCTTGTCCATGCGCTTGGTCTTCGTTCCATCGAGCGGGCTGCTACCATCGTCAAGATCGATTCCATATGTACGCAAAAGATGCCGTCGTTGTTGCTCATAATCTGCGTTGTGACCGTCAGCTGTATTTCAGGCTCACTTGTTTTGACTGACATAAAGTATCATGTGCCCAATGAAGGTCAGTGCTGTTTGGGTTGCATTCAGTATACTATCGAGGCAGTCCCCGTGGGATACTATGGACACTGACGCAAGTCCAAAGTCGCTCAGGCGGATGTGACCTTCTGGATCAAACAAGAAGTTCTATCAGAAGGGGAAAAATTAGTTAGCGTTATCTGACAACGGGCCTAAATTTCTAAATATTGACACCTCACATCAGGTTTAATGTCACGATGAATGAAGCCGTGTCTGTGGCATGACTCGATAGCTAGGACCATCTGGACATAATGCGCTACACAGCAAGCAGGGTGCAAAAGAGGAAGGGCAAACCTCGGCCACATAGAAACGGGTGAAGTCTTCGTCGAATACGTCCCGCTCTATCAGAAGATTGAGGAGATCTCCACCTCCCATGTACTCGAGTATCTGTAACCGTATTGTATGAAATCAAAATGAGATTAGTGGCTCGTGATGAGCTCCTGTTCGGAAGGTCGCGTGGTGATAGAACTACGGACCAGATACAAGTTGTCACGGTCTTGGAAGCTGTAGTACAATTTGACGATCCACTCCGCTCCACCAGGAGAAGGAACCAAGGACGCAGATTTAAGAATATCACGCTCAGCACGGATATGACCTTCTTGCCCTTTTCGTAACATGTCCGTTTTGCGTAACTGTTCATAAGATGTGGGATAAATATTTCAAATGAAACTAAACCAAATGCAAACACCTGTTTCATCGCAAACAGCTGTCCCGTCGCACGTTCCTTGATCAAGGATACAACTCCAAAGGCACCTGTGGGATTGAGATTGAGCGAAGTGTGCTGTCTGAGATGTAATTGGAAGAAAGCAAATACCATGACCAATGGTCTTGAGTTTGATAAATGCTGTAGCATCAACCTTTCTTCGACGTTCGCGAAGGTAGTCGGTTTCGTTTTGACGCCATTTCATGCGCAGTCGTTCTTTTTCTTCCTCACTAAGATTCATGGCAATCATGTCTTTCTCCATGGCGACCCTTCTCTGTTCCCGTGAAGGAGGTTGCCTAAGGAGGGGAAAGTAGAGATTTTCGAAGTAAATCCGGGCAGATACAGCTTTTTCCAAGGTGGCCAACGATGGAGTGATTTGCCGCCTGCGATAATTGCAAGGAAACAAATTTTCAACGGTGGTAGGGTCCACACCTCCCCGTTCAACGACTTTCGAGTGTGCTTGGAATATACCACTACACAGACTGGTGGAGGTCCCAGGAATATCAAGAAGATTTTCTGTAAGACTAATGTGAACGTTTTCCACGGCAGCAGTAGTCAGTGCTGAATTTGTGCTGGTGTCATTGACTACTCGTAAAGGAGACCGTTGGTCGCCAGTGGTACTGTCGACTGAAGGCTTCAAGGCATTCACCACCTCGTTTATCGCCTTGGCCTGGTTAATCTGTCTCACACGAGCTTTAATGGGACAAGCCCACCGTGGATCTGGGGTTGATGAGGTTTAAATCGCATGACGTTGACTCTCAATACTAACCTCCCAGCTTCCCAATGCCGTCTGGACTCCATCGAGTGAGCAGGGCTTCTGCCTGATCAGCATCAGAAGCGTGAACAAGGTGCCTGAAATCGGGAACGTCGCAGTAAAGGCGGACGCCATTAAAATAGCTTACACGAAACCGGCAGGGTGAGAGACCATGTCCTTGCTGATCTTCCTCGCCTTCTTCAAAGGAGAAGGGGATGGTGGCACTTGGCTAAAACATGTGTTATTCCTTGGACTGATCTCCTCGTACCTCGGGCCAGTCACGGGCTTCGACAAATACTGAATGCTAGCCGAGCCCCAAAGCCGGCCCGACGAAGAGGGCGTTGGAATCATAGCCAACAGATCATAGAATCCCTTGTGTAGGATGGTTCCGACTGGGAGCGTTGGCATCGAAGGCGGAGGGCAGTGAGTTGGACATGGACGAGGGGAACCTGCCATTAGTGGCATTAGATCGCTATTTGTCGGATGACCGTCGTGGGCTGCGCCGGGCGGGCGAGGTAGCGGACGTGGAGATCGCGCCGCCATCACATCTACTAATGATAGCAGAGAGCCCCGAGTGTACTACCGACCGTGAGAAGAAGACGTGCGACCGCCCGACCTTTCGGGCAGACCTGTTATTCGGAAGCAAAACTTTTTGCGTTCGTTTCTTTCGTTGCTGATGGCTCAAAACCCACCAACAGCGATAGCAGATTGGATCTTCCTGATACGGAATCAGAAAGAGTACAAACTGGTCGGAAGGGCCTTCTCTTGGCCTGTGATACTATTTGAACAATTTACACTGATGGGCCTTACTTCCCAATCTAAGATTAACGATTCGTCACTCTTGTCCCCCCGGTCTAGCAGTTGTCATGTGTTGTTCATTTCCCCGATTGTGCATTCCCTCGCGATCAAACTACTGTTTCATTCTCGTCAGTTTTCCTTACGGTGATGATAAATGCCTATTTCTGGTTCCTCGAAATGTACGAGATTCTCGATCAATGTGTCCGCATCAGCGGAAAGTGTATCCACCTGACAATGTCATGGTTCTTTCGTCACCTAGTGCGTATTATGCTGTCCCTGCCCGGGTTCGCTGACCACACATAATCCCCGTATACAACAGTCCACTATTTGCCATACCCCGGCCTTGCCATGGTGGGAAGATCGTGACATTACTGATGGGGTACTGTTTCCTGTTGGTAAACGCTTTTGAAGTGACCTGCGGTGTGTCACAAGCCGGCCACGAGGCATCGTCCGACCTAGGCATCGGTGACAATGCAATTTCCGCATGTTGAGAATTGACACAGCATTCCATCCGCATTCCCTTCCTTGCGGCTCGTTCCTTCTTTGGATCACTCCAGTGGAAAAAAAAAATCCAAGGCCGCGAAGATTATTATTCCTGTTTACATACAACAAGGTTCGTCCGAAACCCCCAACTGGTCTCGGATCTGGCTAGTGCTATTTGTGGTCGAAGGTACATCCTCTTAATCCCCTCCGACACATTTATTAGAAGGTGCTTATTCCGCACTCATCAACGCCCGATCATACTCGTGTCTCCACCTACACCCTTACCCTGCTGTTCACACCACACCTCGTGTCAAGCCATTTACCGGCCTTCATGTTTTCCTCGTTCATCCAACGGCCCTGATCATTTGTCCGAAGTCATAGCCTCTGCTTCCAAAAGCCATTTCTTCTCTCACCATCGGTCGCTAGCGCGTCCAGCGCGTGTCCCTTCATACTTATAAGCCGAAATTTCTACGTTCATTGAACCATAATTTCCCTTCCTTCCTCTTTTGCCTATCTGCTTAACTTACTATGACGACCCCGAGGAACGATCGTATGTACGAGAGTGCCGGGAAAACTCGTAGAAGCCCTCCTGGAGGGGATTCGCAAAGTAGTGGTTTCTTTCAGACGGGACAGGGTGGGCGAACTGTGCTCCCTCCTCTTTCTTCAGCGTTTCCAACCTCCTCACGTTCTCCAGGTCTGTTTTCCTACATAGTGTTCATGCAATATGCTCAATTTGATGGCTTCCCGCGTATAGTGCCCAGCCACTATTCTAATCAATATTTGCAGTCGCGGTCGTCGCCTGCCAAAGCTGAACATCCAGTGTCTACTTACAGTCAGTGGCCTACATCAGCTACCCGTGCGTAGTCATACGGCTGCGCTTTATATGCATATGTACTCATCGTCCTTCAATGAAGCTGTTTCTGTAGCACAGCAACATTCATCTCCCCTTTATGAACACCACTATGATTCAAGATATCAACAAGCGCAAGGCTATCAACCATTTCCTCCGCGGACGTCGCCTCCAGTACCTCCTGATTCCCGCAAGCTCCCTCCACTTAGCGTTCCGCCAACTACGATGAGGGATGACCGATGGCAGGGGGGCACTTACGGTTCTGTAGGACCACAACTGAACTATGGTGACATACGTTCGCCTACCGCTACCTACCCTTCGGAGTATGCGCAATACCAGCACCAAAGCTCTTACTCGTACCCTCCTGTACCCGATACGCGTGGCCACCCAAGCCAGTTATCAATGCATCCCTGTCACCCAATGTCCATGGGAATGTATCCACCAGAACGCGGGCTTCCAGCGCAAGTCGAGACCCATGGAACCTCTCCTTATTCCCGAGGTCCAGTTACAAATACGCCCCTAACTCAAGAACCGGCAGCAATGCTATCCACGGAGGAACCGGCGATCAAGAAGAAGCGCAAGAGAGCTGATGCTGCGCAACTGAAGGTACTGAACGAAGTATACAGCCGTACGGCGTTTCCTTCGACCGAGGAGCGCGCCGACCTGGCGAAGAAGCTCGATATGTCGGCCCGGAGTGTTCAGATATGGTAGGCAGAAGAGCCTTTTTTTCTGTATTTCTTATCGACCAGAACAGGTTTCAAAACAAAAGACAGTCCATGCGGCAGACAACCCGCCAAGCCTCAAGTTCTGTCAACACTGCGTCGCAGCATCAATCGTTTTCCGCGCCATCTCAAGGAGGTGACGCAAGCCATGCACCTTACAGCGGCAGCACAAGTCCCACTGCCGGCCCCACACAGCCATACTTACCGCGCTCGGAGTCGCGCGCGCCTGGTAGCCTAGATGCTAGGTCGTCGATCAATACCAGACCTGAAGGTGATCCTCGCAAATGGTCGAGTCGTTATTGATCTCGATCAGATTCACGTGCGATTTCGCTATCCCCTAGATTCCCCCATATACCAGAAGTCAATTCCTACCAATCTTTGCAGATTATATTTGTTAGGACATCGATCGTTCTTTATATCTACAGGCTTTAATTGTTGTATATAAACCATCTATTGGTTGGGTGCATCTGAGATCCACATGCGTCTTTGCCTCCTTGTTCACTTTATGCACAGAGTATGTGTAGTTTGTATAATTGCGATTGAGACTTGTACCGTCCCCCTTGTTAGTGCGGGCTTGAAACTCGCGTTTCTGCGATTCCAGTATGATGTCACTCGGCATCGTACAGCTGTGACTCCATTGTCATCGAGATAGTGATAGCGCCCACTACAGATGATAGTCAACTTTATCGCCCAAGTAGGTAGGTCCGCACGAGAAGGTTCAATAAGATACACGAGGTCCACTGGCAGATTTGGCGTGCTCGGGGACGGTACCATTCTAATTGCCAAGGACATCTTATCAGTCACATGCACGGAGGGCTTTTCGGACTTGCGCCGACAATTCCAATTGAAGGGACAATCACCACTCGCTTTTGCAGTCCCAACTGAGAAATGCCGCATATCTTGGGGCTTCACTGGAGTTTGGGCGGGAAACTTTGTCTCGTTCACTACGCGGATAAAGAGGTCTTAGTTTCTCGCGTTGACATGACTACACTGCTAGCACCGAGAGAATGAACCAATAACAGCAAGTACTGCTGATTATGTTTACGATTTAAGACGGCTGAGGTCAGTGGCCAACCATTCATTAAACCCAAGCTGACCGAGGAAGCTGAGTTTAAGAGGTTTAGGTTTCGAATTCATTTACAACCATTAAAATTAAGTTTTGTGGGTGTCATTCACGATAGTTATCTCGGATGAAGTTGTGACTGGGTGTGGGTAACCCAATATATTCAGTAAAAAAAGATCAAAGAAGCAGCGTTCACTGCAAATGATTCATGAACAGAAAGAACCTCCGTAGCGATGGGCTCGCACTTTGATGGTTTCGAGTTTCCTTTTGGATCCCAGCCCAGGCGGAAGCAAATTGCTTCTTTTCAGAAAAGGTAATCTTAGATCGTGTGCCTCAAATATTATGACCTCGAACACCGCTAAATGTCATGGGCCATCTCCTGTGTTTGTTTTCTGAAGCGATTTGCGATGTTTTGGGGCTGTTATCAACAGCTCAGACATGTGTGAGAAATCTGGGAGGCCCACGTTACTGAAGAAGTTTGTGTTCAAGTGCTGATTAGCAAAAGAGGGAGAGTACAATAAATGGCGCAATATCCCAGGTTGCGAAGGCGTCAATCCATTTGACATTGAAAATACATAGAATAACTTGTGGTTCTTCACACATACGGGGTCGCGGGTTTTGAATTTTTCGTGACTCGACTTCGAGTTTGGCCTTCAAGCTACAAGATTCCTTCTGAACTTAGTCACCAAGCGGGGCGCAGAGCGCAAAAACTACCCATCAGATCATTGCTATGTTCCGCTGTTCACACAGTAACTCCATCTAGCGAGCGTCGTCTGGATCCACCAACGTAAGCTGTGTGTGCAGATATATATCCTGGCGTCAGAACGTTCTTAAGAAGGTCAGATTACTGTCGAGTTTCCATACCGGTTACTGATCGCAAAGGACCTGTACTGAGCCCGGCGGAAATGCAGAATTTGTATAATTCCAGGTCGAAGCTCCATCACCGAGTTCTATGAAAGGACTGTCATGCCAATGGCAGTTCATGAATGACAATCATCCTTGTTCGCTTGGAAACACATCCACATACCCCTTCTCGAAGCGAGCTACAGGACTAATCCAAAATTCCGAGTCGTCTACCGTGACGAGAAATTTGCAGTGGTTGCATTAATCTGACACACAGATACAGATGAATAAATACTTCGCCAGAACTCAGACGACCCCAGACGCGTTTGTCAACAGTGGAGAAGACATCCTCTCGCGCGTCATATGTGGGTGACCCTGTCTCGACATTAGGTGGAGATAACTTACTCCCTTGCTGTGGGTTCATGAAACGTTCCACTGGATAATGACGCCCGACGTAGGATGCCTACTCGTTACTCGGTGTAGAACCAACGAAGCCAACCAAGTTACGTCACACTAGTGAGTTGCTGTAGTAACCAGTCAACGAAATTAATTCCGTGTGAGTCGAGGGATATTGGTCGCCTAAATTCTCCGATGACGGCCTGGCAAAGCTGAGTGAGTCAGAATGGTAGCATGAGTGAGGAAGTCTAAAACCGACGGAGTGAAGGTGAGCCGAGCAAGTAATCTACTGCACGCGGGAGGAGCAAGTTCTTAGAAGATCTCTGATACCAGGGTACCCAAGTCTCGTGATGGCAGACCGTGCATTTTTTCGTTGATCATCAACGTCAAGGCTTGATCATTATTGCTAATACTAGATGATCATTTATGAGAGGGATGATAGGCTGTATGACCGTAGTAAGGGACGCACCTAAACTAGAAAATGAAATGTCATAATTGCTAGATACAGGACAAGTCAGCGCCCAAGTTTCAGGGATTGCTACAAGTCCCGAAGGAAGACTGTATTGGAATCTGGTATAGTACTTACGTGCGAACGACATGCAACATGTTCGACTGTTCCAAGGGTTCGCATACCGCTGTGACCAGTACCAGGTAGGTCCAATTAATATAAGCCTAATACACTCGAACTATATTGAGAGCACACCTGTTCAGATAGACCCATTCCTCAAGTTGTGGAACTGGCTCCACTCATATCTGAGCCAGTTGGGACTGTAATCCAAATCACCCATGGCGTCTTTGACGGTCCTCACGAGGCCCGCCCCTGGAATAGGATCCTTGCCATGCCCACCTTCCATCCCTTCTTTATGGGGACCCTTGTCACCGCTGAGCTCCCAGAACATGCTTCCTCCCAGCCCCTGCTCGCGAATCCATCGACCTTTCATCGCTGCGATCGCTTCGTTATCAAAGCTGATCATTTCTTTCCTTTGGTAATCGTACGACCAACTCGCCATTGTGCGGTTGTCCTGAAATACGTACGAACCAGGGGGAGGAAGGGCGCGGTAGTCGTAAACGCCTTGTTCCCAACTACCTTGCCCCAACCCAGAGAACGGAGTGCCAGGGCCAGTCGTATTCATGAAGCTCCTGCCATACAGAGGAATACCCAGTACGAGTTTATGTGGCGCAACGCCATGGGCCTTGTACCAAGACACTGCATCTGCCGAATTGATTGGTGGTCCGTAAACATTTGCTTGATGATTTGCAATGCTGTCCCAGGGCCCTGCTGTAAAAAGGTGACTACACTGGTGGAAGACATCCCGAGATAAAAGGCTCACAGTAATCATATGCCATCAAGTTCCAGAAGTCAAGGTAGGGGTCCATTCCGTTTATGTCTAGCACCTTGTAATTCTGGGGGCCACAAGGTGCTGCAATCTGGGGGTGTGGTCAGATTCAACCAGCTTGCATAAGTATACACTCGCAGTCAACAGAAACTTGTGGACGATGCCCTTGTTCCGAGAGTGCTGATCGAGAGCCATCCGGAGTTCTTTTAGAAGCTCGCGGTATCCAGCTGCTTGCTCACGACTCGATGGATATTCATAATCGATATCCAATCCATCTAAGCCATAATCCTCCAAGAGCTTAACGGCAGATTTAACGAAAGTTGCACGGGCGACAGCGTGAACGACGACGGGATGAAAAGAAGGGGAGTATGTCCAGCCTCCAATGGACAGTAGAACTTTGAGGTGACGATTCCGCTGCTTGAGCTTGTGGAGAACCTTAAAGTTGCCATAGAGGTTGTTTCCGGGTTCATCCCAGGAGTCTCCCGGGTAGTGAATATCTTTATCTGCCCACACGTCTGATAGGACAACCTCGCCAGTGTCCGCCCTCACATTAGCAAAGGCGTAGAGTATATGACTGTGATGGCTTAGAAAATTGGAGGAGAAGGCCGACACGAGACGCACGTAAGATCTTGTACTGGAATCAGTGTTGGTGGAAACTTGCGAGCATAGATTCCCCTAAAGTAGGTGGTGCTAAGCCGATTGTCCGCGCTAAAACGAACCAAACTCACCAATTAACAAAACTGTTGGCGAAGGGCATGAAATGGCTGTCAGTCGTGAGGTACGGGTTACTTACTAGCCAACGCTGTATTTGCCTGGCGCCGCCATGACCAGGGTTTCAGTCGGTGACGGAGCGGGTGGAGTCGACAACTGCGATTGCACTAGTGATGCGGAGTGCGGAATCTGATGGTCAGCACCAAGTGTCCAATGAGGGTGGTAGTGATTTTCAAAAAAAGCAAATGCGCGCTCTCCAACTATGTATGTCCCAAACGCGAATAGGCAGACGGCTATGCACACGAGGAACTTCCTACGATGCAAGTAGGGAGCGGTCGGATCAGCAATCCCATCCGAAGGTACTGCTTGATATGACGGAGAAACCATGGAAGAGCGGTGGAGGAGGAGACAAGCCACTCAGCTGGAGTCTCGGCGGGTAGCAGCATCATCACAACGTCATCCGCGTCATCGTCCTACACAGTTGGGTAGATACTCCAAGCTGCACGCGATCACAACAATTCTGTCAGGGTTGACCTCCGACTCCCGTGTTCTCCACAGACCAATGTCTGATGGTCGGCCGACGGCCTAGCCTCGTCGTGGAATTCTGGAGCTCGTCACATGAAATTACGCCCAATCAACCCCCTACGTAGCCTCCGACATTCACAATCTAATGATATAGGGGCGGCTTAGGGCTGCAAGTACTGTCCAAAACTTCCCAAAGGCGACTGCAATCCCTTTGTGTACTAATTTGATATCTCTGAAATGATTATGCCAGTGGGATCGCTTTGATGGTCGTCACATCTGAAAACGAAATGGACTCGAGTCGTAAAATGCAGACTACGGAAACAGGCGACTCGGAGACTGTCCATATTCTCTCAGAACCAACATGGAAACTTGACTGGTGACACCGGCATCATTATATTTCTCATGGTTTCAATACCCCAGTCCAGGTCGGGACAGCCTCGCCGGCGTCATACTTACAATTAATGGAATTGATTGCAGATGTCCAATACTGTTAATCTATCATACGGGCGGATAACTAGCAAGGTGCTGACAGGGGACTACACGGATGACCCAGATCTATCGTTCATGTACCAGGAGTCCAGTATGTGGTCATCCCTGCCAGTCGCCAGGTTGTAAGGCTGAGAACGCTAGCCTTTGAGACATGGTGCTCGAGTGGTTTCCATTCACGTCACGTCCAGGTGTCGAAGCCGCCCACTGGGTTACTCTAGGTTCCGCATAGTAGAACGACCCCCCAGTTCGGACTCAACTGACGCGAGCGTAGTGTAAGCCCGTACCTACGATGCGATTCTCGGCGTCATCCAAGAAGTCGGGTAATCACTCCTAAACCCTGAAGGTTATTGTCAGCGCCTCTAGAATCATAACTGCCAGTGCATACTTCACTTACCTTGGTTTTCCCTTCTCTGAATAGCAATTTCATGCCTACTTTGATGAATTCCGGGCGAGAAATGAACTCAAACTCCACGGTAGCTCTATCACCCGTCCGTAGAACCCCTTGTGGATGGTCCAATGAAACAATCCGAACAGTTTGGCGTACAGCCTGTGTATCACAGAGGTTAACAGTTGGAAAAGTGTTCCTATAGAATGATACCAACTCCGCAGTGAAGCATAGCCTGCCGAAGACAAGTCAGAATATAGCTTCGCGATAGTAATGTGTCGTACCTGATAATTTGGTTGCATAGTGGTATTATGACTGTGGGAACATCAGTCTCAAGTATCAGTAGAACAACATACATACTACAAGACGAGAACCTGTCCCTCGAATCTACGAGTTGCTTTGACATCTCTGCATCAGTGGCGAGATGCAGTGAATTCTGTATGATCTCACCTCCTGGAGGTGCATCTGATTTATGCACAATTACCATTCCCTTCCTTACAGAAACACGCTTAACTCGTTTCAGCGCCAACGAGACACACTGTCCTGCTTCAGCCGAGAACACATCTGCACTATGTAAGTACGAGTAAGTTCATTCCTCCTCGACTTGGAAGAAGTAACTCACCGTTTACGCTGCATACTACGGATAACCGTGGACTGAAAATGTCCATTCGCATCTGGTCCAAATAGGATTGCGTCTCCCGTCTTCACTCTGCCATTGTTCAAGATACCATTGACAACCGTCCCGACATAGGGTACCGACCATACTTCGGTAATGGAGTACTCGAGCAACCTCAGAATCGGCAGAAACAGTTCAAGAATCATATTTACCTCCAGCGGTTGATCAACTGCAAATGCTTCACTATCGTGTTCGCTTGGGGGGAGTAGGTTCAGAAATGTCCGAAGCTGCGGGGTGGTTAGTTGGAAGCCGCCAGGTATATACCCAGAACAGACATAATCCAATCCTTCGCCAGTGACGTTGGACAACTTGAAAATAGGACAAATCCTAGTTTGGCAATAGATGAACAAAGGATACCGTAAGGATTTAGAGAGCTGACTTGTTCTGCGCGAATACTTGGGCGAGTTCTATCACGATCTCTGTAGATTTCACCAACACTGGTGTTTTTCTAGCACCCTATGTCAGTGGACGCAGCTGTTTCAGGAAAAAGGCCCTACCTGCACCCCGGACTCTTCAGAACTTTCGTTACTTGTTTTAAGGTCTCGGAAAGCACATTGGGGGGTGTCATGTCAATCTACAGGGTATCAAGTACAAACTTGTGATATAAAAGATGTAAATACCTTCGTGACGCAAACGATGACGGGTACGTTTAGGGCGAGGGTGATGGCTAGATGCTCTTTGGACATCCCAATGAAGCCTGCGTTCCCTCCCACCATCAAAATCACACAAGATGGTGCCCCTGAGGTAAGTCCGTACAATGTTGTCTTTAAATACCTCTCATGTCCCGCCAAATCTAGGAAAGTGATGGTTCTATACTAGATGATCTGAAGAGTGCAAAAAGCGTACCACTGAAAGAAATAATCTTGGCTGACTGAGCAGCGATGTCCTCCCATCCAAGCCTATCGATTCGAACCGTGCCCGGACCTTGTCCCTCGATCCGCCCGGGTAGCACCGGAATTCCTGATACAGTAAATCCCAATATCTGACGAAAATGCTATGAAAGGTGAGTTTATCGCCGGAAAGGAACTTACCTCCATGCCGACACTAGATGTTCTTCCTGTTTCCAACTCATGCTTATGTCGGAAGAGTGCGACACGGGCTCGTCCTCTCCCATCGTCGAGAGTACCTGGCAGATATTAGGGACAAGAAGGGAAGGTTCGAACCATTTACCTCGTGTCAATACTCCGAGAGTTGTTGATTTGCCTGAGTCGACGTTGCCTACTACCGCACATCGCACTTCCGGGGTCAGAGCAATGTCAAGGGGTGGTAAGCGAAGCAGGATAGCAGCTCGAGGGTGTAAACCACCAGCACGGAACAATACAGACACCTACCAGAGACGAGTTGTGTATGTGCTTTCGTGAGGTCAAAGGCGGCTCTCACCTTGGCACCTATCTCCTCCACTACTTTCTCGACACCTAAAATAGCATTCCCAATGTGGTCCTCCGTCAGAGAGACGCCTGTCCATCCAGAAGCGTTGTCGAGGGGTTCCCCAGAAAATAGGGTGCTAGTGGGTGACCGAACTCCTATCCGGAAGATATACTCCCCTCTCTGTCGCGTCAGGAGTGATGCCAATGAATTTCTCGCCGACTCATAATCGCCACCAAGTAAGAAGTTCTGCGGAGATGCATCGTGCATATCAATGACCCCTAGATAACACTGGTGAACACACCAAGATATCATCCTCTTCAACGGAAGATGTGGCATCCACTGTTTGGCTCTGCAGACTTCCGCCAGCAGAGGTGGTTGCCCGATCGGCTGAGCGCCAGTCAACATTAGTCTCCACGGTAGCGCCTTGCGCGCGCTGTTTGGTGAGCGCGCGAGATTGCGCTTGCTGAATCTCTGCTTGAAAGTCTCGAAGGGTGGTCATGATCAAGACAGAGGTTGTCCAAGCGCCCGTTAGTGCGTTTGAACCTGTTCATTGAATGAGTCAGACACCGAGTCAGAGCGATGAATTTGCACTTCAACGTTCGGTCAATATTGTTCCTTGTGATCCTATGTAGAGTATCGTAATCACGGTCCTTATATATAATAATGATCCGGACAAGCCATCAAAAAGAGTTCTCCGCAAAAGGCAATCAGATTCAGTGTATGACGGTCTGAGCAGACGTCCACGACAGTGAATGGCTGCGGCGTCGCAGTCATCCATGCCTACGGCGCCCCCGGGTGCTCTTCGTACCATCCGTGGTACTCAGCCTGGCCTTTTGGATCCTTCACAGCCCTCCCGTCTGCTCCGCTTCCCAGATGCAAACCTCCACTTCGCGTCCTTCGATCCCAAGACTGCACTTGTCGATGGACAAGAGCCTGATATGCGCAAGCTTAATATCACGGATATACTCCCGCCACCCAAACGCGTCGTGATCGAGTCCACACCGAAAGGGGCGTCCTTCTGGCGTTTCGTGCCACGAGCGCGCCTCGAGGAAGGCGCGCAAGACGAAGGATTTTGGCCACGTCTCATTGTTTTAAATGGGTGAGCAAAGACGTATTTCGAGGTGTCTTCCGTTCATTTTGAGGATTTTACACGCCCGCCACAGGGAACAAGTGCATTGTTACCAAGAACAGTGGGAAATCTACAAGCTCGACCCTGCTTACAGGTGCACGGTCTTCGGTGGTAACAAATTGTCATCTATCACTAGGGTTAGTCTGGAAGACCCGAGCTCATCGGCACTCGATCCTTCCGGAGTAAAACGCAGCCGCAGTACTTCTCCAGACCCAGCGCCACAAAAGAGAGTGCGCTCGTGCTATGCCCAATCGAATACTTCTGATGACTCTGCCGGGATTGAGGACAGCGAGGAAGATGAAATAGAGGATATGCTGGTAGACGAGGAGGACGGCTCGGAGATGCCCAAACTCACCTCCAACCGCAAATTTGGACGGTGGGTCGATCGAGAGCTATTGAATGCTGAACGACAATGGCGTTGGCGCATGAACAGAGTGGTCCAAGACAAGTACAATCCGGTTCCACCACTACCTACGGAAGCTAGCTTCTCCATGCAGGACGATCGCAGCGACTCCAGTGTTTCCGCGCCGACGGCATGCAGCATGAAGCGGAAAGGTGTGTCATGCTATGCGACGCTGCATTTACGCTTGTCCTGATGTAGTCTTCGGGAGGTACCATCGCACCTCAGGACATCGATGGTGCAGTCGGATCAGAAGACCGCTCTGTCGATGAAAATGCTTTGTCGAAAAAACGCATGCGGGCCATTTCATCAGAAGGGACTCGTCACACGACGAGTCACGGGTATATCATGCGAGAGAGGAAAAGATTCCAGAAAATCACCAAATTCCGTCAGAGACGTCAGCCTGGCCATCATCTCCACTTTGGGGATAACTTGCACTTCGGGTTTAGTCCAAGTGGTGAGTACGTTGGTCATAAATTCCGTATTTTGAGTGGGACTGATGGATTTATCCAAGTCGACGAGAATGATTCAGAGGACACCAACGAATCAGACTGTGAACAAACAAGGGAAGGCGCTGCCGATAACACGTACGATCCGGAGGCTGCTCGACAGGCAGAAATAGCCCAATCTATTCGCAAAATGCGCGAACTTGAAAAGGATCGTCCACTATGGGAAGAACAAAAGAGGTTGCGAGAAGCTCGCGAACTTGCAGAGCAAGAGGAGCGGCGCTCAAAGGTTGAACAACAAAGACGTGCCGAGGAGCAACGAAAGCTACAGGAACAGGAGGCGATTGAGCAGGAAAGGAGACGAGCAGCCGCAGAAGCCGAACGTCGCGCACGAGACGAAGAACTACGACATCGAGAAAATCGCAAGCGAAGACAAAGGGAGCGCTGGGATTCTGGCCCTTGGACGCCCATCAGAGCCTTGGAGAGATATAAGATGCTAAGTGAGGAATTTGACGATTGGAAGTTCTCCCCGGATGAATCGATTGCCTTTCATGATATACCCTGGCCAGTTCTACACGCCCCTTCGGGCCTAACAGTGGAGGATGTCGACTGGTCTGCGGTAGAGGCATTCTTTGATGCTGTTAAATCGCACATGCGACTGCAGGATTACAAGGCCTTCGTCGAGAAGAGCCATAGGCGATTTCATCCTGACCGATGGCGAGCGCGCAATGTCTGGCTCGCAGTCAGAGATGATGTGGACCGTGGCTTCATGGAAGTTGCAGCTAATACAGTCGCGCAAGCGATTACGCCAATTTGGAGAGGCTTAAAGGCGCATGACGCCCATTCGTTTCAATCATAATGGACACGCGGCAGACTATCCAGATGACCTGGTTGTGGACCACCACAACGTGATTTTGCATGATTGCCTGCGCTGTCAGATGTGTGCAGATGCCCTTCGTGGTCATGAATGTACTGCTACTTGTATGATGCTATTATGTGTTTTGACAGTTAAAACATGCCTAGCGAGGGAGATGCTTCGCCCCTGTACTGCAAACAGCTACTTCGCTAGAGAGCAGCGTCGCAGGTGCTAGAGCTGTGCGAAGAAGTGCTACAAGTCATGCGGCTTTCGGTTCATCTCCTGTGAAGAAACAGACCACCCACCCTTTGCATGCAGAACCCAAATCCGATCCCTCAAAGGCCTCAAAGGTCGGGGTTGGTTGTCGCTCGACTTCGCTACTGTTCCCCGCCGCGGCGCAGACCCCATAGCAACATTCTATCGCTTGGGTATCGTCGACGCTGTCTGGACACTCGGGAGACAAGTTTGCAGGACCACGTCATTATGCGTACCGCCAATCCTCCACAACATTGAAGAATCTTTGGTCGTACGTCCTGCTGGGACCAAAACTGACCAAACCATCCTACATAGATAAAATTTTGTTGCGTGCTTTTTCCAACTGCGGCCAGGAGCGCCCGGAGGGCTTTGGTAGTCACCGTGGCAAATCGAAGACGAGAGTAAAGGTGAGACGACGCGCAGAAGTCTAACGACTTTGAAAGTACAAAGTATTGAGGAGGACTGTGCTTCGCGAGTACGCACAGCGGTCTCCCCATCTGGTCAGCTTGAGGGATTTTTGAAACCATCGCAACCACCAGGTTCCATCAAACCCTCGGGAGGAAGCATAAACAGAAGCAGGGTCCCTCACAGCCCTTCCGCTGCCCGGCGCATTCTGAGTGTCGGTGTATTCCGAGGTGTTTTCCGAATTTCAAACTCAATACAACTTTATTTCCCTAACCTGCTGGGAGCGAGCAGCGGAAGGGCTGTGAGGGAACCTGAAACAGAAGCACATTTGGTTTCTGACTTTTCCATTTGTGGTGAGTGTTCAGATTTAATTGTTGGAGAGGAATGGCAACTGATGGCAACCAATGGCACAGCCGAATTGAAAAGAGAATTGATAAGAGGTCGAGTGGTGAAATACGGGTTGCTTCTGCTGTACTAGCTCTGAATGGTAATTTTACGCCTATGTGCGAAATACACGACACCCAATACTTTTCTGTCCCCTGGCAGCGTCTGAGAAACAACTAGGCGACGCGGCTGTTAACAGCTCTTTCGCAGTTGAGCGAGCCCCCTCATTGGCCAACAAGTGTCTTAGTGAGCGCAAAGGAGCCTTGCGACAAATCACTTCCAAACGCAAATTGGTATGGGCTGGTACTCCCCTCGGGTAGTTTTGCCGATCGACAGTTCAGACATCTTGTAGACCGTGACAAGTAGTGTGAAGAAGATAACCGATGATAAGCCTACAGGGACCACCAGACGTGTGCCACATTGTGGGCGACACTGATTGCATGCATGTCGAAGCGGTTAATTTACTTCGCCACAAGTTTGAATCGGACATGATGGACATGATGGTAATACTTATATCCTCTGCTTCCAGAAGCAACCGATGCGTCACATGGTGCAGTTTCTTATCTTTCAGGAAACGGGATTCCAATAACTGACCAGCACGTCAACTTAGGAAACGCGATTCCCGTGTCCCCTCGCTGACCAGATGCGAGCCCCTATATAGGAACAGCTATTTCTCAGCGAGGTCCTCCGGACTGCCATCTATCCCATAACTTCATCATCTTGTCCGCTACCAAGCGTTCGAAGTGATGGACCCGCCCGCCACTCTCAATCCTGCTGAGGTCGCTGTTAACCTCATCCAGCAAGCCGTTAGCAAACATAACACTCGTCATGACAAGACGTTCTTCAAAGCAGTTCTCGCTGGCGTCATGCTTTCGTTCGGTGGTCTCTTTGACCTTATAATGACGGGCGGTTCACCTTCGTTGACCACTTCTAACCCGGGAATTGTCAAGGTCCTGGGTGGTTTCCTTTTCCCGGTTGGTCTCGTCATGTAGGTTCACTTATATGTTTTCCAACACCCGCTTAATATTCCTGCAGGATTGTCCTCCAGGGTCTTGATCTCCTGACCAGCAACATGATGGTATGTGCTCAGCAGTGAAATCCTGATCATTCCTTCATCGACCAGTAGATTTTCCCCATGGCCGTTCTGAAGGGTGCACTGCCCTGGTGGAGCATACCCGTCAATTGGATCATTGGTCTGTAAGGTTTTCCGATCCATCGAATGGTACTGCTTACTCGGTGATTTTAGTTACTTTCGGAAACCTTGTTGGAAGTCTTTTTTTTGCTGCCGTCCTTGCTAAATGTTCTTTCAAGTCTCCTCATTCGAAACTTGGAATGGCTGAGATGTATTTTAGATGACGGTCTGGTCGTTGATGATCCCTATGCTACCTACATCAGGAACTTCGCTGTGTAGGTTTTCTTTTTCTTTTTCTTTTTGTCGCTAATTTGTGATTACTCCATAGCACCAAAGCTGTGACCCCCGCGTGGTACCAGATATTCCTTAGGGGAATCGGCTGTAACTGGCTGGTTTGCATTGCTGTTTGGGTGGGCCATTCTAGGATCATGTCCATGATGATAAGTTGACTGGTCTCAGCAAGCAACAGGTGCCAGGGACACCATCTCGAAAATCATCGCCACTTGGTTCCCAATATGGGTACGCCGGCAAGCCTTTCTGTTCACATTGTAGGTTGATCATTTTCATTACCATGTCTACAGGTATTCGTTGCGTGTGGATTCGACCACGGTATACGCAAGAGCAAAATTCATTTGGGCGCAGCTAACAACATTTCGTAGTGATCGCGAATATGTTCTCCTTACCACTAGGAATCATGCTCCATGCCAATGTATGGAAATTTGTTGATATATGTATCCACTTCCTGCTGACGACTCTATAGTTGACTACAGCTTATTACATTAAAAAGTGGGTATTGGTGAATACGAAGCTACCCCCACTACTTACTTTGCTCCAAGGTCCTTGATAGCATCGTACCTCGGAAACATTGTTGGTGGCCTATTAGTGGGCCTTCCAGCAGTTTACTTCTACCTTGGTGACTACAAAGCTGGAGGATTGAGCAATGCGGAGGAGGGACAGACGGATCACAAGAATACCGGGGATTCGACATCTTCTGAAGGAAGGTAAAGAGCGGGGTCTCTGGGTCGCGCTCTCTGTACAACTCTTCAAGTTCTTGGTGAATTACTTTTTGATTCCCATTTTGTCGTCACGACTTGTCTATGATTACTCCTTAGTATAGCCCACGTTCGGCTTTGAGCGTACGATCATAACCAGTGTTCGTCTCCGGTTCCGGGACCCCCGGTGGACATCTGGGTCAACTGGCTGAGGACACGATATATCAAAAACCGCAAGGCAATTAGGATCGCCGCCGTTTGTGACACTTCAAATAGACTTGGGTGTACTATCGTTGTCGGTACTGGTACCCGGGCACTCCCTGTGGATTGTCAACTGGGAATACTACCCGCTCAGGTGTTTAAAGTACACTCGGATGTGACCGAGCCAACAGCTCATGCTGATGCACAACGCTTCTTTTCTGGTTTTTCTCGTAGATTGCACGTTTCGTCCAGCATGGGGTCTTCGGGGGTTGGCATCCAGAGAATACGCGCATTCAGAGGTGGCTATAGACAGAGTATGGTAATAAGAATGCGAGTACGATCGGACAGAAGCAGCCAGATGCCATAGATACGCGTAGAAGATCAGTGTGCAGTTCACAATTGAACAATTTGGCACGCCCAGGAACACATAGCCCTAACATATTCAGGGGATGCTATCGGTATTCCGCATCGCGTCGTCCGGGAGTGTGGGTGGCCAATTTTGCAGTGGTTCACTACCGCGCAGATCGTCAGTGAGATAGGAGGAAGGGCTACAACTGAGAGAGCCCTACGCTCGCATTTCCCAGATATTTTCGCTGCTCTTTCCCAGACGCTTGGAAGCCCATTCCTCTGCTCGACGACGGATCCAAGCGTCCCTCTTCTGTTCTGGATGCATCGACTTGAGGCTCAAGCAAAACTTGAAAGCTTCGAGTTTATCACCGCATTCCGACATACGCCCGTATCTGTACAGAGATTTGAATTGAGCGTTTAGAACTGATCACTTGTCAACCATGGGGTGGGGAAGGGAAACGAATGTCTACATACCATGACACATCAAAAAACCGTCCAGCAGACTCACACACCCAGGGTTGTGGTCCACGGTTGGGTGCAGTTCCCGCAGGCGCTGCTCCTCCTGACTGACTGCAGTTTGGAAGTCGATAGGCATCTAAAAATGATTAATTTTTATAAATAAAATATTTTCTATCTGATAAGACGCGGTTTTTCACACTCCGATCAGAATTAGACGCGTCGCGACGCGTTGCAATTCTTTCTGCAGTCATCGTTGTACATCATGGTACGCATTTTGTACAATCTCAGTGGAACAAATCTGATGTCGCACAGTCTCAAACACAAAGAGGGTCTAAACGTGCTCGCTCTCCCCCAATTCCCAGTAGTTCGCCCGCACCGCAGCCATCAGCACAACGGAGAGACTCCGAGTCTTCCCTACCTCCATCTTCACCTCCTGCGCCTTTTTCGGACACGGACGACAACCTGGAGGAGAGTGAAGTTGTGAAAGACTTAGGAGATGATGAGGAGGACGAGGATGGAGAAGATCTTTTTGGGGCAGATATGGAGGGGTGAGCTTTATGCCTTCCAAATTATCAAAGCTCTGATTTGGTTATTCGAAGCGATTATGCACCCAATGAACTCTTGGACCACTATTCCGACCAAGCCATCGATGATGCAGGGGACTACGAGGCAATGTCAGCAGCTGCACGTAGGGCTGCAGAAGCGCAGATGGATCGTAGGGATCGGTTGGAGCGCACTGGCGTGCGGGGGGCACGTGCCGCAGCCCGTAGCAGGGCTCCTCAGTTTTTGCAGAGTGACGATATAGATGATGAGGATATTTTGGATGGCGGGCTCGGAGTGGCCAGGATGAGGCGCCGCACCCGGCGACAATATGATGAACGACGAGATCTTGACGATGTTGATGGCGTGGACGACGTTTGTCTCTTTGAACTTTGGTGGCTGCAAGGTGCTAACAGTCCGAACGGCAGGAAATTCCCCTGGAGCAATTAAGCGATATCAAAGCGAAGTCAATTGCAGAGTGGATAGCAAATGACCGTGTCCGCCGCTCGATCGTCAAACACTTCCGTCAATTTTTAATGACCTACGTTGATGACAATGGTAACTCCGTGTATGGTCAACGCATTCGTAACCTGGGTGAAAGTAAGTATTGTGTTCACTGTCTCCACGTATCGCCTAACACCTCTCCTAGCCAATGCGGAATCGCTGGAAGTTTCATACCTTCACCTAGCGCTCTCTAAGCCCATCCTGGCCTATTTCCTCACCAACTCTCCTACCGCTATGCTATCAATCTTTGACGAGGTTGCATTGAACGCAATTCTCGTTTATTACCCGTCTTATGAGCGTATTCACTCGGAGGTCCATGTTCGCATCGCGGATCTTCCTCTTAGCTCATCACTGCGAGATCTTCGGCGCTCGAATTTAAACACCCTCGTTCGGGTCTCAGGTGTCGTTACACGTCGAAGTGGCGTATTCCCTCAACTGAAGTACGTTAAATTTGACTGCCGCAAATGCGGCGCGGTGCTCGGTCCCTTCTACCAAGATGCAACCAAGGAGGTTAAAATCAGTTATTGTCCCAACTGTGAAAGCAAAGGTCCTTTCCCAGTGAACTCCGAGCAAGTAAGTCAGCCGGGAGGACTGAGCAAACCGCCTGCTGAACCCTTACTCACAGACCGTATATCGTAATTATCAAAAAATGACTCTGCAGGAGTCGCCAGGGTCAGTTCCACCCGGTCGTTTACCAAGGCACCGGGAAGTCATCCTTCTTTGGGATCTTATCGACAGCGCTAAACCTGGCGAGGAAATTGTAAGTCGCCTGCATGCTACCTCAATATAAATCTCACGGTCTTGTAGGAAGTAACTGGTATATATCGGAACAATTTCGATGCATCCCTCAACTCCAAAAACGGATTCCCCGTCTTTTCTACTGTGATCGAGGCAAACCACATCAATAAAAAAGAGGATCTGTTTGCGGCATTTAGGCTGACGGAGGAGGACGAGAAGGATATCCGTGCGGCCGCCCGCGACGAGCGTATCCGCAAAAGGATCATCAAGTCGATTGCACCCTCCATTTACGGCCACGAGAACATTAAGACTGCTATAGCGTTGTCGCTCTTCGGCGGTGTCCCAAAAGACGTCAAACGAAAGCATCGCATCCGTGGCGACATCAACATTTTGTTACTGGGGGACCCTGGTACGGCAAAGTCACAGTTCTTGAAGTATGTTGAGAAAACCGCGCACCGCTCCGTCTTTGCCACTGGGCAGGGCGCATCTGCTGTCGGTTTGACCGCGAGCGTGCGCAAGGACCCTATTACTCGTGAATGGACACTCGAAGGCGGAGCACTTGTTCTAGCAGATAAGGGGACTTGCCTTATTGACGAGTTTGACAAGATGAACGACGCTGATCGCACTTCGATCCACGAAGCAATGGAGCAGCAATCGATCTCGATTTCCAAGGCTGGTATTGTGACTACTCTTCAAGCGCGGTGTGCAATTATTGCTGCTGCCAACCCTGTTAGAGGGCGGTATAACCCAACGATCCCCTTTCAACAAAACGTGGAACTCACGGAGCCCATCTTGTCACGTTTTGACGTGTTGTGTGTGGTAAAGGACACAGTTGATCCCGTTCAAGACGAGCTCCTCGCTCGTTTTGTGGTAGGAAGCCACCTCCGGAGCCACCCCAACTTTGAGCCCGGGAAGGAGGAGATGGACGTTGGAACTACTCTTGATGCAGACGTACGTGAGGTTAGCAACGTGGACTGTGCTGATGCTCATTATTATACGGCAGCTCATTCCGCAGGACTTTCTCCGAAAGTATATCATGTACGCCCGAGAGAAAATCCGCCCCAAGCTGTACGATATGGACCAAGAGAAGTTATCACGGCTGTTTGCTGATCTTCGGCGGGAGTCAATGGCAACTGGCTCGTACCCCATCACCATTCGCCACCTGGAAAGTATGATCCGCATGGCCGAGGCCAGCGCGAAGATGTCTCTTAGGGAGTATGTACGCTCGGATGATATTGATCTGGCCATCTCTGTCGCCGTGGGTAGTTTCGTAAATGCACAGAAGATGTCCATTAAGAAAACTCTTGAGAGAGTAAGCAAATGTGAAGCGTATCAAAAACACCTGCTGATAACCCTTGGACTCGCAGGGCTTTCGCAAGTACCTTACTCAGGCCCGGGACTATGAGGAACTACTGGCTTTCATTCTTGGACAACTGGTCAAGGACAAGGCTCGTTTCCATCAACTGCAAAAACATGAGCAACCCGAGCTAGTAACCATCAACGTATCTCAACTCGACGAACGCGTAAGCGGAGTATTTTTATTGATGTAGTGCCACTCACATGATTTGATAGGCCAAGGAGCACGATATCTACGATACATCGCCATTCTTGCATTCAAAGTTATTCACAGCCAATGGTTACAAATTAAAGGGCCAAGTGATCGAGAAAAGATTCCAAATTTGATGGCTGCACGTGTTTCGTCAGCGGTGTATAACACTGACATACCTTGGTTAGTACAAATTGTGCGATGTCATGCGTGTGTATAATATCAATATTTGAACGTCAATGAGTGGCGATTATATACGTATCATAAAATAAGTGCGTCTGATCTCTAGGGTGTCTGCGAGGCCGGAGCTGGCTGCTCCTTTGGTGGTGGCGAGTTAGACGAAGGAACATCACCAGGTTGTAACGAGGACTCCGAAGGTGCCTCTACATTTTCATCGTCGTCGTCCATAATTTCTGAACGGACACATTATTGAGTGTACAAAGCGGTAAGAATGACCAACTTGCCTTCCCCGTAAACGTCGGGGTGTGCACGGAAACAATCCTGCATTGCCTTAAACTTCTCTACGCAGTTGATGCCTTTCGGCTCCTTGTCTGAGTAGACGAAACAAGAGAATGCTTCTCGGAACTGGGGACCACAGGGTCCGTGAGCCATCCCGCCGAGACATGGACAGTCCCAGTTTATTTCACCGGTTTCAGGATTGAATGCACCTTGCCCACCCGAAGAGTCTTCCTGGATTTCTCCCTGGCCTTGTGCATCCGATGGTACTGCATCGGCATCAGTCTTCTCTGTAGAAGGCGTCGCTATGATTGAAGCGGTTACTTCTGGTGTCGCCGAGGCAGACGGAACATGCTCCGACAAGAGAGAAGGCTCGGGTTTCGACAGATGTCGTTTTTGGGAATCTACACGTATATCATCCATAGGTCCTATACCACTTTGTCCAGAAAGGACGCACCATGAATCGGTTCAGAATCGAGCGATACATGCCGAGGGTTCGAGTTCCACATCCAAGCTAAATAAGTTGCCATGGTGAGCGAGGCTCCCACCACATAAGCTGGGTGTCCATAGCGTTTGAACGTTTGAGAGTTGAACGACGCGCTGGCACGCGTGTGGAGACCCCTACGCAGTTGAAGACGCACGCAGTGGCGAAACATGTCTGAGCCTGGTCAAAGTTGGAGGCCGGGTCGGCGTTTCCCACTGAAATTCCTTTTGGGCTAACTTACTAAACTTATTACCCGGTTTACTAATACTGTATTTACCAATATGCCACAGCTTCGAGGCGCACTTCAATGAAGCAATGAAAGTCTTCGGCGCAAGTGACATCATTGATAATCATAATACAATTTTACAGTTGAAGAAACCGCATGCTTTGAGTGAGGTTGCAATACTGTGATATATGACGCAGTGAGTTCCCCTGCGCGGGGTAAACCGGCGTCACACGCATCGTTGACCGAGGAGACGCGAAAGGACGGGAGCCACTCCTGCCCATTCGGTTATTCTCGCAAGCCTTTGGCGGTAGTATTATTCCAAGGTTGAAATGATTGTAAAGTACACCGTCGTTTACGCGTGCGAGTGATTGTGTGGGGTTAGCATCCCATGGTAGCTGCCCAATGAGCCTATGCAAAGGCCTGGCGTGCTTCTAAGATTTCTAACGAGAGCTTAAAGCTATAATGCGAATAATCAATTCTTCACGTGAAACGAAAGTACGCACCGGAGCAGACACACTACGCGAGTTGGAAGATTTCTTGCCACTTATTAGGTTCCATTTCACTGAACAGGGGGATGCCTTTTGCGGACACAGTGATGATTGATCGTACAGTACACCTTCCTTTTGCAATTTCGCCGCATGTTGAAAGGTATAAACTGCTATTGTTCTTTGCACCTGGTAAGTATGTCCTCAGTTGAGCATACTGGCACTGCAAGGAGTTTGACAGGTACTCTCACGTAATTTCTCCCAGTTCTCTGCTTAGGCCTCAGGTACCAGCTGCCATTGTCTAGTGAAGTCTGAATGGTGTATCTTTGACACACCATTGCGTATGTTCCACTTCCGGTGCATTAATAGGTACCGATACTGCAATTATGCAAATGGTTACGCTGACCATCGATATGGAACGTGCCAGGATCTATAGTGACTGCTGAAGTTCGATCCCGGTTCAAGAAGTCTGTGGCTGACACTGGAGCCTAGATGTGCTCAGTTCGTGACGAAACTGGCAGAGGCGAAGGGGTACAAGAAATGCTTGGCCAAGGAACAAAAGCCATCGGCCTTCGTGACAAGCGTGGCATGACATAAAAAGTGGAGCGGTTCGACTTCAACTATCTGGTTGCCTGGTCTTTTGTCACTTCTGTGAACGCTCCATCCTTGATGTTAATCCTACCCTATCTTCCTTCTCGTACGCTCCTTGCAAGATGTCTGTCGCTGGTCACGCCATTCTTTATGTTCTCATTCTTTTCCTTCTTGTTTCTTCAAGTATTGCCTCTGCCAGGCCGCTTCCGAGAAGTTGCAAGGCTAAAAGTTCAAGTGTCTCATTAGGTTCGAGCTCTTCCTTGACGGCTACAGCTCCGCCTTCCAAAACTCCTACAAAGACTCCCAATCACGCGTTTCCTACGACCTCTCCGGTGATTTCGCTAAGCAAGCCTGCCTTTTCTCCAGCCACAACTTCGATCCCAGTCCCAACCCCTACGGGCGGCGTGCCAGACTCGTCTTCAGGCTGTTTCCCTGCTCTGAACTTCAAGATGCCGTCAACGACCCCTGATACCTTGGACAATTGGTGGTGTCCTATGAATTCCGAGTACGCCTTCCTCGGGTTCAGTTATGAGGTTACCGCATGTATGTTTTGACTGCAGATTTATCTAGTGCGTCCTAACGCTTGCTGGAAGGCCAAAGTTTGGATCAACTCAAGACTGAGTTTGCTGACATCCGCAACAACTTCGATGGGAGATACGTTCGCCTATATGGTGCGTGTGACAATCCAGGTTTCTAGTATGTGTTTTCCGTTCTTTCGCAAAGCCATTTCTTATATTCGCAGCGATGATGTCGTAGATGCTGCATGGGAAGCTGGCGTTGGAGTTCACGCTTTGATTTGGGTACATACCATTTTGCTTAGAGCGCTCTTTTCTTGCTAACAATGCTGCCCACAGTTTGGCTTCGATGGTGGAGACGAATGGCAGACCCGTCGCGACTCCCTTATTTCCACCTTGACTAGCAACCCAAAGGCCAAATTTGTCACACGTGGCGTTCAGTTTGGATCGGAGCCCCTATTTGATAATGTTCTCCCCCATGAAGAGCTTGCCTCTCAGGTGCTGTTGGTCAAGACACAGCTTAGTGGGGTTAGCGTGCCTGTCACTGTCAGTGAGCTGGCTTTCGGCTACCAGGAACGCGGCGGCGCTCAAGATGTGCTGGATGCAATTGACTTCATCAATATTCACATGTTGCCATTTTTCTCTACGGAAGCAACAAGTGGTGCTGCTGCGTGGTCACAAGTACGGACGGACATGAATTGGTTCATTCAGCATGGCAATGGCAAAAAGATGTACTTTGACGAGGCGAGTTTATCACACTTCTCCGCTCTCGTGTTATAAATGACTTCTCTCTGGATTAGAACGGGTGGCCTTCAGTCACTTCTCCGGGCGTTCAAGCCAACAGTGCCCTTGCCGTAGCAAGCATTCCTAGCGAGTCGGTATGCAGACTTTGGGGTTGCGTCCATCTTCTCGAATTCATGTTGTCTTCAGGCCTACTATACCATGCTCGACAGCCACTGTGAGGACCTTAAAAATGCCCCCGGTGGTGGCATCGGATGGTTTGCACACATTTACTCTGAAAGCCAAGAGCCGGGATACGGGATTTATGCCAATAACGGTCAACTCAAGTTTGATTTCAAGCCGCGTACGTCTTGCTAGTGGATCTATGGCGCTTTTATATTTCAGAACCGCGGTGCTTGGCTTGATGCCATTTCAAGGTTCGCCTTATAGCGGCGCCGCTAGTTGCTGTGTCCAAGGAACGCTTGCGTTCCCTACATCTTCCTTCGCTTTATGCAGAGCATACCAATGGCGCAGTTTTTTTGATTGTACATATATTACGCAATCTGAACTTGAGGTGCAGATGCTACACAGTACTACGTTACAATCAATCTGGTCTAGAGTTTATGTTTGCAGCTAAATTCATGACTTATCCATACCACTTTCCACCGGGTTGATTTTTTACAGGAGGACGCTGGGGTATGGTAGACGATGTGATATTCCAGACTTGGATGGCGCGCTGAAAGACTGTCGGAATGGAGACATTGATACAGGAGCAATGAGTTACCTGCCATGTTGCCATGTCAAATTCCATAACGATCTGTTGTCGTTGTACGCCTTGAAGTCGATCCTCCATTGTTGGCTGCTCACAGAGCACTAGTTTCGCACGCAATTTAGCATTCAAGGCAGATAGAAAAGGTAAAGCTCACTAATCATAGGATCACCTTCCTCTGTGATCTCGAATGCACACTCGCCATCGCGGATGAGGAAGGATACATAAAAGAGGTTCTCTACAGACTGCGCAAAGTCATTCGGGTTGACGATGAATTTGAATATGTTGACGGGTCCCGTGGATTCGAGGATGTCTTTGATCTTCACGAATGAGATGAGAACACGTTTAGCATCGGAAAGATCGAATGTAACGCACAACGAGTACGTTCTTAGTTGTTTCATTATCAGACCGTTTGATGTCTTCTTCTTTGATTTCCTGTGGTCTACGTTCTTCCTCTTGAATCCTTTCCTCTTTCTGTCGCTTGACCTGAGCGCGCTTCTTTTGTTCTATCGAAAGAGGACCAAGCCTACGGGTGGGTTTAGCGACCGATTTGGCCCAGGCTTGGGTGAACTGGAGCATACATGAAATGAGTGACAGGAACTCTCCGGCTCTTAGCAAGTGCCTTCCTGCCGATCTTGTCCCAATCTAAACCGCCTTCTTCTTCTGCCTCAATTTCTGAACCACCTTCATTTTCCTCGAAGCATTGTCTGCCGCCCATGAAGCTAATGAGCTTGGTTACGAAATCGTCCATATCGAACGCTGCCGATCCGAGTTTCATTGCACGAGCTTTCTGAGCACTGATGCTTGAAACATTTCGCAAAATTGTCGAATCGAGAGTTGCTTCAGTGGGATTTTTGACTGCATGAGGTGTAGAAGGACGGCCGGAGGATCATCAACTACCATTCTGGGGTCACACGAAAGGGGTTGAAACCCACCCTTAGAGAATAGTTCATCAGCCTGGGCGACTTGGCCTACGAGAGCCTCAGCGTCAAGGTCCTGTGGTCTCAGATGCTCTGTACAGTTCAGGAGCTGAGTGGGCCGCACGCGTCGTGTCGCGGCTCACCTCCTGTTAGTTTTTCGAGTTGACGATATTTCTTGCGGATGTCGCGTTTCTCTTGGACATCTTGTTCTGGGTCGTACGGTAGACCGTCTATATAGGTAGGCTTCGGGTTGAATGACACCATCCTTGTCGTCGGTCGGGGTCTGTCGAGGAGTGAATCGCGTTGCAAACTCGACCAAACAAAGCTCTGGGACGCGACTCAGGCTTGGAGTGTGGGATCGCGTCTTGCCAGTCAGGAATAGCGGTGGTATGCCTGGACACGTTATAGACGTGAGTGTCATGGCACTGTCGGTTTTCCCGAGACCCTTAGGCATTTTTGTAGTACAGCAAGAGTTCACTGTCGGTCTGCAAAGGCCCCTCTCCATGCACAGGCTCGTCCATTGCAGTAGGCAGCTTGAGGTACGGCACGCTTGTCCCGAGCGAGTTCGGAGAGATAGTGATTTGGCGCCATTGGTACGTCTTTTTTTCTCATGGCCCCTGGCTGGGGTGCTGGGGTGCTGAGGATAGTTGGGAAAAAGGGGCTGCGTCACACCTGATATTCTGCGCATCCTTGCGACTGTGGACCTCAATTCCGTAACAGGCTTTAATACTCTGCGGTAAGTACTGTGCATCTCAATTGATTATTCTGTTCTCCTAGACGCTGACCTACACCCGAATTTTGGAAAGTCCCGAGGATCAGGGAAAAGTCCGCCGCGCTATAGCAGGCAGACGTGTAGATCCTGTTGACATACCTACATCTGCCAAAGCCATTGCAGCCCCAATGAGCCAACCTTTACAACCTCTCATGCCTCTACTGACTGCACCGGAACCCACATCCGCCAATCAGAGACAACGGAAACGGAAACAGCTGTCTGAAAGCTCTGAGCCTTCTGTTCCAAGCGTCTCTGGGGTCTCTACCAGCTCCCGCCCTCGTACTAACGACGAAGACGAGGAAGTTCTACTTATCGAGCCTGAACCAATCGATGAACTCTATTGCATCTTCAAGACACGTGTCGTCGGTGTGCAATATTATAAGGGTGCGTTCTCTCAAGCATTGACCTTGCTGCCATGTCGACGGGGTGTGCAGGTCTGGTGGGAGCCGGCGAACAGGTTACACTACAGAGAGAACCCAGAAATCCATATGACAAATAGGCGTCCTGCAGTCACTGACTGTCCGCTTGAATAATTCTTTTCAATAGGAATGCTATCAAGGTCGTAAACATCGGTGGCATGCAAGTAGGTCACATTCCGAAGGAGATCGCCGCCCGAGCAGCTCCACTCCTTGATAAGGGGTTAGTGAATTTGGAGGGTACCATGCTTTCCGGAAATCGTAAGTTGTTCTCGTCAACAACACTTGATGCAGTTCTCACAGGATTGTAGTCGGCGCATTTAGTTACTCCCTAGAGCTGTAAGTTGGATTACCCTCACACCTTTTTTTCCAGTTCTGATAAGGACATTTGTTAGGGAGCTGAGAATTTACGGAATGTCGGACAAACGTGACATCCTGGAGCCTCAACTCGCTTGGGCAACTCGCCAGTGGGGTTGGGGTGGACCGGGTGGACAAGTTCCCGGAGCGCTGTCTGCACCCTCTTATGCTGGTGCTGCAACGTCAGCTGCTCAAATACACCAGTCTCAGCCCGTTTCCCGCCGGAGACGTGCAACGAGCGTCGCCCTAAGTCAGTCACAAGACGAAGCTACTAAAAAGCAGCAGCAAGCACTCGCCAAGGCGAAGGAACTTGCACAAGTTCTCGGCACCCTTGAAAAAGTGGATGACGACTCCCGGCGTACATCGTTATTGGATACTCTTTGCACTGCAGACGATATCTTGAATTTGCCAGTACACCCAAACCCTCCAGGTGTTGCCAGTGGGGATCTTGTTGTAGATCTTTTGAAGCATCAGGTTAGCGATCTCCTTTTTTTTTTTTTTGGCTTGCTCGCACTGACGGGCTTTCTTAGAGTCAAGCTCTGCAGTGGTGCATCGAGCGTGAGCATCCTACCCTACCAACTACAGAGTCGGACAGGCCAGTGCAATTTTGGCAGTATCGCAAGGCAGGAAATAAGGTAAGCTGTCATCCTCCACTTTATTCACCAATTTATGTGACACATTTTAGCCCTATTACTTCAATCGTAAGTACCAGTGATTCTCCGCTTCCCGTGGAGTTTTTCTTAAATATTTTGGTCCTTCCAGTTGCTACCAAGACCCCGCAGGAGATCACCACACCACCAGTTCTTGGTCGTGGAGCACTGGTTGCTGATAGCATGGGTCTGGTAAGTAATTCGGCGTTCTCCGACATTCCTGGATTCTGAATCTTTACAGGGTAAAACGTTGACCATGCTTTCGCTTATCCTTGCCACGAAGAAGGATGTTCCGTCGGACCACTCTCAGGCTACTCTAATTGGTATTTTCATTCGTGACTGTGCAGCGTCGTCGTTCATCCGATATTTGGACAGTGGTTCCTCTTTCTGTGATGTCTAACTGGGAACAGCAAGTCGAAGAGCACTGTACAAGGGGTGCTCTTAATACCTATGTTTACTATGGGGCATCCCGTAGCATGGCAGCTGATGGACTAACCAAGTATGATGTCGTCATTACGACCTATCAGACAGTAGTTGTGGAGGCAGAGCCTAGCGTTTTCACGGACAGTCGTCTAGGTGGGCATGTAAAGAAAAAAAAGAAGACCGAGACGGGGCTGTTCGACGTGAAGTGGAAGGTTGGTTTAAAGAAGTCATCGCCCGAATGAATTGGCCCACTGTTTGTCGCAGAGAGTTATCCTGGATGAAGGTCATAATATTAGAAACGCAAAAACGAAGATGGCGAGGGCCGTCTGCAGGCTTACTGCTCAAAGGAGATGGGTCCTATCTGGCACACCTATCGTAAGTAGAATTGTTCTTGATTGTCAATCTACATTCCTCTCCAGATCAACTCGCCTAGGGTATGTCATTCCCACTTGAATCTGGTAACCTTTACAATACGCGGGGTTAGGATTTGGGTTCTATCCTCACGTTCCTTCAAATATGTCGACCCCTGGACGACGAAGATTTCTTCAAGAGGCTGCTCTTACGCCCCCTCAAACAAGGCGATCCAGCTGGCGTGGAATTACTCCGTGTGCGTCCGTTCAACATTACTTTCCGTGTTGTCCCTTAACTGAATTCTCAGGCGCTCATGACCCAAGTTTGTATCCGGAGAACCAAGGAGGTGAAATATTGTGTTATGTGACTTTTTTTTCTCTGACGACCTCTGCCACATAGATGAGAGATTCCCAGGGAAAGCCCCTAGTTTCCTTGCCCCCGGTGATGAAGTTCGGTGCTCAGAAATGATCGGCTGCTCATTACCATACAGGTAGATGTTACACTTATTCCAGTCACGCTTCACGAAGGGGCACGAGTAAGGACGCCACTTCATGGTTCCATCCATTGTTCTTACCGAGTGACGTAGGAGTTGTATGACGCTGTCGAAGCAGTATCTCACCAACGAGTGGAGAGCTTGATCAATCAAGCCGGCGGGATGAACACCATTGTAAGCACATTTTGGAGTCCCCTCACATTGCCTCACTTGCTCTGCAGGTCACCTCCAATGTACTTAGTATGCTCACCCGCCTGCGCCAAATTGCGCTCCACCCTGGACTGATTCCTGTCAACTACCTTGAGCAGCTACAGGCCACCGATGAGCTGCCTACACAACCTTCGGTGGGCCATATCACACCGGAACTGAAAGAACGTTTGCAGGCCCAACTATCTAAGCTGATCGAAGACAGCGAAGAGTGTCCGATCTGCTTTAGCGTATTGACGGATCCCAGGATCACACCATGCGCGCATGCATTTTGCCTTCGTTGGTTAGCTTGCCACTTTTTGGGACTTCTCTGGGCTCACAACGATAAAGTATTTCAGAAGTCATTGCAAGGGACCCGAAATGCCCTATGGTATATCATTATAATCTCACCTTCAATTTTCTAACCCATCTCAGGACCGTCGCCGCATCAACGCCGGAGAACTAATCGAATCTCCGCCGCCAGTAGAATTCACCCAATTACCAGCGAGGCACGATGACCAAGGCTGCAATGAATTGCGAATGGGATCATCGGCAAAGATCGACCAGCTAGTTGACTTACTGAAATTGCTTCCCAGCGATGAAAAGAGTTTGGTATTCTCTCAATTCACGTCCTTCTTGGACAAGGCAAGTTTTTTCGAGATCGCACGCGCGTGTACTAAGAGTTTGTGAACAGATCGGCGAAACTTTGAGTGAGCACGGGTGAGTTCGTACGGCGACCTCACAGTCATACGTTCCCAATTACTGAAACTGTCAGGATACCCTACGTGCGTTTCGATGGGCAGTTATCTGCCAGGAGACGGCAAGAAATTCTGGAGCGCTTCTCAATTCCGCTCGAAACCGAATCGTGCATTGATATCTCTACCGGAGTCACTGATACCGATGTTTATGACCTTACTGACGATGGTACTACTGAAGATGATGATCTTCACCAGGGAATATCTTCCCTAGTGGAGAAGAGCAAAGAGAAGGCTTCGGAAAGCATAATATTATCCAATGCTAATTCAAAGTCGTTGCTTAACGGTTCCATGCTCCAAGGCAAAAATCCGAAAGTCATGTTGATTTCCCTCAAAGCGGGTGCACTTGGACTGAACTTGACTGTTGCGAACAACGTATTTCTGTAAGTTCCGTGTTGCTTGATGGTGGTAACAGAGTTTAAGTGCTCTCCTGCAGGATGGACCCGTGAGTGTCATTCTGTTGGTATATCTTGAATCTGACGGGGACGTGTACGCGCCTACGTAGTTGGTGGCAGGTATAGTGCCCAGAATCTTGCCTTTTCTATATCTATACTTAGATACATCCAGGAAGGAATTGAAAGCCAGGCTATCGACCGGTGCAACCGGTGTGTTATGTGTCGCCTCTGGGGAATACCTCACAGTTGACGTCGTTACAGGATTGGACAGAAGAGACCTGTCCATGTCTATCAACTCATTGCCGAAAACACAGTAGAATCAAAGGTATACTCTGAATTACAAGGTACCTTTATCATGCAGTTTCTCATGATACTCAAGGTCATCGAAATCCAAGAGAGGAAAAAGAAACTCATTCAACATGTGCATACCTTTCCATCCATCTCATTGGCTCTATCGTAACCAAACTGGGGGCTGCTTTCATATATAGGCATTTTCGGGTGCGAAGCAAACTGAAACACAACGTGAAAGGCGGGAAGCCAGGCTGCAAGGTTTGTGTAGTGATGTGGTTGTCATCTTGCATGTATTTCTCTAAGTACGTTTTGGACCAGATCTCATCCAGTTGTTGGGCATCCAGCAACGTGGTTAAAATACGGTTGTCTAAGGAGACGTGTTGTGCGTGTTACATTTTGACGAAGGTGAGTAAGTTGAATGTGCGTACCTTTCGGTTTGGCTGATAATCTCTGTGATGACAGGTTTCGGTATGCGCCGTCTGCTATGTTAGGGTTGGTCTATTTCATATTTACATTGCACATCGAGGTTTCCAGAACTAGATTTTGTGGCTAAATTGGTAATAAAAGAGCTATGGGAATGTCATTGCTGTGCAAGCTACCGTTTCATCCAGTGTAGTGACTTCCGGAAAAGGAAAACCAGTAAGTCAGGTTGGAAACAGAGGTGCTTGAGGGCAACGATTCATGCATGTGCTGGTGAAAAACTGCCCATCTATACACACCCTCTACAGACGGATCCAATACAGTTCACCATGTAAGACGAAGATATCCAACAGACAAGTCACAATCCAACTAAGTAGTATGAGAACCGCGTTGAAACCTGTATCTACAAACCTCTGCCCTAACGTTCCCGTATTCCGTAGGGAGATAGGTACGAAGAAACAGGCCCAAGTAGTACGGCTAAATGCACATTTGCTCCATGATCATCCAGGGTATTGACCGCGGACAGGTGAGGTACTGTGGTAGCAGGGAGAAAAATAAACTGGGATAAATAAGAAGAAAAATAAGCTAGAAGACACGTAGCACAGTTAACGCCGATCCCCTCAAGAACAGGAGAACAGGAGTGGAAGCTCGGGAGTGAAACGTCCCCTTCTCGGTACGTCGAGTATAGTGGACGTAACGGGCTGGAATAGATCTTGTGGACGCGAAAGCCGTTTCTGCACAATGATCGTTGCACTACACTGTGCGGTGGTGGGAAATCGACCAGTTAGGGTGTCATCCCCGCAGGATGACGAAGTGTCAAACCCAAGTAGCTTCTCCCTGGTGCGAGAAGAGAATACTAAAACAATGAATTGATCGTCGAGATGTGGAGGGCAACAGACGATTACAGCGAATTCGGTCTTGCCGCCGAGAATTTCCGAGTGTCATATGGCGTGTGACACGGTGTGGTGGATGCATCGCGCCATGGTGTGTATGAATACCGACGAGCGCGAGGCGAGAAACGGTAAAGGAATACCCCAAAGGCTGAAGTACAACTCTTGGAATTTGATAAGTAGCTCATCGTTGAGCAGACACCTGCCTCGAGGAATCTGGGGGTAGCGGTGATGCTCCAGCAGGCGCCGCCTCCGGCTTCCGAACCACACCATGAAGACCTACATACCCAATATCTCTCCCTAGCTCCTTGACCATAGCCTTTCCCATGAGGCACACCCACCCTAGGCCTTCACCAGTGACTGATTGGGTGGGCCAGAGTAACTCCCCTTCTTCGTCCTCGATGTCTGGTTCATGCTCCTCATGTGCAGCTAGGCTCGAACCCATCATTCGTGCGAAAGTGATCGGGTAGTGCCGAGCCATAATGGGGAGCGTTAAGTACCGTTGCGCATGGTCCATGGAAGAGGACGCCGACAACACCGCACCCGACTGTTCCTTCAGCTGGTAAACCATTGCTGGCCCAAGGGAGACGGTGGCTTTAGCAGCGGCGGCAACCATGGCTGGCGTAGGACTGGGTCCATCCGATCTATTACTGACGTGTGGAAGCAGGTGGCGTGACAACGGCAGGGTTGCAGGGTTGGTGGCGTGTGAGACCCGTGCAGAAGATAATGTCTGCGCCACGAGAGAATTGCTTGTGCTCGGAGTGCCCCCCGCGCTGCCTGTGATGGGCGTTGAACTGGCACTACTATCAGGAGCAATACTTGCGGGAGAAGGAAGCATCGGTGGAGTCTTTTGGGGGCCGCTGACATGTTGCCCAGTGGTACTCGCCGATCCCATCTCCGTCCTTTCCGCCTCCCGGCTGAGGGCAGCCATCTCCGACTTCATCTTGGCCCACGCACGATCCAACTCAGGGTCAACGCTCGTTTTGGCCGTATAATAGAGAATGCGCGAGTGGACGAAAGCTTCGATCATCCAACTGCGGGGGGAGATGGGGGGGGGACAACCAACGCGTCAGCGGAACGGCGGAGACAACGTCAAGAATGCTCACATCAAGCCCAACAGGGCCTTTTCGCGGTCCCCGAGCACGTCCTCGGACTGCCACTTGATCTTGCACCAGTCAAGAAAGGCTTCAATTGTGCCCCAAGTTTCACGATGGCACGTTCGCCTAATGTATTCTCGGCACCATATCGAGTACGTGAAGCATACCAAAGCATCAACTAGTTCCAGGCGTGCAATCAAGCCACCGTGTTTGTGATACGGAGAATTGGGTGGAGGCGGGTCGTTCAGTGGACGATACTCCTTGTGAGTGGGAGGATAAGTGGACCAGAATCTTGCATCGCCTGAATACTTAAGCATCCTGCCATATCTATGATATCTGTCGTGCAAATCTTCAAATGTAGCAAGTGCGACCTTGCCTCTCCGGGGCCTCCGGACAGGTACTGCTGTTGAGAGAACAGGAAGCGCCGAAGGACGGGAAGTAAGAGAAACAGAGTCCTCTCTGAGTTCACCATCTTCAGATGGCTCAGAGCGAAGGCTGTAATTAGGTACTTGATTAGAGGACCTATGGAGTGGGGCTAGTAACGGTGGCTGGGGTTGCTGATAGTGGTGGTAGTGGGGGTGATGGAGTTGAGAGGACCTCTCTGAGGAGCTGCTGATGCGAGGCCGCTTTACAAGTTCATGATCTTGAGAAGGTGCATGCTTTCTCTTGGTGAAGGACGGAACAGGGGAGTTTGACCGGGAGCAGGGAGGAGAAGGTGGCAACTCTGGGGGCAGCGGTGCCGACAGAGAGCCCAATATCTGCAGCGGCGTCAGGAACAAGCGTCAAGATGTCAGAAAGTGAGTGGCACGATGACCTCGAGACTCTTGAGCAGCTGTTCGCGCGTCCATTTGCTGAAGGAGGTGGGATAACGAGGGTGAGAAGAGATGGGGGTGGGGGAGATGAGAGAGGTTACCGTTTCCTGAACTTAACGCTGGAAGATGCCACGGAGGACGATGAGGACGACGCCGCCTGACTGGACATTTTCAGAAGGATGACTGTAGAGGGAAGAGAAAGCAATGGCCAGCGCAACAATGATGGCTGGAGGATGTCACTCAGGATTGGATCCGCTACCAGTGGAAGAAACGCGAATTACTTATTTATTTATTTATTTATGTATGTATTAAGTTGACTGTAATATCTGAGTGTTCCATGCCAGCCGTCACAGTATTAGGTCTGTCCTCGCCACTGCCCGGGCCTTCGACAATGCCGCCAGAGACCCCGTCCCTTGGGGACCAAGTGCGACGATCCCATGGAGGACGATGATGGTCTTTGCAGTGTCCAGTGGCCACACGTTCTTGGCCATGGCATGACGTGACGGGCTATCACCCTCAGATTCAACGTTCAACGACCAGCACACGTTGCCCTTCTCGATCGGCCGCACGACCCTCCTTCCATGCCTCTTCAAGAAACGACTACCCCCAGTGAGCATGTTAGCGACATTTCCCATTCACATTCGCAGGGAAGCCCTTGCCAAAACCAGATAGCACACCCGGAATGTATAGCCTTTCATGAATTTCATATCGGGCCTGCGTGCCCTTGTCTGGTTTTGGTCTTCGACGTAATTCACCGATGCGGCTTGGATTCGTTTCAGAATCGTGTAGGCGCATATGGGTCCCACCCCAAGCATCATGAGCTCGCCTCACCCCTTCGACTGCTAAACCCCAGCCGTTTTCTCCACCGAGTCCCCCCGACTCACTCCTGCGCGAAGCCAGCTATCCCTGGAATTCTCCTACATACAGGACCACTCCCAATAGGACCCAGTGTGTCCCCCAGGAACCTCTTCCTATAAGACCCTGACCCGTATATAGTCTTTACGCCACACACGCACCATACGTGTACGCTCCGTAACGTGCCCAATTCGACTCATCTCCCCCTCAGTTGGCGACTGTGTATACTCTTAACGCCGTCTTCATCTTCTTCATACCTACGATACATTCTGGGCCTCAACGTCGATTGACAGATGTACTGATTAACGGTAGGGAAAGGACCATGCCAACTTCCCCTTGTCCGGATTTTGCAGGCAGCGATCACGTTCCCTTTTCCAAAGATCCGATCTCGCCGAAATTAGATACTGATTACTCTTAAGGCTCTGTCGCTCAAATGGTCGTGCATCCGTACCGACTTGAAAGCCATCCCCCACAGTGAAGTCGATTCGACACATTTCCCCACTCTTTGGTTTCAGTTTTCTCGTTGAATGCCGTTCATAAAATGACTCATCGGGGGCCCTGCTTTCGTTGGCTAAAATATTAGAATATGTGCCTAGAATACACCTAGTGTTTGACATCACTGAGTTCTTCCCGCGGCAGCACGGGTAATCTAGGAACCGGTCGGCAACTTGGCCGGAAAACCTGCGACACTCAGTTACGAAACTTGTTAAGGCAATGAACTCGCCCGGTGACCGGCTTTTATTGCAACCCTTCGTAGAAGCTTCCTCTAAAGTTCTGGTTCTGCTCGCCCTCCACTCGCATTTGCTGCTCTGATAAGAAAATCGTCGACTTATCTGCGTTTTATGAGCCTATCAGATAATGATTCAATCTGTCACATGTCGCATGTCCAGATGTGCTAATTCATTCTTCTCTAGTTTACAAACATGCAGTCACAGTGGTATCTGTTTGTGCACTCTAACAACACCATTTCATTCTGAGACGAAGGATGTTTCTTACTCTCAAGAGCACAGTATATCCTACATTGTTGTCTTTGAGCAAAGGGTGTGGTGAACATTGTAAACAGCCCGAGTAGGTCACAAGGCTCAGCCAACTCTGTACATTGAAACTCCACAAATGAACCCCTGGCAGGCACCAGTCAAGCGTCCCACAGCCATTCACAATCACGACCCGCCCTTGGCATGCTGTAAGACTGCCCATACAAGTTGGGTATACTCTTCCGCACCACTCTTGTTCTCCCACTGAATCAGCGAGCTCTCAACGAGAGAATATGCTTCTTGTGGAGAATGATCTTCGATCCACCGCACGTACTCTGTCTCTTGCCAGCCATGCAAAGTATGTGGAAGCGGTATTGGAGAGCGAACAAGAATGTGGTGGAGTACGACAATCGGTGGGAGACCCGCCGTACGCTCAGAAGATGCCAAATGCGAGTTCTCGAGGAACAGCAATGGTCTATAACTCTACGTCAGATATGGGAATGTTACTGAAGACGGAACTCACCGCATAGCTCTCAGTATCTTATATTCTTCACCTATACTTTCGAGGTTTCCACCACGCTTACTCTGCAGGTTGTCGACCAAGAAAGCACTGAGGGCGAACTCAAGTTCAGTCATATCTGTTGTGAGCTGTAGCTTCCCGATCTCGGTGAGGGGATTGGCGATCGAGGCGTGCAACACAAATGTCCTAATAACGTACTTGACGATGTCAGGAATCCTGGGATCATCAGGCAATCAGCATCACTCGAAAGAATGAGAGAGAGGTCCTAACCATGGTCGCGCAATTTCCGCAGCGAAATTACTAAGAACGTTGGCCTTGACAAATTCTAGCTTGTCAACGAGGTCTTTCATATACAGGCTAGGCGCAGCCATTCCAGCCATAGAGTCCACTGACTTCTGCAGGTCTACTCTGTGAATTCGAGATATGATTGCTGCGATTTCTTTGCGTATGGCGGTAAGCAGCGGGTCGACGACGGAGTCATATTGCATATGGATTTTCTGCGACCAAGGGTTAACCGAACATGATCATCTTTACGGATGCCCAATAGGGAGCCTACATTGATACTAGGTTGAATTAGCGCAGAAATCGTTTCCGGATGGTCTTCCATGAATGTGCTTAGTTTCGTGTAGGAGTAGTATAGGCAACTAGCAACTTGACCGTTCAGAATCTGTTGCGGCGTAGCCAGTGGACCCAGTAGTGAAACCGCTGAACGCTCTGTGGAGATCTAAAGCATACTATTCATTTCTGGTCGGCGACTCACTGCGGCGACAAGATTACTCACCAGGGCACCTGCCTTCGTGGCTACATTGTCCAGGGTCGTCGCCACGTTTTTGGCAACAGCACGCACCAGTAAGGGGTCAAAGCGAGCAGAATCCAGTTCATTGGTGATCAGACGCGCGATAGCTATACCGTCACTGGCACTCGGGGGAGCTCTTGTGCCTGCTGAGAAGGCTTGCGAAACCGCCTCATTGAGTCTTGTTAACGAACGTGAGAGGTAGATCCCCTCGAATGTAGACAGCGCGCGTAACACAAGCACGGTCTCCGGTCTAACGAAATAGTCAGACAATAGCACCCAATCTATGCTAGTTCTTCACTGACGATTGATGAGATTCGGTGTATATGGTATCAGTATGCACGGCTATGCTGGCGAAGAACTCATGGAATAGCCGCAGAAGCCTCAAATATCCAGAACTGAGGGCTTGCTGAAGAAAGGTCGAGCCTGCACTTGTGAACTCATCTTTGTCTGCGGAAGAAACCAAGGATGCATACTTACTCTTTGAGGCGTCCCGACAGCATTTCTCTAGCGTCATTCCTAGGGATGCCCAGAAAGTCGAGCTTGGTTTGTTCTCCAGCGACTGAAATAGTTTTACAATCTGTAAAACACATCTCCCGTCGGACTCACTACAACACGTGCCTTCATTGATACGTCTAGGAATGATACTCCCGTCGCGGGATCCTTTTTTAGGTTCAGTACCTTCTCCAACGTATAGACCTAAATAACCACGACGAGTCAATATATGTGGGTCTCTCAAAGGACGGTCCCTTTACTTTAACACAACAGCCTGACATTTGCTCTATCAGCGACTCGAGCCTTGCCCATAACGCAGCCGTGAACTGGGGTGCGGTGACACTCGTCGGCTCGGTTCGCACACGGGATTTGTACAGCAGACTTTGGGAAACCTGATGGGGGTCTACGATGATTCAAGAAATTGCAAGAGTAAAAATAAAATAAAAGGGTCAGTGGACATCACCACAGGGACGGACAGAAAGGTGACATACCCTTGGCAATAATCTCCTTGGACAAACTCAAGAGGTCAAACGCATTCCGGATGCGACGCTCGACAGCATCGGACAAATCTTTCACGAGGCTCGCGACGAGTCGTGGTAGCATTCGGAGATTGTGCGCTGCTTGTAATGACGAAGCTAATAGCGATTGATCCTTGAACATCATGATCAGTTTCATGATCTACTCGACCGAGGATCATAACGGGAGACTTGCTAGTGCAGTAAGCCCTTGTATGACCATGGCCTCAACCTCTTTGGTGACCTTTGTGCGCGTGTCTGATATGAAGGGTATATGCGCGGCTACAATATTGACGGAGCGAAGAGGGACGTAATTGGAGTTCCCTACTGACGTGGCTCCAAATTGGGAGGCGTCTTGCTGATCGCCTTCAATATCGGGTTCCTCATCGAGTAGTGCACCTGGCCCAAGATCAGCTGTGACCTCGATCGAGGACTCCACAATAGATGAGAAGTACCTAGTTCTGTGATACTTAGGGCGGCCTTCGCGACCACCCTCCCCTTCTCTTCACGGCATTCTGCAGACAACCCCTTCCCGTCGACTGCACCAACATCTATGGGTGCATCCCGTTCGCCCATCCCACTAGCACCCAGTTCATACCGAACCAACTCCTCCGCCAGTGCTTCGAGCCTCTTCTCCAGCAAGAAAAACCTCCCGACGCGTCTAAGTGCATTATTCGCGTGATGGATTCGCTGTAGGCGAGTAACCTGCACCTGGAGAGATTCGTATGGCAGACGGATTTTCCGTCGCAGCCTGGGTAGAACCCGTCGATATACAAACTAGAAAGGTCGTAAAAACTCAGACTAACTCACTGGTCAATGGATAGCTCCACATCATTCAATCCCCGTCGTACGGAAGCCAACAGCCCCGACAAGTGCCTCGTATTTGAGGAGTACAGCAACAAGTCCTCGTGATGAGCGGTGACCTACGGGTTTGTACACCATCAATGCCTACAATATGATAATGGTTGCAACTGCACACACCAATGCCTTAATCTGCTTGCTCACATCCTCGATGCCAAGGTCAAGTTTCGAAATCGCAAGTGATATGTCTTCCTTCGCAGGTTCTAGTATCGACAAGGTGCCCAACATAGACCGTGGTCTACTCCCCCGAATCTGAAGTTGTCCAAGTACATGTGTCTCTGTGGCCGAACCCGCGGTGGGAGAAGGTATGGCAGTAGATGGAGATGGGTAAGGCTCGCCTGATAGTACCGCGTTTGCGTATTCGCCTGCATCAAATTCTGGTATGGCGAAAATACTATGGTCTGTTTAAAAAAGTTGTCTCAGGTCAATCAATTGCATTCATGAACAAGCCAGAGAGTGGAAAGAGAGACCTGCCATGCTCCACCCTTGTTGCTACCGTCGACTCCTGTAAAAACAACAGCTCTCCCACGTGACCAGCGCGTACTACCTACAGACAGCAGTACCATCACTTGACCAGTGTTGCAAGACGCTAACCACAGCACACCACGTCTCAACTGTACCTGTGGACGAGGGGAAATCAATATACGGAAACATCTGCAACTCTGTATCATTTTGTGTTCAAAAACCGGCATCGCTCTGGCATCTTCTACACCACACATCCTTCTACGTGCCCATGTATTTTTTTATTATAAGTACTGATGCGATTGTGTAGTTCTAAAGCTGTGTTTTTTGATGTTGCAACACCACTCAAGTGATAGTAAAGAAAGAAAGTTCGGACAGCCTTGTGCAGGCAGCACTATTACGTGGCAGTGGATCGGCAGTCACTGGGCCAATACAATAATGGTATTACGCGCCCGTTGGAGTGCGTTCTCGTGATAGAGGCACCCGCAGCTGTGGCGCCTGCGCAGCCACAGCCTTTGGCAACGTTGCAGCAAGTATAAAATGCCACAACCACATGTGACTGCGGACGCATTAAAAGCCCACTTTCTACTTCATACTATTCGACCACCATGCTTTCAAAATCTGTTTTCCTCCTCGCCGGCGCAGGTTTCGCCGTTGCACAATCGTAAGCTGACTCTCATCCAGTTTGAGCGTGGACCATGACGTTTCTTCTAGTATTTCTTCCCAGTGCTCATCGACGTTGGTAACCATTGCCGGTTCCCCCGACTCCGCGTGTCTCAACCCCAGTGGAATTGTCCAAATTGCACTCACTAACTCGAACTCATCTATCATCCCTGCCGTTGATTCCTGGTTGACTGGACTTTGTGCTCTCGGTCCATGTAGTAACTCGTCCCTTCAAGCGGTCGCCACGAACCTCACTGGTGGTTGTTCTTCCGAGCTCGCGAGTCTTGGTTTGACACCCAACGGCTCGACGAACCTGACAGTCTATTTGGAAGAAGCTTACCCTACTCTTCGCCAGGTCTTATGCTTGAAAGAGTAAGTTCACCGTCCTCGCTTCAGGCATGCTGCTGACAGCATGCCCCCACCCAGTACCTCCGCGAACGAGCTTTGTGCTACAGAAGAGCTTACTGGGGTCCAAAATTCTACGGGCACATTGACGATCAACAATTTCATCAGTGTGGTTGGCCAGATTGTCTCCGGTAGTGGCTCTATTCCGCAGAGCGTGACCTGCAGCAACTGCAGTAAGGCAGGATATACTATTGCTGACCAGAATTTCCCTGCGCTGGTTTCAAACACTACGAGCACGGTGCAACAGACTTGTGGTTCTTCCTTCACAGGTTTGTGAACGCTATGCGCTTTTCCTTCTGTTTCTCAATCAGTTTCCGTAACAGATGGCCAAGTTCCTTCTGGCATCGAAGAGACCGCATCCAACAGCTCCAGCTCCAGCGGAGGTAGTACAGGTGGAGCAGTCTCTCTCTCCGTGAACAGCTTGAGTATGGGGGTCACAATGCTTGTCGTGGTATCATCCGTCTTTGCCATCTTTGCTTGAATGCGTTGGTTGCAATGGTTCCATGGACACTGCTATGTCTTTTTGAGTCTTTTGAACTTTCACCTTATGTACAGTAATGGACTTGATTACATAAATCTACGGACCTTCAAAGATAACTCGATAATACAAAATCTTGACGACTTTCATCTCCTTTGTCTCGTGGCAGTCACGCCAAGTTTTGCGGGCTTTACTGACGTTCTTTGCATTACTACGTACCCAAGTTCACTTTAACGAAACGGGAGGTTCATATCAATATAGCAGATCCCATCGCGGCACCTATGTCAGCTGCCTCCGCACTATCCGATCCCCCCTCCTCTCCATCGGCCCCAACAGACGGTGCCACAAGTGACTCGGGCCTCGCAGAATGGGCGAGTAGGATCAAGGAGATGCAGCGCCAAGTTGATGCAGATGAGGACACTGAACAGCGCCGTCTGGAAGAGGAAATCGTAAGAACAAGGCTTGCGAGACAGAGAAGGCTCAGGACAGGACAGAGCGGTGATTTTGGCATCGGAATGAAGGGAATTGATTTGAGTAAGTCATTTGCTCAGAGAAAATCATGTTTCTGCTGCTTGTTATGGGTAGTCTGACTTGAGCCTCGAGAAGAGTCTCCCACAGGTGCAGTCCGCCCCACGGAATCAGATGAACCGATCAATTCCACTCGCGAGAAACCGACTCCCCCAGTAACATTCCCCAAGCCTATAGCCAAAGTTACAACAGCATCTAGCGTGAAACGTGCTCCGATATCTCTTGCGGAATTCATGGGTGGCTCGGCATCTGGGCCCCGCCTGAAGCGGCATGAACCCCAGATAGATGCCAGCCGTGCATACGATGGTCGTATGGATCACGGTCCTGTTCATCCAATATTTGGACGAGGCGGCGTCGCAATGCCAGGCATGGTAGGGCAGAGGGGTGAGAGTGCATCGGCCAGAACCACAGCCACCATTGCAACTGCGCCATCGCCTACTGACTCACCGGTACTGTCTAATGGACCTCTGGCGACCAATCAGCCCCGCCCTCGAACAACTAGTACTCTGGCCGCTGCCCTCCGATACGTTGAGAAGCTCAACGAGCAGGCACCACCGCGGGCACAGACTCCTAGGCTTTCTGGCCTCGGAATCCGGGAACGTCGTATGAGCACACCTGGGTGCAGCTCATCGTCGGAAAATCAAGTTAACGCTTCCGCGACGACATTTAGCCCACGATCTGAGAATTTCACCGAGAAAACTATAATACCTGATATCATGGCAAACCCCCCAGCCACCCACTCTGCGACAGACCCTCCTAAAGTGTTTGTATCACAAGCTACAGAACCAAGTTCAAAGACGTTCATCAGCGATGTCCGAAGCAGACAGCCCATTTCTGAGGCCCGCAATAAAGCACTCCCTGACGGTGCTCGGGCGGGCGCCCTGATGCAAAGTGTTCCAGGTACATCTATAAATCCTCCTCCCTCGACTCCATCTACTTCTCCGCGTGTCCTTCCTGGGCCCTTCGCATCTTCGGACCGGATGACCCCTGACTCACAGTCTGAGCGTGGAAGCGCGTCCGCGTTCCTTCGTCCACGTACCAATTCTGCAAAGGATCCGACACCCTCTATCAGTCGACTTCAGGGCCGCGGTTTCGTGCAGAGTGTTGTGCGGGCTAGCGAGGCCGGATCCCAGGCCAGACCGGTCAGCGTGAAAAATGTATTGTCTTCTCCCTCCCAATTTTCGGTGGAGGGTGACTTACGGGAGAAATTCACCCGGCGGGCGTCTGTTCTGGACCGATGGCAACCTGGGATGAACACTGCCCCACCTTCGCCTTCACACAGAATGTCTTCCCCAACACGGTCTCAGATTGGCGACCTGAGACAGGGTCAGGATAACTCGAAAATTGTAACGCACGATACTGGCAGGTCTATAAGAAGCGCGGTGTCTATGTCTGCCATTCCAATGATGGCCGTCAACAAGTCAGATGCAATGTCGGAGCAGGGTGTGGACAAGAAACTCGGTTCTGCAAGCACGAAGATCACGCTCATCAAGCCTGCCCGTACGGGCGACAGCCCTCCGGTCCCGGTTGTCAACGAGCTGGGGATTAAAAAGGGAGGCTTGACTATGACGGAAGTTGTTACAAAAGACATCAAGGAGAGAGACAGAACTATTCCATCGATACCAAGGTTAGGGATGTCGGGATCGCCATCTTCCGGGAAGCCATTGAGTCATGTGCGTCCTCTTCGGTGACACTGAGTGGAATCGATGGTTAATGGATTTTACTTTTTGATCGATTTTAATCCTTTCTTTCATCTTGGTTCCTCATGCTTTATGCCACAATCGCCATGCTACCCGTCACGTTATTTAAATGGTGTCATGCTACGGTTTTTTTTAATAATTGCACGGTTTCTTGCGGTATTGGTGTCGCTCAGCCAACCAAAGACAGGGCAAAGAAACCGCGGAAGATGGCGAGGTTTGAAGAAATCAAAGCTTCAGAACCTGGGAGATGTGAAGTCTCACCAGCGGGTTCCTCAGCGCTGGGCGTACATTCTACCAAGTCCAGCTCCCTCTCTGCAACTGAGACTCGGTTCCCTACCTCAGATACCCAGCATCGCAGAAACCCGGTCGGGCCTGCCGTTGCCTCACACCCTGAGTTTGCACTTGAAGCCAAAGTCTCCCCTCCAAACGCCTCAGGACGTATCGCAGGGCTCACGCCTACCATGCTCCTTCAAGGCGGGCAAGGCGACAGCTCAGGAACTACGACTAAAGATAAGGAGGGACATACTGTGCCCACGACGCCTGTTCGAAAACCGCGCATCCCATCCACAGGAAATCGTGCACGCGTTATGGACGTTGCCCAGGTTATGAATGGTGCCCGCCAAAGCTCGCTGCCGATATGTCTTCGTCAAGGGCCCCCCACAAGTCTAAGTTCAGATTCGGGCTTGGATTCTATCCTGGCTCCGTCAGTGGAGAGGCGGAAATCGAACTATGAATCGCGTCCAGAGCTTGCGACGCCGGCAGTGAAAGACGAAACAGCACTACTTTCCACGCCGATTGATACGTTATCGAGAACAGCTGAGATAAACGATGACGTCAAAGAAGGCCTCACAGAACTCGTCACTAAACCTCTCGAAAGGGCTACTGCAACTACGGGGGAGTCTGAGGTAGTGCGCATTGGTGGGTGTAACTGTGCTTCGAAGCCAATGGTGAGAACTAACGGAAGATTAGACCATGTGGATGAACCCCTACCGAGGATGGACGTCAAGGCTCTTCTCGAGGCAAACACTTCGTTGCCCTTTGTCCCGAGCCCTGATCTGACCACCATCTCGGTTGAGGTTATGAGCGTTCTTCACGAGAATGCCACACTCGTTCCATGTGATACGAGTATCCTATACGACACAGAACTTCTCGTAATCGTTTACCGTGCGAGGTCACACAAAAGTGGGCTTGCAACCACCAAGGTGTGGTGCTGGCAGGGGCGAAAGAGCCACTGTGGTATACGGGAAGAGGGGAAAGTTGGGGAACTCGCACGCAGATACGGAACGTCGCCTGTATGTCATTATATTCATTTGCATCCCCTGGTTACCACTCGTTTCGGTGCAGGAGTACGTCCATCAGCAAAGTGAACCGCCTGAATTAATCCATGCGCTGGGTGGAAGACTTGCAATACGACAGGTATGTTCCACAAGCGAACTCCCTATCGCACCAGTGGCTAACCCTTACGTGGCAGGGAAGCAGGGCCCACTGGTCATCAGAGAACACTACAATGCATGTCATCAGATCGAACAGCAACCAAATACTGATTGACGAATTGGACCTTGTACGTTTAATTACTATTATCCATCTGTCCATCTCCTTTCACTCACACCCACTTATAGAGAATAAGGAATCTCTGTTCCGGGTACAGCTATTGCATTACCATCATGGACAACGTCTATGTATGGTATGGTATCGGCTCGGTATCTGCGGAACGCTCAGCAGCATTAGAATACGCGAAATCCTTAGCGACCAGGGCCACCACCATCATCGAGCTCACCGAGGGGGTGAACGATGGAGATGACGACATGTTCTGGATGATCATGGGCGATCCCGAGTCCTATGCCAGAGCTGATTACTGGAGGTGGAGGCAGAACTCGACTCCTTCTGAACCGCGCTGCTGGCTGGTTGAGCTCAGCAACGCGGATGCACCGGTATGCGTCGTGTTGGCGCTGGTATTTACAGTAACTCTGAGCCCATTCCGCAGGTCCGTCCGGTCTCAGTCTTGTCCGCAGGGATCATCTTACAAGAGTCGGTGTACGTGATCGACTGTTGCTGGGAGTTCTTCGTTTTAGTGGGTAAACGCGCACGAGGGAAGCGAGCTGATATCACACTGGCTGTAAACACGGCAATGGTATCAGTTGTTTCATCCTTGCCGATGCGATATCTAGGACTCAGAAACGATCACAGGTCATGTCGAAACTCGACACAGAATCCAAGCCGTTCTTGCCGACCGTGCATGTTCTTATTTTACCGACACAACTTCCCTTGGACATGCGGCTCGCGTTCCGGAATCTGGATGAACTAGTACTAGTTAGTCCGCTATTTTGTTAATGATTCACTGATTTGAATCAATTTCGTCAGAATGACGGCCTCATACCGGACCATATGAATATCCTCTCTGTCAAAGAAGCAGTAGAGCACGTGAGTAGAACTTGATAGATATGGACGGCTTCACTGACGGCGACACCAGCTTCAGACGCTGGAATGGGAGAAATCGGCTCTGAGAGACCGTACAATGCTCCCCCTAGGTCTTGATACTTCTGATATTCCTCTGTCATGACCTTGTATGCTTGATATACACACGGAAGGATACCCCTAGCCACATCTCGTTGTTGAGGCCGTTTTCGAGTCTTTTCTTATATACAGAGGTCTGTTGTCAGCTCCTAAGTAACCTCAGAAACAGTTACAAATGTAACTCTGACCTTGCTGGTTTTCGCTGTGTTGTTGCCCGACTCGTGGGAGTTAAGCACGACTGGAGTATGAAATATCTCTACGGTATTGGCTGTGGTCAGTGATATCGGCCGTTGTGGTGGCACTATCGACTCTGATACTCGACGAAAGGGACGCCACGCAGTTCCACCGTGGCTGCATTATTACGTGCCGAACATTGACGAACCCCAAGCTCATTGCACGACGTCGAGTGGGTCTTCCGCGCCATCGACTATCAATTGTACCTGCTCACGTCTCAACATGAACCCACGAACGCTGATCTCTGCTATCGATACGCAACTCGTACATGAACGGAGGTAGTAATTCACCAATATGAGAACACATAATATCGCGGGAATGCGACGGTCAAGCCCAATGTCCGGGAATAACAGGAAGGGAGGCAGACAGGCCACCGTCGATCGCGATATTCTGTCCATTGACATAACTGCTCTCGTCTTCAAGGCAAAGATCAGGAGAATGCGAACGCTTAGGAACACGCGACTTACCAGATGCCAAGAACAGGGCCGTTTGAGCGATTTCTGAAGTCTTATGGTTAGCACGTGTCGGTTGCTTACGCCACGAGATCGTACCCTGTGGAACGCCGTACCGACCAAGTGGATTTAGTTGCCCCAGCTTGCCGCCAGTGCCTCGCTGACGAGCAAAGTCGAACATGTCTTTCGTCATGTTTGTTTCGATCAGGCCAGGGCAGATCGAATTAACGCGAATGTCGGTCCTTTGTAGTTGATATGCGCCGGTCTTCGCGATCGAATTTACCCTTTGTGACAGAGTAAGACAAACCAACGCGATGTGAAGAAAGGCCTGCTCACGCAGCTTTGCTTGCGCTATCTGTCATGGGGTTTAACACTCGGACGAATAAGAGGATAATAATGCTATCTCACAGTCAATCGTACCAGCACCCGAGCGTAAACCAGCCACTTGGGCGCTCCATCAGTGCGGCCTGACAACAAGGAATGCCTGGACAAACCGGAAGCCGTCAATATGATACTGCCTCCACTTAGAGCCTTTCCCTTGGAGGGATCAACATGCATCATTGCCCGTGATCCATGCTTCACCGCTAGGAAGCATCTAGGGGGAATAAGATGGTGCAAGGAGAAGTACGAAGGCCACTCACGACAACGAATTCACGCGAATTGACTCCATGAAAGCATCTGCCGTCAAGTCTTGAAGTGCTTTATTGTTGAGAATCCCAGCCTAAGATACCACTTGGTCATAACTAACAGAGACACGAAACTGCTACTGACGTTGGCGAAGAACACATCCAATCTACCCTCTTCTTTGATTGCTCGGTCGCAGACAGCAGATATAGCAGTGTCATCAGCGGCGTCCGCCTGGATGACGGTAACCTATTGACGCCATTGAGTAGGTTACTGGGCAAAAACGTTTGACTGACTTTGACGTCTGGATACAAGCCCCTGATTGTCGACTCCAGCTCCGGCAAATTCTCTGCGGAAAAGTCTAAAAGGTAGAGGTGACGGGCACCTAGTAGTGTCTGTCGTTGGTGTAAGCCCGGCGAGAACTCTTCAAACCCCTACCTTCGCGCGCAAATAGCAGGGCAGATGCGCGTCTGGCCAGATTGTCAAAATGGAGTGGCACACGAACAGGAATTGCAACATTACCCTATACCATGTAACGAACCGACTCCCGTTATGATACAAGTCTTATCCCTGAGCCGCTGTGCGCGGGGCAGGCTGTTCAGATGAGATTGTATTTGAGCGATACGGCTGACCGTCCGCTGGTAATGCTCATCAGCGGTAGGCAAAGGTCTGGCAACAGCGTGGGGGTTGCGCGCGGACATGTCGGGATGTGTGAACCAGTAAAGCCGCTGCTGCTTATATTTTCACCACTCGTCCTACGTGGTGAAACGTCGGATAAACCCAGTTACCAGCAGTGTCCTAGCGCCTAACAAAGCGCATATTGTAATCTGGAACAGCAGCTGCGGTATGATACACAGCAATGAATGGAAAACACATGTTATGCATTATATAGTTGAATGATGAAAGTACGGCTAGAACGGTGGTCCCTTCAAATCCGCGCCTATAGATCTCTAGGTCTACAGGCTGTAATACCAAATCAGCGGGAAGGGGGTGGCCGATAGCTGGTTGTATACGAAGGGACTGCGTTAGGAGCGACCCCGCCGTAGTTGGTATCAGGATAAGAAATCGGGTAATTCACGACTCCAACATTGCCATAAAGGTGGTACTGCTCATCGCCCTGCACAGCAGGGCTGTATGAATGTGAATGATAGAAATCTTCGCTTGTGGGTGAGATTTGGAAATTGGCTATCTCATAACCGGAGCCCTCGGGGAAGTTGGTCGGGGACCGATCAGACGTAGTGGGTGAGGACGATGAGGTGTAGGATAGTGGCGAGTCGTACTCGAGAGATGGTGGGTTCATTTCATGATTAGGCGGTGCTTGGCAGGCAACGGAGGGGTCGAAAGCGCGAGGTCGTGTATGAGACAGCGGATCATACGGTTCGGGGGTGAATGGCAACTCGTTGGTTGCACTGTGTGGTGTGTGCTCGGCCCGCTCCTCGAACGAACCGCCGTTCGAGGTGTCAGGAGAGTAACGAGCCGTCGGAAGGGACGGATCTTGGCGGCCTGAGCGGATACGGTTCTGAAAGGGATGAAATGTGAGAGCCGGCGTGGTAGGAGGGGGGCGGGTGCGTTTGATCTTTGTCTGGGTCTGCAAGCGCCGCTTCCTCTCCGTTGGAAGGGCATCCGTCGTGAAAAGGGGCTTAATTTCCTTTGTTTTCTGTGGAAAGGTGAGTGACGCGAAAAAGGAGAGCTGATATGATACGTACCGTATGTGACTCCCTGCGGTTGCGGACGCCGTCGGTGTTGTTCATCGCGAAAAGTTCTAGTGTATACTGGTGAAGAACGACCGGTGCCCACGGCTGCTCTCGAAGGCGAGGGGCCTTCAGATCTCTCTGGCTTGGGGAGCATTTTAGACTGTCAGGGATATATATCGGACTGACCGGCGGGGATGACGTTGGAGTAGCCGCACGTTTCAACAGGCTGAAACGCGACCTCCTGCAGCTGGCAGCGATGGAATGACAGCATGATTTGGCCAGGTATGAAAGGTGTTGGATGTGCGTAGTCGACGGTGGGTTTGTCGAATCTCCCAAGTGGATGTTTTTGGCACTCCGCCACCGGAATCTGTGCTAGCCTACACGACCAGTGCTTCTAATAATCTCCCAACATGTCGTCCAGCATAGAATTGATCAATCCGAAAGCTGAGAGCGTCCGTCGCGCTGCGGCACTGCAGGTAATTTCATCAGATCTCGCGTCTCTCTACGCTCCGACGCATGGCTTGTATTAGGTGAACACGAATGGCGCCATGGGCCTCGCTAGTGTTGTGAAGGGTAATCTCGGTAGGTGTTTCGCCTGCATCCCGCCATTCCTATCCGTGATCGAGCATGTATCAGGTCCCAGAGGTACCCTCAAGATGTTGGTGGACGGCGCAGGTCAAATCAAGATGACCAAGGACGGCAAGGTTCTGCTGTCCGAAATGCAGATTCAGAATCCCACTGCTGCCATGATTGCTCGTACTGCGGTCGCACAAGACGATCAAGTCGGAGACGGCACCACATGTGTCGTCCTTCTTGTTGGAGAATTGCTGAAGCAGGCAGATCGCTACATCTCTGAAGGTGTGCACCCTACCGTCGTAGCGGAAGGCTTTGATCTCGCGAAGAAAGAGGCTTTAACCGTATGTTCCCGAACATGCGAGATTTCTGCCAAGATCCTCACACGAGTTTGCCTAGTTTCTGGATACGTTCAAGCGGCCATCGAAGATGGATCGGTCTACCCTGATTGATGTCGCACTCACCTCGCTTGCCACAAAGCTGCATGCCTTATTAGCGAAGAAACTCGCGGCTGACGTCGTAGACGCCGTGCTAACCATCAGGCCCCCGCCGCCCCTGAAAGGCACGCATTTCATTTAATTGGACAGCATTCATACTAAAAAAACTACCTCAGACGCTAAGGACCAATGGCAGGAACCCATTGATCTTCACATGATAGAGATCATGAAAATGCAACACCGTACTGCGTCAGAGACTCAGCTTGTGCGTGGTTTGGTACTGGATCACGGTGCGAGACATCCGGATATGCCAAAACGCGTCGAAAACGCGTTCATTCTGACGTTGAATGTCAGCCTGGAGTATGAAAAAACGTAGGTCCTCTTTCATTACGTTCAATATCAGTAATTCAAAAAGCTTAGGGAGGTTAATTCCGGTTTCTTCTATTCCTCCACCGAGCAACGTGAAAAACTTGTCGAATCAGAGCGACGTTTTGTGGATACAAAAGTCAAGAAAATTATCGAACTGAAAAATCTCGTGTGTGATCAAGCAGTTGGAGTCAAAGAGAAACAGAAAAATTTCGTCGTTATCAATCAGAAGGGTATTGACCCTCTCAGTCTTGATATTCTGGCAAAAAATGGCATCCTAGCATTGCGACGCGCGAAACGCCGCAATATGGAACGGTACTTAGTCCGCTATACACATGATTTAATGCCTCCAGCTGACCTAGCCTAGGCTACAGCTCATCTGTGGAGGCGTGGCACAAAATTCCATCGACGACCTCACTCCAAACGTCCTCGGTTGGGCCGGCCTTGTCTATGAGCACACCTTGGGGGAGGAAAAGTTTACGTTCGTGGAAGACGTGAAGGAACCAAAGAGTGTAACCCTTTTGATTAAAGGCCCGAATCCACACACGACACAACAAATCCAGGATGCTCTTCGCGATGGTCTCCGAGCCGTCAAGAATGCCATAGAAGACGAGTGTTTGATTCCAGGAGCGGGAGCCTTTGAGGTTGCGTGTGCCGCCCACTTGAGTGGTCCGGTTAAAAAGTCCGCAAAAGGACGTGTGAAGATGGGCGTACAAGCATTCGCAGATGCACTCCTTGTAATCCCGAAGACCCTGGCGCAAAACGGTGGTTTTGATGTTCAGGATGTGGTTGTTTCCCTGCAGGTTGGTATCCTAACATGTCTCAATCGTTTGTCATGTAATATCCCCCTTAGGATGAGCAATCTGAAGGCAAGGTGGTTGGACTGGACCTCCAGTCGGGAGAACCCTTTGACCCTACTGTAGAGGGTATCTGGGACAACTACAGGGTGAAGAAGCAGATGCTGCACTCGTGGTAAGTGGCATGTCCGATGATATCGAGTTGCCTTCTTCAGCCTCCCGCAGTTCTGTAATTGCAACAAATCTATTGTCTACGGATGAAATCCTCCGTGCCGGAAGAAGCTCACTCAAACCGGAAGGCCAGTCATAGATAGGAGCAAGCAGCGTTCCGCTACTGTCATCGCCTACTAATTCGCATCGTGCTGTCGGGCTGAGATATTGGTCCATGAAAAATCTTATAAACGGCATTAACGATATTCGTACGGCTATAAAGATTGACTACAAAGAAGTGAAAACGATTGAACTTGAGAAAGCACTGTCAGGCATAAGTTAATATGAGAGATGCACGTTGGCTACCGAAGGCCATTAGCAACCTGGAATAAATTAGCCTACAAGGGTACTCGAAAAGCGGGATTGTTAGTCGGAAAGGACGTCCGATACAGAATCATCCCATCCTGCATGGACAAGATGCGTCGGCGATGAGCAATCGTCGCCAAGAAAAGATGCAGATTTCTTAAGGTAATGGGACATAGGCGTCGCCTGAACATTTTTCCATGGCACGACAGCTGGGAGTTCCGTCGTGTACGTGACACGAAGATGAGACAAGACGTCCTCACTTTCAGGCGGTGTATGGGTTGCTGAGGCTTCTGGGAGAAGCCCACCAACAGCAGGGTTACCTTCGGAACTTGTTGGCAGTAATGATTTGTCGCCATTCAACCCTGTACCATGCCTCGCGGCAGAGATCGAGAAGTCACCTGGCTGTGGATACGTTCAATTAGGGATATGAGAGTACCTGCGCAACACACGTACGTCTGCTTCTGGGGCTGCGGGAGGCTCACCGCCAGATTTCGGGTTTTTTCCCGGAGAGACCGATCGGGAAGCAAGTGTTGTCCGTGTGCTCGACAAGCCCATTGGTTGTGATTGTACGTCGTCTTCCGCACAAGATGTTCTTGGCCTCAGCCTCTGGCTGCGGCGCGTCCCAGACCCCGCTTCTAGTGGCGACTTAGCAGCCGAGTGCCATCGACGCCTCGCAAAATTAACCGGAGACGGTTTGTAAATCAATACGCTAGTAATGCTTTCTGCATGGGCACCTCGGGTGGAACGACGCGGGGAGGCATTCGGTGGCTCAATTAGATGGGTTTCTGCGCAGGGTATTGGACCAAGAATGGGCAGTGGGGTACGGTCCTCGGGAGTGACAGGGCCGTTACTATCGCTTTCTGAAGTGCGCAGAGAGCTCTTTACATCGTCATCTTCATGGACCGAGCCTTCACCAGAAAGATCTGGTACCCACTTCCTCCGAGCAAAGTTGGTTGGATTGGGACGACGAAGCAAGCTCCCATTTACTCCACTAAAACGAAAGGACATGGAACCCGAAACACCGACTGGGATAGGATCATCGGCGCCGTCCACTGTGCGTGCGCGGGCGCTTCGCAACCGTTTGGTCGGACGAGGTGAAGTATCAACTTCAGCAGGTATGCCTCGCTTGCCATTCGTCTGGACCGCCGTTTCGACGTCATGGTCACGATTATCTTCTAGCCACTGTTTGACCTTACTCCTCTCCAGCATCCTCTGGGCTCTGGCCAAGTTGCTCGGTAACGGAGAAGTTGGTTTTCGCATGAACCGACTGTTCGTCGCGGCTTTCTTGCCAAAACGACCGTTAAAATCTCGTGGTTGTTTCAGCGCCGAGGACATCAGACCATGATGACTGGATCCGGACGAGCTCGAGCGATCACTCTTCGAACGTACGCTTGTCGGAGAAGAGGGGCGAGATCCTAGAGCTGCGGATTTCGCAGGAGCTGTGGAGCGTGATCGACGTGGTGAATAAATGCGAGGTCTGCCTCGTTTGCGTTTCGGAGGTTCCTCTTCAGGTGGCGGGTGCTTGCGAGGCCTGCCCCTTTTTCTCTTTTGGGGCATCAGCATCTCCTTCGCTTTCGAGGACATTTCCACTATAGCTGTTTGGTCGACTTTGCTTTTCTTCTGCGGCCGTTCTTCTCCTGCAGGTCGTTTCCGTTCGGTAACGGACGAGGCCTTCTGTCCTGACCGCTTAAATGTTTCCGTATCATCACGTCCGGGATGGCCGACAACTTGGTTAGGCAAGCGAGCAGGCCATGCTTGGTCATAGATGGCAAAATGACGCATACATCTGCCAAAAGTTTCAGCCTGAAATGCAGCTTAATCCTGAGGTAATCAACCAACCGGGGGCACTCTTGCGGCTCCTTGCGCTTCCTGCCTCTGCGTGGCGATGTATCAACACTGAGGCCCCAAACCACTTTGTTGTTGACAGGAAATCACAGGCAAGATATTGGAACATGTCACGCAAATTGGCAGCGGGTGACCGTCTGACCCAAGTGGCACTGTAACCTTGCCGGCGCTGAGAGATCCATTCTTTTCGGCATGTAACGAGGGTCGTGTCCGCAGTACACGTGCATCAGGCTCTTCCTTGATAGGGACCTTGTCTTTCTCCTTTCCTCTACCACCGATAGGAGTCGATAGCCTGGTAGCACCTTCGTGGCTGCCTCTGGACGCGTGAGGGACCGAGGGTAACGGCGTCAAAGATTTCACAGAGAGCGTTGGTGTGGCGGTGGCAGATGCGGAGAGCTTCTGGCTTCGCGTAAAAATTTGGGATTTGCATGATTCCGTTATACTGTCGCGAACTTCCGATGTGCGACTTGGGGGCACCGAACTATCCGGGACACGTCAAGAATCAGAGAAGACAATCTACACGAAAAACGAACCTTGACACAGACCTGCGAATCGACGAGGAAGGAAGGCCGCCCAACTCCAAATCAACGTCACCAATATCAGGAACATTGGCTAGTGGTCGGTTTGTCTCCTTTTCCTCATCCTCGCTTTCGTCCGAATCATCGTCTTGTTCTTGAATGATAGCATAAACACCCCTACGAGTCCTTCGCTCGTTCACGTTGCCTACCGCAGCAGGTGTGGGTTCAGAGTCACTGAAATCATCTTCTGACCCCCCAACGTCTGAGTTACTGCCACCGTTGTTATTTTCTGGAGTATAACCACCTCGTCCGTTCTTCTCGCACGTCTCGCACAGGCAATACCGATTTCTTCTACCAACTTGACAGACACTCAAAAACCCAGGTGTCAAGAGGAGCTATGACCACGTACAATAACCGTCACCATAGTGAGCTGTGATCTCCTCGCCAATAGCAACGGGCCGAACGACACGGAAGGTTATGTACTTGCCCTCCCGGAAAAGTTCGCAGTTATTCTCGCAATCGTGCTACAGAACATAACGCATGGCATTAGCATCCCAGCAGGGAGAGTTGAATGTTTCCTTGCTTACGTTCACAAACCGAGCGGGTCCCAAAAAGAGATGATTCTTCTTCATCTGTCGGGAGTGAATCACACTAAAATCCCGTCTAATATCACTATTTCTCAAATCTGTCCGTTTCAGTTCTCTATCCTCCTCTTTCGACAGGTGAGCCATCGAACCCTTAAGCTCGGCAATGACCATGCCGGGAGTCAGGGGTCGTGTGGCGAGTATACACAACTCCGACTTTCCAGTCATGTGTGAGTAGCGAGATGTATGCGCAATTTCTATGGAGCCATGGGGATTATAGAGTTCAAAATAACGAGAGGCATGCCTGTAAAGGAGACAGGTTAGGACAAGGTTTTCAGTGACACGGGTCTCACACACGTGGCAAAGGCATTAATTTGTTTTTGGGTGTAAGGCCGTAGGTAGTAGCGAACAGGCGGGAGGCTAAGGCACGCATGATGAGGAGTCAAGTTGAGACCGAAGTAGGTGAAGGACAGACGCTAGTAGTGCATCCACCGCTTGGCGGACAGCAATTTGAGGTCCAGACTTACTTTCAACTAACTGTATGGTAGTAAGCAATGACGCAAGATTCGAGCACGCGAGGAGCAAAACGTGAGCGGGACAGAACAAAGTGAGAGGAACAGCTACGCACGCGTCTAACAATTTCCATAAGATCACCTGCGTCAACCTTAGGGAGTCTGTGCGAGGGGTCCATCTTGTGAACATAAAGAGGGACGACACCGGTTCCAAGTTTTTCGACAAGAAGATGACTTAAAAAATCGTCGTCCTTGGACAGGTCGCGCACATTCATGATTTTGGTGGGGCGCCATGTCAGAGGGGCCTTACCCAGAGTTGACGAGTGACTACCCGTCACCGACGCTGGTGGCATCGGATTTGACGGTGAGCACACGCGCTGAAATAATTCCCGAAGCAAAGAAAAAAGAAGGACCTAAACCAAAGGAGCAAACACGAAGAAATGACACGAAAGTAAAAGCCAAGTGGACGAGGCTGATGCTGCACTGGTCCGGTTACGGCATTTCCTCCAATGTCGTATTATTACATAATAAACCGATACAATTGTTACTAAAAAATTGTTTTTCAAGACAAACAAATTTCACTGCCTTGCCTTCATGTACACCAGCCACTGGCATCCTGCAGGAACTGACCGTTGACAGTGCGCACTCGCCCCATTGCCGCAGCGAAGAGTAACGACATCGCAGCGAGTTCTGAGCCGCACCTACGTAAGAGGCGTGTCTTCTAAGAACATCAATGCCACTATGCGTGGCTGTCACATCGTGGACTTGTTCGTCCTATTTTGACAGCGTTCTCCTCGGGAGCTTGAGTTCGTTGTGCCCGTCCCCTCAATTTTGCACAGGAAGACGGCTTAGTTCCGAAGGATCCATTCATCAAACCCACTGCTGCCCATTGATGTGCATGGAATCCCTCCTTGGTGTTAACGTTGATCCAAGTACCCTCACCACACGTTCATGTACCATAATGACATCGGCCCTCGGGAGCGTACGGCCACACCTCTGGCGCGTGGAGCTACAAAGAAAACCGACGTTTTCCTCTCTCTAATGCCTCATGCATCCCACCCTGCAGCCAGCCATCTCTTGATGCCATGGCCGATGCTGACATATCGCACGTATGTCAGGGTACCCATTTTGGTTATGCAAGTGTTTATCCTTTGGAAGAGGAGTCTTTGGAGAGTTGTACCAAATCTCAAGGGGTGTGCTCGGCAGTTAGAGAGTTGTGTCTATCATCTAATTGACCCTCCTCTCAGCGATCCTGCCATAATGAGTAGCACTTCGAGGCTTGGCGATGATGGAGAAATGTAAAACACACCGGGACAACACAAATTTGGCAGTACAGTGGTACAGGTTTTACATTCCTCCGAACCCACTCCGAGACCGGCTCTTTCCAACCCCGGCCCTTCTTCGTACCCATCAACGGTGATTCCGCAGAGTTGAAAATACATCGGACAACTGATCCGGGATTCATGCTGTTTCTCCTATTACAGAAAAAAGAATGGAGAAACCATGTGTGGTACTTCACTGTGGTCATAACAAGCATGGCCGCAGTAATAATGCCTTCATTCTATTTTTGACTATGTTTATGTCGCGGACAGCCTTGTCTTGCATTTCAATAACCGGCGAACAGATATTGCCACTGTGGATGTATCATCGTTTGCCCGTTCAAGGAAAGGGCGTGTCGTCCTAAAAGCAGAGCTAGTGGATCAAAAGACGCGATCGAAATCGAGCTCGGTGCCGCAGCTGACTTCCGAATGGAGATATGCATGAATCATGCCAGAGGCCAGCTCGAAGTAAACTCGCTGGTTATCGTACACTCGATCATCTCCACACGGAGAAACCACCATGCTGGCCTAGTCTGTTGCTCCGAGCCTGATCATCGATCATATTAGATACGGGCACGTTGACGTCGTCACAACCATTTACCGAACCTGCAGTTGTGCTCGTCTTAGCATCCACGCATATGGGGCAACACAAAAGTTTGTTTTGGGTGACAGGTAAAGTACATACTCCTTCACTGGTCGCCGAGTTACCGACACAAGGTTCCTAAGGAATCGTGGCTCGATCCTCCAATTATCCGAGAGTATCGGAGATTGGTTAACACTGAGTCCATGCTCAAAGGGCGTCGACGATAATTGCTGCTATGCCTGCCATACTATTGGTGGACTTTCTCACAACATACCCACAACACAAAGGCTTCATCAGCATCCGTGTCGTATCTCGCTGCTCCGTCGAGTTCTCTGAGACTCAATCTGACTTTGCTTGGATCGTGTTTATTAACAAGGCTACATCCTGTAAATACCTGTGTGAAATGACAGGTACTGTGCTATTGATAAGTTGTACAGCCTTCTTCGATTCTGATCCTTGAAGCGGTGGAGTAATACATGTTCAGATTGATTGTGCGATGTACATGTGCTACACATGTCTGATCCAAGCTTCTATGGGTCATGGACATAAGCAGGGAGGAAAAATATATCCGTCCTACAGGACTGGGGATGCATGGTTAACACGGCAAAAGCTGCAGTACTTGAGATAAACAAAATCAAACAACGGTCCACCTTTTCCAAGTCCCTCACCATGGCAAGTGGAAGTCATCGTGAGCTACACACTGTTCTTCTGCGAGAATGGCAACGTTGACATTTTGCAATGCCAGCGTCCGGCTTTAATCCTCATCTACCTGGCTTCCGATACCAGGTTCTCTCAAAACTTCTTGGAGCGTCTATGTGGTTCTTCATCTTGTACAGAGCACGGTATGTCCTAATACATTCATCCCTGTCTACGTTAGCTCACTCTTTCCCAGCGAGGATGGTCCTAAGCTACTGGTAAGACATTACTGCTTATTGCTTTTCGTGCATGCATCTGTATTGGTCGGATGCTGTAGGGTTTGCGTCATCCGTGGGAGGGTCACGGTCATCACGACGAACACTCTGAAAGCCATTGATTTCGAGTCTTTACAGAGGACAAATGTATATCCCATTTCTCGTTCAGAGGTGCATTGACCTGCCCATTGCGTCCAACTACAAGAATGTGCCAATTCTGAGAAATCCAAATTCTTGTGTCCGAACATTGTAGAAAACTGTTGGTTTCGTCAGCGTTGAATACGCGGTTAATAATGCGTTGCTTTTTGCTGGCCGAGATAGTTCAAGCTTCGGTGAACGTTGTCCTCGTGGTGCTGGATGTGAATGAGTACTGAGTACTCGAGTCGCGGGTGCGGGTCCTGCCGGTATTAGTGACATGCAGCAGCATTTCAGCCACCATTGCTTCAGAGTTCGCCGCGTCATTTGAAGCTGAATTTTACATGTCTTCCCTCTGAAGAGTCGGATACTAACCGATTCAAGGTACTATAACAGTTGTTGCCCTTCGCATGAAATGCTAAAGGTCCAGACTGAGCAATTCGCGGCTACCATCACGCTCTTGTATCGTGAGTGGTTTACGGATCCTATGGGTACTCGTGGTACTCTGGCACGAACTCGCTGTCTTCGATTGGACTCTGAGGACTTGTCACTGGCCAGATTCGCAACAGGTAGTGAGCACACTCGGAAACATCTTCATGCTCACTCACTGCCCTGCAGCCTCAGGCCCAGTCACTGAACTCGCGCGTTGCCAGAATACTCGTCATTGCAGATACCCAGGTCCTCGATAAGCATTCATACCCGGAGCGAAATCTTTTCTCCTCCTTCCTGAGCCAAGTAATGGTTGACCTGAACCTGCGCAAGAGCTGGCACGCTGCCTTCCACCGTCTTCGACCAGATGCAGTTGTGGTTCTCGGTGTGCCTGCTACTTTATAACAGTGTACACATCTAAACATACCCGCAGGCGACATGATGGACAACGGTCGCAGTTTGATGTCTAACAGCGAGTTAGTATTTCCAAAATATGTGTATTGCGGCGATGAACATTTTGCTACTCTCCTAACCAGATATAAAACTTATCACGAGCGGTACCGTGACATCTTCAAGACGTATAAATGCTCTGTGCCTACATACTATCTTCCGGGAAATCATGACGTGGGGTATGTCACTCTTGATTGCACGCGTGCAAGATCGTATCATAACATTGAAAATGTCCCTACCTTACAGGCTGGGCGCGGCTGCCTCGTTTTCTCTCGAGGCAGATTCTCGTTATACATCTCACTTTGGTCCTCGGAATCACTACGTCTCTGTTGGAAACCATACCCTGGTATTCATCGATGCAACTGCACTTGCAGAGGAAGATGTTTTGCGTGCTGGAAGGGGGCATAGCTTTGATAATTGGCCTGCTGTGCGACATGGGCCAATCGAGTTCGTAAAACGGATAGCGGAAAGCCACTCCGGGGGCTCTATTGTGCTATTTACTCATATCCCCCTGGCCCGCCCCCAGGATGCAAGTTGTGGCCCACTCCGGGAACGGGGCACGATACGGCAGGGATTCGGTTTCGGATATCAGAATACTCTTATGGATGGGGCCACGGTTTTTTTGCTCGATCGTCTTAAACCGTCATTAATTTTAAGGTCTGTGCCTATCGTCGGCTTAGTTGTGTGGTATCTGAAGAGATTACAGCGGCGATGACCACGATTATTGTGATTATCAGCATACCATACCGTCAACTAATACTAGCGTCCGAGAAGTGACGGTCAAGTCATTTTCCATTGCTATGGGCGTCCGTCGCCCTGGATTTCAGCTACTGTCCTTGATTTCGACGGTACCTTTGCAAGATTCGCTCAATCAAGTGCCCGTACTTTCCTCCACTCGATACACCGTGCTTCTTGCCCAACCAGATTGGCATATATTTGCAAGTTTATTTTCCATTGTTTATTCTTTCGTTGGTTATCCTGCTTCTTTGCAACATATCGTGGCCCACGCAACGAACTTGGAGTGCAAAACGCGCTCGCTGCGAAGCTCGAATTGACAGTTATGAGTTTTCCCGCGGCATAGGTCGGCCTATAGTCTCCGCTCACGCAGCGCTGACGCCCGTTACGAAACGAACCATCCCCTATCCCTTCCACTTCCTGTATCGAAACCCCTGGACATCGACTTCGGTTTTACCTGGTGGAAAGGTCGATGGTGGACGTCCGTGTTCCATAGGTTTAAACTCAGAACTCAAAGGCATCGCATCCCGTCCCTTCTGCGTAGGAGTTCCTATCGACATGAGGCTGGCGTTCTTCACGCTTTTACCAAAGATGTTCTGAACGTCGCGTGGCCTGCTGTTAGTGCCTTCGTGGTTGCTGCATGGTGGGTCATGCAGCGATAAGGACATTTAAATGCCCAATGGGGCGGCATGTGTGGGTCACGTCGCCTGGCAATAATATCTATTGATGTCGCTCTAGCTGCGGAGAAGTTAGATAGCTGTACGTATCTACACAAGTAAACATTTCGGGCACAACAGGCGATTCCAACACTTTCCATTCTACCACATTCGTTCCGCCGTCCGGGCGTATCCACCGTGTTATCTACTTCTGCTTCGTAGTCGTGTAGTATGCCAATATTCCCTCCCGAAATTAAAGCGCTCCACAAGGGATGGTTGAAGTGCGACTGCATATCCAAAGTGACTTCGCGGGTTGCTTGGCGTGTGCGGAGATCTAGGGGGCTGCACTCACGGTTGTCCACATACCAGTGCTTTGATTTTATAGCTTCCATGACCCTTGCCCTTGCTATCGGGCGTCAGGTGGGCATGAGGTACTAAGGGTGTATCGTAGGCACAGGGCAACGTCATACGCTCGAGTCGGGTATGAAGCGTACGTAAGGAAGCAATGTACCTACACACTGCTATTACGTGATTCCAAAGGCACGGGGAGTGTGGAGAAGACCAGTGGTTCCATTACTACTTCACGTAGCCAACGCGTGTTCGGTGGCGGGGGACTCTTACAATCAACAACACAAGAACTGGTAGTCATTCCCGCACCTTGATGGCCGTTGGTAGATGGGGATGGATGTCACCCGTGCCTTTGGAGCAGACGAAGCTTCCTCTCTGGAGACGGCGAAGCAAAGCCGGGACTACCATGAGTTGGTAGCGCCACGCCTTCCGAATTCCCAGAACCGAGGTGGAGCTTACCTGTTATGAAGGTTTTGCACCCTGCAGCTAGACTACTATGCGGAGTATAACAGAGACAATACTCGGGCGGGTTCGGCGGGGTCACTGTGTAGTGCGGGATAGCTAATAAACACAAGGAACGCGTTGGGAGGACTGGCAAGTGATCCGAGCGACACCCGTGGCTGGTCTAGACTGGGGACGTGTCGTGTACCGATATGTAAAGAATGCCAGGAAGTTGAGTGATAAGGGTTATAAAAGCAAGCTGGGTCCCTCTTAGCCGGGAGAAAACGCCATCCAGCACGCCCCTGGCCTCTTTTATCGATTTAACCTTTTTTTGGGCTATCTTATGCAAACACGTTCGTCTTGCCACCGAACAGTCGGTGGCAGTCAGGATAACAATCATCGTCGCCGGCCCAGCCCGATTCAACTTGGAGTCAACCAGCGAACACATCATACAACTAGAACGGTGTTGCCAGGGCCCTCGTCGCCTCTTGCACGGTACTCGTTGACAGCAGTAGTCGACGAACGTGTGAGCCGAGAATTGGACATAGTAGGGCGACGAGTTATCCAACGTAAATCTGTTTGCGGGCTCATACCGGAAGAATTGGGGGGTCTGAGCTCGGATTTGTCCGCGACTCTCCACAACCATATCGATCTCAGCTCCGAGTTTCTTAAGCGACACCACAAGCCAAGATCGCCCCCCACAAGGACGTTTTCTGACCCTCTGATCCTTTCCACCAACACCACCCAACCGATACACATTCCAAAGTACTTATATACCTCGTCCCACTGCCGTCGTCCGCCACTGACATCTATATCCAGTACCATGGCTACCCTTGCACCTCGTGCAGACTCCTTCAACGCTCGTGTCCGTGGCAGTAGCCACATCGACTTCAAGACAGCCACCACTGGCGTTGCTGCCAAGGCCATGCGCAACGAGATTGCTCGTCTCGTCAACACGGTCGAAGATCCTGCCACGAAGAGGGTCAGCCTTCGCAGCTCCACACCTCATCCTACCTAATCCATCCCCTTCAGGCTTTCGATACCGAGATGCAGTCTTTCTTTTATCTTTTCACCCGGTATCTCTCAGAACGCGCAAAGAGCGTGGACATGCACGTCGTTTCATCACATTTACCGTACATGGTTATTTACTGACTTTAACCAGTGACTGGGATCGTATAAAGTCCCCCGCCGGCGACCAGATCGTTCCCTACGATTCCCTTTCGCAACCGCGGGACAACAGTAACTTCAACAAACTTGCTGTTCTCAAAGTAAACGGAGGTCTCGGTACCTCTATGGGTAAGGCTCTCCGATCCCATCCGAACAAAGTCTGAGTTACATACCTCCAGGTATGACCGGGGCCAAGAGTGCTCTCGAAGTCAAGGATGACATGACCTTTCTCGATCTGACCGTCCGTCAGATTGAACATCTCAATATGACTAACGGTGTTAATGTTCCGCTTATCCTCATGACGTCGTTTAATACCCACGAGGACACCCTCCGTATTATCAAAAAGTACGCCAACCAACAGGTCCAGATCACCACTTTCAACCAGTCGCGGTACCCCCGTATTTACAAGGAGACTCTTCTCCCGTGCCCGAAGCGTGCCGATGACGACAAGAAACATTGGTACCCTCCCGGTCATGGTGACTTGTACAATGCTATACACCAGTCTGGGGTCTTGGATCAGCTCATCGCGGAAGGTAAAGAGTACCTGTTTGTATCCAACTCTGATAACCTGGGTGCTGTGTAAGTTGTCCTTGTCCTTGAGAAACCGCTTTCCCTCATTCAGCATGTCAGTGTGGACTGAGAAGATCTTGCAACATATGATCGACTCGCAGGCAGAGTTCTTGATGGAGGTCACCGACAAGACCAAGGCTGATATCAAGGGTGGAACGCTTATTGATTACGAGGGCTCCGTTCGTTTGCTTGAGATTGCCCAAGTCCCTTCAGAACACGTTGAGGATTTCAAATCTGGTGAGTAGGATTGCAGTTCTCGTGAAGGGTGTACTGATGGGATACTATGTGTACTAGTCCGCAAATTCAAGATCTTCAACACTAATAACTTGTGGGTCAACCTCAGGGGTCCGTCTACGTCCAGCCGTTTATCATGTGTGATTTTGACACATCCTCAGCATTGAAGCGCGTAATGGAGAATGAGGGTATGGAGCTCGAGATTATCGTTAATCCCAAGGCAACCGACGACGGCCACCCCGTCATCCAGGTACTTATTTTCGATCGTTCCGAGTAGACAACCTTCTTCATATACTGTCTCAGCTGGAAACTGCGGCAGGTGCCGCGATCAAGCACTTCAAAAATGGTCACGGTGTAAACGTTCCCCGTTCCCGCTTCCTTCCTGTCAAGTCTTGCTCCGATCTCTTACTTATCAAGAGTGATATCTATTCTCTGCGCCACGGGCAGCTCATCCTCAACGAGAGCAGGATGTTCGAGACTATCCCCGTGATCAAGCTTGGTGATCACTTCAAGAAGATCCAGCAGTTCCAGAAACGGTTCAAAAAGATCCCGAAAATCATTGAGCTTGACCATCTTACCGTCACTGGCGACGTGTACTTTGGTAGGAACGTGACTCTCAGGGGAACTGTTATCGGTAGGTGGCAACTTGTGCACAGGTTATTCGGGATTGATTTATTTATTTATGAAGTCGTTGCCAACGAGGGGCAGCGTATTGACATTCCTGATGGCTGCATCCTTGAAAACCGTCTGTTGTCTGGAAACCTTAATATGATCGTAAGCCCAACAGTTTTGCTATTTTTGCTTTATTCAGGGGTTGCACTTTTCAGGAATTGTAGGGAGTGTAGTGTCTCCTTGATCAGGCGCGGTATATTAGCATTTGCGAACGCTGCTACGTTTGTCGTTTACCCGACTGTGGAAAATATACGTATGAAGGATGGACTTTACTGGTTATTAGACTCGGAAATTGATACAAAAAATTCGATGCAAGCTGTAGTTGTATATTCTTGCGATGCGATTCTGTCCCGTAGCAACACGTGACAAGCAATGCTAGCTTGTCACGTGGTGACTATGTACAACTTGGTGAACGTTCTCTCGGAACTATTGCTCTGTGCGCTGGAAACCGTTCTGTCGGATTAGCCACCATGAGCAACAAAAGAAAGCGTGACGATTCAGGTGAACCTCCAACGCATGCACGGATTACCTACCACGCCTGGTCCGCGTGCATTTGAACGGTTGTTCAAAGGTGAGGAAATTAGCCATAGTAGTAAGGACTTGCCCAGTTGACCAACCCATTTATAGAGCGCTCCCTACAGGAACTGAGAGACGTCGTGCAAGCGCAAGTTGGACCTCGGAAGTGGGATGGTCGTGAAATTGAAACAAATGAGATCAAACGCGCTCCTGGACCTCGACGACGGTGAGTTCTCCACATTCACACTTGTGGACAAGGCTGACTGGCTTTCGCGTCAACCCGCATGGTCGTACGGTCTATGCTTTTGATCCGACAGACGACGATTTTGAAGCATTGCGTGTGCAGGCATTACGGGATGCACATTCCACTATCGACATCAAGGTAACCGTAGAGGAGGATCAATCCAAGGTATGGTCAAGACGTGTAATATATGCATTATATCTCGTGTACTTTTTATGTTTTCTAGGTTTCTACCGTTCCAGTTGATAGACCTCAACAGTCCGTTCCTGCACCCTCGCATGACGCCGAGCCAGTCGCGAAGAAGCGGAAGGCGGCCTTCGGAGATGATGCCACAACAATCCATACCCAAGGTTGCCGTGCATCGCACTGCAAGGGATAAGGAACCTAGTGAGGAGCCCAAGAGCAAAGCTAAAGGCAAGAAGGGAAACCCTCCACCCAAAGACGTCCAATTGGCAGCATCATCGACTCAAGAAATTCCAGCGCAACCTGAGACGGAGGCAAATAGAGTTTCCGTTGTGATTAAGTCAAGCGTCAAGGGTAAACACGCAAATGAGCCACCCAAGAAAAAACACAAACATACGAAGGAGAACGTTGTTTTTGCAAGTAGTGAACCTGCTACAGCGGGGGAATCCTCGAAATCCATCGAAGGCTTGAAAGACAACGAGGCATCAATGTCTGGTGAAGCACCCCCATCCACAGACAATATACGAGAGCAAGTGAGCGTGGCAGAAGGACCTTCCGACGACCATTCGACCGAGGCAGTTCCATCTACTGACACAAAGAAATCGAAGCAGCCGAGAAAGAGCAAGAGTCGGCTCAGCCTAAAGGTGGTGCTGTCAATTTCTGACTCGCTGTTTGATCAGAAGCTGACGAGGTCTGATAGTCACGGGATGCAGACGGTGGTGAAGAGGGACCTCCCAAGTCTATCAAGCCTAAAGGCAGCCAACAGGTAAAACTATAGCGCTTGACTTACATTCTGGCGCTGAGCTTGACGGCAGTTGACTGACAAAGGTGCGAAGTCAAAAGTAACAAAGAAATGTGGGGTTTACGAAGTATCAGAGCCTTCTCTGGGTGAGTGCGTAACAGATGCAGGTGATTCAATGTTCACTTTGCCTTCACAGCGGAAGGTAGACAATCTGCTGCCCCGGCCACAGGTTGTATGTTAATAACATTGTTGCTCGCATCGTGAGCTTATGATGCTTCAGCGCCCGAGAATGACCCAAGCAAATCTGATCACGATGGCACCGCACCTTATTCAGGTAAATGCCAGTTGCAATAGAGGTATAGCCACTTTCTGAATATCATCTAGCCTCTAAGAAGGCTTTGAAGAAAACATCAGGTGGAGGACCGAGAGTTGATACGCCCGAAAGTGGGTACATTTTCGTAACTTGTCCAGTCATGAACTAACGCACGGAATAGAAAGGGGCAACGGTGGCGGCAGCACTGCGGTTGATGAGAGCCGTGTCAGTACGTGGTCTTACCTGGTCAAGTATTGGAAGCCACATTCATAATCAGTCTAGGCAACACCTCGCTGTCTAATCCTTCGCTCCTAGACGCAGAGGCATGGAGTGAACTTCTTCAGAAGCTTAAAGATGATGTTGCGGAGCTTCAAAATCAAGAGGGGAGTATTTCTGCGTCATGTGAAACTAAGAAGAAAGTAGCAGCCAAGAAATCGAGGAGATCCATCGCTTCCCTTTCCACCAATTCATCCTCAAAACATACACCCACGCCACCCACTGATCTCAGTTTAACCGAAGCCCCTTTCCTTGCTACTCACCATGATAGCATCTCCGCTGCGCACGCGCCCTGTAAAAGTCTTTCCAGTGGCTCGCATTGTCTTGTTTGTCTTCAAAAGCCTTTTCACGCCATCCACCACTGTCCAATCCTCCTCAAAGGACCCCATGTTATTCAGCAACGTTTGGATGAGCTTAAGCAGTCTGACCTAAGAGATAGCCAGAATCTCATCGGGGAACTTGAAGCTCTCGTTCGGCGGCACAAAGGCGGTGATACGGTAACAACTGCACACAGTTCACTTCCAGACGAGGCTACTTGCGGAACGGATGCACATTCCCCCCCTGCAGCATCCTCTTCATCGCAATCTCTTGCTCTCAATGCTATACCTGGTGGCCCGCATCTCGTTGATGCGGTCGGGAGTAGCAATGAGGAATCCACTGCGGAAAGTTCGGAAGAAGATGGGGAAAGGGTCGCACGGACAACATATCCGCTAAAACCCCCTCTGACAAGGCCATCCGCATCTTATGGTGATGACATGCTCGAAGCCGTCGTACGTGGGCCGGCCCCCCGTCGCGTCCTATCGAATATCTTGAAAGAGCTGCAAGAAGAAGAGACGCAACAGGTACATTTAATAGAGGAGTGTGGTCGGCGAGCTAATCGACGGTTCCAGCAGGGATCGGTGCCTTCTTCTACCGATGAGGATGAGGAGCCCCCGGGGTCATCCCCTGCTATTTCGAATAGGGGCAGGAGTTCTCACAGCGTCACTTCTCGCTTGGGACCCACCACTCGAACTCTACGTGGAAAACCGAGCCTCGAGAGTAAGGACACGCAAGCGGTGCCAAGAACCGATCCCAACTGGGACAAAACTGGAGCGGCGTCTGGGAATCATACAGAACTCCACGATGACACAAAGTCATCCAACTCTGGACCGGAACTCCCGTATCCGTCGGATACGTACTTCCCCGGGATCCACCCTACCGAGCCTGACGCGCCCTGTCCCCAGACGGTGGATGGCTTTGACATTGTGAGTCAATCAACACCTAAGTTTTCCATGAAACGGGACAAGCCTTCCATGGTGGCTGGACTCTCTACCAGTCAGAAGGCCGCGGGTAAGCCAAAGGTGCTGAATCTAGAACCGTTACCATCTGCCTTCGCGCCAAAGGTGACAAATCCTCGAGGAAATAAGGAGAGTAAGAGGTCTACGAAGATTGTGGAGAAGACTCCAGTCACAAAACCGTCTGCTAAAGGCACTACGAGTGGCGTTACGACGAACGGCCATTCGGCACCGACGCCCTCTTTGGTGACGTGGGAGACGATGCGCGAGCCAACGCCGTCTGTGCAATGTGATGAGTTGGTATCCAGTAGTCCTCAGGTCGAAGAACATATTAGCCTAGCCACCAAGACTGATCGCTTGAACGGTGGCCGGAAGGAGCGGTTGTTTGACCTCACGCCAAGTCAAATCCCGTTCCCGTATTCCCAGTACACCCCACCACAAGTTTCGGCGCCTCAGTCGTCAGAGATAGATCAGAATAGTGTCAAGGAGCCGCCGCCCAAGCGTCCTCCGCAAAAAAATAGGTTCTATCGGTCTTTGACGGCACTCGCTTCGGAAGCCTCTTCGCTCTTTCCATCAAGCCTGCCGACTCCAAGGGTTGCAACTGCGGATGGCAAGGCGCCGAGGGAGGGCACCGAAGACGATACCTCCAATGATGATGATGACGACGACTCGTCTAGTTCTGAGACGGACGATCCCATGTCAACTGACTCATATTCCGATTGGGCGGAGGGCCAGCTCCATATTACCAAATAAAAAGAAGAGGGGACTTTTGCATGGCCTTTGACCTACTCCAGTTCAGTGCAATCATGTTTCTCGATCCTTGCGGACTAGCATCCTCGTTATATCTACAGTAATGCTACTACGACATATTAATTGTCGGTGATGATCAGATTTACTATATCACGACGATGCACTACGCGACCCGAAGTCTCTGAGAAGTGTAATCCTTCGACGCGCATATCTTCCCAGGCTTTTGCGTTCCGCTTGACTAGTCGGCCCTTGGTGCGACCTGATTGACTCTCTTAGGCTGACACTGCAGCACCATCGATGACAACATCACATCGCGGAAGGATGTGTGTGTCAGGCCCGGTAACTATAGTTACTTGCATAAGAAGAGGTTAGACAGGTGCCGTTCCTGCAGTGATGGGTCCCTGGACCTGGAGAGAAACGTCCGCGATACTTAAACCGGAATCAAAAGATACTTATGGGCAGGGACTCGGAGTTTCCTGCAGGCCATCCGACTTGGTTGTGAATACCATAGCTCTTCCCGCCAGCTTCCCTTTCTCTGTACTTGGTTGGGATAGGTGCATGGAGCTAACACCGTAGGTACACGTCAACAACCAAATCGGTGCGTGCTACTGTCACTACAACCCTGCCCAACGAGACAAGCTTGGTGATGGCTCCATGACGTTCCCTTCATCGTCTGTTCTTAGCGCAGCCTTATTGCTCTTTACAGAGTAATCGTAGCCTTGATCGTATACCAGTCGCCTCTCCTGGGCCAAATATCTCCACGTGGTAAGTTTGCAGCCTTAGTTTCGATGGTACATTCCCCTGATCTCCTAGACTTCGCCGGCGACAGGTCACGCGGTCGCCCCATTCCTGACAAACTGGAAGGCGTGGAGAAACTAATGATAGACTGCTCGGGTCAGATGGCATGCCATTATCGCAATACTTCCGGTTCGTACTCCATACCCTTCAGCTGTCAGAATCATTATCCTGGTCAAACAACCCATTTCTTAGGGGCCTTTTACTAGTCTACCAAGTGCACGCGGGCGAGTAACGGAAGGCCAACCTATAATCGCTCTCGGTTGTGCGCCACTGGATGCGACAGCTGTTGCGGTATCAACATCTTCTAGGGTTAATCACTAGTCACTATCCGCTCCGGATGTCACCACAGCTATTTTCACGGAATGGTGCATTTTTTTTCGGCATCAAGTAGCGGGGTTCCCTATTGTTCTACGCGAATGCCAGCATACCTCCTGCCTTATTCTCACAGTATACACCTCTCGTTATACTCGTCCCCCCGCTCCTCACTGTGGACCTGTACAGACGCGTTCGCTGTGGTCCTTGTGTATGGGACTTTTTCCGTAGGTTCCCTTGCGGGCAATCGACTTGACTACCATCACACTCCAGCCTAAGAATTTCGTTTGCACAGGGTTTCTCAGTCCCGGGCCTCCGTGATTACGAAGTGATGGTGTTAGTTCTTATGAATCAGCGGATTCTATTTTTGAGCCTTGGTGTTTGCTGCTGCAAGTGCGGGTCAGCCTTAATTTCTCCTGCGGCATTTACTTTTACCTGGGTGCTTATAATTCAGTCTAGGTTGATACCATTTCATTCGACCTATGCTTGCCTCACAGGCCTAAAAGCGGTGGGGATGCTTTGTGGCTGATATAAAGGGGCTTTCCTATATGACCCAGTGTCGGAGTCAACAGTCCATTCTACCCCTCTGCACCGTTCGATACGCAGAATGTTGATGCGCCTAGTGACTTCTATGGTGCTTGTGGGCCTTGCAAAAACTACCTCTGCCGCAACGTACTCATTGACGAGCAACCTCATTGGACAAGGATTTCTGAATGCCTTTAGCTGGCAAGCCGTGGCAGATCCTACCAACGGGCGGGTGTATGTTCTTCTGATTAACGAAATGACTAGCAATGACCCTTACAATCACAGTAACTACGTTACAGAATCGACCGCACAGGCGGACGGGTTGGTATCCGTGTCGGGGAACCAAGTGACGTTGCGGGCGGACAGCATTACCGTTTTGTCTTCTTCGGACCCCGGACGGAACTCTTTCAGGCTTCAGTCTAATGCACAGTATACCACACATGTAGCCGTGTAGGTTCCGTCAGTCTTGGTGTCGGCTCGGACTCTTATTTCCCTGGTGCAGCTTTGACATTGCCCATATGCCTCAGGGATGCGGAACGTGGCCTGCTGTCTGTACGTGATCCCCTCCCCTGGTACCTGTGTGATCTGACCGGCAGTAGGGTTTGTTCATCTTCCATTCTTTAGATACAGTGAACACTTATTTTGAGTTCACTGCATTTAACTTTTCAGGGTAAGTCTGGTCACAGGAAGGTTATATGGATAATGATGTTTGTATAGGAAGTTGGTGCGGACTGGCCCAATGAGGTTTGTATTAATCGTTGACTGCATACGAGTTTGAAGTTGATAGGCAGCCTCGGCAGTAGGGTGAGGTGGATATCGTGGAAGGTGTTAATAACCAGAGTCCTAACTTATCATCATTGCACACGAGTGCTAGTACGTCATACCAGTCCAGCCCGCATTCCTTTACTGATGGATGGGAAGATTGTACGATGCCAGATTCCAGGAGCATGACTGGGTGAGTTGCGAGTGGAAATCAGCAGATCTCTGACAACATCCTTCGTAACAGTACGAGCACGGGAACAAACTGCGACAGTTTATGAGACGGGCAATTCGGGGTGTGGTGTACAGACCAATGATATTAACAGCTTCGGTCTAAATTTTAACGGAATTGGCGGTGGATGGTGTCGATCTTTTTCTCTGTACTGAGGCATAGTATTGAATTTCATGTCAGGTATGCTATCGAGCGCGCGTCTACCTTCATCAGAATATACTTTTGGGAGAGAGGGAGTTCCTCCGTTCCAGACGATGTCCAGTATCCGGGGACATCTGTGAATACCGACAGTTGGGTATGTCTTCATATCGTTTCCCTGAGCCCTTTGTTCAAGTTTATTTTCAGGGAACCCCTGCTGCGTACTTTCCCGACACAGACTGCGATTTCTCCACGCACTTCGGTCCCCATAATATCATCATTAATTTGACTTTCTGTGAATGTCGGAGTTCGTTGCATGCACTACATTGCTGACCAGTTCTATATATGCAGGTGGGGATTGGGCTGGCAACAGCGCTGTCTACAGTAATTCGGGGTGTCCATCGGACTGTGTTGGTAAGTTCCGATGCCTCGATGCCTCGCACATCTGAGACGCTTAACCCGAATTGTAAGATTATGTGAATCAGAATCCTTCCGCATTTGTCGACGCATACTTCACGTTCAATTCTCTTAATATTTACCAGTGAAGGCCCTGACAATGTGTACGTGGATAAATCGTTGTGCCAGGGGTATGTACTGAGAACGTTGGACGCGTTAATTATTTGCTGGCTGTGCAAGAACTTAACGGTGAAAGCGATACCGACAATTGCGTGCGACAGAGGCGGCAGTAATAACTAACATTCCCGTCAGCACATAACAGGAGTGGTTGAGAACAAGTTGGGTAGCAGTGAGCGTGAGCAAGGACAGCTGGCAACTTGTAGGCCAGTTGTGTGTGAACAATCAGCGATCACGTAATCATTGACACTATCGCTACAAATTTCCGGGCACGAGTCGTTGTTTTGCTTTTTTTTTGCTGAGCGACAGACCAAGAGCTTCTCTTAAGCTCGTACATGATCTTCACCCAGAGTACACGCGACGAGTAAGCTCGCTGTCTAGGCCTTCACTCTTCTACCTTTCATTGACTGGATCCAAAGTTATCTTAGTGACTTGGTGTTCTCGCTCCTCAGCCTCTGACCTCTCTGTCCAATATGATTTCTTGCATTATTCGCAGCCCAGCCCTCTATCGTGGCTTTGTTACTCATGCAGGTCCACGTGTCACCTTACCTGCTGTGTTGCATCTCAAGACTGGCCAATCTTTCTTCGGGCGATCATTTGGTGCCCCCGAAAGCATTTTTGGAGAAACTGTGTTTTCTACGTCGATCACGTCCTGTTCGTTGTCGAGATTTTCATGCCTGAACAAAGCTAACATTTTTTTTCCTTCTCGATAGATACCGAGTCTATGACTGATCCGTCTTACCGCGGTCAAATCCTGGTCTTCACAACTCCACTGATTGGAAACTATGGTGTTCCCCGTAACACAGCTCCAATCGACTCCCAAGATGTTCGGTGTTGTCCTGGAGTCTCAAGATATCCAGTGCAGCGCAATCGTCGTTGCAGACGTCGCTGAGAAATTTTCACACCACTCAGCCGTTGAGTCCCTTGCTTCATGGTGCCGTCGGTCTGGGGTGCCAGGAATCACTGGAGTCGATACCCGCGCAATTACCCGTTTACTGCGTGACCAAGGTACTACACTTGGTCGGATCGCGGTTGGTGCGGATACATCAGCTTCTCGTCCAACCCCCGAACAATATTGGGACCCTACGACCGAGAACTTGGTTGACCAGGTATCTACCAAAGTGCCTTACGAGTTAAATCCGGGGGGCGATGTCAAAATAGCTGTCCTCGACTTTGGCGCCAAAGCAAACATTCTACGCTCCCTCGTTCGTCGGAACGCCGCAGTTACTGTTCTCCCGTGGAATTTCGACTTCGATTCCGTTCGTGATCAATACGATGGTCTTTTTCTCTCCAATGGACCTGGTGACCCGGCCCATTGTATCAGTGCAGCCATGAAGTTGCGCCGCACGCTCCAGGAATGGAGCAAGCCAGTTTTCGGTATCTGTATGGGTCATCAGATCATTGGGATGGCTGCTGGCCTAGAAGCATATCGCATGACTTTTGGAAACCGCGGACATAATCAGCCCGTACTTGCGTTAGCGTCATCTGGGTCCATCAAGGCGGGCAGAGTCTATGTAACAAGGTAAGAAATGAGATGGATTTGGGCAGGCGACATAGTGATTTTTTTTTTTTTTTGCAGTCAAAACCATCAATATGCACTCAAACTGTCTGATCCTTTCCCGCAAGGCTGGGAACCCTTCTTTATCAACTGCAATGACTCATCTGTGGAAGGTATCAAGTCGACTGCGGAATCAGGTAAGAAAATATGGGGAGTGCAATTCCATCCCGAAAGTGCTGGTGGGCCATTGGATACGATAGGGGTCAGTTATTTATCAGTCCACAGGCGTGCATATTGACAAGTAATTTCAGATGTTCACAGACTTTGTAAATGAGTGTCGGGCCATGAAGCAGCGGAGCGTGAGAAGCATGCCTGCAGATGTTACCGGCACGGTTGGACAGAACCAGGATGAACTAGTAGCTTCTGCGTAGGAACACTTGTACGACATGATAAAATGAATAGAAACTGCCTTTGGCAGGTTACACGTCGTATTTAGACTGTCTAGTCTATCTAGTCTGGGTTTCCACCCTTTCACACAATTTCCGACCTTGGTTTCCTGACCAACGCCATGAACTTCCTTGATGCATACGGTATTGCCGGCACTGGGACCAGCACTCCGCCCGCCGGCGATCGCCCAGAGCAAAGCCTAAACGAAGAGGTGTCGCAAGTTATTGGCACCCTCGGTCATTTCTGGGGAGGGTTTAAGAAGCAGGTGAGCCGCCACGGAACTTGCTAGGCAATCACTGTGTCGGCTGACATCATTAGGGTGGGGTAGTGTTCGCAAATGCACGACGAGATCTCAGCCAAGTTGTCACCCAGGCTCAGCGAGAGATTGGGAAATTCACGACGGCCAGGCCGACCGGTGACCCCGCTGAGAATGAATCCTCTTCAAGAGACGAGCGTGAAGTGGAAGCCGAAGGGCATCAAGAAGGGAACGAATCGAACGATACAGGGCCCAGTACACCAACTGCAGAAGAGACGGATCGCACTCACGAACCCACTACGGTATCATCGACATCCTCGGCCTCAACACCACAGTCGTTCTTCACGCGCATACGTTCATCTCTTCCACCAAACGTAGTTTCCACCGTACAGGCACATCTACCAGAAAGTCTCAAGAACGCCGAAAGCATAGACCTTTCTCAGCTGCGCAATACCCTCTCGGCGGAGTTCCAGCGAGTTCAAGGAGTCACACGCGCGCAAGCAGAGGAGTATGTACACAAGAGTGAAGTCATTCTTCGAGAGGCAATGAGGGAAGCGAGCGAAGTCCTTCGAGATGCGGTGAAAGTCATCCCACCAGAGGAGGCGGGTTCCGAGCCCGGTGCCGGTGTCGTGTGGGATGGCGCAGATGTGTGGATGCTCCCCGGTTTGGCTGCTGGTGCAGAGGGGAGCAGGAGCAATTCTAAGGGGAAGGCAAAAGAGTCTGACAGCTCTGCCCGTCTGTCAGAGGACGCGCGGCGTGCGGTGGCGACACGCGCAGAATCATTGTTGAAGCAACTCAGAAGTAACCCCGAAATAACAAAGGTCGACCCCGCCGTAGATTCCTCAAAGGAATCATATCTAGCATGGGTAAATGATCTTGAGGCAAGCGGTGCAGGGTTTGGCACTGAGGCGTGGTCGGGTCGAATTGCTGACGCGCTGTCGGACCTCCACGATGGTCTTTCATTACAAGATACTTTGGATAGTCTTGGTAAGTCACTTCCTGTAGTTTCATGGTAGTCGTCACAAACCCTCTCATGACAGTACCATCATACATGCCCGAAGAAGTATTCTGGGTCAGATACTTCTTCCGGGTACATCAAATCGAACGAGAAGAAAATAGGCGTAAGGCCCTGCTCCAAGGTTGCTACTTTATTTCATTTCTAAGCGTCCACTTCTAATCTGAGGTTTCAGCTACCGCTGAGAAGGATGAAGATTTTAGCTGGGAGGATGAGGAAGAGGAACCTGAATCCGCTAGACCCTCTCATGCATCCGTGAAATCTTTAGAATCTCAGCGCACCCTAGCTCCCCGCAGAATGGCAGCCACCAGTGGTGGACACTCGACTTCCCTCAGCCCGGCTCTGAGCCCCAGACTCAGCAGTGAGGACAGTTATGACTTGGTATCTGCAACTGTTAGCAACGCAGAGGATGTACGGGAAGGGCCAGAAAAGGCGAGCACAAAAGACGACTCGGAGGATAGCGATTGGGAGTGATGGCGTGCTAGTTTAGTGCAAATATGGTGGGGGTTGTCATACTTTTTCCTCGTCATGTACTCTTGATCAGTGACCTTGTAATCTAATCATTAATGGTTGTGGCTGTGAGGCTGATGGGCGAGTCAAGAGGAATCAGATCCTTCTAACCTAATTCACTAAGATAAAAAGAAAAAGGCCAGTGTCTTCGCTTCCAAAACTAAGACGATCACATCAATCGTGGCAACACCAACACTTGCTTGGCAGCCGCAGGTTAGAACAATGTCGTTCCCTAGACACGATAGTATGTCCATCTTCTTCCCTGCTGTACACCCCGCTGATCGTATCCGATTACTGCAGTATCACAATCGTTCAACTTCCCGAAGGAGGAGGAAAAAGTTATTGAGTACTGGCGCCAGATCGACGCGTTCCGGACCAGTTTGGAGTTATCTGAAGGGAAGCCTGAGTACGTATTCTTTGACGGGCCACCGTTTGCAACTGGATTGCCCCACTACGGTCATCTGTTGGCGGGTACCATCAAGGTATGCAAACACCAGCATCAATGGAGCCCTCTCTGACCTCTCTCTCTTTTTATTTGCCTCTAGGACATCGTCACTCGATATGCTCACGTCTCCGGTTATCATGTCACCCGTCGCTTTGGCTGGGACACTCATGGTCTTCCGGTAGAGCATGAGATAGACAAGAAGCTTGGAATCACTGGAAAAGAAGACGTGATGCGTATGGGCATCGACAAATACAACTCGGAATGTCGCTCGATCGTCATGAAGTACGCATCCGAATGGCGCACGACGGTAGAACGCATGGGGCGCTGGATTGATTTCGATAACGATTACAAAACTCTCAACACCACCTTCATGGAAAGTATTTGGTGGGCCTTCAACGAGCTTTGGAAGAAGGACCTGGTCTATCGTGGCACTCGTGTGATGCCTTATTCTACCGGTTGCACCACCCCACTGTCGAACTTCGAGGCTGGATTGGATTATAGGGATGTCAATGATCCTGCCATTACTGTTTCTTTCCCTCTCGTAGAAGATCCCACGACATCGCTCGTAGCATGGACGACCACCCCATGGACATTGCCCTCAAATCTCGGGTTGTGTGTACACCCGGATTTTACTTACATAAAAATCCACGACGAAGATAAAGGTGTCAATTATATCCTTTGTGAAAAGCTCCTGGGGACGCTTTACAAGGATCCAAAGAAGGCGAAATTCAAGAAAATTACCACCTTTAAAGGCTCGGATATGAAAGGCTGGAAATATGTACCGTTGTTCGAGTACTTCACTGAGCAGGGAAGTCCTACCTATCTGTCACAGACGATACTCAGAATAACTGTGCATACCCATTACAGTTTGGAGCCCGAGCTTTCAAGGTAGTCACTGACTCTTATGTGACGGATGAAGACGGTACGGGCATCGTTCATCAAGCACCGGCCTTCGGCGAGGACGACCACCGCATTGCCATTGCAAACGGGATTGTAGCGCCTGAAGAGTTGCCACCATGTCCGCTAGACGACGTTGGTAGGTTCACTAATCCTGTCACTGATTATTTGGGCCTGTACGTCAAGGTTAGTATCGTTCCACAGACGGTTCTTTGGAGCTTGCTGATGACCCCTACACTAGGATGCGGATAAGGAAATTCAGAAGCATTTGAAGGCAAAGGGACGACTTTTAGTGCAATCAAATACTAAACACTCTTATCCGTTTTGTTGGAGGTATGTACCGCAGGTGCTGGCGTAAGCGACTCCGCCATTACTTACCAACATCCTGATAGATCTGGAACACCTTTGATTTACCGCGCTATACCATCCTGGTTCGTAAGGGTACAGCCTATCAGGGACCAACTTGTTGCAAATAACAGGGAGACTTTATGGTTAGAATCCAGTTCCTTCATACGAGATTTTTACATATTATCGCAGGGTACCCCAGACAGTGGGAGATAATCGTTTTGGCAACTGGTTAGCCAGTGCGCGTGACTGGAACATATCCAGAAATCGGTACTGGGGAACACCGTTACCCCTCTGGGTCAGTGAAGACTACGAAGAGGTTGGTTTGCACACTTTTTTCCTACCACCGAGTAGAAGGCTGATGCAATCACGATATTTTAAAGATCGTCTCAGTTGGATCCATTGCAGAGTTAGAGGCATTGTCCGGCGTGACCGGAATAACGGACCTACATCGAGACAAGATCGATCACCTTACAATACCCTCGAAGAAAGGCAAAGGCATGTTGAGACGAGTGGAAGAGATATTCGATTGCTGGTTTGAGTCTGGAAGGTACGCTTTTTCTTGCATCCGAATGGTACATTTCTTACATGTGCCTTTATCTCCGAAGTATGCCGTACGCGCAGGTTCATTATCCATTCGAAAATAAAGAGTTCTTCGAGAATAATTTTCCCGGTGATTTCGTTTCCGAGGGTATTGACCAAACGCGAGGGTGGTTCTACACGCTCCTGGTGTTGTCAACCCACCTCTTTGGAAAAGCACCCTGGAAGAACTTGATCGTTACCGGTCTTGTCCTTGCGGCTGATGGCAAGAAAATGAGCAAGAGCTTGCGAAACTATCCTGATCCTAAGCTTATGTTCGATGTCTACGGAGCGGACGCTGTGAGGTTCGAACGATTGCCCTTGCCTATGATTTTGTACCTGACTGACCCTCAGGATGTTCCTTGTCAATTCTCCTATCGTCCGGGGTGACAATCTTCGGTTCCGAGAGGAAGGGGTCCGGGAAGTGGTTTCGCGTGTTATGCTTCCGTGGGTGAACGCATGCCGTTTCTTCCTTGGACAAGCCAATTTGTTGCATAAGACTGCTGGCATAGAGTTCAAGTATAATCCCCAAGTGCCGCTTTCAAATAATGTCATGGACCGCTGGATTCTCGCCCGCTGTCAATCGTTGATTCTTTTGTTCCGAACGGAGATGGCGGCGTACAGACTTTATACCATCCTCCCCCGTCTGCTAGATCTTGTAGATGAACTGACAAACTGGTACATCCGATTCAACAGACGCAGGTTGAAAGGTGAAGATGGTTCGGAGGATGCCGTTACTGCGCTTAACACCTTATTCGAAACTCTCTTCACCCTGTGTCGCACTATGGTAAGTGCCTGAAATAAGGTTGTTTGTTGTATCGTTCACGTGAAATTTCCAGTCTTCATACACTCCGTTCTTGACAGAGAACCTTTATCAGGCTCTTCGCCCTTACTTGCCGGAAGATCCGTCGGTCCCAGACCCCCGGTCCATCCACTTCCTCAGTTTCCCCGAAGTGAAGCAAGAGTACTTCGATGTTGAGATTGAGAGACAAGTTCAGCGGATGCAGGCTGTCATCGATCTTGCACGGAACATTCGTGAACGACATAATCTATCGCTGAAGGTTGTGTTAGGTCTTATTAAGATGATCAGTGTGCTTACACATTATCTTAGACCCCCCTGAAGGCACTATTGGTCTTTCATCCCGATGCGCAATACATAACGGACGTATTATCTCTCCAGCGGTACATCCAATCTGAACTCAACGTCCGCGACATTGTTTTCACATCTGACGAAACAATGTCTGGTGTACGCTATCGCGCAGTAGCAGACTGGGGTGTCCTTGGCCGTAGACTTCGCAAGGATCTTGGACGTGTCAAAAACGCGCTTCCTAGTGTGTCAAGCGACGCCGTGAAAGCATACATCGACACGGGAAAAATTACTGTTGACGGAATCGAGCTCATCACCGGTGATTTGACCGTTCAGCGATACCTCGAACTGCCACCCGCCTCCGAGGGCCAGTACGCTACACACACAGACAATGACGTGGTTATTCGACTGGACGTTCAAGTGCATCCCGAGCTCATGAGTGAATGGCTTGCGAGGGAGTTCATCAACAGAGTGCAAAAGCTGAGGAAGAAGGCCGGCTTGCAGGCAACAGACGACGTAGAAGTATATTACAGGTTCGAAGACGATTCAGGTGTAGAGCTGTTGAAGGCACTTGAGGAACACGCAGAGAACATCCAAAGGACCATCAGGAGCACCCCGAGAAGTGCAGGAGAACGTAATGGAGGTGACTTGATTGCAGAAGAAGAGCAGGAGGTGGCAGATGTTAAATTCCGGCTAACGCTAGTAAATCTGTGAGGAAATTCTGGTTAGATGAGTGCTGGATACCCGTTGTGCGACTAGAATACACTGATTGTAAGGAGTAAACGTTAATATGCGCCGGAAGGAGGGTCCAACATGACAGGGGAAGAACTGGTGAAGAGACAGGGTTAGTTCACTTCTTGGAAGACCCGAACCCCCCAAAGCCCATAAGTCTTGTCATTTCATCGTCCACCTCCGCCTCCGCGACGAGTGCGATGCGAGCCTGCTCCTTTTGGACCTTCTTCTGAGCCTTTTGTTCCATGCGTCTGGCAGCTTCTTTGGCCTTCACTTCTGCTAATCGTTTGTCGAAGTCAAATGCCTTCGTGTTGGAAGCTTCCTTTGTCTTTTCACGAAGATAGGCAATCCGTGCGCGGACTTGCGCCAACGTCGAGCGCTCTATGCGAGTTGTCTGTCCCAACTTTCTCAAGTCTGTGCTTCGTTAGCCTAATGTAAATTGAACAAGAGACGGCATTACGAGCTCTTCCGTTAATGTGGTCTAAATAGGCGGAGGTATCCTTGTACGTGCGATTGCACATCTCGCAATAAAAGCCGGGCTGCCCAGGACCACGACCTCCGGGATTCTGGACGACCATTGTTTTGTTGAGATTCTTTTCCAGCTCGAGCGAGCCCTCCCGACGTTTCATGAGTTCCGTTGGTTTAGGTAAATCCTCCTTTCGTGCTTTACGTGGAGCCTTTCCTGAGCAAATATCATCGTCAGAAATGCCACGCAAGAGAGGCCATCGGGACGCACCCTTTTTCATACGCTCCTCGTTCTCCTTCATCCTTTCCCTCTCCTCCTCGTCCTTCTTCCTCGCTCGCTCCGCGTATTCCTCCTTGTCCCATTTCTTCCTAAAATCTGTATCTGCAGCTTTGGTTCCATAGGCGCTGGATTTATCTGTCATGGTGAAACGTCGAGCAAGAGCGGATGGCTTACCCAACTAGGAAAGCCCGCAAAGCGAGTCAGTCACGTGGCACCTTCATGCCGGGCGCAGTCATTACTCTCGAGACTACCGTCATTTGAACACACGGTTAATGTCAAGGTCGTGCACACGCAGGGGCCGAAATGGACGCTCAGGTTGAAAAGCCTCTCGCTGCAATGTTCCCGTTACCTTTCCGTGTTCTATTTTTGGTTGGCCTGGGTATCCTTGGTTGGGCAACGAACCTTCACGGCCTGGAACGGTTGGGTGTCGACGGACCAAGCGTTCTGGAACTACAGGACCGCAGTTGTCTACCCCTGCAGTCAAGTCCCCCGTCTCGCAAGAAACAGCTTCCAACACGCGTCTTTTATGCACCTCTTTATCGGCTTTTCGTCATTTATTCGTTGTGGTGCTTCGGTGCATGGCTGCTGTACAGAGTGCAAACGTGTTCAAACGTCGCTGTCGTGGATGTCTTTGCATACATCCCTGGAGTATGCATCCTCAGCGTACTGACCGTTCTCCTGTGTACAACGGACATCGTTCATAAACGCGAAAGGGACTCCTTCTTGCTGTAGGTTCCTTTGGCTCCACAGCGTGCGACTATCCATTACTATTCCTCTAGTGCTGCAGGAAGATGCTGTTTCCCTGCGTCTGACAGTCAAATATACTTCTCGGACGTTATTTTTGCCGACATCCTCACTTCCTATGCCAAAGTATTGGGGGATCTCTGGCTGTCATTTTGGATGCTGCTCCCTGGAGGGAGCTTGTTGTCCGTTCCAACACATGAGGGGTGGGTTCAATGGGTATTACCATGTTTAATGAGGTATTGCCTTTACGCTCTAGCAGGTCTTGGAGGGTGGACTTTTTGACCAAATGTTCCAGTTTACCATATGCTATCCGTCTACGCCAGTGCCTCATCGAGTACTGGTCCCTCTCCAATACCAGCCGCCGTCCACTCCTCAACGCGATTAAATACGCCTCCTCGTTTCCAGTAATATTTTTATCCGCAGCTCAGCGACTAGTCGAGTCTGAGCTAGTAAAAATTGGTGGAGAACCAGCCAGCCACAAAGCGTGGCATGGAGAGCACCCCCTCTTTCGGCTTTGGTGAGTAAGCACGATCTATACGTGGAATAGTTATTATTACACGGCGGTATCGCAGGCTCGTTGCCGTTGTCATCAATTCCCTGTATTCATTCTGGTGGGATTTGACTAATGACTGGGGCCTTGATGTCCTAAAGTTCCGCCGCACCGAGTCGCAGGATCGTCCTCTCTTACGCGGTCGACAGGTTCCCTTTACACCAGGACGGACTCCAATCGTCTCGCGCACTGTCCTTCCACCGCACAACTCGACACGGCTCTGCCTATCCTTATGGACTTCGCCCCGTTCTGCTATACCCTCTCCCTGTGTACTCCTTGGTCGTGTTTCTCAACCTGGTGCTGCGGATGACATGGTCCGTCAAATTGTCGAGCCATCTCCATCTACAGTCCGAGGGCAGTGTTGCAATCTTTTGTCTCGAGGTAGCGGAAGTGCTACGAAGATGGATGTGGGTATTCCTACGCATTGAGTGGGAGGTTGTGAGGAGAGGAAAAGACAGAGAGAGGGCTGCAGATGGACTGGAACTATTTGACGCACACAAGGACCTGTTGTTGAATGATGCCATCAACATAGGTCATCATCGTGATCCAATCATAGACAATTATGGTGGCGAGTACTTCTCGGGTGATATGTATATATACACTTGTCTGACTTTCTTTTTTGCTTCTCAGCACGCTAGATAAGTTATACAGAGCACCTTCTCGCTTTAATTCAATGCTGTGGAGGACAGAAGTTCTTCACGATGCCGGCTGCCACAATCTTCACTGAGTGTGTTTCAAGGACAACCCGGTATTCGATAAGGAAATTGAGTAATGAAGTAATCGCGGTGCTCCGCAAAGGGGCCAGATTCCTCTTTACATAATACCGCAAACCTCAAATTCATGTGACCGTGCTGACACGATCCGCCAAAATTAACTGGTCGAGTCTCCGTAGTATGTGGTTGTACGACAGCTAAATTCGTCCAGGCGTAAGGGGATTCTGATGGGAATTTATATCGAACACAAGATAGTGTCTGCATATAAAAACGACCAGGACCCTGCCTTATCCCAGCTACTCATACTTCCTCTCTCACAGCTACTTCCTTCGCGCGTCTAACCAAGAATGAAGGTCAATTCGCCTTCCTCCATGTGAGAACTCGACCTAACAGCCTGAAGTAGATTCTTGCAATTCTGTACAAAGGTGGTGATGCTGCCAAGGCCGAGTCTCGTCTGCTTGGCACTGTTGAGAATCCAGGCAAGCATAACAAACTGTAATGCACTGGTTCTTGTTTTGACGCCTGTGTAGCTTGGACTTCGCGAGTACCTTGAATCGCTAGGCCACGAATATGTTGTGTGTACTGATGACTTCGGGGTGTTCAAGTCAACTCACTGCGTTTTAGGTTTCCGACTCCAAGGAAGGCCCTGATAGCGACTTCCAAAAACACATTGTCGACGTGTGTTAATTCCTATAATAAGTTTTAGCAAATTTGGTCTCACTTGTCCAGGCCGAGATCCTGATCACTACACCCTTCCACCCGGGATACCTCACCGCCGATTTATTCGAGAAGGTGGGCACTCCGATCAGCATTAGGCCCAGGGATAACAAATCTGCTTCACAGGCCCAGAACCTGAAGCTATGTGTTACCGCTGGAGTCGGGTCCGACCATATCGACCTCAATGCTGCAGTGAAGAATAAAGTCCAAGTTTTGGAAGTCTCAGGATCGAATGTTGTGTCAGTTGCGGAGCACGTTCTCATGTCCATCCTGCTCCTCGTGAGGAATTTTGTTCCCGCTCACGAGGTATGTAATGTCGGCTTAAAAACACCGAATCCTATCCTGACGCACGCCGTAGATGATCGAACGTGGTGACTGGGAGGTTTCTCAAATTGCACGCAATGCATTCGATTTGGAGGGAAAAGTCGTCGGTACCATCGGTGCTGGCCGCATTGGCTATCGCGTTCTTCAGCGGCTGGTACCGTTTGACTGCAAGGAACTCCTTTATTATGATTATGCTCCTCTTCCAGAAGGTGGGACTACTTCGATTTGGTCTCATCCCGCTGACACCCCTTCTAACCCGACATGCTACAGCCGCTGCCAAGGCAGTCAAAGCCCGCCGAGTCGAAGATCTCAATGAGTTCGTCTCTCAATGTGATGTTATCACAGTGAATTGCCCACTTCACGAGGGCACACGTGGTTTGGTCAACGAAGAGCTCCTGAAGCATTTCAAGAAGGGGGCATACCTCGTCAACACCGCCCGTGGAGCCATTTGCGACAAGGATGCCGTGGCCGGTGCTCTTCAGTCTGGGCATTTGAGTGGTCAGTGTGGGTGTTCCCTGACCCAAACAGTCCTGACACTGTCTCGCAGGATATGCTGGTGACGTCTGGAACGTTCAACCGGCTCCCAAGGACCACATTTGGCGAACGGCGAAGAACCCGCTAGGTGGCGGCAACGGCATGGTGCCACACTACTCGGGTACTACACTCGATGCACAAAAACGCTATGCCGAAGGCGTAAAGAGTATCCTTGAAAACTACCTTACCGATAAGCCTCAAGAGCCCCAGAATGTCATTGTCGGCATTGGCAAATACGAAACCAAGGCTTGTGAGTATGCTCTCTGCAGTGTCCTATGGGGTGCTGACGTGAAAGCACCTAGATGGACAGCGTTGAAATGTATAGTGTTTTACGCGTTTCCATACATACCATATCAGATGCCTCCGGATCAACTTGAATGTACGATAATAGCAATGCAAAACCCCTTTCTTGACCAATATGTCGTAAATGACCGAACCTATAAGAACCCCCGCCCAAGATTTAGCCCGAAGCAACACAACTTAGATACTGCAGAACGCTGGATTCCCATGCTTCGTGGTGCGATTTTTTTTTTTCGAGACTAATCGACTGGGTGCAACTAGACTACGAGGCCGTAGCCCCTCGGGCCGCCTGCGGCCGAAAGTTACGGCCACCGGGCTTGTCATACCGCCTGTCCTTGAGCTTGAGGCTCTGTCCCCTGTAAGCGGAGTTCTACTCACAGTTTTAGTGAGGTAACGGTCACAGGGGTTGGCTTCGTCCCTCCTGACCTGTTTCCAGCTTTGCCCGCTTGAACATCTCCTAAAGGAACATTCAATTGCCTTTGGGATAGCCCTTCACCGCAGCGTTCACCCTCCACGTCACCTACGTGTCCCACTACGTCAAGCCTAGATCCGTCGGTGCTCACCTATCAGGGATCGTAAATTAGCTGAAACCTTCTTACCCTGTGGCCCCACAAATTAGGCAGTCTCCCATTGTTGCTTACACACTTGAAGGCTGTCTTCGCCGTTTCTCGTTGCCCATTAAACAAAAATAACCCCTTGTTCGGGAGCATCTCCAGCATGTCATGAACCACATGCCCTCACCCATCTCTTATGATGACCTGCTTTTCCCTGCGTTGCTTGAAACGGGCTTGTCTGGTTTGAACCGCCTCGGGGAGTTGGTTTGGCCTGATAAGGTCGATGACCAGGAATCGTCCAAGCTCCCCTGGCGACATGTCGTCGTCATCCTTCCGAATTGTTATCAGTTTCTACTTCCCCATGACGAGCAAGGCGCCTGTTTTGATGGAAACAAAGTCGACGTCCAGCTCCAGGCCTTCATTTTTCACGGGCACCCCAAACATGACCCGCCCTTTGCCTCTATCTAGCGTCGTACGCCCGCCTCCCAATTTCCTTTTGTCCTTCTTTCTTTCGAAAAGTCTTTTAAAAAAATGTTATATACTTTTTAAGCAATTTCCTCCCTTTGGGTACACGTTTTACAGCGCTCATCTCACGTATTCATGTATCTTTGCATCTCTGTAGGCTTGCTCATGCCTGTGTTTCGTGCTCCAAAATTATCTGGGCTGCGAATACTGCAGCCCGTTTTGGCTACCCTGGCTTCCATCGTGTCTTGTCGAGCGCTCAAGGTTTGATTAGACAGCGTGAATAAACATTTTTGAACTTTGTTTGTTTCGAACATAACATTCATCAGCGAAACCAAACCGCCACCAGGATCTGGTGCTTGGAAAAGGTTTCCCTTCTAAAATATTGGTTACAGCTGTCCCTGCCTCTCGGTTCACCCGCAGCTGCATTCCCCAGGTTTGCAGTTACAGCTGGATTGAACAGGAGATGAATAACCCATCAGCCCTATAACGCGAACCCTTACTTCGGCCTGCAAGTACACTTAGGGTTGCCGCAGCTTGGGACGGTAGTCGGCTCTGTAGTGCCAGTGGACTACAGAAATCATAATTCAACAGAAGAGCTCATCGAAAGCGGGCAGGACAAAGACGTACCGGTGATGACATAGTGTTTACAAACGGTGCTACACAAGTACAAGGGCGAGCGCGGCCAAATTTATAGCGCATCGACGAAGGGACCCCAAGCGCCGTTCCACAGATTTGAAATCCAGTTGGCGCGCCCAAAGATCTGAGACCCCACAAATACTGCACGGCAACGACGTCACTGGTCCTGCGCCGATCGTCATGGATCATGTCCAGAAGTTGACAATCGCAGAAATCCGGAGGGGGTACTGCGGACGCTGTCAGGATAACGCGCAACACCCAGATACGCAGAAGTTAGGATTTTGGATATTACCATTTCCCCATGATCCTGATATAATGATTTTCTTGGGCGTGAACTGCGATTACTTTCGTGCCAGGACTTTGGGTAAGGATACAAGTTCCTCAAGCTAAACGTACATAAAGTAGAACGAGGAGACCGGAAAAGGCTCATGCCAACCTCCTGGCATGATCATTGAGTTGCTCTTTCATAAACTTTTCGAGCTTTGCTGCGTGCTTCACGTAAACGGAACCTTCTGGGTTGTAAAGTCGGCAGTTGTCGAATATCAACTGGGTGTCGTCGATAAATGCCTTTATGTTCGAATATTGATTCGTATTGAGTTTATGCTCCATCGTGCTGAAATCTATAAAGAGGTCGGAACAAGCCGAAGGGATCCTAACGATGCAGCTCACTAACCCATAGGTCTCTTGATGACGTCGTAATAATCGACGACCTCCTCTCCATTAACAGGATTCAAGAATGCCCATGCGCTCGGATGAGCTTTTAGGTCTCCGAGAAGTCGGTGTATAAAGTTCTGTTCGGCGCTTCTTGGTGTTGAGGACAGGCTGAGTCAAAAATGGGGTGATTAACAGGCATATCACCATTCAGTTGAAAACGCACTATGAAGCCATGCCAGGGGTCCATCCACTCTCTCCTACGGTAGATGTAGTCAGGGTTCAAACAGCTGGGCGCAACGGAGAATACTCACGAAGCCCTGGAACGTCCTTAGGATCTACGGTTACACCTTCCGGTGCACCCTCCTGAAATTGCGGCAAGCCCTGGTATATGACATGCGACTTCGACTTCTCGCGAATCTTCGCGACGACCGCACCACGCTGTTTCGCAATGATGTTCGCCTTGTCCAGGTAGTTGACCTTGCGCAGCATAGTGCATTGCATGATAGTACCCCCTTCGTAGTCTTTTATGTACCCAGCCCATACCGATCGATCCAAAGTAATATCCTTCGAAAAGCCCTGCTTTTTGAAAAAAATGACGGCAAAATTGTCTGCATAGGTAAGGAAGTGCATGATGTTGGGATAGGTGTTCCGGATGTGAGCCTTGAAATGATCCATGAGCATGCCTCCGTACCCCTGGAATTGGTAAGTGCGCAGGCGAAGAGATAAGTGACACTAGGTATACCTTGACTTGGTCTACTGACGCCGTCGCGAAAAAGACTATCTCCGCGAAACCTCGATGAGGGAACGGACGGTAGCAAATGCCACCGACCACCTTGTACCCCCGTTTTATTATTGCTAGCGCCTTGGAGTTCCTGTCGTACACCAGACGAGCTATATATTCTCGAGGCATCATTGGTAGTTGCGTGCGGAAAAGAGTCTTTAAACCAGTCAAAATGACCAGTGAACGAGGGGATCCATCATTCTCCACCGCGGTTATTTGGATTATGCCCTTGCGCAACTCGACAAAGGCAGCCTTCTCTGTCTTCGTTGGGGGCTTCATGCCAATTCAGCCAGATGCAAATCAACAAAAGTGGGTTACTTACCGCAGCAGATGCTGAAGGCCCAGCATCGACAGTTACGCCAGTCGCCAGCCGAGTCAGCTGAGACTCGTCCATCTTCTCCTCTACTTTGACCTTTGCGCCTGAAACGTGGCCATTCACGCAGGCACCATCAGGCTTGACGTCATCCGTAGCAGAGGGAGCTGTCTGCGACTTGGACTTCATGCTCGATGTCTTCTTTCCAGCTTCTCTGGGTAGTTCGTACAGGTGTATCAGACGCCAACCCCACTTGGGCTGCCAGTGGTTTATCGTCCTCTTCATCCTCGTCCGCGTCACTCAGTGGGGAGAGAGAAAGGCGACGCCTCTTAACGGGAGGTTCTTCAGCCGAAATTGAGGGTGTAGAAGACGGAGCTCGTGTGGAACGATCTGTACGATGGTAGTAAGACATGAAGGTAGCTGGAAAGGGGTTGCACCCGCCTTACCTAGGGAAGTAGGGGACATGGTAATCAAGGATACTGGTAATTTTATTTGCTGCCTCAATGAGAGCATGTTGCCGTCAGTGTATTCAAAATCCAACAGCCTGTCCACGTCCTGCGATTGCGAACCACGATGTCCAAATGAACGCCAGCGCGAGGCCGTGAGCTATTGAGGTTCTAAATATCTGAACACGGGGAGGTGCATACCTGTAGCATTTCATCCAGACGGGTAGCCAGACGACCTCGGCGGGAGAACTCCTCCCTACCCAATGTCGCCTCGTCGGCTCCGTGCTCGCGAACGCCATGTCCACAGAGGCACGTTTCAAGATATGAAGGCTCGTCCTCGTCCGACCCGTACTGATTCAGGTCACCAAGTGACGAGCTATGACAAGAATGGTCGCCTAAGACCAGTGCGACGCCGGACGGAGGTCGTAGGCCTTGACAGGAATTACATGTGGAGCAAGGCGTATGACGGGCAATCCTGAGCGCCAGCACTGCGTCATTGTACTGGCGCGTCGTTTGGCGACGGGTATGACAACTTCATTGTTGTTGGAGCAACTGCACTCTATTACCATCGACGCATGAGTTGTCCCTTGACAATGAGCTGTGCGGTACAGCGCTGCCAGGAAGACTAATACTTGGCCCGGGACCCCTTACACCTCTGAGATCTGGCGCTGCCCTCGTCCTAAAATGTTTTTATATCGCAGTACACCACTGCCTGGCCACCGCTCGTTTGTTCTGTCAGCCCTACTGTCTTTGCTCTCGTTCGCTTTAGCCTCGGACTGGATACAATACCCATCCAACGGATATGCCACCATGACCCACTACACCCTTCCCGAGGGTTTCATCGCAGCGTGTGGGTGCGCGATCAACAGCACGCTGTACCCAACTGCTGCCATGAACCAGATGGCATACGGAAGTAGCACATCGTATGGCCCTGCCTGTGGGCAATGCTTCAACCTGACCTTGTTAGACGCGTTCACAGCCAGTCCCCCATTTCACCCAAACACCACAAATTCTGTGGTCGTGAAAATCACTGATTTGTGCCCATACGCGGAACAGGGGTGGTGCAATGCGACTACTTCTAGGCCAAATGCGTAAGTACGATAACCATGCTGTCATACCCCACGGCGCGGCATGATGAGTTCTCTTGCAGTGGTGGCGAATACCTCAACTTTGATTTATCGTGGCCGTCTGCATCGATACCAAGTACATTCTTTCCGTCGGACGCTTCATACTATGGTAAGTCACTCGCATGACTCGGCGCACGATTGCATTGTTGACAGAGACCCAGGTTACTCAGTGAGTCACTTTAAATATTGTCTAGGGTGACATTTCACAACGATTCCCCAAACAGGACTTTGGTGTATGGAACATAAGCTATCAGAGCGTTTCATGTGAATATTGGGAAGGCTGGAATAATTCAGCTGCACTCGGAAGTGTAGCCAATCTGGGCTATGTCTCATGTTGTCCCGATAATCCAATGGTGCGTGGATTGGGGAAGCCACTGTAATTCCGAAGAGTTGACCTAGTATCCTTAGCTCAACTCGAACGATACTTGTCCATCCTACTCTGACCAAGCAGGAATATCGTTCGTGCCCTCTCATCGTGCGGAGGGCAAATCGCTGACCACGAAATGGCCATTATTAGGCCATACTTCCATGCTGGATCCGCGGTTACAACCGTGCCTATGCTTCTGTCACCAATATTACCCATACTGCTGTCCGTATGCATGTTGTAATTCTCTCGAGTCCTACTTTAGACATCATGTACTAGTGTCAGTGGGCGCCGTACGGTTCTTCTCACCGATACCCGCGTCATTGCATACCGGATCTACTCCAGAGATAATCTGGTTTCCACGAAATACAACGTGACCAATATCACGAGCGAAGTGGGGAGGCGGACGGGGAACTGGTCCCTTGTGCCGTCGACGGCCTCGATGAGATTTAGCTGCCGCGATTCCCGCTGCGGGCTGGTTTGTGCATGAGACTCCCGTGTCGTTGTCAGGTAGAACAGGCGGAGCCGGTATGCGACGTTCCGACTGGCAAACATGACATACATAGGAAACGAGGTGGCCGTGTGAAGCCGAATCTGCTGACACCCAGTGAGCAGGATGCAGTACTGGATACAAGTCACCCACTTTTGACCCGGACCGTAGCGGAAATGCCCGGCACAAGTACCGAGCTGCAGCTTTTGCACAAACTGCGCTTGACGGAGGGGTCTCTTAAAAAAAGAGATCACAATGAGATGTGTGCAGACGTTGGATGGGAATGTGAGATGGAAAACACAAACATCTTCGTGTTAGTTTTCTGCCCGACGATCTTCATTGTATCTATATAGCTCCTTGAGAGTTCAGAAGTTGTGACAACTCTGTTGCGCTTTGGCTGATGTCGTGCGTCTGGGCTGCATGTCACCGATGTGTGCGCAGGGGAAGGATGCGATATGGTGCCGAGCAGGGTGCTGGCTTGGTACAAAAAGTTGAGACGTTGGATGATATCCTTGTTGCTGATATGGTTGGGATTTGGGACATCGTCGCGCTTGCCCTTGTTCTTGACCATCGTTGATAGTCCAGCCCTGTCCAACCTTCCCGGGACCACATCGTTAGCAGCTGTCATTTAATTAAAAGGGGCCACGTATCTCAACCGACCTTAGCTCAGTTGGAAGAGCGCGAGACTGTAATGGATAAACTTGCCATCTTGAGGTCGCCTGTTCGAGCCAGGCAGGTCGGACTGTCTTTTTGTCTGAGGCAACACAATATATATGAGCGGGGATACACTGCAGTACTATTCGATATTACATCTAGCAATACATCTCTACAACACAACACCCAATTCCCATGTAGTGGATGGCGCCCACGGGCTGTGCTCGATCCGGGGTGTGTTCATGCTGAGAGCCAGTCCAAGAATTCCGGAGTGAAGTAAGAAAGTATGATGCCAGCACCTTAGGATGGAATACTCAGCAATGGAAATGATCGCGAGGGCAGTGAATCTTACCAGCCCTGACCATACTCTCCGCGGCTTCGAAGGCCATGGTTTTTAATTCATAGACGCCAGCTTTCGCACCTGCATGGATCATAGCAAATTCGCCGCTGACCTGGTAACATGCGATAGGGTGGTCTGGTGCAAGCTCTGCAGCATCTCCAATGACATCGAGGTACGGAAGTGCCGGTTTGACCATGATGATATCAGCACCCTCTGTCGCGTCACGCAGCTGTAGGCGTTTCCTTAAGCACTGTTCTCCACACAAATCCTATTTGCCTTACTATAGCGCGCTTCGCCAATCCTTTTGCTGCGGGAGGAAGTTGGTAGCATTTGCGGTCACCAAACGCAGGAGCACTCCCGGCTGCATCTCTAAACGCTCTGTTGGAAACCTTGAAACACGGGAATGACTGGGGTGACTGACCTAAATGGTCCATACAGAGAACTGGCGAACTTGGCTGAGTAACTCATGAGAGTGCATTTGTTCCCAAGCCCAGCATCGATCAGCTTGCGCTTGATAGCCGTGACACGCCCATCCATCATATCACTCGGCGCAACGCAGTGCGCGCCAGCAAGGGCGTAGTTCAATGCAACCTCTGCGAGGCGCTCGACAGAAGGTTCGGTGTTGATAGTTCCATCCTGGTGAAGCAATCCGCAATGTCCGTGGGAGGTGTACTCGCACAAGCAAACGTCGCACGCAATATAAAGCAAGGGAAATAGCGTCTTAAGTCTTTTGATGGCTTGTATGACTGGTCCAGAGGGGTCGTCTGCAGGAGTACCTCTACCATCCTGGTAACAGTGAGGCAGCCGAACACGGGCCTGTAAAACCGCACACACCTTCTCGCACTTGAACGGAACCCCAAACAATATAACGCTTGCAAGACCCTTCTGCACTAGAGGACCAAGGAATTCCTCGAGGCGGTTCACCCCCCAACGTCGCTGGCCGGGCAGAGTCGGTATCTCGACGCTAGCGTTGGGATCGTCCGTAATAAATATGGGGTACATGAACATGGATTTAGTGAGTTGACGGCGGCCCTGCCATGCCCGGGAGAGCGGGTGTTGGTAACCGCCCTGGAGAATAGAACTATGGGAGGTGTGTTAGGCAACTTGGTGGACACCTGGGAATAGGTTAGTCTGCTCACGATATTTCCATGGTTTAAGAAGTGTTCGAAGAGGCGAGCAGGGGACTCGTCGGAATTTATAATCCGGGGCTGTTACTAGCTGGGCGGCGCTACGTAGTAGGTTGATGCATCAGTGGCGCGTTTCGTTTCTTCGGGTCGTTGGCCAGGGTGCCATCAATGAGATATGTAATCCCTTTGAGAAGCCCATGTCTTGCGAATAGACGAAGTTCTTTACTAAGGGCTCGTTCGCTCTTAAACTGTGCACTCTAGGACTTCACCTCGTCTGTTCTACAGCTTTATGGTCCTTGGAGGGCTGGTTTCTCAGGTGTGTACGTCTTCCTCTCACTCTTCTTCGATGTATCGACGTGGCAGATATAGTGACCATACTCTCGGGTCCGGAGACCCTTGCGTTTTTACCCGTCTCACTTGACTTCAAAGGTATGGCATTGCACCAGTGCAAGTGACATCCTCGGAAACCACTGGTTTGAAATCACTGCCAGCTGAAAGGTCCTCACATTTTCTGCTAGGACCTCTTGCGAATGCAATCGAGGGCCATCTGTAATCGTATTAACGGTGTCGGCTGTGGAAGGATTGACTCGCGACTTTCAGCACACAGTTTCTGGCACGGATGTGCGATCAAGAAGGCTAGACGCGCGCACTCGCGTCAACGGTTTTTAGGTCGTTTAGTTGTGGTTGTCATGCCAGGTTGGTCTGGTCTAGGTAATCTTGGACGACTGTGTGGTGTTTCTCTACGTTGTGGTTGTCCACGTTGGCTTTGTATCACGAAAATTACCCAGTCCGTGTTTGCCACCTGCTCCCGATACTTCCCAAAGAAGTGCATGATTTCACTGGTATGTATCTTCCGTCCGCGTCGCTCTTCGGTTATATGATTTCGATATAACCGAGCCACAGACATTTCTGGCTGAGTTTGCTCAGTAAGGGGACGCCGTTGTGCGACAATAGGATACATTTGAGGCGGTCCCGTGGACCATCGCTGTGTTCTCTGGCGGGGACTTTTCAAAGGCCACATGGCTCGTGTCCTTTGTAAAGACAAGAACATTCGTGCATCCATTCCCCTGTTTCACATCTGTTGTCAGGACATTTGACTCTCATTAAAAATGTGCGTCAACGGCACAGGCTTTGGGTCTCCATGAATTCCGGAACTGCGAGTGTCAGGGTTAATCACAAGTGTAGGTGAGTCCCTTGATGTGATGGCCATTCGTGAACTTCGTCGGAAGATCAGCGTGCGGTGGCTGTGTCAATAGTCTACCGCGAGGAGGAACAGCAACCATGAAGATGATGCGACTTCTCCCCGTAGTTGACCCCAGTTGTGCATTCGGATCGTCTCACAGTTCCCCTCTGCTTCGTATTGTGCGGAATCTTGTTGAATGCGGACCAGATACTCGTTCGGTGTTGTCCGCCTTTGCCTACGGAACCACGCTCTTCCAATACTACTCCCAACTGTTTGTGTCCTAAACCATATGCGAGACTCATCTCTGTTCTTCGTTGTTACGTAGAGTTATGGGGGAGAACTCTTGCGTTTGCAACTTGTTCTAGTTCGTGATCGTCCGCGCAGGTCCCCCTCGGTACCTTCCGGAGACATGCACGGTATTGTAGTTGCTGCAGGTATGGCTTGTGTTCACGGGTCAATTGGTATCATGCTTCTTCCATGACCTCCCTTGCCGTCTTACTATATGTCACGTACGGCACAGGGGCTTGGGCCTCTGTGGATTACGGAACTGCTATATTATGGGTGTCAACAGTATACAGGGTCAATCACGGATACTTACAGATGACTCCCTCAGGGTGACTCTGGACCTTTCAATGGTTGACCACTCGCTTGGAAGTACTATTTTTATTCGAAATCAATGCCTACGGTGTTCGTGATGCGCGTAAGAGAGTGGCGCGGTGCGCGATGGGAGTGGCATGTAGCTTTTCGCGCATTGATTGGTTATTGTGGGATATACAAGTACTGGTCGAGATGGCATGGCAACTATTAGGACGCCGTGAGTCCAAACGCAACAACGCAAGTAAGTGATCATTGTTCGACATGTCGGGGAGGTCACGGCAATCCGCAGGCGTCGTCGCAATGACAGCTGAGACGGCATCAACGACTGGACCGTTGCAGGGTTTGGTAATCACGTACTGTCGAGTTGACAGAAGAGCCAGCGGTGGTCCGCCGCTGGTCAAAGCATGGATTTTTTTATTTTTATTTTTAATTTTGGGACGCAAGTCATTGTCGGTAAAAATAAAAGCATCCGAGGATGGCGCGGTCACGTGATCGTTGTTGAGTGAATGTCCCACGGGTGTTGGTTAAACAGAGCTTAACTTGGCCGCCGCTAATTTTACCCGCCCTGCCCGCTTGCAAGTTGCCCGTGCTCACGACAACAACAACGAACGACGACGACGAGAACGAAGATAATAAACTGGCACACAGCCAGCGAGAAGGCCCATCCATACGCTCCATATCTATCTCTCTGGACAGGCCATGTGTGTTTCTACCGAGCACATATCTGTAAGAGGAAACAACACACGCGACTGCAACATGTCCCCGATATCCCCCAGCAGCTGCCGTGCAGTTGTTTATCACACACCCACCCCTCCCCGTCTATCTACTGCTACTAGCTCTGCTGATCCATCCTCCTCACCCATGTTGACTTCCTCACTTCCCCCACTCTTCAAAGCATCCCACGACAACGACAACATCTTCCTTCAATCGCCTTTCAGGTCTCCTCACCCAGCACATACTCTATACCCACATCATCGTACTCATAAACAACCATCCCTGCCCATCGGCGTAGATGACGACGACGAGGGCAGCATATTTCTTTCCTCGTCATCCGCAGCTCCCTCTCCGTTCTTCCCCGCTCCGTCCTCTCACTCTCTTCGCACACCCGTCAGAGACGCCCCTGCCATCTCTCGTTCCATCCTCAAGACAAGGGCTCTCAACGCCCAACCTGCTGCATCCACATCGCAACCCTCTGCCCTCCGAGCCGGTCTTGGTACGAAACGGAAATCCTCAGGCCAGCTTGGAGGGTTCTCGACTCCTCCACGGCAACCTGTCTCAACACCGTTGTCCATATCTGCAGCAAAGGCTGATCCCGCATCCGGCATTGCCTTCCATCGCCTCGCCCCGCTCGCCGCTCCCCGTTTCGGTATCCGCACGCCGCAGTCCAAAGCAGAGACGGATGCTTACGTCAAGAACCAGGCAGAGACGATGAAACGTCTCCGCATCCGGGACATGGACAACTCAGACGAAGACTGGGGCGTCATCGAATCCGGTGACTCGGACTCCGGGTGTGACGATCCAGGTACACGGAAAAATCTGTTTTCAAACAGACTTCGGACACTGGCACAGAGAACAAAATCCCAGTCGACGAGCCCTAAAAAGCAGCTGCTCGTCGACGCAGTCCCTCAAAAAGGCAACGCAAGGGACGAGGTGACTGAGGCAATATCGCCCGGTGGCCACATCATCAAGCGTCGTGCCCGCTCACGACCTGTGTCGCAAGAACTCTTAGAGAGTGTGCACCACTCTTCGTCTCCGCCCACTTCAGCTCAGGTATGTCACCTCACCTCTGTAGTAACCCTTGCGCTCTTAATCATGACGTTAGCCTGTCAAGTTGCGCTCTACTCCACCCAAGCCACCACCCGTTGCCTTTCCTTCCGTCGGGAGAAACAGACTCTCCACTGCTATTTCTCCAACATGCGGCTCTCCACGGGCACGGCGACGTGTCACTGGAAGCAGTGGACCAAGCTCCCTCCATAAACCAAGGGCTTCGGACACGCTAACCTCACGTGTCCCCGCCAGTCGACTGACGAGTGGCAGTTCAGCTTCCCTTTTTTTTGGTCCTTCTATTCCCCAGACCAAGACTCGCACGCGTACGAGTACGACCGCAACAAATTCAGCCAGCGCAGCTGCCGACGCACGACTCCGAGTACAGCACGTCCAGCCCTCTATGTCCAACAGACACAGCTATGCTGGTCCAGGAAGTACAACAATGACTCCCCTTCCCTGGAAGCTGCGATCCACTCGTCATGATCCTTCTCCCGAATCTTCGCCATTACCGCTTCCGAAAAGTCCCCCTCGTGCTGTGGAAGACGACGATGACGATATGTTCTTCGAGCCATGCGGACCCCCAGAATCCTCTTTCGTCTTTAGCGTCACAGAGGACACGCCTTCACCTAGGTCTAAAAAGGGTAGGGAGATGCTTCCATCGAAGTACAAACCGCGTGACTCGGGCGTCGCATTGAGTGACGACGAGGGCTTGTCTCATTCTGGAAACGCCTTTCTTTCTGCAATGCCCCGTCCTTCAACGTCTGCTTCTTCACTTTACTCAGACGCTGGCGACGACCTCATCACTCCTATCATGCCGAATTCCAGTTCAGGTTGGCCAAATGCGGTCGTCATTGGTGGGCTCGAGGACAACGATCACAACTACGATGGTCTCGATGTGGATGCTTTCATTATGCGAACTCTTGCTGCTGGTCACAAGCCATCCACTGAGGAACCAAAGCGCCCCCCAGGAACCCCCGTCAAGAAGGCAAAAACCAGTTATTTTGGGGGTAATCGACCGTGGCAGAGCGCCGTAGCCAACAAGGTCGGTTTCAACTTTGAATTTGAGACAGACCCAAGCGGCCACTCGACTAGAGGTGGTGGCGGTTGTAAGTCAAAGAACAAGCCCAGGAAGAGTCTCCCGGCTGCGTTTCCGCATCTCGGTGACAGTGGTCTTGTAGGGATAGAAGGCAAGGTGGTGCTGAACGTATCGGATTCAGAGGACGACGAAGACAATAATAGCCCGAGTTCGCGGAAGGAACACCAGTACGGCGGTCTTGGGTTGGGTCGACCGCCTGCGGCTGACCAGGGCCCTTTTGGCGCTGTCTCGCGGACACGATGGCTCATGCGGAGAAGTAGTAGTGGGGCATTCTCGAGCGGTAGTGAGACATCTGTCGGCACGCCCACACGACGTACTAAGGGTGAGTTTATTCACAGTTGTCTCACGACATGCATGTCTAATTCTGTCTAGACTGGCCACTGCCTCCGCGGCCTACTCTGCAAGGTCACCTTCCAGTTCCATCAGGCAAGATTGAGTCGAGACCGTCGTCGAATAGCGCTTCAACTTCCCCGACGCATTCGCGATGCAGGACACAGTCACTCGCGAAGCGAGTCGTGTCGCCACTTGTTAAGACTGCCGACGATAGTGTGGGGACGGGCAAGACGGGTCGTTTTGAGTGGGATTTTGTGGAGCTGGATGAGATCGGCAGTGGTGAATTTGGCAAGGTCATGAAGGTTCGTGCCAAGAACGGACCTGAGAACCAGGTATGGGCGGTTAAGAAATCTAAGCCATTTGAGGGGCCACGACACCGGTAAGGCTAGTTTGTGCAGGATGGCTATCGTTACGTTGACATGGTTATCTACACTAGGTTGCGATTACGTGAAGAAGTGGATATCTTGCAGCATCTCTCACAGGCAGCGGCGACTGACCCTCAGAGTTACGCTAACGTGTTGGCGTATATTGATAGCTGGGAAGAGGATGACATCCTGTTTATACAGACAGAACTATGCGAGCTGGGAAATTTTGCTCGCTTCCTGTGGGAGTACGGAAGGGCATTTCAGCGTCTGGACGAGGCCAGAGTGTGGAAGATATTTGCGGATCTAAGCAATGTGAGTGATTCTGAGGGAAAAAGTTTTTTCGCCGTGCTTATCGATATGGTCTAGGGTCTTCGTTTTATTCACAACGCGGGTGTAATTCATCTTGATATCAAGCCAGCCAATGTTTTTCTGACAGGGGAGGGACGGTTCAAGATTGGAGATTTTGGGATGGCATCGTTATGGCCACGACGGACAGGGGGAAGCCCCTTGGGAGTTGGCGTTGGGGGATTTGAAAGGGAAGGAGATAAAGTGTATTTGGCACGGGAGGTGTTGCAGGGGACATATGGCAAAGCTGCTGATATATTCAGGTGGGTACTTTTCTTGTTGATTGAAATGGAAGGGGTGAGAGCTGAACAATGGACAGCTTTGGGATGATGATGCTCGAGACGGCGACAAACATTGTCGTGCCTGATCAGTGAGTGGAGAAGTGTTTTCGAAGGCTTGGATTGTGCCTGACGTTGAGTTACCGTACCACGAATACAAATTTGCAGGGGCGAAGGGTGGCATCGACTTCGACAAGAAGATTTCAGTCAGGTTGACCTGAGCGGTTTGAGTGCGGAGTTGATAGGGTTGATCAAGAGCATGATGCGAATGGATCCCGGGAAGCGAGTAGACGTGGAGATGGTGTACGATCATCCCGTTGTTGCGCGGGCGCGGACGGCGATGGCACGAGGACACGCAGAGGCGCTGGCGAGGGGGGAGTCGACCTTTGTTGCCTCACCCTTGGCTGGTGCCAGGGAAGGTTTCTTGGAGGAGATCTTGCTGGGCGAGGCGATGGACATGTCATAAATTGTTCTTTGCTTTTCTTTTCTTTTTTCTTTTTTCTGTTTTTCTGTAGGGATTTTTGCTTGGTATATTTTTAAATGATTATTTTTTTGGATAGGCTGTCCGCGGGGATGACTGCTACCAATTCGGGCCCTGTGGCCGGGGAAGAGGCGGTGATGACAGGCCGGAGAAATTGGCGCCGGGGTCACGGACATAGCCGGGGGGTGATATATAAATAATAATATTTAGAGTAAATAAAATAAATGAAGAGATATGCCACTGCTCTGACCGGAGAGACAGTCCCGACAACACCAGCGACGATGGATGCGAGCTCGTCCTCGTCTTCAAGGTATCGACACACTTGTATTCCTTCTGTCGTGCCACCCGGAGTCGACCCCACCTCTGTCGATTTCAGGACTTTCTTCCCCTACATACCCAACGAAGTCAAGCACAGAAAGAGGACGTCCAGATCGCAGCTCAAGGTGCTCGAGGAAGTCTACAGGAAAGACACAAAGCCAAATGCCGCCATTCGAAAGAAGCTCGCTGCCGAGCTCGACATGCTCCCCCGTGCAGTGCAGGTCCGTCGCTCGCCTTTCTCTTCGTTTTGTTGCCCCTTCGTCTCGCTCAAATGACGCGCCGCGTCCCAGGTCTGGTTCCAGAACAGGTACCGTGTCCCTCTGTCTCTCGTGCCCCCCTCTCACCCCCGTTCCAGGCGTGCAAAGGACAAACAGCTGCGAAAACGAGCAGCCGCCCAGCATCTCCAGTCAGACGAACAGAACACCACCACTTCACAGGAAGAACCCCAGCGAGACCCATCCTCTGACTTAAGAGAAAAACTATCCGAACAAACTCAAGAGCGTGTCTCTCCTCATCCATCGTCCACTGACTCCCCTCCCTTTGCTCCAGATCCGTCCATCTCCCCAGTGGGACTGCACCAAAGCCAAAGTCCTCCTGCCACTCCAGTCGACGCCTGGCAGCACCCGCTCGATCCGGATATCTACAACGCTCGGCGCGGCTCGCTGCCCGCCGTCATGCCCGTCCAGGACTCCTCCCTTCTCCCACCTCCCCATTTCAATGTTGATAGGCGTAAATCCCTAGATGTCAATTGCTACAGGCTCGTGCAGCATCCGTACGCCGGTGTCGTCAGAGAAAAAAATGAAGCCCTCCTGGCAAAGTCGCCCCTCTCACCTCCCGGCTCCACCCAGGCCCTCACCCGCCCTCCATCCACCATGGGCCCCATTCGCTCCGCCTCATTGCTGTCCCCATACGCACATCCTCCCCGCTCGTACCGCGCATCCGAACCACACGTATTCACTCCTCTCCGTGGTGCGCCCTTTCTTGGCGTTCCATGATTCTAATTCTGTGTGTGCCACCTCGTCCGTCCCTCCCCACTTTGTCCCCCGCAGATCCTACGAAAATCGACCTTTTGCCTTCGCTTCGCGTGCCGCCCCTCCGCCCATCCCTGGGCCGCTCCCACGTCCAGACTTCCAGTTTGGCGAGTCCTCATCAACTCCCCCTTCTCAAAATGCCTCTCCCGAGGGCGACACGCCGCCAGGTTCTTCATCGGGCTCTTCCGCTCAAGCCTCTTCTCCCGACATATCGATATCCATGCTTCATCGCTGGTCGTTCCCACGGGGCAGCACAACAAGTATCACGAGTGCCACGAGCCCTAATGGCATTCCACCCCATTGTAGTCTTCGTGAAGGCGATGGGGATGCCGAGGATGCCATCTCGACCACTCCAAGTAGCAGCATAGGTTGTCTGTCGCGGTTCGGCAGCGTCGCGAGCATTACTGGCAGCGAATCAAGCGTCATGTTTTCGGATGTAAGCAGTTGCGTTGCGGTCGATATGGGAGGCGACTCCAGTGTGAGAAGGGGATCCTGGTGAGATTCATTCACGTCTCGCTTTCTTCGTTGGTATCTGAGTTTTGCAAAGCGGCTCCGGACAGCTGCTTGAGATGCGCATGTCTGGGTTGAACGTAAACAGCCACCAAAACCCCGGCGATTTCAGCGCCCGCCCTCTACCTCCCGGTTATGCCTCCTCTTCGTCGACGATGTCCCCCGGCGACCGCCAGCAGACCAAAGAAAGCAGTCCTGCGTCCTGTCCTCCATTGTCACGCAGCGGATCTATGTATGAGTTCAGTGGTGTACGTTTTTCATTCTGTCTTTGTCACGCGCATCGCATTCATGCCATGCTGTCAAGGTACCTCCCAATGAAATCCCTTTGGTAAGAAGGGGAAGTATGCCACCTGCTGTCCACGCTCCCCCCGTCACGATCCCAGAACAGCACATCCACTCCCATCCGCATGGCCACAGTATGTATATGCAGAATACGGGCACCGAGTCCAAGTACTCGATTCAGTGGGCTTCAGGTTCAGGGGATTATGTCACCCAGCCTCATCAACACTTCCCGCCGCAAGATACTCATTCTTTCGGGTCTGATACCCCTACCACAGGCACCACAAACGGAGCATACCCCCAGTCACTTCATCATCAGCAACCCGCTTCGCATCAGCCCCGGCATCACACACAGGCGCCAACGGACCTGACCTACTCGTCCACTTACCACCTTCGAGAGTCCGTCGCCTCGGACCCTAGTACCATGGGCGGCACACATAGCATGGCTACCAGCAACGGATTCGTCATTGGTATGTCTGTGCCGTCACACCCGGGCCCTTTGTTGGGAAACTTCGCGGGTAATGGCGTGTATCATGGGCAGGAGGCATGGGGACTTTAAGCGGACTCTCCCGATTCGGGTTGGAGCCCAGAACTTGTATCCCTCTTTTTCCATCCAGCCACCTGCCGCATCACTCGCACCCTATTTGATATTTCCCGCCCGGTGAGATCCTGCGAAGCGAGGGTGTGCTTGCCACTGGGTTTCTGCTCCCATTCAATGACCCGCGGTCGTTACCTCCCAATGTGCCATTTTTTTGGTCGCCACGGCGAACGTTCCGTTCTTATTGCACCGTCGTTCCTTTCGTTGCTTTGCTTTATTTGATATGTCATGGCCCCCGCATAGTGTTTATATAACTCGCGTTCTTATCGCATCCTCCTCGGTTCTCTCCTTTCCTAATAATTTTGTTTATTTCATAACTTTCCCTGTCGTATCTTGTGCATTTCTTTCTTCGTGTGTAATTTTCCCGCTCATTTCTTGCTAGCTGTCAGTCCCATCTCTGTACATCATGATCGGACGTTGTGCCCCTCGTCTCGTTCCGTTTGTTTCGAACACACTTCCCGTCTTTTACATCCGTCCGTACGTATGTAGGAGCTCGGTGTCAGTGTTTTTCCGTCACCCTCATTGTCCTGTCGAGAATTAACCTATAGTAATTCCATTTCTAGTCCTGTTTGCCATACACTCTGAACCATCACCGATAGTCGACCCGGCGCCCCACACCGATGACGTGCTGTGCACCGCGCTGGGTGATCAGTGCGTCGTCGAGGTTTCAGATGGGATCCGGATGTCGATCACGGACTAGACAACACGCTAAATTAGACGACCCCTAATCACAAGTACTGCTGCATAGCCCATTCCCATTTTCGCTTGTTGCACACGCACATATGTCACAACTACGTTCATGTATCACTGTTCGATATCAAGAACGTTCCCGGAGATTATCACATGCTGGATGTACCGAGGATCACAGAACGAGGTCAGTCGATGTGATATCACGGTAGTTTTTGGTGGGGTGGTTAGGTTGGACAGATTGCGCCCATTCGACGTCCGGGAAGTTCGTGATGGGAGTGAGTCGAAAGACAGGTGTGATACGATATGATCGAGGTTGCAGCCTCGCCTTGGATACCTGATGGTTACCTGACTCGACCAGGCCCGGGCCCGGGGGCTCCGTCCATGATTGCGGTGCACAGGCCTTGTCATGTATGTGTTCTCGGCGCCAGTCCATTGCAGAATCTGGTTTTTCCAATACATGGTAGGCTACACATTTGGTATCTGTACGATTTGGACCGGCAAATAGAGTGCATATGAACAAGCAGAGCCAACGTTGAGCAAGTACAGTATAGGGCGCTGCGAAGCCCGTACTTACATAAGGTAGAAGGGCACTGATTACGGAACGATGAAATAATATTTCTGCCAACCAGCGCCCACAAAATAGAGATATCCAAAGGGTTACAAATTATGTAATACCCTCCTTTTTTTGGCGACGCAAAACCCTCCCAAATTCTCATGCTCTTTGCAGGAAGTGGTAAACCCATGTTCCGAGGTACGTACAAGAGGGACCATCATCCCTCCGCACCTTGGGGCACTGCACACAACCCAGTCACTAACTAGCCTTAACGGGCTAGCGCTCGACAGTGATCCAGACAGAGACAACAACCCCATGACCCACCTGTATAGTACGCACATATGGCCAAGTTGTATTGTTGTGGCAGTACATATGTACCAGCAACAGGGGGATCTTTGAAATTGGCAATCTGGGAGAATTCAAGACGAGGCGGTCTCGGTTAATGACCGTATTTAGACACCACAAAAACTCCGCAGTGGATATCCGTGACTGTCGGCAATGTCAAATCTGAGTCGAGCCTGAGCACAACAAATGCCTATAACCTGGTCCCTGGCGCTCCAGGGAAGGATGGCGGCATCATTGGAGGGTGGACAGACTGGGAAGGTAGGCTAGGTCCAATGGGCGTGATGCCAACCGCAGGAAAGGAAGGCGCCGAATCACCGGGCAGTCTAGACAGCTGGCCATTTCTGTCCATCATAAGACGGTGCAACTGTCCGTAACATGACGGTGCCGTGAAAATCACCGCACGAGAAAAGTGGGTGAAGAAGCTTATCAGCACAGTTGGCAGGGCGATAACCGGCACAGCAAGAATACAAGCTCCGAGTCCAGAACTCACCTGTAGCCGTATGCCGTGAATAGCATACCTCAATGAACCAAGCTCCTCGTTAATCCGCATGCTCTCGGTCGTATGCACAATATCATTTCGGCGAGCCATGGACTCGACAGAAGCAGATATCGCCGCTACAGAGTCCCTCAATCCAGATAACGTTCCTTCCAAAGATGTGCTCAGGTTCAGGGGGGCGATAGGAACCAGAAGCGACCGTTGATGTACTTGCGTATGGCCGTCGGACAGGTTACCGAATGGACGGCGTGTAGCCGCCGTATGGTGGTGAGCGTCTACGAATCCTGCTTCTCGGGCGACGGAAAAATATGCTGCAGCATCATCTACGTCAGCCGGGTGAACGGGCGGAGGTGCCATGTCGGAAGGCGACATAGGACGAAGTTCCACACGGCCTGTGATATCGCGGGAAGCCAGTATCTCGATCATGCTTTGGTTGCCATCACTTCCTGCGGGAACCTGAGTCGCCAACTCCCGATTCCATTGTTGCGTCTCAAACTGATACCAGGGTCGCAGGATGTTCTTCATACGTTGCATGTCACGTTGCATGGTTTGCACGACGCCTTCCAAAGCCTGGACCCTCTTCTTCAGGGTAACGTTTTCCGTCATGAACATGGATGTCTTGGCGGCGTGGATAGTAAAGAAGCCTTTGATGGCCTCATAGGGACACATTGGGACATGGATAGTCAATAGCTCGCAGCGGGGTCCGTTCCAAGGACACCCATTGTCGACATGTACACATGGCACTTCGACAGTTGGACAGCAGGCGGTGTGTAGCTGTGTCTCTGATCTTGGAAACTCAGCAGCGCAAAGAGAGCATGTAGCCATTTTCGATGAGCATTCGGAGTAGTGATCCTAAAAGAATTGACGCCGTCTAAGCTCTGCTGGTTGATCCAACCAATAAGCGTGACTCACGTTGAGGTCACCATACTTCACTGAGACACCACAACCCTGACATTGAGTAGAGCGATGGATACATACATCGGCATGCTTTCCGAGGTCTTTCCTGAAGATTGATAGATCACAGTCATCTTCGGGACACGGCACTGTGACATATAGACATGCGTTCTGGAGATGAGACGCTAGCAATTGACGCTGACAAGCGTACGTGCACCCTGCAATCCGTTGTGGGCACTCAACCAGGAGTTCTTCGACGAGCTATATAAATCCAGCTCAAACTGAGATGGGGGCAGCGTGACCATTGGAATCGGGACAACTGACGTGTTTCACGATCGGGTTCGCAGGTGAAAGATCGTCTACCGAGAGCGGCAAGCGGTCGATGGGACACTGTGGTGAGTGGCTGACAGCTTCTACGATGCAATCACGGCAGAAGGTGTGCATGCATGTCCTCGTGGTCGTTGGGTCCGTGAAAGGAGTGCTGGACGGATGATTATAAGTCAGGGTCACATAGAGGGCTCCCCTCCTAACTATACGCACTGGCATATGCAACACACCTGAGACAACAAGGATAAGACAGATCCACACGAGCTGGTCAGGTAGCTTACCAAGTTGTTGTTGGGAGGTTCAACGTAGTTCAGCAAGGTCATCGTTCAGTCAACGGACTCAACTAAGAGTGAACGATGGTCTGGATTCTTAATACTCAGTGCGCCATTCCGACCCTAAACTAGGTAGCTAATTCGTTCTGCTGCGCAGCTCGTTATTTACAGTGAAATATTGTGAAATACAACTGTCTCCTGTAGCGGATGAGCTCGGTTGTGCCGGTAGACGACTGCACTACTTCACGAGTCAAACTGAAACGGTGGATTAAATCACAGCACTCCCTACACACAAGACACGCACCGCCATCAAGTAGGACTCCGCAACTGTACGTGCTCGAGCATTTAGAGTAAGCTTCATCTCGCTGATTTCTTTATCCACTTCTTCCATAAATCTAAAAAGTGAAAGTTACTTGCACGCAGTCTCGCAGGAAACTCCAGGTCTCACTGGATGATAAAATCGACGATTTTGTGCTTGAGCATCGTTTCACTATGGACATTGGTAATTAGAAAAGAGATATCGTATCCCTTCGAGTAGATGGTGAACTTGTCAACCGATGAAAGTTGGAAATTGACTTACTGGGACTGGTTTCCGGCGGAGGACGATGAAATTCTCTGCTCTTTGCATCATGAAGCGAGTGAACTTGTGGCATAAGATGTTCTCGATTTCATCGGCTTGCTTGATCTTGATGCTCATGCGTATCGAGTTTATGGATGGCTCGATCAAGACGCGCTCGCTCTCGTTACGCGAGATCGTCAATGAATTGAGGAGGACTTCCTTGGAACCCCTATATAAGTCGTTAGGACAGCGTCACATCTTCACAAATACCGTTGGAACCTTGCTTCCACCTCTGGTTTGTTGTGCCGCTCGACGACCTGCATAGTATCGTGGTGATTACCATGAGCTGACCCTTCAATTACACTGGTGATTTACTTGTGACGAGAAATTCTGCAGCGTAAGTGCCGCCGTTAGCGTCGATCTGACAGCTGAAAGATACGGTCTCAAGGAATTTGACTGTATTGATCACTGGTTCAGCGACAGAAACATGTACTGAAGTGCACTGACCATCGTGATTTTCGGTTGAGACCCACCGCCAGGCTTCAAGTCAAGCGCATCAGCACCAGCATCCGTCAAAAAAGGGAATGAGTTCCCACGTCCATTCCACGTTCTCAAAAAGCAACCACACTAAGTGTTAGGACTTTCCTTACTACTACTTATTGCACGGCATGTTTGGGAGGATATCCCTGGCGTTCATCATCGTCACTATTGCAGCGTTCCTCTGCGCGCAATCCGTAGACGCTGCAAAGGGACCAAAAATTACTCACAAAGTTTACTTTGACATCAAGCATGGCGACAAGGATTTGGGCAGAGGTGAGCGTACCATTCAAGGTCGGGCCCGATAACTCTGACAAGAATGCTGCAGTTGTCATGGGTCTCTATGGCGGAGTAAGTCTAGTTGCCAGTGCGCGAGGGCGGGCCAGTTAACACCCGTCGAATTATAGACCGTTCCCAAGACCGTCGAGAATTTCCGCGCCTTGGCCACCGGCAAAGATAAGGACGGCAATGACCTCGGTTATGGTTACAAGGGTTCGAAGTTCCACCGTGTCATCAAAAATTTCATGTGAGCATTCCCCCCTGGTGCATTCCACCGCTTCCTGACCTTTCCCAGGATTCAGGGTGGTGACTTCAGTGCGTCGAAAATGTTACACTGCGAACGGGTGGCTCATGGTTGTATTGTTGTGTAGCCAAGGGTGACGGTACTGGTGGCAAGGTCCGTATACCGCCCCTTCTGCTTGATACGCAGCGGGTGAATTATATCATGCCTTGCAGTCTATCTATGGTGACAGGTTTCCGGACGAAAACTTGTAGGTTTCGTTGATGTTGAATGAAATACACGGCTGAAATCTTTCGTTAGCAAACTCAAGCATACTGGTCCCGGTACACTTTCGATGGCGAATGCTGGGAAAGATACCAACGGTATTTCTCGTCTGCCCCAGCGTCTTTGTTATCGCTGACATGATTCTCTCCAGGCTCACAATTCGTATGTCATTTCCTTTGCAACCGATCTTTTCTCCTGAATTGCTTTTCAAGTTTATTTGTACCGTCGTGACGAACTGGCTGGATCGTAAACATGTGAGTGCAATGAAGTGTTCGGGGGATGACGTTGTAATCCTGCCATTCAGGTTGTGTTCGGCCAAGTTCTCGAAGGAATGGACATTGTTTATGCTATTGGTATGTTCAATTAAGGGCCAAGTATATAAATGATATACTCTCTGACTCTGTTTTTTGTCACAGAGGACGTTCCCAAGGGTAGTAACAATAAACCACTAGAAGATGTCGTCATTTCCGACTCTGGAGAGGTGACTCATATTATTCCCGTTTTGAATTTGGCTCACGTTCCACCACAGTTGCCTATCGAGCCGGTTTACGATACGGATGGAAAAGAGGTACCACTCCGTGCTGAGCTCTAGTCCAGTACTCATGTTTTGAGCAATTTTGTCAATAAAACACGTCATATTTAACAGGACTTCAATATTGAACCCACTTCGATTTCTGGACTCGCCCCTGCTTCCCTCAGCAATCCCGAGAGCACAGGTTTACCAGCGCTCAGCGAGAAGATGGACATTACCTCGGTGTTCTCGTTGCTTTGGCGGGAGCATTATATCGGTATATTATTCGTTCTATCGGCTGGTACCTTCGCTTGGTGCATGTGGTGTGGGGGACTCCGCATTATGCGCCGTACGCTACGTCGTTCCCGTGGCACCAGCTATAGTCGTGTCCGTGACGAAGACCTCGAGAAATGAGTTAGCGATATCACTCCTATATCACTCCTTTGACTTTTCACTCCTTGAATTCGTGTTTTCAACTGGGACCTCTGAATGCTTTATTCTTTATATCTCTAATGTCTGAGTCGGAGGGTAGTAGATACGTAAACCTATGTTTGGTTGATCAGTATGGAAATGCGAGTCTTCCGACTTTCCTTCCAGTTGGTGACCGCATGGGTCTTCTACACGACCGACGCTCACATGCGCCGCGTCTCAGATCGCGGCGCATTGCGATCTTCGCCCTTCGCTTGTTCTGGGTCATTTCAACCATTTGGTGTGAATTTGGAGTATTCTTCTACAGTTTAGTGCACTGCAGGTGGCCGGACAAGGTACTACAGTTGCAGGTAAGTGTGTACGCTCCATGATTTTGACTTCTGGTTCGTTTTACGTGGATTGTTGTCCATTTCAAGTTGACCAGCGCAACGAAACCTACCCGGGTGTTGCTGATTGCGGATGCTCAAGTGCCCAATCCCGCCGTAGCTGGGAGTTCCTGGTTGGGAGAAGACACTGTTACATCGTACTTGCGCAAGAGTTGGAGCGTCGCCTATCGTCTTCATCCTGACATAGTCATTTTCCTTGGAGACACGCTTTCTGCCGGACGTTATGTTAGGAGTAAAGAAGAGTATGTTCGCCTTTTGGTTTTTCCGTTTGCCTTACGACGAATCGCTGGTTTCCTGTGTGTGTAGGTATGATTCCTACTACCGCAGGTTCGAATCAATATTCCGACATGGCAGCGAAACGACCTTCTACTTCATCCCTGGAAATACTGATATTGGGTAAGATTTTCATATTTTCAGGTTTGACATCCTCGACCCTCCACAGTTTAGGGCAATCACCGTCGTTCTCCAAGGATGCTTCGCAGTTCTTCGCCGAGTATTTTGGGCCGCTGAACCAAGCTATAACTATTGCTGGACACAAATTTGTTCTCATCGATGCTCCCAAGCTCGTAGAAGAAGATTATCAACGACATGCCCATGGCCAAACATTTGAAGAATGGACCCCGCTCAGTGGGGGACCTATCGCTTTCTTGAGATCTACCGCGAAGACGTTGGCCAACGTCGAGTCTGTCATTCTGTTGAGTCATATTCCACTGTCGCGTCCTGCGAGCAAGTCCTGTGGTCCTTTTCGGGAGAAGGGCTCGATAAGTGCTGGAGCTGGCCATGGCTATCAGAATATGCTGGGAAAGCAGACGACGGAGTTTATGCTGAAGACTCTTCAGCCGTCGGCCATATTCAGGCAAGTCAGACTCCCTGATGTTCAACAATATTGGTGTTCATCGTCTGGGCTAGCGGCGATAACCGCGACTATTGTGAGGTATTGCACACGATCCCTGGTCTTGACGGCCCAGATGTAAAGGCTGAAGTCCGGGAGGTCACTGTCAAGTCCTTCTCGCCCTCACGGCACATCAGATGGCCCGGGTTTCAGCTGATCTCCCTGATTCCCCCAATCCCGGGGTCTTCGTCTGGTCCTACCATAGCAGACACGTCGTGCCACCTACCCGACACTGTGGGCATCTACAAACGTATATATCTCCCATCTTTGGTGCTCACAGCGATCGTTCTACTGTATATAAATATGCCACTCCGGAGTTACCACCGGCGTCTATCGCCTGTCTCGGGTCGACGGCCGCCTGGTCCAGAGTCCGCAATATGGTCCACATGGTCCCCTCATCTGCAAAGGTTCCTGAAGAGCCCGACTGATCCTCTTCCAATGAACCCAAGCACAACGGACCATGCCACTTCTCGATCAGGAACACCTCGGACATCACCGCTTCTCAGTCCCATTGCACTGTTTTCGCCTCAGGACGAGATAGAGGATTTAATGAGTCCAACGCACAACACCCGTAATGACCACGAGGATAATCGAGGCAGTTCCTGGGTAACAAAGGATGAAGGGGAGTACTTGGACAACGTTCCTGTGTTCCTGCCACAACCGCGTTATTCCCGACTTCGTCGAAATGGGTGGTGGTCCTGGAGGGCGCCCTTTGGCTCGAGGGGTCGACGGCGGTACATCACTATTCGTATTCCTCAATGGGGTAATCGTCTCACTCCTGGCGGTCAGTCGCTTTTATTTGGGACACCGGAGCTACTGTGGGGATTTGTCTGTGATGTTGCTAGTATCGCATTGCCTGCTTTGATATCCCGACTCATTTTCGGATGGATGTTTTCCTCGGTATGACATACTGCTAAGCGATCTTTTTCTGCCTACTCACAGTTCTACATTCACTTGTTTTTCTTGTATGGCCGGACAGCTTTTGGTTAATTCTTCGATTTGGATTTTAGGGATGTATTTAAGACGCAGCACAATCGCTATCGATGTCCTTGGACAATCATTAAGTTAATGGTGTGAATTGGGCAATGCATGGGACCTCCAACTCAAATTATCCGTGTCAACACATGTCCTGTAATACCCAACACTAAGCAAATGGTCAGAGGTGGCAAGTTGCAAACGTAACGAGCACGTACGATATCCGGTAAGCTTCTCTAGTGGTGTGTGGAAGTACAAGGTAGTAGTATAAGTGGCGAATAGCCAAATAGCGATGATGCCGAAGGTGTACATGACCGCATACTTAGTGCGTGGGCGTCCAGGGCGAATTCGAGCGAGAGAGGAGAGACAGCGTAAGCTGATCGGCGAGAAACAGGGTGGACAAGGTAAGAAGAAATATATGCCCAGAGACGTCATGACCTCTTCTCATCCTCGGAACAATTGTCCAGTGTCCCTCGGGAAGGAGAAGCGGTGACGCAAAAAGGCTTGGATGTGTGAGCGGTGACACCGTTGACTTGGTAAAGCAGAACTCGTTTGGGATGGAAAGGGCTGCGCCAGAAGGTAGCGAGATCGTACACTCGCCTCCAGATGCTGCGATGAATCGTTCCAACAAAGCAGGGCCGAAAAACCAGCTCGTGAAGACCAGCCAAACTGCCGTTCCGAGTGCCCACCTGGAGAGCCTCCGGAGGGACCGTTGTTGACGTGGGCTGGTTATCCAGAGGAACAAGAAAGCACTGGAAGTCCATGCCCACGCACGTTTGATGAACAGAACATTGAGGAAATTGGCTTTCGTAGCAAAGTAATGTGTCTCGTGGAGATGATGCGGAAGGTGTGTGAGGAAGGGATCCGAGGTATCGAGATATGTATTGTTTTTCACAGAATAGATGGTCCCCAGGAAGATGATGAGCGTCAGGATTGTGAAGGTTGCTTGCAGCACGTCTACCTTGAATGGCATGGCTTTCAGCGTCGCCGGCGACAACTCGTGCTGAGTGGTGGGGAGGGAGTTTGGCTCTGTCATTGCGCACGTGACACTGTCCCTAATCATGAACCTAGATGACACTCTGTAGCTAGTATATCCGTGAAATCTATGACATGCTATCGACAATTGGGTATTGGTATGCTCATCTCGACGCCCAAGCATTGTCGAGACGATCCAGAACACTCTGAACTTCGCGCACCGCAGCCTTGCGCTGCTGTCTAGCATCAGGCCAGTCAGCACCAGGCAGGTGGAGAGCATCGAGGCGCAAGAGGGATTGTAGGAGCAGCTCTGACAGACGGCTATGGTCAAGGGACGTCGGCACCTGCGATGGCACGCTATCAGAGAATGCCGGTAATCTTCCAGGCGTAGGCGTTTGTACGGGAGCGACGAATGTGCTTGGGTGAGGCGCAGTGGCCAGTGAACCCAAACAGGCGAGAACAAATGCATCCACATCTGGAACTAGCGTTGAGCGTACACGGTCCAACTCAGCACGTATGGTACTGATCGTGCCCTGCTCCGTCGGTGGCTCGTTAGATCTGGACGGCCGTGCATGTGGAGCGGGGGTTTGTGCTGATGTGTGACCCCCGATCAGCGCGATCGTAGAATTTTCGCGGATGTTGTACGCGGACACTGGCAGAAGCTTCAGCTAAAACGCACAAGAGAAAACATAGGTGGCATACGAGGGGCATGGTCGTCATTCATGACTGCGCCAGCGTGAACCAGCTTGAATGATGATGGAGGAAGGTGTGTATACTCCGCGATATCAGCTCTGAGCTTGCCCAGCGTTGTGCTAAGAGGTGGCACTAGGAAATGTAGTACGTCTCTGCCCCACTTGACATGAACCATGGTATTGAAGGACTGGCGGGACGCAGCGCGAAATGGGGTGAGCAACAGTGCAACAACTGCACGAAAAAGCAGCACTAGGCTGACCGCAACTGGTTAGACGGTGGTAAGTGACACAGTGGAGACGGTGGCGCGTGTGGGACATACCTGCGTGCAATGGAGACAGTTTGGAGAAAGATGCTAAGTGAATGGACGAGGCCTGTTTAGTCAACTCAGAAACACAGTCAATTGCATCCAGTACTTGACTGAGCCAATACGATTTACTCAACTCACACCTCAGTTCACTACTCGTTATCACTCTCAACTCCTCAAGAGTATCAATCGGTTTCCACCTACTGTCTAGTTCGGACTCGCTTGACTGCGCAGCCAATCCAGAGTTTCAGTGAGACGCTTCTCGACTCCCCGCAGGACAGCTCTATCAACAATAATCCTCCCACCCTCCATACGAGCAACCAGGGAGAGCCCAAGTACATTGCGTATCGAATGTTGTGTTGTACACTTCAGTCCGCAACTCGCAGCACAAGCAAGTCCGTTTGCTGCATCCAGTACGATGCGATGAAGCCGGTCTCAAGGAAATGGCTGTTGCACCACCTTTCCTCCACATCTGGGAACCTCTCTTGCGGCATGGCTACAGCCTCTTCCGAGAGGGAATTGCCAAAGCCACGAAATGTGGCCTCCAAGTAGCTGTCGAACACAACTGTTATCTCACCGGTGCCAGTAATAGCGTCGACCCAATGGTGGTTAATGCCGTGTGGAAAATAACGCCTCCCAAGCTCGATCAAGCTGTTAATGCTCGATAATACTGGTACACCTTAGCAAGACGCCGGTCCAACCTTTCCGCCTGAGGCTTCTGGTCGAGGCCCATACTATTCGTAACTTCGCAAAGCGAACGTAGAAGACGGGATTTTTGGAGAACAGGGACGATCACTGCAGGCCCCACATAGCGTGCCAGAGAGATCGAAATCTCGGGTTATTCTCACAGCATCCCTCAAGAGATCACGCATCATTTTCGGAAACGGAGGTTCACTTCTAGAATACTTCCCTTTGTGATACGATGCAGACTTAGGGAACTCTTCCTTGGCGGAGGCCGAGAGCTCATGGCCCACTAGGGTATCCTCCAGGTGGCGCGAGAATGCGGCCACGGCTTCATCCATCTTCGTCATCTGCTTCTCGATGTTCTTTCCACAACGAAAAAACAGGAGAGGTAAGATATCACATGCATCTTCAATTGTGGAAGCCACCATCACGTTGAACAAATCGTGAACAGCCCGATCGTCTTTGATGGTGACGATGACATTTTTTGCTAGGACAAGTGTGAGACACTGACATGTGTCGAATGCAGCGAGGTTGTTGTCTTAGCCGACGCCTTGGTAAGACGTCCGGGGTCCTGAGTAGCCGAACTGATTGGACAGCCGAGGTTGCTCTGGATTGGTAGTTCAGGATGTCGGGGTGGTTGGTTGCCATGTTGACGGCTTGAAGCGTCAAACAATTTCAACACCAAGCAAGTAGGTGCGGCGTAATATGAGCTCTTACTTCGGTTATTCAACAGTAATGCTTCTCCGGGTTAGCCTCTCTTTTACTCGTGCAATTAACGGACAATATGTTGCAGTTCCTTCCTCCAGAAATGTTGTAATCTACTGACCTATATCTACACATGTATTAGAATAACACTGACGAATGGCCTACACCGTGCAGACCAGTGTCTGGGACTCGTCTTCGCGGCTTCACTGGGGATACAGCCCAACAAAGTCATTTGTTACGAGACCAATGGTTAATCTTCCCAGGGAATGAGGCTACACAATGGAGGTGGATAGTATGCCTCCATAGAGCCAATTGACTGGGATCGTAACATATATGGCTGTGGGAACTGCCAGTGAGGTGGTACTCACGTTTAGCAACGAAACCACTGAAACTGTTAAAACTAGAATCACGACAACGGGATGTCAAGCTGTGTCTCAAACCCAGATTTGTGGGGAGTTACATTGTACACTCGGCCTCGCATTACTATGCGTTTCTCAAGCCAGCCTTTTCGCTCCAGTCGTGGTACTTTTGAATGATCTCTGGTGTGAGTTGTCTGCGTATAGCTCTTGCAGCTGCCTCGAACGCACCCTGTGGCACCTGCCAATGACTCGGGTCAATGCGATGTTAATGTTTAAGGCTAGGACTCAGCCCTACAAATGGTGCGTTGATGTCCTTTTGCATCGTCAGCAACGCTGCTTCCTGGCAAAGTCCAACGATTTCCGCTCCGCTACATCCCTCGGTCTTCAAAGAGTCAGATATGTCCCGGCGTACTTGTGTTAAACACAAACCATGGAAGCGATGACGCCTATGTTGAGGCCTTCCTCGACGCTCATCCTTCTAGTTCTGATACGCAAAATTTCTTCCCTCCCCGCCTGGTCTGGGGGCCCAATATACAAGATGCGGTCCAAACGGCCTGGGCGCATCAGAGCGGAATCCTAAGCAGTTCGTCAGAGGAGTATGTTGTGCCAGGAAGCAAGCAAGCAAGCTCACAATAGCATCAGGCCTATTCGTTGCTGCTACGATTGTCACGCCAATTAACTCCTGCACGCCATCCATTTCGTTGAGCAGGGTTGTTAAGACACCCTCATGAGATGGTGCAGAATCTAATTCTCCGGAACGCGATGTCCCTAACGCATCTATTTCGTCCTATGAGGATAATGATAATTAATTAATTAAAGACGAAATCCTGTGTAACGCACAAAGAAAATGATAGACGGAGATGCAGCACGGGCTCTACTGAAGATTTCTCGCACCGCCCGCTCTGATTCACCAACGTACTTGTTGAGAAGCTAAGTAATAAAAGTTTCAGAAACCTGTCTGACAAAACACTGGAGTGTGAGCGTACCTCGGGGCCCCTTACTGCAACAAAGTTGATACCACTCTCGGTCGCGCACGCACGTGCCAGAATAGTTTTACTGCACCCAGGTGGGCCGTACAAAAGAAGGCCTTTTGGTGCCCGGACCCCGAGCCTTTTGAAAGCCTCGGGATGAAGTAGGGGCCACTCGACCATTTCACGGAGTTTCTGGGTGGCAGTAACTTGTCCTCCGATATCCGAGTACCTTACTGGGGCGGTTTCGAGGAAGACCGATCTCAAAGCTGACGGTCTGACAGCAGGCAATGCGTCGGCGAGATCTTCCGATATCAACATCAGATCTGTAGGTGAACCTGGTTCTTCTGATGCCAGCGAAGTTTGGTGTTTCATCCACCGTTTGATTGCAATGGTCCCAGCTTCCCGAACAACAGCATTCAGGTCTGCGCCCACATACCCATGAGCCCGGCTTGCTATGGATTGAAGATCCCCATCAGATATAGAGTGAGGCGCCTTAGCAAGTAGCACCTGTAAAATTGCGAGCCGTGCCTCAGCGTCCGGCACACCTAGATAGAAGTGGAAACAATCAGAATGCACTACAATATGGACACAAAGTATATGAGCACCCACCTATTTCAAACTCCCTGTCAAACCTCCCAGGTCTTCGCAGTGCTGGATCAATGGAATTCGGTCGGTTGGTCGTACCAATGACGACCACACGCCCCTGGCTCCCATTATCTTCCATTCCATCGAGAATTGTGAGTAAGGTTGAAACGACTCTTTTCTCCACTTCTCCTCCTGGGCCATCTTCTCGTCTGGGCACTAGCGCATCAACTTCGTCCAAGACGACAATGCAAGGACTCCGATTCCAAGCCTCCTTGAACACGTCGCGAAGTCGTGCCTCCGTCTCCCCGTGATAGGCTGACGACAACTCTGGTCCATTGATGACCAAAACTGATGATTTCGTGGACGTGGCTATGGCACGAGCTAGATGAGTCTTGCCCGTCCCAGGCGGCCCGTGGAGTAGTATCCCACGTGGTGGTTTCAAACCTGATGCAGAACGTGAAGCAGAAATGAGATAGCACTAGAACGGAAAATCACTCACCGAAATGCTCGAAGAGATGCGGTCTTGTTAATGGTATCTCGATAAGGTCCTTGATTTGCTGGATGGTTTCGTCCAGACCGCCCACCGTAGCGTACGCGTCGGGTGCTGGGTTGTTATGGAGGGACTCCGCGAGCTGCATGTAAATGTGTAGATATTTGTGATTAACCGATAGTCGGTTTTAGTGGAGCATACCTGGCGGGTACGAGGAGCCGCGTCAATTTTTTCTGCATCCAATATGTGGACAGTGGTGTCCCACCCCGTCAGCCAGAGCAGTTTTGGACCGACAGTTAAGCGTTCGACGTCATTCGATAGCGCGCAAATGATGCCGCCGGCGCTTGGTTTTTCCGAGACTGTTTCGACACGGAACCTTCGAAAATTTCCCTCATATAAAACTTCTACCACTTGAGTGGTCAACAAGAATTTCAATCCGACTTTTTGCAGCGTGATTTAAAAACCCTGCACAAGAATTTGAGAAGTATGTACGTTACCAAGATGTTCGCGTAAGAATAATGCGAGCCAGTCTCGACGCTTTTTGTCTCCTCGACTTTCAAGCAGAACTGGACAAGATTGGCCTTCCGCATTTTCTGCCGGAATTTCCCTCAAGCGAACGAATTTGGCCTCACGGACATTCTGCAGTGAAGGTAGCCAGTTAGTAGTACCACCGGTAGGCTTCCCTGACAGGGGGAATATCTGGATCCGGCTACCCTCTGTTACATGCGCCGTAAGAAGAAGGGATCGAGATATGAGGATGCCTATCTACAGGTTAGTGACAGTCGCCTCGTCCAGAAGAATGCCTACTATTTTGAGGTATGTCCAGAGACTGCCACAAAACTCCAACCGCAATGTGCTGTTTAACCTTAAGTCAGCACTAAAAACAAAAGCGACGCCAACCCACCAAAACTCGTGATGAGTTTGCTTCGTTAGTTTCCTCTCACCTTGTTTGCAGTGTTGTCGACTTGACATAGAGCAACAACATCACCGGAACACAACTTAGAGACCTTTAAGACATCTGCATGAATGATAACGCGCTTAGCAGCACGGTGTTTGGAATCCCCAGCATCGGCGAGTCCAACAGTGAATTTTAAAGAGGTCATCGTTCGCGATCATCTATTCAGGGCACGATCAAGTATAAAAAATATATTAGTCAGCAAATAACTCTTACGCTTCGGTACAGCTGCGACGACAGCTTGTGTTCCGCCCTTCGCTATGTAAATCGCGTACAAGAAATATCGGTAGCCAGCGATGTCCATGGCATCAAGCATTGCTCCGGTGTATGGGAATTATCATGGGTGGGTTCATTAAATAACGGGTATCACTGCTTTCGATCCGAACGTCATTCTGCAGCTACTACTCCAAGCGGCCGTTCGTACGCGATCCTCGTCTGTCGCTCTTACCACCGTCATTTTTTACGGGAAAGGCTGTTCTCGATATCGGCTGCAACGAAGGCTGGGTGACATGCGAAATCGGTAGGGATTAGCCGTCTGCACTTTTGTCCCTCTAAGTATCTATTGCGTGGTAGGTCAAATTTGGGGTGCAGCACGGGTCATCGGCGTTGATATCGACGAGACTCTCATTCGTGGTGCGTGGAAAAGACGGCGTAGCCTCTGGAGTCAGCAGTCACCTGGGCGGGATGTAATGGAGCGGAACGAAAACGACAATTCGTCTGGAGTATTTAAACGATCCAAACTAGACCGCGTTACCGACAGCCATTCCCACTACTATTTCCCCGCGTCTTGCGAGCATAGTCATGAATCTCTCCCGATTCCAACTGACACCATAAAAGAGGGCCATTTCCCCACCAATGTCATCTTCCGCACAGCAGACTTCTTGGCTGAACCTGTCAGCGAAAGATATGACATCGTGATTGCGTAAGGGTGTCGTTCTGCAGGAAATTCGTCGCATACTGAGGTACCTTACAGTCTTTCGATCACGAAGTGGATCCATCTCAACTACGGTGACGATGGCATTAAACAATTCTTCCGGAAAGTGCACGAGAGTCTGAATGCTGGAGGAACTTTGGTCTTGGAGCCTCAGACCTGGGAAACATACGCTAAAGCCAAGCGATTGGATGAAAAATTGAAAGAGAACGCGAAGCACCTGAAATTGCATCCAGGCAACTTCCCGACAATATTACAAAACATCGGATTTGGCCCACCACGACACTTAGGATCAGTGGGAGAAGGAGGTGTGTATGCAGCCTCCGCGCGTCCTAGCCGACCACTAACATCTGTATAGGCTTTCATCGTCCTGTTGATCTCTATATTAAACTCTGACTGGCAATGATGCGTTGGTTGTGTGATTCGTTCTGGTGAATGCATTGGTTGCACGTTATGGTGCACATCACTTTTTGCATTTCCGTTGACCATCGAAGACTAACTACACTTACGTGTACATATAAGCTTCGAAAACAAGTATATAGTCGAATGTGGTAGCCCCTAATTTTGAAGAGTAAATATGTGGACTGTGGGAACTCTTTCCCTTTTTCTCGCATGCCTGTATCCTTGGATGAGGACGCGGGCGGGGAACACACACCATGGACGATGGGCTGGTGCTGAATCTCACTGCGGACACGACCACGTCACTCAGGTTACCAGTGTCAAAAGAAAAATCGCGGCGCTGGACGGACAGGTGATTACCTTCACAACTTACAACAAGCTGACCTCATCCTTGCACATAGGGTAAAGGCTAAGAGGGTGCTTAAGCGCAAACTTAGGACACCCAAAGCTGCTGAATCTGCTGTTCAAAGTCATGAGGATGAGGAGTCCCACTTCGAGGACGAAGCCGTGTCTCCTCGCCCACTGAAGCGGTTGCATTTGGATAAACAACCCCATCCCGTCGTCAATCCTGCTGACGGCCGGTCAAAACCATCAACGCAGATCATATCCTCGCTGTTCTCTCACAACCCAAAAATCGATATTCCGCCGTCCACGGCTGGTCCAAAGGCAATTTACAAGCCAAGTAATGCACCTTTAACGAACGCCTCAGGTTTTGCTGAGCTCGGCCTTCACCCACTTCTCGTTGCTCACTTGGAGGACAAAATGGGGGTTTTGAAGCCAACTTCTATTCAACGCGCTGCCATTCCCGCATTCACTCGTTCCCCAGACTTGGCTGACAGAGATTTATTTATCCAATCACAGACAGGTTCAGGCAAGACCCTCTCGTTCCTCCTGCCCATCATTCATGATCTTTTACCGCTGAGCACACATTCCTACATCGATCGTTCCATTGGCACACTTGCAGTCATCATTGCACCTACTAGAGAACTTGCGAAACAGATATCAAATGTCCTCGAATCACTCCTCAAACTCAAACTTCGCCCAGAAACAGAGTTAGAGGAGGCAGAAGATTCCGTGCGGTACACGCGCTGGCTTGTGTCCGGGTTACTATCAGGGGGTGCTACTAAAACACACGAAAAAGCGCGTCTGAGAAAAGGTATCCCGATACTCGTGGCGACACCCGGACGACTGCTTGATCACCTGCAGAATACATCATCGTTTAACGTGGGAAAATGCAGATGGCTAGTACTTGATGAAGCTGATCTCCTGATGGAGCTTGGATTTGAAAAGACCATCCAGGGAATTATTCAGGGTTTGGATGGTCGGCGCAGGCTGGCCGTACAAGCTATGAAGGAGGGCAAGAGTTTGGAAGTCGGTAGTTGGGATTGGGAACAGCGCAGGCGGACGATCCTTTGCTCGGCAACTATACGAGATGACGTCCAGAAGCTCGCGGGGACGGCTTTAATGAATCCGACTATGATCACCGCCTTTGATGATAAGCAACGATCCGAGGAGAATGTGTCTGCCGGCGGCGGACTGCCTGCGGGGTCGACCAAATTTACTCCCCCATCCCAGTTGGCTCAGAAATACGTTGTGGCACCTCTCAAGCTGCGGCTTGTCACTCTCGTCGCCCTCCTCCGTTCGGTTCTTGCGCAGAATCAGGCAAAAGAGGGGTGTAAGGTTATTGTATTTCTGAGCTGTACCGATTCCGTAGATTTCCACTGGCAACTGCTGGGAGGAACGTCGATGGGAGGGGATGATGCCAACGGTGATGATTCCGACTCGGAGGGCGGCAATTCGGGCGGGGAGGAGAAAGTCGCAGGATCTGATTTAGCAGGCGAAGAGGTCGCAATGAGGTCACCGCTCCTACCAGATACACTTATATTCCGGTTGCATGGATCTCTGCCTACTCCGATGCGACTCGAGTCTCTGCGCGGATTTTCGTCGACGAAAGGGAAATGTCACGCGAGATCATCTGTACTACTCTGCACCTCCGTCGCCTCGCGCGGCCTCGATCTTCCTCTCGTTCGAGCGGTCATACAATATGACCTTCCCACCGAAGGTGGCGTCACGGAATATGTGCATCGTGTTGGTCGGACAGCCCGGGCAGGGAAAGGAGGAGAATCATGGAGTTTAGTTGCGCCTAGCGAATCCGAGTGGGTCGAGTGGGTTCAGGAGAAGATGCGGCATAATCTTCAGGATTCATCGTCAGATACCCAGGGCACGAAAGTTACCTTGGAGGGCACCAGTGTGGAAGACCTTCTTGCCAAAGGACTCGGTGGCAAAGGTTCGGAGTATGAGTCGCGTGCTACCGACGTTCAGCTTGCTTTTGAAAGATGGGTGCTGCGACGAAAGGAGGTATGTGTCGTCATTTCTACGTATGTTTACGATGTGATCCCGTTTGCAGCATACGGAACTCGCACGGAAGGCCTTCCTATCACACATGAGGGCGTATGCGACACACCCTGCGAACGAGAAGCACATCTTCCATGTCCGGAATTTGCATATTGGACATCTTGCGAAGTCGTTTGCGCTGCGGGAGGCCCCAAAGAGCATTACGGGGAGCGATAGGAAGGCCAAGTCAAGAGCCCAGGCTACTGATAAAGTTCAATCTAAAACTGACAGGGCAGCAAACGCGATACGCGCGACATCCAGCAGCCTCCACCTTTCTCAGCGGGCTGGTAACGCGGAAGCACGGATGAAGGAGGTTGTCCGAACACAAGGAAGGATGTCGAAGAAAGGTGGTAAGATGATGAGCAGTGGCATCGACGAGTTTCAGATTGCTTCTGGGGCCACACTGGAAAAACTCGTACAAGGACATGTATCATGATGACATCTAGCTACGCTACACTGTAATTACCTCGATCGGACATCTCGTAGGCAAAGCGCGTGCAGCGGAAATATCGCGGGTTGCGAGGCCTCGAGCTCTATTTCTCGTCGTGCCCTGGCTAGGACGTGCGTCGATTCGTACCACGACTGGCAATATTCCGCATTCCGTGAGAACAGGAACGATAACTTATATAAAAAAGACTGCTTGTGGATCTTTCAGTTGGATGTATACTATGATCCGGAGGCTTGCCATGAAGATATTCCAGACTAGGTGACATTCAGTTGTATGACTAGCTTCGAACTTGTCAGAAACCACGCAGGGACTTGATGACGGAACGATCGAGTACCCACATAAATGGAATACATCACTTGGCCACCACGGCGACTTTTCAACACCACAGACTATGTATCATCGAGAACTGAACTACCAAATCACATCGCGGCTGCTGATTATGAACATTTCCGAGGGGGGGGGACTACGGTATATGGGGGGTCGTGTGCGAGTAAGGGTATCAAACGTCCAGCGCTGATGAGTCGTAGTGAAGGAAGTGTACAGGTTGAGTGAGAAATAGAAGTACGACTTGTTCGTGGGTAGGGTCGAAGTGGTAATTCGTGTGTATGTTCGAGTCACGAGTGGACGAATTGGTAAGTAGGGGTGGAGAACGCCGTGAAAGAAGCGCGATTCCAGGTTAGTGAGACGAAGTAAACAGGCTCATAAGAAATTCGCCATAACCAATCACCGCAACGCGCGTTCCAGGGCTGAGACATGGGAGCACGCGGCCGAGTGGACGAGTATTAGCGCGCAGTACTTGAAGCACGCGGAATACTGCGCGTAGTGTGCCACGAATGCTCAGCACGGCAAAATGCCCGACCACACGGCGAGGTAAGTACGCGTGGCTCTGCTAATGGCACTTCGGACTAGCAGGGTTTCCGTGTTCCTGGGATAAAGACAACCTTTCGTTGTGTTTCAGGTTTAGTCATATCGTGGATAGCCATTGCTGCGCCGCCCTCGATCTCGCCACTCGACGGCACGTGCTACCCAACCAGCCATATCGACATCCCGCTCTGAGTCCATTTGCATCCACGGATGAGCCTACGAAATGTTCAGGTCAATTCGAGTCGTCTCATCTGGGTGTACACTCACAAGAAGCTCAGCGTATGTGGCTCGTTCGTCTGCGTTCTTCACCAAGCACCTACTTACCCAATGACGGGCCTCGGAAGACCAACACCTTCCGCTACGTTTACCGTCGACGGCGAGTATACCATCCGTGCCCTCTTCAGGGCCTTCTTCATCGTCGTCAGGGAGTCCGGGGGCCTCGCCGTCGACAATAGCGCTGAGCTGCGCAAACACGTTCTCATATGTCTCAGGAGGATAGGGGTATCTATGACGGAGCGATGAGTAATGTGCGCAGTGATGAACGCCCAAGTTACCCACTTTCCCCTCGCAATCTCCACGATAGAGAGACCAAGTGACCAAACATCAGCACTAACAGAATACGAAGTAAATGATTCGTCAACGTTGCTGTGAGAAGAACCCTTTATCCGTTCGGGCTAGAACGATGTCACAATGCTGAGTGAGCAGGACTCAATGGCAACATGTCAGAGCGCTCACAGCCATGTAGCTCTGACAACCAACGTTGGTACGTGCAATGCTTTTCTCAAGTTGGCCACTGACGCCAAAGTCACATAGCTTGACTTGACCTTTTCGGTTCACGAGAACATTCGTCGGTTTCACGTCGCGATGCATAACGCCGAGTTTGTCCTTCAGAAAGGCCAGGCCGCGCGTCATTGATGATGCTATGCGTGCCAGGTGCTCGTCGTTGATTGGAGCGGGGCTTGATGTCCACGCAGAGCCAGGGCTGGACGACAGACTAGGTGGGAGGGAGACATTCCCGTTCGGGAAGCAGCACAGGGAGGCCAGGGAGCCGCCATCCATGTACTCCATACAGTAGTACACGCAGGATTCGACGAAGAACGCGCCGTAGAACTCAACTATACATGGGCTTATCGCGCGGTGAAGGATGTCAAGTTCCATAAGGATTCCGTTGAGCCTAGTCGAGTCCAATTCCAACCGTATCTCCTGTGACCGGCAAAAACAGAACTGTGACCACGAGTGCAAGATCTGTTACAAATGACGTACCTTCATAGCCATTTCAACATTCGTTGGCTTGTGAAGGACCATTTTCACGGTTCCGTAGTTTCCCCGGCCGAGTTCTTGCTTGAGGACGAGCTGGCCCATGTTAATGGCAAAGGACGGGCCGTTGGAGAAGTCCACGCCGGAAGCGTGCAGAACTGCTTTTCCGGAAAAATTGAGGCGGCCAGATGGGTCACTGAGGGGCCATGAGCGACTAGATTGGATCGATACAGCAAGCAAATAGACGTACACGATCTTGTTAAAATTGGCGAAAGGGGTATCAAAAGTCGAGGAAGGTCTCCGGGGGGATTCAGCCAGTGAAGGCCTTCCTGCTCCCAGGCCGGCGCCGATGGCACCTCCTCCTACGTCACCATGAATGTCTGATAGCGTAAAACCGGGTTTGTTCCGTTTTGGTGGGGCAGGACTACGGCCACGAGGCGAGGAGGATGACGGAGGAAATGACTGAGGTTGGTGCACAAGAGGGTGGGCGGCTTCGCCAATGTGGGTTCGTTGCAGTGCCTGAGCGGCGGAGTCGATTGAGAAAGAGGCGGCGCCGGTTGTCGGGGGAGGCCGGCGGTTGAGCATCTGGGGAAAGCGTTGAACATGAAGTAAAAAGTGACACTGCATAAAGTGCTCACCTCTATCATCTTTGCCTCCAGAGAACGCGGCATGGGCGGATTTCCTGGTTTGTTGGCAAGCATGCTGCTGAGCGTGTTTCTTGGGAATGAACCATGGCCCGCAGCCTGTCGAGGGGACAGTTTTTGTGAGACGAGGGGTATAGTAGGACCTGGTGTTTGTGTAGAAACGGTGTCTTGCTGGATGTTTTGCTGGTCGGGCGAGGACGAGGACTGCATTTCAAAAGGGCGGCAGCTGCGAGGAGGCGAGCGACGAGGCGACGAGGCGACGAGACGATAATCGAGATTTCCTTATATATACATGCCAGCTCCTGTCGTGTCACGCGTCACGCCAGCCTCGCTCGACAACGCTGGAAACGCGTGTTCTTCATTTCTGGGCAGAGTTCTCATCTGCTGTGCACTCCACTGGCGAACGATCGTGCAGAATGCTATCATCATCGTATGTATATGTAGCACTGTGGATGCAATATGGGCGACGATCAGATGCCGGTGTGGCAGTGAGTGCTTAGTCAGCACACCCTCTGACTCAGCGCTGGACTTGCGCTGGACCACCTTCGCCCATGGTCTCCACTCATCCTAGCCACGAAGGCTCCCAAGAACCAGCCCCAATCACTCCAGGAGGGTCGTATTCCATCCAGGTTTGCGGCTTTTTCTCACATGCCACTGCTGGCTCATCATCTCTCCATCAGACCGTCTCCGTGGGGTGCAAACTATACGTCCGGAGACCAACCCCAGATGGCGGTGAGGAAGAACGGCTGGCAGAAATCCTATCTATCCGTGACAAACATGCGAACTCCTTTTCGCGTGCATCCACGGCAGGAAACCTCAAAGAGGAGGACCAAGAGCCACCCAAACCAGAGGACAGATGGGAGTACTTCGTACATTGGGATCAATTCAACAAACGTTTGGACGAGTGGGTCGTCGGCTCAAGACTAGTCCTGAGCAAAGACTTGGAATGGCCCCGTCCTAAACCACTACCAGGAAAGAAGACCGGACTTAGCGCACAGAAAGCGCCAGGCAAAGCACCCAGGTCACAGTCGCTACTGAAGAAAGCAACGGCAAACGCCGCCGCCGCCGCCTCTCCAACGCCATTCTCTACCCCAGGACCAGCTGTTGGAATGGCTGGGTATCGCTCGCCGTCCCCTGCCTCGTCGTTGAAGCGTAAGAGCCTCCAAGAAGAACAGGAGGAAGAGGAAGAAGAGGAACCCGAAGAGGAGGATTTAGATGCAGAAGGCGAGATGGACGTGGATGCCGAAGGTGAATTGGAGGGGGAGACGTTCGACCTAGTTGCTTCCCCCACCGAACCTCCTCCGTCTGTCACTGCCTTCAGCAAGGAGCAGGAGATCGAGAAACTTCGAACGTCGGGCTCCATGACCCAATCCATCTCCGAAGTCGCACGTGTAAAAAACCTCAACCGCCTCCAAATTGGCAAGCACGAGTTGGATGCGTGGTACTTCAGCCCTTATCCGAGGGAATACGCGTATCTCCCGGTTTTGTACATCTGCGAGTTCTGTCTGTCCTACTTCTCCTCGTCGTTCATGCTTGGCCGGCACCGGTATAGGTGCACCTTACTCCATCCGCCCGGTAACGAGATTTATCGACACGAGGACATCTCCTTTTTTGAGCTCGACGGCAAGCGCCAGCTAACGTGGTGCAGAAACCTCAGCTTGTTATCAAAGTGTTTTCTCGATCAGTAGGTGTCATCTCACAGCTCATCGACATACTCTCATCTAACGCTCTTAGTAAAACACTATACTACGATGTCACCCCTTTCATGTATTACGTGATGGTAAGTCTTTGGAACTGAGTTATCTCCCCTTTAGCTCCTCATGCCCTATTCCCGTTAGACCCAGCGTGATTCCAGCGGCTGCCATATCATCGGTTACTTCTCAAAGGAAAAGGAGTCCGCGGAAAATTATAATGTTGCCTGTATATTGACGTTACCACAGTATCAACGGCATGGTTTCGGCAAGGTCCTCATCGAGTTTTCTTATGAACTCAGCAAGAAGGAATCGAAACTTGGCAGTCCCGAGAAACCGCTCAGTGATCTTGGCCTGCTCAGCTACAGAGCGTACTGGGCTGAAATTATTGTAGAAGTGCTACTTAACACGACGGAAGACATCAGTATCGACGACATCGCCCAGAAGACCGCAATCACACACGCCGATATCATGAACACGTTAGTGACACCCCATTTTCTTTCTGAACCGACTAAGCATCACAAACTTGACAGATGTACGACCCTGCAACTGTTCAAACACTACAAGGGTCAGCATATCATCTGCCTGTCTGACGCTGTCCTAGAGAAGCACGAGAAAACTCGGAGCAAACGCAGAAGACGGATACACCCGGAATATCTAATCTGGAAGCCTCCCGTGTTCACTCGGGACCAACTCCGTTTTTACTGACCCCTTTATTGGGCCCCCAACGCTCGTTTGTTTTCTCTCTCCTGTAGCTTTAGTGCATATGCATACTCCCCGACGAGGTTCGTTTTGCAGCTGTCCTTATGCATATATGTTTGTCAGTTTGAAATAAAATAGGTTGTAACCATAGTCTCAACTCTTACGGTGATTAGTCATTGCGTTCAATTCCCTCCGCCACCCTCCTGTTCTCGAGGCCTCCTCCTAATGGAGGAACCCGGCTGTCCCTCTGTCACTTTGACAATACCACCTTCCGACGTATTCAGTTTCATTCGCGGAAGTTCAGGGGAAGATGGCTGGGATGCCGCGGGGGAGAACACGCCCACACCCGCTAATTGCAAATCTTCTTCCCCGACAAAGAAAGCTTGGGATCTTAATTCTCCCTCGGGGCGGTTAGACCGATCGTGCACCTCGTGGTCACCATGCTCGTCCAGTCGGTCCACATCACCGACATTACGAACACAGCCGCGACTTGCTTCTGAGTGTCGCTGCCCCTCGGAATCACTCGCACCACGTGGATGATACTCTCCGGCTTCATCAGGAACAGGCGAGTTCTGCACGAGGATATTGGGGGCAGATGGAGACATCGTGGCATCCTCAGCAGCATCGCTTGTGGACGCTTTCACATCGTCAAGAATGCCAAGTGTACGTGCGACTATGTAGGATGTAACATCCTTTGAGGGGCCAGGTCAGCTGACATCCAGAAATCAGGGGAAAGCACATGACGAAGAGAAGCACTCTTGTTCAAGAAGCTTTGTGGTTTCTCCACGAAAATCAGTGGAAAGTCAATAAAGAATGATTAGTGAGGTTGACAGCAGAACGTTGACGGATAAAGGAACAAGTAACCCGGATCAGAAGGCAGCCAGCGAAATCAATACGTACCAATAGGGTTAATATGACAACCGGAAGAATAACGACAACCGCAAGGACTCGGAATGTTGAGGCAATTCTTCCGACCCACGATTCAGGCTGATAATTCCATAGGCACTCGATATAGGCGTCCCAAGTAAGCCGTGGAATGTCGGACCAAGAGAATGGAATGTCAGGGACGTGTGAGAACATGGCCGCATGTGCCGTGCCGCTGATTGGCGTCAGTAATCCGCTTTGTTAAACTCGGAAAAGTAATTGTACGACCTTTTACCAAATTTAAGCCGGATCACCGTCGTCTTCAGGGAACTGTTCGGCTGCTTGGGGCTCTGGAAAATAGGAGCGGCGCGTCCAAGTATTCTTTGGTCCACTATAACAAGCGCAGCGGACGCCAGAAAGCGGGAGAAGCACCACCATAGTAATATGGTCAGGTGGCACGGAGCAATTGATGCATGATCGATATCCGTAAGACCGTCAGTGAGCGACAACAAAATGAATAATATGAAGGAAGCGGTAAAGTGCAAAGAATTAAGCTTTAAGGGGCGAAATGGACATCTAGAATAGAAAGGCGCTTACACTTTAATAATTCCCACTGTTAGGCTGGTCTGTCAAACAATCAAGATAGGCACAGTATTCGAAGCTCTCCGGCGGTGAAGACAGCGAAAGGGCCTGCCAGGTCAGCTCGTTGCCCCTGTTGGCGGGTTATCTGGCGAATTTACCCACGATCCTAGTGACGTCGCCCCTGTCCGTTCTGGCCTGATGACCAGACACGTCTGCGGCCCTTGAAGTGTATCAACGGTCAAACCCCACAAACGACGTCCATGCAGTGAAAAAAGAAAAACATTCCATTCAGTCAAGGTAACAGTGTATGAAATGGAAGATAATACAAGGATACGAGCTACACATAATCGCAGAAGATCACAATCACCACATCAGCAACGACGAAGGGTCCGCAAAGGGGGAGAAATGTATACACGATAGCAAACCGACAGGATATGGAAACAAGTGCACACTTGATTGACCATACCACCAGAGGCAGGACCAGGCTGCCAAGCGCCGTGCCGGTGATAATACCACCCGACCAGCGAGGTATGAAGGGGTATGAGGTATGAGCTGGGCAGATGATATGTAAGGCCGATGCCGATACCAGGCGACAACAGTTGGGATGGGGAGGGGGGCCAGTGTTGAAAAGGGGTAGCTATGGGTACATAATATTTGAGGGGAACACAACCCCATCCGAGCGAACCATGACAATCGGTCGACGCTTCGCAATCTGATTTTCGGGCGGTAAACACCCTAAAACCTCAGTGCACCTCACCTCTACAAACGGTGAGGGCTCCGAGCCAAAAAAGATGTGAATGGGATCCCCCTTGTGGAAGTTCTCGCCGTACACTGTCAGCATCTTGGACAGATGTGGATTAGGCTTCGATAAAACTCCTCGGGATTGCGAACAATTTGTTTTGGGTGCTTCAGCGGCACGGTCGGGCGGAAGGTATTTTACCACAACTGGGAAAGGTGTCACGGGTTTCGAGGGAATCGGGAATGATCCTGTTTGTGGCGCGTTCTGGTTGTCGAATAGCACAGGCGGGACGTAGAAGTTGTACCGCACTTGATCTACGCAGTGTTTCTGATCAGAAGCGATCCATAAACTTTGAAACCAAACAACATACCAGTGCCGACGATCGTCCACACACTAGTCTCACCAATGTCAACCTGCCATAGCGCACCCGAGGACGCCCCCATATCACTAGATGACCCGCGCCGGCCTGAGGCCGAACCCGCTGAAGTCGGGCGCCGTCGCCCTTTCGAACCGGGGTTCTTTGTGATCCCCCCAGCACTTGACGTGGAGCGTTTCCCTCTTTTCACCTTACCACCATCATTCGAAAAATCGTTCGACGACGATGGTGATGCGGGTTCGCTCGCAGTAGCCCCGCTGCCTGGCCCAAAATAATCCCCGCTCCCTGATATGGACACAGGAGTTGACACCATCGGGGAACCCGGAAGCACCGGTGAAGTAGATCCGCCTGGTGGAGATACATTCCATTGTCGTCCTTCGAGAGGTCTATAGGTATTGACTTTCTCGCCCATGCATGACAGGAAAGCACCGGTTACGCCTGGTGTCCCCAGCTCTGGCCCCCCCTTGGTAGCATCATACACCTCAAAAGCAACTTTGTGCAATTGCGAAACGGGATCCCCACAGACTTCTCCGGGTGCGCAGTAGTGGTCTGCGACACCCTTTGCACCCTCCTGCAAACCGCCACCGACCACGGTCGTCTGGTGGTCCACCTTGCGGATAATAAGCACAGGTGACACAACACCAGACACAAGGCACTGCAAAACGACCGTCTGGTTGTAATAAACAGGGATGGGTGAGCCGTTGTTGGTGAAGGGTATCGCATTTGGAGGTGGAGATGGGTAGTCAGGTTGTGGTGGTGGTGGTGGCGGCGGCGGAATGTCCATTCCTCCTGTAGGTTTATTGACATCGACGATGTACATGATGAACGGATCCCAGCTAGCAGTACGAGCGATGAATGAAGGTGTGCTCGACCGTGAACGGTTGTCGATTCCGAGCAGGGGAGCTCCGTCTGAACCCTTGAATGACGAACCAGAGCCAGATACACAAAGGTACTTGGTCGACACCGTCTGCGACCGCAGGCGGTGGAAAAGTGAGACAGTCGAACCATGGTTTATACACACTAGGCGAGAAGGCAGTACATGATGATTAGCGATGTTGAATCATCGACAAAATCAAACAACGTACGTTCTAGGTTTTTTGCACTCTGCCTCTTTTTGCTCGGTTTGGAAATAACCTTTATGGGACGTGAGGGGAATGTACCGATGATACGTTCTAGCTCGTCATCGGATGAGGGAGCAGTGATTTTAGCGAGAGCCTCGACCTTTTTCTTTTTCTCATCCACGTCTGATATGAAAAGTTGCTTGCCGACACACCGGCCAATGTAAGTTGTGCCAGTGGGTGCGTCGTTGACGTCAAAAGTTTTGCCAGAGGCGGATGTCCACTCAATAGTGCCCTCCTGCGGTGCGGGCTCGCCAGAAATTGAAATAGTGACACGTGGCGGACACAGCTTCGGCTCCTCCCCGCGGCGGACGACATCCGTCCACCACGAGTTGCCGATCATGATCGCGGTAGGCGGGGGACACAAGAATCGCTTCTCAGTCCCGTACGACTTCTGGGCGACCTTGCTTGACATGACGATGACTGTCCGTTCACCAAACGCAAGACGGTTCGAGGCGCGAACGTACTGGTCGAGATACGGACTGCGGTCGCATCGGTGCCAAGGCTCAACAAAACATGCGAAGGTCCATCATACAGGAAGAAGTTACTTACCGAACAAACGATTGCAAATCGTTGGAAGAGCCCAGGCCCGGTCTAATTCCAGGGAAACCACTTCCGATATTTGGCATCAATGTCGCATGGGGATTCGGACCAAAATATTGAGAAATCTCGTCGTAATTTGAAAGGCCAGTGTCAGGGCGGAAGGAATGGGTGGCCTGTGGCGCCACGCCTGTACGGTAGACGTCTGGGCTGTGAGAAACATGAGGGGGGATAGAACTCGGAGGGAGAGAAGAGTGCGAAAAACGGGTGTCTGGCTGGAAGCGTGGCAGGCGGTCCTGGAAGGGTTGCAGGGTGGAGAAGTTGTTGTTGTTGCTCATCCCGTAATCGTCGGGAAAATCGGAATTGTAGCTGGACCCATTGACGCTGGATATCCGGCGCTCCGTCAAGAGATCTGAGTAGTGTCCATTGGAGAAGTCTTTCTGGTGTCCACTAATGGGGAAGACCGAAGAATGCTGAATGCCAGCCATGGGGTCACTTGGAGTGAGTGGGGAGACTTTGCCTGAACTGCCACTATACGAGGAGGGCACACTAGTCATCATGTCATATGAGTTGTTGTTGGATTGCGCGAAATGGGGAACTGAGTCAGGAAACGTGGGAGGGTAGATGGAATCAGTCTGCATGTTGTAGGAGGGTGGTAGGGAGGACGAGGACGAGGAATTGGTGCGGTACCGGGACGAGGCAAACAAACTGCCATTGGGGGAGAAGATATCGTATGACGGGTGGTCAGGAACGTCCATTGGGTCAGTATGATCAAAACTCTGGGTAGGGATCGACTGGGAGATATGATGATGGGAATTGGAAGCAGAATCGGCAGAATGGAGCGCGGTCAAAGTATGATCGAGATCCGCCAACGGGTACGGCGACGAATGCGATGACTGGTGTGCCAAGGCTGCGGGGGCAAAATCCATGGGCTAGTTGGTAGGACGCAAACTAGCCACGGGTATGTGGGAAACCCGAGAGATGGTTGAGGGGGGGGAAAGGAAGGAATGAAATAGCCGCTTGGTGTCTTGACCTGGTTATGTCTGACGAGCATGCAAACTAAACTCTGATCGGTGTGGTTCGTCGCCTTGCGGAACTTGCCGCTGTCACATCCCAAACGGGTTCCATGAGCTCTGATGGTCGAAAAACAGTTGCAACGGGTCCGCAAACGACTTACAAGGCAAAATGTTACCGCCAGACAAGCACGATTACTGTGCCGTAAACTGCTGAACGTGCGATTGTCAGTCATGTCAGGTCCATGTCGAATGTCATGTACTTGCCGCTGCAGTCGTTTATAAATGTCTATGCAGCAGATTGAGAAGGGGGGGATGGAGGAGGGGACGCGTTTTACTGGGAGATGTGATGCGAGGCTTTAAGCGGTCTAAGAGGCTGCGGAGAATAAGCTGTTCGATGTGTACGTTGTATGCTTGTCCCCTGCAGGGAAGTGCGTGCCACACACAACTTATGGAGGGTCGGACAAGCTTGAATCTACCACCAGAAATCTGCTGTGGTTAAGAACTCGCTCTCCTTTATACCCTCGTGGATTGACACATCCATCCAACTCTATTTACGGCCAACACCACGGCGGGCGAGCGCTCATTTCATGATTGGAAAAGCTTCCGCGTGCTATCACTGTCCCTCTGGTTGTTCTGAGCCTATCTACCGTATGAATTCTAGGCCTCCCTTTGCGACCCGACATTTAGCTTTTCTCTCACCAGCCTATCAGAATTGCCATAATCTTGAACCTGACTGGACCCGTTCCAAAACTTGTTTTCCCGATTGGGTATCCCAGACTGACCTTGTGGCTTTGGGTGAGTTTACTTTTCTGCATTGTCATTTTGGCTTGTAGATCTCTACCAATGCCATCCCCTTAGTCACCCACTGAGGTTTTCCCGTGTCTGTGACTCTGGTCCACTGTCCCGAAAATCGCACGTTTTCGTGTCGAGGGAAAAAAAAACTGCATCACGACAGGGGAATATAATATTTTGCGAAAGGTAGCGAATTTCCCCCGTCGCAATATTTCATTGATATTCTCCTAGACCTCTAATATGCAGGATCATAATTCCCGCTTGCAGATTTTATGTTCGACATCGATAAGTCGTCATTGGTGAGTTTTCGGGATGACGAACATGCGATTCTGGTACCTTCTTAACATGCAGAGCTGATCGCAACCACACCAGTAAGCAGTGGAGCCATATTTAATATTTTGTGCCTAACCAAGCTTGCCGTTGTAAGGGACGCCGGAAGCAAATAAGCCACAATAAATGTCAAATCTGATCTTGATAGTGACCGGCAGGCATCAAGTTGTCCACTGCGGGCCCCATGTCCATTACGATAACCTGTCCCCCTCTTCATCGTTATCACAGCCCACTGTTATCGCTGGTTCATTCACACGCTTCGTTTGATTCCTCTAGTGCAGATCTAAGTACAAACGTCCTCGGAAGAATTTTTTTTTTCTTCGTGTCGATCAACCCTACATTTAATATCGCAGAGTCTCTGGGTAGCGTGCCATTCACGAGTAAGATATGTACGGAGGAGGCCAATTGCTAACCCCTACGAAAGGCCAGCCATCATCCGCGAGATGCATCAATTGTACAATGGAATAAATCAGGCCAGTATCTAGTAGCGACAACCTCCATGCCACTGGTGGCACAAGAACGATCGCAGATTTGGTGGTCCAAGTGGGAATGCGTTACGTCTTGTTCTCGCGTTCTTCGGCCCTGGATGACAAAGTGCCCTTCTTGTTATGGGACAGCAAACGAGGCTAAGTTGCATGCGTGTACGCCTACCTCTCTTAAAAGAAAAGAAGGCCGCATTAGCTACTTGTCGAAATGACTACTTCACCTTGTCTGCTAATTGCCTTGAATACCAGCGGCGCCCTCCGCGATCAACGCGAAGTTAACCACACTGACCGCATCAGCAAGTTGCACAGCCCCTATTTACGATATCAGCCTTTTACTAACGGACGAAACTCTATTAAGAAGGATGAGACCGCAGGAGGGCTCTCCCTCGGATTCCGCGCTGCACAGGACATGGATTGCGTGCTGCTAACTGATCAGTGACTGCGGCAATTGTTTGTGTAATGACAACGTCAGGTGCGATCCACCTACTTTCACCCACTTGTGCCGCGGCGCCGGGATCTTCTCTTGAAAGCCCTCATCTTCCATTTCTTCACGGGCCACTCCAAACTGACGCGAACATGATGTCCTCTATTGATGATGTAGTCTAAAGTTAACCGACCGCAAGGGGGAGGGCTGGATTGCTGTACAGAGGCTGTGCATTGCTTTCGGTCGAAGGGACCGATGGCAATGGCAAGGAAGGCTCGAGACGTCAGAGTACATTGCGTTACGTAGAGAAGGTAAAACTAGACGGTAGGAATCGGAGATCCTTGCGAACACGAGTATCGCATCTCTCTAATCAACCGTCCATTTTTTGGAGCTGTGTGGCTGGCTTCACCGAGAACAAATGAGATGAATGACACGAGCAAGGCGCACCGGGCCGTAAGTCGCTTCGTCACGGTAAGCCAAATTAATGATCATCTTCGAGATGGTAATGTAGAGACACGCGGGAAAGGTGCGCTCACATAGCCACGAAGCTGCTGCTGTGGTGCTAGTACTCCTAGGACAGCCAACGGCCTGCGCAGGGTCATCAGTATTCAATGCTCCAAAACGGACCGTGGCTTGGTCAGGTGAGTGTTGGTGACATGCAGGAGTATGATATGATGCATAAGCATTCACGTGAGAGGGGCCAACTAAGCAGGAACGCCGAGTAACAGAAAGGGAGTCCGCAGCCTGGGCGTCCATCCGATGTCTAGTCGGAGAGTATTTAAGACGCACGTTTCCTCCGGTAGACAAGGTGGTGAGGGCGGGAGAGTAAGCCTGATATCTGACTCTAAGTTAGTAGCACATTCCCCTCCATTGTCACCCAGTGCTCGACCACGAAAGGGACCTTTCGTTGTGTGTACGTAGACGGGCCGGCACGTCCACAGATCCTATATTATTGCCAAGTATGTTGGCGGGATTGTTACCAAATATGGTAGTGCACATTTGCCTGGTGGCAGGCGGTCGTTGCAACGCAGTAAGGCTCCTCGTCAGACCATCCCACGACCACAATCTCAGTTGGCTCACTTGGACGTCCTGGAACTCCTCGTCGCCAGCTGTGTTCTCTCACAGCAATTCTGGGAACATTTGGCAGCCCTCCCGCGGACGTCGTCCCCCCACTCTCAGTGCCCCAATTGTTTTATCCTTCTGTCTTACCCCTCTGAACCAAAACTAACCCCCCCCTTAGCCACCGCGTTCGAGCAGAATTTAGAAAATCATGTCAGGATCTGTTTACCGGTTAGAAACCCCACGGGCACGTCCGCCGCCGCCGCCATTGCGCTTGCTCAAAGCTTCCTCGGTACCCAGCTCCAATGGAAATTCACAAACGCTCCTTTATGACCTTCCCTCATCCGTCACATCGCCACCCAATAGCCCAAAAGCGAAATCTGACTTCACGTCACCCACATCACCGACATTCTCCGCTGGTAGATCCAGAGGACGTCGGAGCGGTCGCCCGGGACCAACGCCTCCACCGTCCGCTCGAAATCGATCGAGCACTCCACTTGGCGTATCTCGCAGCGACCTAGAGCAGTTTGCTGAATATTGTCGTGCATGGTAGACATCACTCATACTCTTTCGATTTGTTCTTTGAACGCTGTTAATTCTTTGTGTGGTTTTGTGCGTGACAGGTACTTTGACCAGGATGAGGCGTCAGGGCGTCAGATGACCCAAGTTCTTACAAACCTTAAACCTGCGCAACGTGCTCCATACTCGCGACTGCAAGCCTCCGTGCGCTCAGCGTACCATGCAAGCGTGAACGCACGGCGACATGCTGAGTTTCAGGCACATCTCACTGCAACGCAACCAGGTGGTTCTTTGATGCCCCATTCGCGAGCGAATCCGACCGGCCCCGAGGCAAAGAAGGAGCGCTTTGATAGATTGGATAGGTTTATGAGGACGTGGTGTACCATGGGCATGCCAGGCACAAAGCCTTTCTTTGAGTCCCTGTGGGCAATCATGCGATTGCAGGTACTTCCTGAAGATCTTGGGGGTGCAGGGCCGTATCGCATTCGATGGGAGTTTGATGATGCCGTGTTCAAAGAGGCAGCGTGCGTGTTCCCATCTATGGCTCTGGTCATTTCTACTGTTGGCCGAGGGGGCCCCTCTTTTTCCGTCTACTCTTCGAGAACGTTACGCCTGATGTCAACCTTCTTTCTCACGCAGTGGCAAAGATTTCATGCTCGATGCTATCGATGTACTCAAAGGGGTAGGTGTTTTCACCTTACGAAATTCCTGGTGTGTTTGAGTTTGAGTATTTTTCGCGTAACAGGTGCTTGCATTTGAGGATTCCCCTTCTGCAAACAGCAGGAGCGGCTCTGGGTATCAGTCACCAACCGGCCATGCTTTTCTGTCCCAATTTTTACCCTTGGGCACCAATACGCAGGTAACACCCACCACTGTGAGCGCCCAAAGCAAAGCGCACACGAGCACCGAGCGATCCATTTCTGGACATGCCCGCTCTGTCACATTCCGCGTCGACCCAGTCATCTAGCACGACTGCTCCCCATCTTCCTTCAGGATATGAGGAGCGAGCCTCACCGGTTGTCTTGAATGAACAAGTGGAGGAAGATGGGGAAGTCCCGATACCACTGCCACCTTTGCGATCCGAGTTGGAGATGGGAGAGTCCGAGGTACACATGCGCACCTGGACAGCACCTGACCTATCTAACCCGGAGTACCTGTCCTTACTAACCGTCTTCCCATCCTTTATCACTCGACGACCGTTGCCACGTTTCCCTGTATCGAAGAATCCTCGCGCCACTGACATCGAAGAAGGAGAGGACGGGAGAGGAGAGGGTAAGGAAATACGCTTCGGTACAGGTACAATGTGGATTAGCTCCAAGCGTCGAAGCGAGGGGTACAGAGGGCATTGGTGGACGAGGTTCGTCCTATGGTGGCGCGGATTATTCTGTTGATACCTGACAATTGGCTTGACGCCGCTTCTTGGAATTGCTCCATTGATCAACTACTTCTAAATATTTTCCTGCCCTGAAGCAACCTTTGCGCTACACTCCTCTTCCATATGTAACACTCCCTTGTTTATACACTTGCAATCATCCGCACATTCACACACATACCTCTTTGTAGATATGTAGATGTCGGTTGGACAGGTCACTTCTACCGCTCTGATCGTGAGCATCCTATCACCATCATGCATCATGCCTATCAGACATGCTATATTTAATGCTATCTGCGTGGTAGCACTCCGAGGTGGGTACTTGCTGTTGAGCAATGTGCCATCGTCTGAGCGAGTCACACGGCCGCGCACACATCAAGTTCGCAGCCCGGGCCATTGCCAGTATTATACCGATTACCCACACGACATCGCCACAGGGGTTGTAGTACACAGAACACGGCGGCCACTGGTGCACGTGGACGTTCGGATTGGAGCTTCTGATGGGGTGAGTCCTCACTGCATCCGCCTAACTTGAAACGGGCATTGAGCGTGCCGCGAGCCGCTCACTGGCGTCTCATGCAGTGCTAGTTCGGAAATCGAGACTTTCTGATTGGCACATGGCAAGATCCCTACTGAAACCATACACCGGGAACGGAGGCCGTCCGTGGAGTAGTGTCGAGCAATATGAAACAGGCTGTTTTGAGTTTAACATCTGCTGAAGTTGGTCCGCAATTTCCCTACAAATGTCATCCTAGACTGCAGTGTAAGTTGTTCCCAGATTCAAGGCGGCCAATGTCCAGGACTCCAGGAACGAGTCTCCACCCGTTTCCGCGCCGTCGCGTTCACCAGTCAATCGCGTTGGTGCCTACACATCTGACATCCACAGGTGAGGGTTCGAGAAGGTGCCACATGCCCCCCGACAGCAGGGGGGTGTAGGTACTCGATCTGCAAGCGGATATCGTGTTGCGGAAAAGTTTGCGACTGCATGATATGTTGGCGATTCACTCACACCAGCTGACGAATACTTCCTTTTGCCTTGCATAAAGTAATCCCACCTCCACTACAGCCCTCCCTAGAAGCTGTCGAATGCTGTAGCAGAAATACTTCGCTGCAGTCTGTGCATATCGCAAGCCTCACAGATTTTGCCAGTGGGACCATACACCCTGCGTTGACCAACGTGTAATTCATAATGCCACTGCCACTCCCCACGCAAAGAACGCTCGTCGTCCCGATATAAAGCCTCGAGGCAGGCAATCTTCGTTATCGCCAAAAATAAGATGAGCAAATCTGAACCTCTTTTTTGAGCCGGGTGACGACCTAATCCTTTTGCCACGTTGTGTACATGATAAGCATGGATTCAGCTGTGATAATCCTGGATCCGCGACTCGTGGCACTCCATGCAGCTATTGTCCGGGTTTTTCCTTTCGTGACCCTTCAGCCATCCCCCCTAGTTGATCAGTTCTGTGTAGGTCACACCGGGTGGAAGCATTTCCTCCGTTCCATGGCAGCCTACACATGATTCCCAACTAGGCTCCCGGACCTCGCGGCGACCGTACAGGTACGAGTTGGATGTTAATCAGATATTTCACCCACTCTCTAAGTGTCAGGAATGCACAGCGGTGAAGTCATGGCAGAAGCGTGACCCGCTGGTGATCAGTTTTTGTATAAATCTTAGCCTGACTTGTCATGTTGTGCAATCAACCCAGATTGATCCCCCCAGAACTTGGCGGTCCGGATGCGGTTCGTTTAGCTTGATTGACTCCTGTTAACGTTTTTACGCTGATGGCCCGATGTCGAGGATTTCAGTGGGAATATTCATCTTTCCCATACAAGGTCCGAGACAGCGTCGCCACGAAATATTCGAGGACGCGGAGATGAAGAAAATATTCGAAAAGTAATAATAATAATTCGCATTTTTGAGGTTGCTTCAAGGCTCGGAACGTCAGCGCGTGGCACTGCCATGAGTAACCCATCCTTGATATTTTTCGATTTAACCTCAGGGAATGGAAGCTGCAGTGACACAGCTCCGTGTTCTCCGACGCGGCGGCTTGTACTCCCAACGCCAAGCGCAGGTTCTTCACTTTTTTTTCTCGTTGCGCACGATTGCTCTGAGGGATCTAGGATTGAGACCGCGACATGATGTAAAATCACAACTGGCGAGATGCTGCCAAAAACCCACAGTAACCGAAGTTCCCTCCCAGTCCTCCCAGAATGAAGAGGGGTCAAACCGAAATTGCCTTTCCTCTCCACTGACCTTGGTGATACCAATAATCAGGGTTCCCAAAGACAGTCGTGTGTAAAGACGCAGGGGTGTCCAATTGACCATAGCTGGGTAGGTCTGGTAAGGTTCAGCCTTTTTTGTACGATTCTTCGCCCTTGCCATTGGTAGTCTCCATGTCCGCGAGCGAGGCAGCATGACCCTGATCTTAAAATACACCTATGTACTCGGCCTCCTCAACTCATCCGACGACGGTTCCAACGGGGCTTTAGAGTAGCTGCCGCATTCCTACCGTTTTAATGTACATGGCATGCGCTTGTTGTCCAGCCACCCTAGTCGCACATTCGTCGACGCAGCGAATAATATGTGCAAGCTCATCAATCCAACGGGCTGGTTCCCCTTTACAACGTCAACAGGTTCTTGGACAGATTCGTACCGAACGTAGGAGCTATGGTGACTATGTCCGCCGATCGCAGACTAGACCAGCCCTTGAAGGAGATAGCTATGTGTGTCACTTCAAGCGAGGCGGCTTGGTCCGCAGCCAGAGATCGCCAAAAAGACTACACGCACTGTACTATACGGATGTGTATACGTACCTGTAGGACGTACGTGGAGTCCGTGAATCCAACGGGTCAGGCATTAGAGACGAGACACGTTTATACCCAAATACGGCGGGCGCGAGGCAATGCTAATACGAGTACACTAAGAGAGGTGACAAGTGCCAAGACCAGGGCCTCAAGACACAAAAACACAGTACGGACAGACCTGGACGATCGAAAACGTAGGGCATGAGGATGGAAAAACGGGGCCCAGAACCAAACCATTCAAATTTATAGCCCTAAAAAGCATACTACACCAAGCCAAGAAGGTGTGGTGGTGACAGGCATATGTATGACGAATGAAGTATTCAGACTCCAGCAGCGAATCTATTTGCTGGTGTTCGTCGTGGTTGTCTTTCATTAACCTGCAGCCAAGAGAACACAAGGACAGGGAGTTATTGATTTACTCACAACGGAGATCAAATCGACGATCAGGTCAACCTAAACTGTACGCCGTTATTAACTAGCCTCATTTTCGACGGAACCACCCACGTTACTGACGACGGCATGCCCGTCGCCTTTGTTCACCGTTGGGCTTGCAAGTGCTCTAACGTCGACAAAAAAACAATCCACTGGTTGAGCGGTGCAGTCTTGAGTGGGGTTAGGAACATAGAGTTTCCGACAACTGACGACCGGTTTCGACTAGGAGAACTAGCTGGCACAGCCGCGACCTCTGCTGGGGCCACGGCGGCACTATCCAAGCCGAGGGGGCCGTGACGGGGCATAAGTTATTGTGGAGAAGGTAGAAGTTCTCGCTCCATTATAGAGGGACTTGAACCTGTTAAGGATAGGTTGAAGCTCGCGCTGCAGGTGATTCCTCATCAGCTGTAGATGGAAGTGAGCGGAAAAGGTACGTTGATCGAGTTTCACTGCCACGACGCCATCAGAAAAGGGGTAAAGACCTAGCGCCTTTCCATAAGCCACCGCTGAGACAACTTTTCCGGTCCTGAATGCCCACGTCCGCAGTCGTTCTTCGTTATGCCCCTCCAGTGTCATCGCCACGAAGCCTCTACCGGGAAAGTCCAGCATAAGATCCGTACAGTTATGTATATAGCTGAAGCACCAATGCCACAAAGTATGTGTGCACCGTGACTGAACGTGAACGATCGTACTGTGATGACGATGATAGCATAAAATGCGATGTTTGGAGCACTCGAAAGAACGCGGAGCTTCAAGCTTCAAAGGCTTCATTTAGCACAAGTTCGTTATGCATTCGAGACCCGTAAGGTGGACGTGCTGGTCAAGATGTCGCTGTTGTCCATCGTGGACAGGACCAGTCAACTCGGGTTAAGTGTGACTCTGCGACGCGGGGAGGCACGAGCGAGTCACGGAGGTTAGTCTTTGGACCAGCGTTAGGTAAGCGGCACGTTTTCTCTTTCTTCCGTGCCACCACCTTGCTAGCTGCCCCTCGTCGTTGCAGCCTCACCAACCACACTCATTTCGTCCAACTCGTAGTCACTCCTTTCTCACCACTTTCCCTTTTTCACAGGCACAACCAATCATGGCAGATCCCAACCTCGAGGAGTGCCTGAATTTTGAGTCAGCTGCTTTTCACAAGATCCATTCAAGAAGTGATGATGGCTACTCTTGACCTCAACTTGGAACAAGCTGTAGCTTGCCTCTGCACAGTGTGGGACAATGATCATCAACACAGAGTTGACAAATGGAATGCCTGGTGCTGAGCTGAGGAGGAAGAAGCACAACAAAGGGAAAACCAGTGTGGGCAAGACCCAGACCCAGTGCCCAGACCAGACAAAGAGGGCCAGAACAATGAATGCCATGACACAGAACACAAGAAACCACAAATGGCCAACTTCACTGTTGGATGACCACCCCCTAGTGTCCTAGTTAACAAGCCCTCCCAATATGCCACCTAACAAGCTTGCATCCTGTGACTACATTGAACTCTGGTATTTCTCCCCAGAAGGTTGTAATGATGTGGCAAAACATGCAAGGTTGAATGCCAATGACACCTTTGGAATCTCTAGTACCAATGACCTACTCACCCTCAGGCCAGTAGCCTCAGTCAAGGCATCACAAAATGCTTGCACAGACCACAACCTGAACTTCAGCAAATTCCTACAAGCTAGGGTATCCTTCCTGCACCACATAAAAATGGTCCCTTGGCCCAAGAAGCACATTAATGCCCTTGCCATGTTTTTCTGGAATCTCAATAGCCACCCCCAGCATTCCACCACAAATGGTGATGCTATAGTCCTATGCTACACTTCCCAGGTCTGCCATCAGTGGCACAACAAACTAAAAGCAAACAATGGCCATGTATTTGACATTTCCATCATCAGCATAGCATTTGAAGTAAACATTGCAGCCCAGAAGTGGCTAGCTTGAAGGTCAGTCATCTCGATGATCACATACAGCACACAAAGCTGACTACCTTATCACCCTCCCACTCTACCCAACATTGCACCACCTCCCAACCCCCCCCCCATTCCCCCTGTCCACCAACAACACCACAACCCCTCTCCCTTTCCTCCTGATGGTGTGGCCATGCCCCATTGATGTTTCATCCTACCTGTGACCTTCATCACCTCTTCGACACCACACTCACCCTACCCTGCTCCCCTCACCACAGGGTTGAAGCTTTCTTCAAGTTGAACCCAGCTTCACCCCCACAGTCCAGACAATCATGATGCTACTACCAGCAGCAAGCAGAGCCTCAGACATCATGGAGTCATGACTTGTGCTCCCAATCCCCCAGACCCTGATTTTGCCAACAACCCCAATCCCCACCATTCAAAACATTGAATGCCTCACCCCCTTCCCACAAACAGTCCCCAGGACCCCCACCCCAACCGAAATCAGCATGCCCCATATGCCTTGGGCACCACCCCCACCAGATCCATGAATGCAACAACCCCAGCCCATGGGATGGCTCTCCTGTGCATGCTAGGTGCACCATGGAAGGCTGTGTCATCAATGGCAAAGGGCATGTCCTATGCAGCAATTGGCAAAAACCCAATGGCTGTGGTCTCTCACACAAATCTGTCAAACACAAGTGCTTGGGGTGCAGGAGTTGCAAACATGGAGCTCAGCAATGTCATTGCATGCAGAAGCACACAAGCACTAACCCCCTACAAACCTGAGGCATGGCACACAACCCTTGCATCCTGCAGCTTATTAAATCACTATACAAACATTGTCCAAGGCATGCATCATGGCTTCTCCACCAAAATACCCTCCCTCCCATGTACATACACCCTGCCAAACAGCCACACCACCCTAGAGCACCAAGCAGCATTCAGCAAAGCTGTACATAAAGAGTTCACCAAAGGTAGATACCTCAGTCCATACACCATGTCAGAGATCCAGAGCAACCTTGGCCACTTCCAATCATCCCCTATCTCCATCATACCCAAACCAGGCAGACCAGGTCACTACCATCTCATCCAGAACCTATCCTTCCTGCACCCTCCCTCTTCATCCCCTCCCTCCATTAATTTGTACATCAACACCAATCTATACCCAACATTATACAGTATATTTCCCATAGTAGCAGTGCTCATTTTGCACCTACCTCCAGGATCCCAGGGTGCAGTCAGGGATGTTTCTGAAGCACACTGTACAGTTCCCATCCATCCTTCACAGTGGCACATGCTAGTAGTCCAAATTTCAGAGTCTTTTCACTGTAGATACATCCCTGTGCTTTGGTTTTGCTGTGTCTGGTGGCATTTATGGCAACATTGGTTCTGCAGGCACCAATATCATGAGATCCCATGGCATAGGCCCAATACTAAGTGGGTAGATGATCACTTTTTCCTTTGCATACTGAGACATGCACTCCAAATGTTTAACCTAGAGTGTAGCAAGATTGCTTCAGCCATTGCCTCTGGTGAAGGTAGGGTAGTCAAAGGAGGTCAGCACTGGTTCACTGGTGCTCCCCTCCCAGACAGCCAATCTGAAGAGCATGATGAAGACTATACTCAACCCATCAAAGACTTGGTGCACTCATCCCCAAGATTGGCTGAAGACTACCAATTCACCTACAACATTGAGGACATTGACCACATATCCCAGCAACTGGGCATCCCATGGGAGGCATCCAAGGATGTCCCCTTCTCCACAAGACCCACTTTCATAGGCTTCACCTGGGACCTGGTCAACCACACCATTCAACTAACCAAATTGAAGTGCCTCAAATACATCCTCACAATTGACACATGGAATGCCAAGTGCACACACAACCTCAAAGAATGTGCCCCCTGCCACATATACTCTACAATCACATCCACACCCTTGCTTCAACCATATCACACACCCCACCACTATCCATTACCCACAACTCCTCTCCCACTGGTGTCACACACCAAGGGTGTTGTGGACATGGTTACAGCTGACTCTGCCTAACTTGTCGACAAGTTGCATGCAATGCCCATGCCATGCAGATGAAGACTAAAGGCCTCATGTGTAGAAAGACTGCTGGATGTTAACAGTCATCCTTCACACAAGAATGAGTTGTCAGTGCTAAAGAGAAAAAAGGAAGTGAGTTAAGCATGCATTAAAGGTTTTTAGTGCCTGTGTATGGCATTCCAGTTTTCATTGTATCTCCACCATTTCTGAAGATATTGACTCCATTCTCACACTTGCTTAAAGTGCTCAGCCATGCAGTTCTGCCTTCCAAATTTGGAGAGGATCCTCACACCCTGCATGTTTCTACAGCACTCCATCCATCAGATGCTCATTTCACTAAGTCCATCAATCATGGCCACCTCTTCATTGATCATCTTGCTTGTCTCATTTGCCAGAGACAGTGGCTACATATATCTGCCAGGCATTCCCACCAGCTTCTGTCCTGAAGCCCCCTGGTTCATCCCATTGTTGTCAGCCCCATCTCATCCCATGCAGCTTGGTCAGCATGTTCTCCTTGTCAGTATGACTTCCAGAAGGATGTTCTTTGATTGCCTCAGGTCTGTCACTTGGTTAGAAAGGTCTTATGTGGTTGTTTTGGTCTCCCCTCTTGATGAAGCATATGGATCATTCCTCCCTGCTCCCTGCACTGTCTTTATTCCAATCTTGTCCATCATTCTTCCAGCAGAAGATGTCCCCCCTTCTCCTCCTCCTCTGTCAGAGCCCCATTCATGAAGCTTTTGTCAACTTCACTGAGAGGATGAAAGGGTGGGAGACATGATCACTTATGCTCCCATTGCCCCACAGACCCCCAATGCCCTAGCCCCTTTGACACCTGACTCATGCCCTTCAATTCTGGAATTAATACTTCCCTATCTGGAAACACTGTCCATCTGTCATGCCATCTTTGGGTCTAGAGATGTCTCTGCTGAGATCTGACTTGCATCACCACCCCCTAATGTGATATCAGTGTGCTTACTCAGTTTCTGACTCCATTTGACTCATTCTGTGATATTTTGACTGTCCTTGACTCATTTATTGCCAATACTTACCAATCTTCTTTGCTTGCTTACTTTTCATTTCTTGCTTACTCATCATGATTACTCAGTCCTTACTCATTACTTACCAAGTGTTTGTGCCTTGTTTGTCACAAGCTGCACTCCCCCCACAGTATATAAACCCCCATGTACTTAGCTACACCTCCAGTGAACCAGAAGCCATTCACTCAGCAGTCAGTTCAGCTCAGCTCAGCATAACTCATTGTCAACAGTTGAGGCTCATTTGGAAGAGTCTATCTGTCTATCATATCATTGGTAGTTGAGGCTCTACAAAGGGGTCTATCTACCTCCATCATTATCTGAAGCTTCATCCACACTTAGTCAGCAAGTCTGCTTAGTCATCCATCCACTCCTGCATAACTCATCATCGACTTGTGCCAGGAGCATATTCTATCAAAGGCCATTACTCCCAAATACTTTTGGCTGAACACCTTCACTCTGTTCAGCATCCCCTTCTCAATCAGCATTCATTCATCTTCTCCTGCATAACTTGTTGTTGACTTGCACTAGGAGCACCTCCCATTGAAATTTCCCCCACTTTAGGCTTCTCTGCCCTCCAGGTTCTGTGGAGGTAAACCACCACTCACTCATATTTGTCTTTGGTGTTGGTTTTGGTTGGTTTTCACCACCTTTCCACACTTTGACTCACACCAGTGGAGTTCAGCAAACATGTTCCCACATCCACCCCCCATGCAACTCTCACCATCCCAGCACCAAAAACCTACAAGACAGATCCTAAACAAATGGACAGAGGAGAACATGTTTCCCATCACACCAGCTGACCTAATGGCTGCCAGTTCAGTGTAGATAGAAACTAAATGACTAGCCAATGACTGTAGCCATCCCTACTCCAAGATGGAGTGTCTAAAATGGCCAGTGGGAATGGCAGACTGCTGGGGGGTTGATGACCCTGCCAGCAGGGCATTCACTCATTTGTAGGGAAAGGTGGGCCACAGGGGGCCCTACTTAGTCATTAAGCCTTGTTAGAATAGTGCAGCATAGGACAAATGCATCCTCAAGCACTTTAATACAGAATTAATAAAAAATTAAAAAAACCTCAAAGAAGTCCAGAAGCTCCATGGCAAACTCATACATGCAACCCTAGTTTATCCCAAAGGATGGCCCTACATAATAAACCTTGAGGCAATGCTGGGTATCTTCAGAGATGAACCTTTCAAGCCCAGAACACCACCCAGTGGCACTGCAGACAACCTAAAATGGTGGCATGCAAAGCTAAGTCCTCCAATCATTCCCTCCCCCCTCCCCATCCCACAACCCATCGTGGATCTCCTCACCTTCTCTGATGTGAGCTCATCAACAGGGATCAGAATCATGCTACAAGGTCATTGGAGAGCATGGACCCTCAGACCCAATTGGAAGTCTGATGGGCAAGATATTGGCTGGGCAGAAGCCATCAGCCTTGAGTTGCTCACACTCACAATCCTTAACACCAGAACCTCCAACATTCATTTCCAAGTTCACAGAGACAACCAGGGAGTCATTGAAGGCTGGAAGTGAGGCAGGAGCTGTAACCACCCCACAAACAAAGCCTTCAAATGCATCCACCATGCCCTGGGCCTCACAAAGTGCACCCTACATACCCAATACCTTCCAAGTGATCACAACCCAGCTGACCCTATTTTGCATGGAGTATATTCCTCCCTTTGTCTTCTCCTCCCCCCAATCCCAATTCCCCCACCCATCTGGCACCTCATCAGCAACATCAACCAACACTCAGCACCCTAACCCTCCCAGCAATCCCCCCTGTCCCATACAACTGTCCTCCCTCATCCAAAGCACCCAACCTCCAATTATACCTCTCCCTATCACCCCCCTCCCACCCCCAGCCCCCATGTCCTCCCACTTGCACCTAGACCCTCCCCACATCCCACCCCTGCACCCTTGTCCCCAATGTCCTGCCAAGGAATGCTTGATGGCATGGAAACCCCTCAACCATTGATCCCTAGCCCTCCCTTTCTCAGCAACAGATACACAGTGCATGTATGATGTCATCACTCATGCCTGGTCTGACTCCACCAGAGAAACATATGGCTCAGGTCTCCTTGCTTTCCATATGTTCTGCAATGCTAAGGGCATTCCTGAAGACTAGCATGCTCTGGCATCCTCAGACCTAATAGCATTCTTCATATCAACCATGGCTGGTCTTTACACAAACACAACCATAGTCAACTACCTCAATGGCATGTGTGCCTGGCACATCATCCACAGAATACCCTGGGCTCTCAATGAAATCGAGACCAATGCCTTGCTCAAAGCCTCCAAATACCTATCCCCTCCTGCATCCAAATGACCCCTGCATGAACCATACACAGTCAAGGTCATCACAAAAATCCATGCCAACTTAGACCTGAACATTCCCCTCAATGCTGCCATTTTTGCTTGTCTGACAACCATCTTCTTTGCTACTGCATGCACTGGCAAGTTCACCATACCCAACCTCAAAGCTTTCAACCCATCCCTACACATAACCCACCAGAATGTCAGTGTTCAATGTGACAGACAAGGCCTAGAAGTAACCAACTTTCATATCCCCCATACCAAGACCACACCTGCAGGCAAGGACATCAATTGGGCCAAGCAAGTCAGCCCAACCAACCCACAGACAGCCCTAGAGAGGCACTTCGAGATCAACGATCCTCCCCAATTGGGCCACCTGTTATGCCTGAGTGCAGTGACTTCTTCAAATGGAATGGGCATGAAGCATGTGAGGGGGAGTCTACAGGCTGAACATGTCATAACCCCTATGGCTCAGTTATTGCTGAGGTCCAATGGCTGGTTCACTCCTTCTGATGAGTTCTTCTGAGATCACATGGAGGAGAGAACAAGGATGAAAGTGAAGGAAGTTAGCTGAGTTGCAAGCTATTGACAAACTGAGGATACAAGGTAAAGTACATAGGTTTATATACCCCTAAGTATGAGTACCATACTGGTCATGACAAGACTGCATCATGATGTGTATCTGCAGTAATCAACAACACAATCAGTCAAATAAATAAATGGGGAGGAGTCATTCAGTGTCATATGATGGAGGGAGACAGGGGAACGAAAGGCTATACTGGCTGCACAATCAATGCGCAGCAAGGAGCCAGACACCAGGGCTATAGTACAACATATAAGCAATATAAACTGAGTCAGAGACTGAGTCACTGGAACAAGAAGTAAACAAGTCATCCATCAGAGAGGGCAGTGGAATACTGGATCAAGCTGGAGGTGTGGTCTTGACAGGTATTGGAAATACCTTGACAGTGGGAGATCCAAAGGAGCCTCACAGCATACAAGCCCCTAGGACAGTGATGATTATGAAGGATGTGACAAGGCATGTGATGCACATGATTGCAAGGAACTGAAAAAGGAAAGACCCCTGACACAGGTGTAACATTACCGCCCCTCTAAGGTCCTCAGACCCTTGAGGATGAGCCAGGTGCATTAGCAGGATGAGAGGAAAGGGGTTGATGAGTAGTGTACACATGGGAGCATGTTTGGTTGGTGATGGGTGATGGTGGCAATGGAGACAACGGTTCCTCGAAGGCCAGAGTAAAGCAGGAGCCACATCCATTGCATCATGACCAATGTCCCAGGTAACAACACTGGAAGCCATGTGTTGATAAAGTACATGGTCGGCAGGGATGGGTGACTGCCCTCTGAGGTAAAAATGAAGTTGGTCGAGAAAGATGGGGACAAAGGGAGCTGGAGGGAGAGGGTCAGTGGCGTGGACAGCATTATGATAGTGTTTGTGAATTCCAGCCCATGACGCATCCTGCAGAAGCACCTCCCAAGCAGAGTTGTGAGTCCCTGTTCCCAGACAAGCACCAACCTCTTTATACAAGTCTCCTGAATTGACAAACAGCAGCTCCATCACCTTCCACTCATCAATCTTCCTTTGTTCCACTTCCTTGGCTTCTTTCTGTTTTCAGGAAACTGATGGTTCCTCTTGTTTCGGGCAAATCTGATCAAGAAGTCAAGAAGCTGGCAGGGCAAGAAACTTGCTGATCTGTTGATGAAGAAGGTGGTGATAAGCACCACCAGTAATGGCTTCCAAAAGTCCTGAAGAGCTCCGTTCCAGCATGTTGATCATTATTACCTCCAACAGGGGCATGGTTCCAGCAAGCTTTCAGGTGCATATCTTAGAGACAGCAGAATTGATCATGTCTGTTGCTCTGTAGATTTCAGACAGCAACCCAATATACTTAACCTGTTCTGGTGAGCACCCATCAATGTTGTCCCTGTCATGGAAGATGTCAAGCGCCCTAACAACATCCAGGTAATCACCTGCTGCAATTGGTAATCACTGCTCATCATCCCTGGAAAGGGCTGCTGAGGTGAGGAGATCAAGGGCTGTGCATTGGGTTCCATTGGAATAAGTGGTGAAGGCGGTGTGAAGGTTGGAAGGTTTGGGAGCATTGGCAGGAGTGGGGCTGGCTGACTTGTTATCAGAGTCATCATCAACACATGCTCTACCCTTTCCCTTTCCCTGCTGGTTACCATCCCCTTGGAGGGGGACTCTGGCCTTGGGTATGGGGACCCTCTTGACCGAGAAACCCACGTGTGGGTGCAGTTGTGAAGGTCGGGTGAGAGGGGGTGATGTAGCATGCAACTGTGAGACAGGGGACAAGGGGTAGGAGTCAGAAAAGCTGGCAGAGGTCATTAGGGGTGAGGCTGGGGCATAGACAGTGATGGGAGGGATGAGGAGGTCATCCCAGTCAGCTGTGGGGTCATAAATGGATTCTGCAAGGGGGAGGTTGGCATAGTCATTTTCCATGTTAACAGAGTGAGGGGAGTCCATTTAGTTATGAAGGTGGTGGGCAAGCTTGTACTGGGAGAGGGCTTCTGAGGTGTGATCTTTTATATGTTCCTCAGGTTCCCAGGTGTTGGATGAATGAGGGAATCCTTTCCATTTAATCAGATACTGCCTCTTACCTCTGTGCCCATCAATTTTGTGATTTATTACTGACTCAACCTCCCACTCAATTTCATCATCCACAAGCTCTGGTAGTGGTGCTGCAGGTGCAGCACCATAAATATCATTTTCAGTAAAGGGAAAGATCTGGGAGGCATGGAACACCAGATGGACCTTCCAGGTTGGTGGGAGTTCCAACTGAAACATGACTGGGGAGACCATCTGAGTCACCTTGAATGGCCTGAGATGTCTGGGTGCAATCTTATCACACTGGTTTTTGATGCAAAGATGTCTGGTATCTAGGAGGACTTGATCTCAGACCTTGGGTGGCACATAAGACCCTTTTGAGCACAAATGCATCAGGTCCTGTGCTTTCTTGTGCACCAGAATGGTGACATCTCTGTTCAAGGCCAGCCTTTCCAATCTTTCATCTACTGAGGGAACCATGGTCAGCCAAACCTCAGGATAGGGGGATGGGTCATAACCCAGGAGTAGTGAAAATGGGGTCATTCAATGTACAGAGTGGATTCGGGAATTGTGGGTGAACTTGGCAGACAGGAGTTTAGCAGCCCACGAGTTTGGCACTTCGGCACAGTACAACTGAAGATATCCCTCCACTTCTTGGTTAATGCGTTCACTTTCCCCATTGGTCTGAGGGTGGTAACCTGTCAAAAGTTTAGGAGTCACTCCTATTGCCTTGTAGAGTTCCTTTGTGAAGGAGGAAGCGAACTGCGGTCTGCAATCAGAGATCACCAATTCAGGGACACCATATCAGGAGTAAATGAACTGATGGAAGAGTCAGGCAATCCCAATGGAGTCAATTGTTTTATGGCATGGAACAAACAGGGCAGCCTTGGACAGCCCTTGATTGACAATCATGAGAATAGAGTCATATTTTTGTCCTCCTGGTACTGGGAGATTGGTGATGAGATCCATAGATATTTGTTGGAACAGAAATGCAGTTTTGGGCATATCATGGGGGACCATGGGCAGTGTTGGCAGGTGAGTTATGACCTTGGTAGTCTGACACAAAGGGCAACCTCCCATGTAAGCTCATATATCCTTTCCCATACCTTCCCACCAGACTTCCTTTCACATCTTTGCAAACATTGCCTTCTGTCTGGGGTGTCCTGCTGACTCATGATCATGATATGAGTACATACAATGGTGATGATCTTCTGGGGGAATGTATAGCCTAGTTGTCCTGAACCATTTTGTTCCATCTTCTGTGATAGTGACATTATCCTTGGGTTCTGGGCTGGTAGAGTCCTTTGGCATATCGTTCTTGACACACTCATACAGATCCACAGAAATAGCATAAACTCCCTGCACTCCTTTTATGGGTTTCCTCAAGGGGTGAGCATCAGGCAGCCTATTCTCCTTTGGTTTTTCTTCAGATGGGTGAGAATATGGCTTCAAGTTGCTCTTGGAACATTGAACCTGGGTGGGTAAACGTCCTATTTGTGTGAGATGGTTAATTTTTAGCTGTTTTTGTATTTTCATTATGGAAACAGAGGGTGAAACAAGGTGAATTTGGGAGTCCACCCCCTCTGAAAGCCAAAGGTCCAGGGGAAGGACTGTGGCCACCAGGGTGGGTTCCTCCATGGCACCTTTATGAGAGAGAGTGTCAGCCAGGACCTGGAGGTGACCAGCCTGCCAGGAGAACTGGATAGGGTAAGACTGAATAGTAGTGGCCCAGTGGGCCTGGTGAGGGGTGAGCTGTTGAGGCTCACAGTAGTACTCCAAGTTCTTGTGGTTGGTAAAGACCACAGTAGGTTCGACAGGGGAGAGCAAGTAAGGTCAGGAAAGCCTTGAGAAGTGCGAATTATGGCAAGTATCTTGAGGTCATAGACCTGATAGTGCTGTTCAGCCCTGACAAAGGACTGTGAGAGGTAGGAACATGGATGCCACTCATTGTCAGCTCCATTCTGGGCAAGGACAGCCCCTGTACCAAGCTTTGAAGCATCTGTAAAGAGGGTGAAGGGACTTCGAAGAAGTCAGGGATAGTGAGGACTGGAGAGGAGCATAACAAAGATTTTAACTTCTCAAACATGGCATCGCATTCAGGAGTCCACTGATACAAAACCCCTTTCTTAGTAAGGTCAGTGGAGGGGTCTTGCAACATGCTTGAGAAGGAAGGGATGAACTTGCAGTAGAAATTACAGAATCTGAGAAATCTGCAAAGCCTGGTCAGATTGTCAGGGGCCTCCCAAGTACTGATGGCATCGGTCTTCATTGGTGAAGTTTCCATATGCCCTTTTCCTATAATCATTCCAAGGAATTCTATTTCTTCGGCCTCAAAGACACACTTGCTGATCTTGAGGTGAAGTCCTTCCTTTTTGCAAATCTTTAAGAACTTGCAAACCCAAGTTCAAAGTTCTTCCTTCGTCTTGGCATGGATAGCAATGTCATCCATATATCCTACTTGCTTTCCTCATTGAGATTTGAAGGTTTATCCATGTACCTCTGGAACGAAGTGGGTGAGTTGCATTGTCCAAAGAAAATTGCCATGGGCTTCAAAAAGCCCTCTTGGTGTGATAAATGCTCCTTTCCACTCATTGCCTTCTTTGACCCAGAGGTTAGTAAAACCCCAATGAATATCAAACTTGGCATAATACTTTGATTTGACAAGTTTGTCAAACAAGTCCTGCACATTTGGCAATGGGTGTGCATCCAGGATAGTAAACTGAATTGAGGTAGTGGTAATCTTGAATTAACCACTTCTTCCCATCTTTCTTTGCCACGAAAAACACTGGTGCTGCTTGGGGTGAAGTCAATGGTCAAATCTTCTTACATCTGAGATTCTCGTTCAAGAACTCATCTAAAACTTTAAGTTTGTCAGGAGACATCAGATATACTGTTGCTTCCTTCAGTTTGAAGTCTTCACAAAGTCTGATTTTGTGATCTAACCCTGGCCAATGTGTCAGGAGCAGGATATCATCTTCTGCAAACACCTTGGCAAATTCCTTGTAAATTTCAGGAAGCTTGACTTCCTCCTTTCTGTCTGCTAAGGCAGCCTCAAGTTCTGTGGACAGAGTTGTTTTGTTAACTTTTACATTGGGGGTTTCACCTGAAACCTGTTTTACCACTTCCAGGGATAGGCCAGAAGATTTCTTTGTACTGTCCATGTCTGAAGACACTACCTGTTTGACAAAATAGTCAGATCCTTCGGGATACACATACCCATCATCCCAGCATGTAATTTTTCTGGTTTCCCAGTTCATTCTTGGTTTGAACTCCTTGAGGAATGGCATCCCAAGAAGGACATGTTCTTTTCCAACAAGAGGCCCTATGTAACACTTGACCCAGATAACTCACTCCTTGATCTCCATCTTCAGGGTTACCTTGCAGGTTACCCATTCTTCATCTTTTCCGGTAAATGAGGTCGTCTTGAACTTCTTTTCCACCTGATATGTCAGGATCCTAAGTTTCTGGACCATCTTTTCCGAGATGAGGGAGACTTCAGTGCCTGAGTCAATACAGGCCCATATTCCTGCATTGTAGTCCAGTAGAATGACCAAACTGAGAGGAGAATGAATTTGCATATTTGATTCACCACCTATAGAAGTACATTTAGCAGACAAAACTGACACAGGACTGACTGATGCAGGAGATTCATCAGTCCTCTTTAAAAACCCAACAACTTCCACTCCTCCACATTTGCTTCATGATCTCTGACATAGGCAGTCTTCATTCTGTCCTCTGAGAGGACAATGTGGACATTGGACAGTTGAGTCTTGACTTTGACTTTACAGTCACATTTGATGTGACCATCAGCTCCACAGTTGAAGCATTTAATTTCCAAGCTGGAATGTCTAATGTTTCATTTGCATTTGTCAACATCCATTGCATCAGGATCTTGGGAACCTCCACAGTAATGAATGAATTTGCATTCATACCAAGATTCCTTCCCTTCTGGGATATGCTTCGTAGTGATCGCAGTTCTGGCTTCTCCCACACACTGTATCCACTCTATGACCATGGAAGGGGCATGTCCAGAATTAAGAACCCAGTCGTGATATTCTTTATTCAAGCCTTTCCTGAAGAAGATCCCTGCTTCACATGATTCTTCTTTAAGTTGAGCCTTGTTAACAAGCCCCATAAATTCAGCGATGTATGCCTCAAGTTCTCATTTGCCTTGTTGGATGTCTGAGAGACATAAGATAGCAAGGGTGGTCTGGTCACCCACTCGAAAGTTGCCTTTAGCCTTTCAACAAACCTTTGAAAGGTGTCAGTGTAATAGATTGTACCATCAAGCATCTTGTTTTCATTTTGATAGTTCTTGGCAAACAACACAGCAGCACCCTTGGTCATGTACATGAGCATGAACGAAATCTTGAGAGACTCTGAATTATAGATGTGCTTGTTCAGGTTCAAGTAACCTTTGACCTGTGTAACCCAGGTCTGAAGCCCATTGTGGCTTCTGTCATATTCTCCAGGATGCCCAACATTAAACTCCTGACCTCCATTGGGTGGGCGGCTCAAGCCATAGTAATCGTCATCATTGGCTTTGGCTTTCCCCTTACTGCTATCACCAGTGGACAGCTCTGGGGGTATGGCCTCTTGGAAGTTCCTGTGATACCATTCTCATAAAGCCAAGTCAGTAGGTGTACCTGTTGGGAATGGGTCGCTTGTAGTTGCATGCATAGCCTGGCAGAGCTCCTCTGCCATAGTGACTCTTTGTTCTTCCAACCTCTGTCTCAGTTCCTCTTCCAAAATGGTCCTCAGGGGCATTTCAGGAACTGAATCTCCATGACTGATTGTCATGGACATTTCTTCTGTATTGCAAGCTTCTTGTTCTTCTTTGAGGACTGATCTGAAAGAAGTCTCAGACTTCTGATCATCTTCTTCTTCTGAACTAAGCACAACTTCCAAATCCCTAAACTAGGACAGATAAGATAACTGGGGATTTGTTGCAGTAACCAAAGGACCAAGTCATCTTAAAGGGATGGGTGGTAAAGGTGGACTCTGTCCAAGTCCAAGGGGGTTAGGTCAAGGGGGGACTGGTGGTCTTGATTTCTGTGGGTTAGACACTTTTATGGATAGTGACAACAAAGGCTGAGGGAGGATTTATTTCTTGAAAGAAACCTGTCAGTGTAGAGAAGTATGAAGGTGCACAAGTGGCTTTACACATAGGGAGACATGAGCGCTGGCCCTAGGGAGGCAATCTATTAAAGCCTAATGGCTGCCTGTAGAGCAGTGAATTTGATTAAGGGTAGAGGGGTGCTTTTCAATCTTGTTCGAGAAGCAGGACAGAGGCAAGTCAGTCTTTACACATAGGGAGAGCGATGAGCCTAGTGCAATTTAGATGAGAGTTGGTTTATTGAAGTTCAGTAACCAGGGATGAGTAGACTTTCATGAAGAGGTTGATAAGTCCTGAAAGCTGCATTGAGTTTTTCAATTTTGTTATGCCTGAGCACAGTGACTTCTTCAAATGGAATAGGCATGAAGCGCATGAGGGGGAGTCTACAGGCCAAATGTGTCATAACCCCTATGGCTCAGTTATTGCTGAGGTCCAATGGCAGTTCGCTCCTTCTGGTGAGTTCTTCTGAGATCACATGGAGGAGGGAATGAGGACAAAAGTGAAGGAAGTTAGTTAAGTTGCAAGCTATCAAAAAACTGAGGATACAAGGTAAAGTACATAGGTTTATATACCCCTAAGTACAAGTACCATACCAGTCGTGACAAGACATGTCATGACACATATCTGCAGTAATCAACACCACAATCAGTCAAATAAATAAATGGGGAGGAGTCATTTGGTGTCATATGATGGAGGGAGATGGGGGAATGAAGGCTATACTGGCTGCACAATCAATGCACAGCAAGGAGCCAGACACTGGGGCTATAGTACAACATATAAGCAATATAAACGAGTCAGAGATGAGTCACCGGAACAAGAAGTAAACAAGTCGTCCATCAGAGAGGGCAGTGGAATACCAGATCAAGCCAGAGGTGCAGTCTTGACAGGTATTGGAAATACCTTGACAGCAGGAGATCCAAAGGAGCCTCACAGCATATGAGCCCCTAGGACAGTGACAATTACGAAGGACATGATGAGGCATGTGACACACATGATCACAAGGAACCGAAAAAGGAAAGACCCCTGACACAGGCATAACACCACCTCTTTGTGTATCGCACCAAGAACAGTCATCATCCCCTCACCAGACACACCTTCTTGAAAACACTTGAATTGGCTCTCAAGAAAGTAGGTCTGCCCCCCCTCAAAGGGCATGGTATACACATAGGTTTGACCCTAGAGTACCTCCTCAGGAATGTACCTTTTGACATCATCAAGGTGAAGGGACAATTGTTATGCTGTGCTCACATAGTTCCCTTTTTCAGACTCTCTACATAACACTCACACCTCATCACACTTTTGAGTGACAATGTTCTGCCATCTGCAAGCCCACTGTCCCTACAGCCAGACTTGTGTTCTGTATGTTTCCTTTTATATCCTTCACCCTGTTTACCCTGCATTGTACCATAGCCAGACATTATGTCCATTTGCCCTTCCTTCCATGATCCACTGGTGGCCCTGATCCACACAGTCATGTGACACATGTACCCCTGGTACCTGTTTACCCCTGTATGTCATATATATGTGGTTACTCCCCCCTTGTCATATGTTCACCCCCAGTCTTGCCCACTGTGCAGATGTGGTTATACATGTAGTCCTGCTGTGCAGTGACTCACTATGACTCATCATTGCCAGGTTTGGGATGCAGGTGTGCATTTAGATGTTTTTGAATGTTTGTACTGCAGTACTTTACATATGTATATAAACCCACATGTATCATACTTGCTCTCCATTTGAAATTCTACTTTGCAACCACCCTTAGCTCTGCTTGCTATACCCACAAGGACTTGACAGTATGACTTTGGTTGGCCAAGACTAGTATTCTGCTGCTAGTGAAAGTTAAATAACATGTCACCTCTCATGCAGTCACATGCTTGTGTTACACTGCACTCAATTTGTGATGCAATATGAGTCATTGGCATAATAGAAGATTTTGAATCACCCAGCCACATCAAAAACCAGACTATCCTTCAGATACCTGTGCTCTAGAATCCTTGCTAGGCAAAATAGCCTGCAAAACAAGCACCTCCTGCCACTACTAGAGGAACCACTGGTGATAATCATCAGTGAGCTAGCCCCTAACTTTTGGCATTAACCTTCCTCTTCATCAATGTGTCTTCATGCCAAGAAGAAGGAAGTAAGAGGCCTCCATCAGCAGCCTCTTTGTTCAAACCTCCTGTACCTTCTCATAAAGGAAAAGAAGTCCTCCAAGTGAGGCCACTTATTTGTCACCCTTTGGTGCAAACTCCAAACCCTTGTATAGGTCTTGAAGACCTGCCAGTAAGGCCCCAACTCAGGCAAGTGGCAGAATCAACCTCACCTATTGACTTTACTACTTACTGGAATCCAAAGCCCATCAGCTCAGACATTGAAACACAACCACAAGGGACAACTGGACCAGTGGACCCCTCATTGTCTTCATCCACTGACATATACCTTCCAACTTCTACCAACCCAATGGCAGAAGAACTTGCCCACCATACCTCTGGACTAAATCTCCAGGACCCCTTTGCTGGACAGAGTAGGGTAACCTCTGAAATGGCCACTGAATTTTACAAATCCATCTTTGGCAGAGATGTGGTTAGGCCTAAAGGCCACTCCTGAGGTTCTGAGGAGAAAGAAAAGGAACACAACTCTAAGGGAGGAGGACTGAAAGAAATCAGCCTTAACAAACCCTTCTCATATGATGGAGCCCACCAGGACTTCTCCACCTGGCTAAGCAAAGTCAAACTCTACCTTGCCACTAATGACCATATCTACTATGAGGACCAATCCAAGATTGTGTTTGCCCTCTCTTACATGGGGAGCAGCTTGGCTTGTGCCTTCGCAGAAGCCTATGTCAATGTAAACACTACTACTCTTGGGGATCTCAAAATTTTCAATGGCTGGGACAAGTTTGTCATGAAACTCAAGGAAACCTTCCAAGTAGGAGATGCTAGGTCTACTGCACTAATCTACCTCTCCACTATCCATCAAGGAGATCATTCTCTCGATGAGTACATTGCCAACTTCCACAACTGCCTCAACAAGGCCCAGATATCTACCAAAGACTTGACTGCAGCAGTCTTCTTCAGAAAAGGCCTTAATGAAGAAATCAATAAGTGGATCCTCATGGCTGGCCTCAAGCCAGACACCATCAAAGACTGGATCTGCCAAGCAATGGCAGCCCATGCCACAATGGTGACTCTCAAGGTCTTCTCCAGAAAAGTGACCTACCAAGACCACTCCTATCTCTGGAAGCAGGAACAAACTTCTCACAGATCAAAGTCTCATTCATCTCTGAAAATGCTGTACCAAGACCCTTATGCCATGGATGTTGATCAGAAGTCTAAGGTCTGATCACAGAGCAAAGCTCCTACCTGTTGTCAAGTTCATGAAGTCCAGGTTGAGTCCAGACTGGAGACCAAAGTGGGCACATGGCCAGGGGGTCAGGATCAGGAGGAAAGATGAAGAGACAGAGTGGTGGACTGATTGGACTTAGCAACTGAGGCTACAGTGCTATTCCCTTGTGTGGGTCACAGTCCAAGTCTGAGGCCAAGGATTACAGATAGAACTTATTTTATTTCAGACTGAGGGCATACAGGCCAAGTATCTACAGGCTTATATACTAGAAGTAGCTATAGTATGGAGACCTGCAATGCTGGTCTTGCAAAAGATTGCTAAGGTGATTGGTAAGACAAATATTAGTAAGGTATGACTAAGGTAATGGAGACCAGGACAGGACAGGCCAGGGACAAAATTGAGGCAGGGTCAACTGAGATGGCACTTAGTAACAACACTGCAAAGCAGTGCTAACCATGCTAGGCCAACTGAGGGTAGAGTTTGGCAAGGCCAAGGCCAGACTGGGCAAGTGTGAGGCTGAGTCTGGCCAGGGTCAAGGCACAGCTATGACAGTATCCCCCTCTTAGGGGTTGAACCCATGAGACCTCTGTGAGAGTGGTAGGCTGAGTCCAAATCTTGGCTGAGTTTGAAAAAACTGATACTTGTGACTTGCTAAGCCCTTTGTGTCTTTCTTTTGCAATCTGCTCATCATGTCCAAATCAAGGCCAATCACTGCAACTGACAATGATGAAGGCTGGGTCCTCATCAACTGGACCCAGGTGTCAGATGATGCCATAAAATATGACACCAATGATGAAGAGGAGACAATGAAGGCGAAGGTGAAGGAGAGGAAGAGATGAAAGGTGGCTGAGCAAGCCTGGCAAGAAGAGCAGGTGCAGCTGGAGGCTGAGAGACAGGAGAGGGAATTAGTCAAGGCTGAAAGAGCTGAGTGGGAGGATGAGGAGAAGAGGGCACATGAGGAGGAGGAGAAGTGCAGGGCTGAGGCCAAGAAGGGTGATGAGGCCAGGGATAAGGCTGGTGGTAGTGAGACCAGCACAGTGAGGAAAGTGGTAATGGATCCTGGGTAAGTGCTCCTTAACAGCCTTGTGTGTGCCCCCTTATCTTTTTATCTGTACTTGCTGTACCTGGGCCAAAGTCATCTGTGAGTTCCCTGTAGATGGTAACAAGAAATGGGTTGCCTGCATCCACTGCAACCTGTTGAAGGGGAAGTGCCAGTGGCCTGGGGATGGGAAGGACACCAAGGCCAGTTCCAAGGCCACTGGGAGGGTTGACAAGGGGAAGAAGAGGAAGGCCAATGAGGAGACACCTGAGCCTGGGCCAAGCAAGAAGAAGAGGGCAAAGGCAAGTGTGAAGCCGGTCAAGGTGCTAGACCTCAGTGAACCTGAGGCTGACAGGAGTGGACTGAGGGAGGCCAAGATGGGGAGGTACTTGGGCTTGGAGAACAAACTTGAGCACCTGATCAAGGCCACGGGGTTGATTGCTAACAACCTGGCAAGTCTTTACAACTTGCAGGAGGCCACAAACAAAAACTCAGGCCAGCCCTTGAGGCCCTCCTTGATGAGTCCTATGGGTATGGGGTGTTGGCCACTCCATCAGACTCAGGCTCATCCAAGCTCAACTCCAACAAGTTGTGCAAGGAGGCCAAATGGCTAAGGGCCAGTGACAAGGGTGGGGAAGAGGAGGACAAGGGGGAGGACAAGGCTGATTAGACCATAGCATAGCACCTTCTCTTTTTTCCCTGCCAAATGTCAAGCACCCAGTCTTGGCTTTGTAAAGTAAAGTGAGAGAAACAAGAGAAAAAGTACAAGGTAAGCAAGAGATCAGGGAGGGACTAGATACCAAGAGAAAATAGAAAAGAGAACTGAGGCCAGTTGAGGCTGGTTCTCATTGGAAAGGGCTGGGTTTATCAGGGTAGCAGGCATGGAACTCTTGTATAAGTTCAGAAGCATGTTCTAGTTCTGTGGTGAGCACCCAAGTTGTTTCTTCATCAGTCCCTTCATAGCCAGTCCACTGGACTAAGTACTGAAGCCAACACTGGTGACACCAGTCAACCTTGACTGGTGGGGGTGGTGGTTGAGTCTGGTTTGGGATGGTGTTAGGGATGGCTGGCTCAAGTTGGGAGACATGGAAGACTGGTGTAGGGAGCCATATACTCCCTGAGGCTGGAACAGGAATCTGTCACTAAATTCCACAGGCCTCTATGACAAACCTGTTTTGGAATTTTTCCTGCTTGTGTCCTCATGTTTCCTCCCAACCCCTGTCACCTTCAGAGTTTCTACTGACCTTCAGCATGTCACTCAGTCATCAAAATGCTGATCAGGAAATTCTGCATTTGTGCAGAGTCACCTGGAATTCAACAGCCATGCCACTGCTCAGCCACATCACCAGTCATCTGTGCCACTTACCTCAAAAAAAAACTCTGGTTTCCCCTGTTGCCCTAAATTCCACAAACTGGACTTCATGCCAGTACACTACACTCTGCCCTCCTGTGCTGCTCAGCTCCACCTCCCACTGGTACACATACTCTCATTCTGTTGGAAGATACCCCTTACTATTGTCCCATTCTTACTCTTGTCTACTACCCACTGGACTATTTCATGTGCATCTGTATTTTGCTGATGTCTGATGTCCATTCCTTTATTTTCTGGTTTTTAGTTTTTCTGCCCCACCTTACTCTGACTCATACCTACTTCCCTTGTACTATATAACTCCACCATGATGTCAGAAATAGACCACCCATCTTTTGGAATCACTATCCAAGTCATTCATGTGTCTAAGTGTTCAAAGTGTCTGCTTCATACTCTGTGTCTACTGTGTCTTCTGCATTTCTGTGTCTCACCTCTGTGTCTCACGAGTCTTGGAAATACTTCTTCATGCCAAGGATGTCACTTGGAATTTCATAAACAAGTCTACTCATACCCAATTCGCCTACATCTCTGTGGAATTAAATTCTGTGTCCCACATTCAACTCCTCAATCAACTCTACCATTGTATTCTACATCTCCTTCCTACTCAGCACCCCTTGGGTCAAGCCTAGGGATTGCCCTGCAGCTTCCCCCCCTAATCACATGCTACCCAGAGGTAGTGTCCCACACCAGATGGACTGCATGCATTGAGTCCAGCAGGTGCAGTGTGAACAAGTGGGTACCAGCCTGAGCTATGACTGGATATGGTCCAAGGTTCTTCTCTGAGAGTTTCTTGGAAGGCTGGGTTGACCAGAAGTATTTGGCTTTGACATACACCTGGTCACTGACCTTAAAGTCTGGGACCAGCATGCATTTAGCATCAGCTGGTCCTTGATAGTGCTGTTGTGTGAGGGTCATCTCCTCATGTAGGTACTGGTGCAGTGAATCCAGGTTGACTGCATAATCATGAGCCCAAGCAGAGGTGAGGTCACACTCTGGGTACACTTAAATGTTGGGGTGATAGCCCTTATTAGCAAAGAAGGGTGATACACCAGTAGTAGCACTAGGGGCATTGTTATATGTGAACTTGGCCAAAGGTAGTAGGTCAGCCCAGTTGTCCTGCTGATAGTTACAATAGACCCAGAGGTACTGTTCTAGAGTCTGGTTAGTCCTCTTGGTTTGGCCATCACCCTTGGGGTGGTAGCCCAAGGTGAAGTGTAAGCACATGTCTAAGGCTTTGCCAAGTGACCAGAAGAAGTGGGACACAAACTCTGAGCCTTGGTCTGAGGTTACATGGGTCAGTACTCCATGCTTGGAGAAGACATGGAGTAGGAACAATTTGGTGAGTTCCAGGGCCATGATAGTGTCATGGGTTGGGATGAATATGGCCTGCTTGGAAAGCTGGTCAACTACCATGAGGATGGCCATGAAGCCAGATGAGGCTGGGAGTTGCTCAATGAAATCCATAGATAGAATTCCATGGCTTTTCTGGCACTGGGAGTTGTTTGAGAAGGCTGTAAGGCCAATGGCAGGGAACCTTAGCCTGAGCACAGGCTGTGCAAGACCAGACATAGTCTTTGATGAAGGTCCTAAGGCCAGGCCAGGTGTACTCATGCCAGATGAGTTCTAAAGTGTGATTTTGGCCAAAGTGGCCAGACAGGGAATGGTCATGCTTAAGCCACAAGACCCTAAGGTGGAGATCATTTGAGTCCAGCATGTAGATCCAGGCAAAGGAACCCAGTGTCATCTACAGACCACTGGGTATTGGACATGTTGGACAAGTGGATTTGTGAGACCAGGTCATCTGGCAGGGTGGTCAGGATATCATTATGGAGTTCTTCAACATCCATTAAGGTGACTGCTCGTAAGACCAGGTACTCAAGGTAGGTTGCACAGAGGGAGACTGTTAGTTGCTCCTGGGTGAAGACCAGTCTCAGATTCTGTGGGTTCACTCGGGCATAGCCACTATCCCCCTCTTTGGGGTAGACATCCCATCATCTACTTAGGGTGTTGGGCTTAGCCCCAAGCTTACTGGGCCTGAATTGAATGATCGTATTGAACTGGGAGAGGAATTCAGACCAGCAAGCTTGGTGGTGTGTGAGTACCTTAGAGGTAGAAAAGTACTCTAGGTTCTTATGGTCAGTGACAATGTTGACCAGTGAGGCTGAACCCTCAAGGTAGTGGTGCCAGGTCTGGAAAGCTTCAAAGATTGCAAGCAATTCCTTATCATGAGTATCATAGTTCAACTCCAGGGCCATCAGTGTCTGGGAGTAGAAAGCAACTGGATGTATCTGGCTGTCACCACAAGTAATGGAAAGGATGCTGGTGATGGCATAGTCTGATGCATTGGTCTCAATGGTGATGGGAAACCTGGGGATGGAGTGGGTTAAGACCAGTGTGGTCATGAAGGCAGCCTTGAGGTTGTTGAGTGACTGGCAGCACTCCTTAGAGAAGTTCCAAGGAGTGCCCTTGCAGGTGAGCCAAGTCAGCAATATGACGATGTCTGAATAGTTAAAGATAAACTGGCAATAGAAGTTTGTGAAGCTGAGGAAAGATTGTATGTCCTTGACCTTGCGAGGCTTGGGCCAATTGCAGATAGTCTGGACTTTTTCCTTGGACATTGTGAGGCCAGCAGGGGAGAGGTGGAAACCAAGGTACTTGACCAAGTCTGAGTGGAACTCACATTTCTCCAGCTTCACATGAAGGCTGTGAAGCTGAAGCTGGTGGAGTACCTCTCAGACATGCTGCTTGTGGGACTCCTTATCTCCAGAGTAGATTAGAATGTCATCTAGGTAGACAACTATGCAGACATCCAACATGTCTGCAAAAATGGTATTCACAAAGTGTTGGAAGGTGGCCAGGGCATTGGTGAGGCTGAAGGGCACCACTAACCACTTGTAGGAACCATACCAAGTCTGGAAGGTGGTCTTCCATTCATCACCTGGAGCAATCTGGGTGAGATGGTAAGCATACTGAAGATCAATCTTTGTATAGATTTTGGCTTGGCTTGGTGAGTCCAAGAGGTCATAGATGAGTGGTAGCAGGTATCAGTCTTTCTTAGTGATTTTGTTGAGGCCATGGAAGTCTACACAGAGCCAGAGGGAGCTGTCCTTCTTCTTAATGAAGAGGACCAGTGCAGCATAGGGGGAGGAGGTCAGATGAATGAAACTGGTGGTGAGGTTTTCATCAATGAAAGTCCAGAGAGCTTGGAGCTCAACTGGGGACAGCAAGTAGATAGTGCTGAGAGGCAGGGTTTTTCCTTCTTCGAGCTCTATTTTCAGGTCATACTCCCAGTGAGGTGGGAGTGTTGAGGCCTTGGCCTTGCTGAATACATCAGCGAAGTCATGGTACTCCTCTGGGACATTGGGTAAGTCCAGAGGGGATGAGGCCAAGGCTGATTGAGCCTGAGTTGAGTCTGAGGGGTGGAGCTGAAGTTGGAACTGGGTGGACCCTTCAAGTTTGCAGGTGAGTACAAAGGCAGCTGTGTTAACTAGGGATATGTGAGGGGCCTTCAGGGGGGTGTGCAAGCTGGGGAGTCAGTGACTGGTACAGATGGCACAAGGTTGGGTTGGTCACTAGGACCAGGGTTAGGAAGATCAGTGGGGGCCAGGCTTACAGGGGGTGTCAACAGGGTTGGCATTCCTTGTATAGGAGTCCAGAAAGTTAGACTACCCAGTACCCAATCAATCAATGGATTGTAGTGGGTGAGCCAGTCATGTCCAAGGACTATCTTACACTTGGAATCCAATGTGGCTAAAAACAGGGTTACTGTGGTGACATCACTGGATGCAAAGCAGATATTGACATCTACTGCTTGGGTAATGGTGAAGATGGATGTTCCATCAAAGAGTCAGAGTCAGATTGGGGAGACCAAGTACAGGGTAAATGAGTGTTGATTAACAAATTGGTTATCTGTAAAACAATGAGTGGAACCAGAGTCCACTAAAGTACAAAGCTGAGGTAAATCATGATTTTCTATAGTGATGTATGGAGTCAATGAATTTGGGCTGGAAAGAGCAGATGTGTTGAGTCTAGCCTCCAAGTTTGTACAACTGGAGTCAACACAGCTCCCAGATTGTGTGGAGTCCTGGGAGCTGCTACCTATTTTTTTGTCTCAGGGGTAGAACCTGAGCCCAAGGCTGGTGTGGCTTCAGTGGTAGCTGCAGCACAAGCCTTGGCCTTAATGGTTTTCTTGAGGCACTTTTCAGCAAAGTGGCCAGGGCCTTTGCAGAACATACAGAGGTTCCCATCCATGACACTTGCATTCCTCTGGGGTGAGCTTCCCATCCTTACCAAGTTTGCTAGACTCAGGCTTGGATGAATTGCTGTTATTATTGTTGCCTGGCTTCAATGAAGCCAGCTTGGACTGTGTAGAACTGGTATTGTTGCTACTGCCAGTCTTGGCTTTCTCTTGGCTGGACTTGGACTGGTTGTTGCTGGTGGAACTGCTGGACTTGCTATTGTTGTTGTTAGAGGAGCCCTGGTGCTTACTTGCCTGTTGGACTTCTTCCTTGCACTTCCAATAGCATGCATCTATTTCCTGGGCAAGATGACATAACTTGTGTAGAGTCTGTGGTTTTCCAACCCAACATACTTCATCTTTGATGTGGTCTGGGAGCCCAGAGTAGAAATGATGATGTAGTGTGCCATCTCCATAGCCCCAGACTTGTGAAGCAAGTCAGTTGAAGTCTACTACATATTTGTTTATGTGCTGAGTATCCTTCATATGTAAATAGGTCAAGCTGACTTCTGGTGTCAGCAACTGGATTGTGGGGGCTGAAGGTGATTTGTAGTTCTAGGACAAACTCCCTCCAGGAGTCCATCCAGAAAGGCCAGTCATCAGGGTCCTCAACCCCAAGTAAGTCCAGCTCAAACCATTCTAAGGCCATGCCTTTGAGGTAGGACTGTGTGAAGATGACTTTTGCACAGTCAGTCCTAAAAGCCCAAGGCTGGTCTTGGAAGTTCAGCTCACAATGAATAAAGAAAGCATGAAGCTTCTTGGGGTTGGTGCCATCAAAGGTATCAGGCTCATGCAACTTGGTCCTGCTCGAGGACTCAGGACTAGTGCAAGTGTTGCAGGCCAGTAGCTTGATGGCCTTTGCAAGACTGTTGAAGACTGCAACCATGGGTTTGGTGTCCAGGTCTGGGAAGTCTGGTTTGTCCTCCAGATCATCCTCATCCAGATTATCACCACCAGGCCCATCATCACCAGGAACATTGCTGGGGTTATCATCATCAGGGTTGTTATTGTCATCATTGTCTGGCCCTTCATCCCCAGGATCACCACTGGGGATGGGGGCAATGGGGCAACATGGAGTAGGAGTGTTGGATGTTTGGGCAGAAAAGCCCCTGAAAGGGCTAACAGGATCTGGAGAGTGCCTAGTGGTGCCCAGGGCAGCTAGCACTGTCTCACAGCAAGTTCCACTGGCTGAGGCAGAGTCAGGGTTGGTGGCAGAATGGTCCATGGGGGGGGGGTTGGAAACAAGTCTTGGTTGCCATGGTATGTTAGACCCACACAAGTGGCAAGTCTGAAATACTGTCAAGTTCATGAAGTCTGGGTTGAGTCTGGACTGGAGACCAAAGCAGGTGCATGGCTGGGGGGTCAGGATCAGAGGAAAGATGAAGATACAGAGTGGTGGACTGATTGGACTTAGTGACTGAGGCTACAGCACTATTCTTGCATGGGTCACAGTCCAAGTCCAAGGCCAAGGATTATAGATAGAACTTATTTTATTTCAGACTGAGGGCATACAGGCCAAGTATCTATGGGCTTATATACTAGAAGTAGCTATAGTATGGAGACCAGTAATGCCAGTCTTGCAGAAGATTGCTAAGGTGATTGGTAAGACAAATATTAGTAAGGTATGACTAAGGTAATGGAGACCAGGACAGGGTGGGCTGGGGACAAAATCAAGGCAGGCTCAACTGAGATGATGCTTAGTAACAACACTGCAAAGCAGTGCTAACTGTGCTAGGCCAACTGGGGGTAGAGTTTGGTGAGGCCAAGGCTGGACTGGGAAAGTGCAAGGCTGAGTCTGGCTGGGGTTGAGGCATGGCTATGACACCTGTTATGGATGTGGTAAGACAGGGCACATGAAGTCCAAATGCCCCTCATCCACAACAAACAGTAAGTCTTCCTCAGCCCAGAAGTTCTGCACTCACATCCTGGCAATGCTCAAGGAGTTCAACAAAGCCTTGGAAGATGAAGAAGATCAAGAACTGGAAGGCAAGTACTGTGGGGAGAATGACAAACCCACAGAAGATGGGGGACCCAGATTTTTGAAAGGCTCCCCTGGTGTAGCATCAGGAAGAGAGCCCATAGTATCTTGAAAAATAGAGGTAAAGATAGGAACTGAGAAAGTGTATGATTACAAGCAAGATATGTCAATCACTTCTATCACTGGGTTCACTTACCTTGTCAATTGAGAAAACACTACTGTCCAAACTATCCTTGACTTGGGTGCCAAAACAAATATCATCAACCTGGCAGTAGTCCAAAGGTATGACATCCAAACATGCAAAATCACAAAACCCTGGGAGTCAAGAAGCTACAAAGGCAAAACCATAGATTGGGTAACCCATATTGCCTCCTTCAGAGCCAAGATCTGGGGAAAAACTATGTGCATCTGCATGTATGTTCTCAAGCTCAGAAATTGGGAATCCCTCCTTCTCAGAATGCCATGGCTCAAAGAGCATAACCCCATAATCAGCTGGACCTCTCAAAAGCTGATCAGCTGGGGGGAACTCAACCATGGTCTCAACAAGAAAAATCACATTCACAGGACAGACTTTGCCTGGACCATCAAAATCAACCACACTTCTATTTCTATGAAACTTGAAGCTTCACACATACAGGCAGAAGTTGAGTTACCACCAGAATATTGGGAGTTCTCAGTAGTCTTCTCCAAAGAAGTCCCTCTTCTGCCTCACCAGGGGTTCCTTGATCATGAAATCTGCCTGAAGCCTAGCTTCCAGATGAAGAAAGGAGCAATCTATCCCCTCTCTCTCAATGAACTCAAAGGTCTCAATGAGTTCATCAATGAAAACCTCAAATGCAGGAAGATTCGCCCCTCGAAGTCTTCACAAGCTGCCCCAGTATTTTTCATAGGAAAGAAGGATGGGAAAAGAAGGCTCATCCAGGACTATCACTACCTGAATTTGCACACCATCATCAACTTGTACCCTCTATGAGATGTCAAGAGTCTCCTCAATGAACTTGCCAACTTGAGGTATTTTGTGAAGTTCAATGTTCACTGGGGTTTCACCAACATCAGGGTGAAGGAGGGTGATGAGTGGAAAGGGGCTTTCATAACCCCTCAAGGTCTCTTTGAACTGACAGTAATGTTCTTTGGGCAGTGCAACTCACTGCCTACCTTCCAAAGGTACATGGACCACACATTCAGAGAACTCAAGAGTGAACAAAGAGCAGTCATCTTTATGGATGACATTACCATACACTCAAAGACCAAGGAAGGCCTGCATGCTGCAGTCTGACAGTTCCTGCACATCACTGCAAGGAACACCTTTGCCTGAAGCTCAAGAAATGTACTTTTGAAGCTGAAGAAATAGAGTTTCTAGGGTTCATGATCCATCAGGGTCAATACAAACTGTTGGAAATTAAGATCAAAGCCATCAAAACTTGGCCCACACTGATGACCCTTAAGGAACTCCATTCCTTCCTCAGCTTCTGCAACTTCCACTGACAGTTCATTTCTGGCTTCTCACAAACAGCATGCCCCCTCCATGATCTCTTGAAGAAAAACAATAAATGGACCTGGGGACCCAAACAGGCCTCCACTTTTTTGGCCTTGAAGCAGGCCCTGTCATCAAAACCCACTCTTTGTCTGCTGGACCTCTGAAAACTGTTCATGCTCCACACCAATGCCTCAAAATTCAGCACTGGTGCCATCCTGTCACAAGCCAACAACTCAGGAATGCTTCACCCCTGTGCCTATATGTCACAGTTGCTTACCGGAGCAGAACAAAATTACCAAGTCTATGACTTGGAGATGTTAGCAGTCATGTGCACCCTCAAGCAGTGGTGCCCTTACCTGCTTTCACCACTGGAACCAACTTGCATTTATACAGATCATTGAAATATCACCTACTATGCACAGCCCCAGAAGCTTACCACTTGCCAGGCCTGCTGGCAGGCTACCCTCCAGGAGTACCCACTTGAATTTGTCCATATCACAGGTACCAAAAATTCTGCCACTGACACTCTCTCCTGCCACTCAGACTTCAGTGCCAAGCCTGCCACAGTCTCTACCCTACTTCTGAAAGCCATGTGGCTTGAGGGGGGGGTGAGACCCCCTGTCATTTCCCTTTTCAAGATCAACTGGACTGCATTTGAGGCCCCTGCCCCTGCCCAGAAGGTCTCCTTCAAGGACCCCAAAACCCCTGAACACCCATCTGAGGATAAACCAAAGGTTCAGAAGGGTAAATGACATGTTTTCCAGCTGAATGCCAACCTGTACCAGGAGGTAAAGAAAGCTTCCACATCCCTCTCAGTCCCTGAAACAACAGAAGGGTCTGATGGAGTCAGGAGAAAAGGAAGAAGGATCTTCATCCTGGAACCTGTCTGCCAAGATGTCCTTTGGCAGTACCATGACACACCCATGTTTGGACACCCTGGAGTAAAAGCTATGATGAAGAAAATGAACAAATATGTCTGGTGGCCTGGAATGTACCAGTCCATCCATGGTTATTGCAAAGGATGCCCTTCATGCCAAGCCAACAAGGTCAATACACATCCAAAAATGCCCCCTATCACCCTGCATGATGTAGCCAAGAACCCCTTTCCCTTCAAGCAAGTCTTGATGGACCTCATCACTGACTTGCCCCTGTCTGGAGGAAGATACAATTCCATCCTCACTATCATTGACCAAGGACTTACTAAAGGTGTGTTCTTCCTACTGACTACTAAAACAGTAGACAGTGTAGGTGTGGTGGACCTCTACCATGCCTATGTCTACCTGCATTGGGGTGTCCCAGAGGCTGTCATCTCAGATCAAGGACCTCAGTTCATCTCCACCTTCACTCAGGACCTCTACCACTCCCTCAGAATTGAATTGAAGGCCTCCACCACATATCACCTGCAGACCAATGGTGAGGCCAAACATGTAAACCAGGAGGTCAGCACTTACCTTCACATGTATGCAGATATGGACCTGCACAACTGGAACACCAAACTCCCAGATGCCCAAATGGCACATAACTTACACATACACTTGTCCCACAACCAAACACCATATTCACTCATGTACAGCTTTGATCCCACCCCCTATCCAACCAGGCAACCCCTGGTGGAATCACTGGCAGGGGATTGACTTGAGCAACTGGCTGCCAATCAGGATGCCATGATTATCATGCATAAAGAAGCACAGGAGATGATGAAGCAGTGATTGAAAGGAACCTATATGGAGTTCTCCATGGGGGATAAGGTTTGGTTGGATGCCTCTGATCTAAAAAGGGATGTTCCATCAAAGAAGCTTGTGCCCCAATGCCATGGCCCATTTGTAATTTCTGAATGGGTCAGCCTGGTCACCTACAAACTCCAGCTTCCCCCCAACTGGCAAATACACCCTGTGTTCCACATGTCCAAACTTGCCCCCTTCATCAAAACAAAGGAATATGGCCTGGCACAACCCCTGCCTCCACCAGAACTGGTAGGAGATGAGAATGAATGGGAGGTTGAGGCTATACTTAAGCACAAACATGTGCAGAAGGTCAAGTCATCCTCTAAAGAGCCCAGTGCAACCCCACAGCAAAAATACCTCTACCTTGTCAAGTGGCTTGGTTACCCACATTCCCAGAACAGTTGGGAAAGCAAGGATAACCTTATAAATACCCCAGAGGTTCTTGGGGAGTACAAACATGTTCATGACCTCTGAACTACAATGTCCTACACCCCCAACACTGAAAACCCTGGCTCTGATTACTTTGATAATGACTTCCATGCTGACATCAATGAACCCTATGATCCCTCCCATCCATACTTCAATTGCTATGCCAGCATCCCTCCTCACCTCTCAGAACTGCCAGTATGCTCCCCCAGAGCACTACACTCCATATCCCCCTTGTTATCCCCCAACCCCTCACACAGTGGTGCCTACCAACTGCTTCACAACTCTGTCACATCTGCCATGTGCCCATACCCATACCTGGTCATCCACTCACCCCCTGCCACTCAATGAGCCTGCAAGGGGAAGGCCAAGGCTTGAGAGGGACTGCTGGAACCTCACTATGATGCCTCTTTCTGATCCTGTAACACCCCCCCACTCTCCCAAGCCACCTATAGATCACCAACCCCAGCCTCTTGTCCTGGCTCATCTGCTCCAGAGCCTTGTGTTGCACCAGCCACACTCCAGGCCCCCACAGTTGCCCCCCCTGCTCCTGCCACCACAACAAGCAGGTTGGCTCCTGAGGTGAGCCTCTTCCTCAGTTATGTGCAGCTGCTTAATGACTTTGAGCACTGGGAGTCACACAGCTGGAGAGCAGGAGAACACCACAAGCATTTACAGATGCTGTCTATGGTCTTCCAAAGCTCAGAAGTAATCAGGAAGCACATCTATGACCAGGTTGGGATGGCAGATGGAAGTTTCAAGGCCCACACATATGAGAACCTTGATTGCACCAACTCTTCCATCCTCCAGGAAGCTCTGAAGACTCAGGAGGCCATCATCAGGGTTGTCCACAAAGACTTTGGCCCCTCACTCATATCCTCCTTTCATTCCTTTCTTGACCAACTCCCCCTCAACATCATGGTCTGTGGGCTCTTCTCTCTGGCAAGTCAAGCAGCACCTGGAAGATTGGGCCTTCCTTCAGACCCTGACCAAAAAGAAACACAGATGCTTGCAGGAGAAGAAGCTGGTCACCAAAGGAGTGCACAACATTGATGAGGAGGAGTACCAGAGGCTGGAGGAAATGTTGAACAGAGGTGTCATGATTGCTGGGAGAAGATTATACCAGGCCAGGGCAGAGAGCATTTCCAAGCCATTGCAGATGTCCCTTTCAATGGAACCCCTTGCAATTGGCTCAACTTTTTCACTCAGGCCCACAGAGATTTGGCAGGATGGGCCATTTTCTACACTACTAAGACAACCCAACCTTTGCTGTCTTGTCCCTTCATTCCAGTATCCATTGATTCCCTCAGCAAATGTGAACTTGGTGGGCTCATACCCCTCAGTTGGCAGCATCCCCTGCATCAATTCACCTGTTACCAATGTTCATGCCTTGGACATTGGTTGTCTGACTGCCCAGCTCACAGTGGCAACTAACAGTGAAATCTGCTCCTGGGTGGTCCAAGGCCTCTATCCACCTTCAGAGGACCTCAGGCCTTTGGGGGGGGTGGTGTCATGCTGTGCTCACATAGTTCCCTTTTTCAGACTCTCCATGTAATGCTCACACCTCATCATGCTTTCAAGTGACAATGTTCTGCCATCTGCAAGCCTGCTGTCCCTACAGCCAGACATGCATTCTGTATGTTTCCTTTTATATCCTTCCCCCTGTTTACCCTGCATTGTACCATAGCCAGACATTATGTCCATTTGCCCTTCCTTCCATGATCCACTGGTGGCCCTGATCCATGTGGTCATGTGACATGTGTACCCCCAGTACCCATTTACCCCTGTATGTCATATATACATGGTTACTCCCCCTTCATCATATGTTCACCCCTGGTCTTGCCTGCTGCACAGATGTGGTTATACATGTAGTCCTGCTGTGCAGTGACTCACTATGACTCATTGTTGCCAGGTTTGGGATGCAGGTGTGCATTTAGACATTTTCAAATGTTTGTACTGCAGTACTTTACATATGTATATAAACCCACATGTATTGTACTTGCTCTCCATTCAAAATCTACTTTGCAACCACCCTTAGCTCTGCTTGCTGTACCCACAAGGACTCAACAGTATGACTTTGGTTGGCCAAGACTAGTATTCCACTGCTAGTGAAAGTTAAATAATGCATCACCTCTTGCACAGTCACATGCTTGTGCTACACTGCACTCAATTCATGACACAATAAAGTCATCAGCATAACAATGATGGGCTAGCAATGCTTTCCTCATATATCTCTGCTGACATGCTCAAATCCTAGCCCCCTATCTACAATCCAAACCCAACCTGCACAACAACTTCCTCTGGTACACATTGCCTCCAGTGCAATGACCACTTAGTGAGCATCACCCCTCCTCCTAAATCATGGGTAATGGCACTTGCTGCATGTGTCATCAGTCCTGCCACTCCTATATCATGGGGATTTGCAGCTCACACCCACCAGCAGGTCACCACTGCTGTTTGGGGCCAGAAAGCACTTCACACTTCCCCCAGTCACTCTAGCCACCCCACACCACATCTCTCATTAGATCTACCTGTACACATCTCCCCTGTACCTACTTGCATAATTACATAACCTTTGCATCTCTGCTGCACAACCTGAGCAATGTCCAAAGACAGTCCTCTCTGGTCAATCATGTCCCAAAATAGATTAGACATTTTCTCCCAGGTCATGCAGAACATCTTCATGGCTGGCATAGCCCTAAATCTGCAAAGCTTATTTTTGGCCAAACCATTGAGATGGACCTCATCCTCCTTCAATGGATTTTGCATGGTTCCCTAAGTGGGAATTTACCACAGCATTGAATGAGCAGTTCCCCTCTTCTCAACTCCTCCTCCCCCCTAATAGGGCTGCTCAAAGTTAGATGTGGAAGAAACACATGAGCAAACTCAAGTGCAGTTGAGTTGTGAGTTTGTGGGTGAATATTAAAGCTCCAACTGGAGATTCAAACTCCACAGAAAAAGCATGTGACCCAGAAATGGTAGATGTGGATGTGCAGATAATGCTATTGACACTCTGATTTAAAATTCAAATTCCACTGTAAAGCATGCATGCTTATCAATAGAGAGATCTAGCAAGTGATAACCACCTACCAACACCATGCCTACAATTACTGAGTGCCAGGAACTCCTAGCCATCCTTCAACAAGCCAGGGAACACTTTGGTCTGCTACAGTACTTAGATATACTATATGTAGCACTGCAGGAGGCTGAAGCTACTGACTCTGATGACTCAAGTGAAGGCCTACCCCAATCTGACAACACCATGACAACCCAATCTTCTGGTGCTGCAACCTTCAGGATCCATCACAATGTCGACTTCTGCACCAGCAGTGGCAGATAGGTCATCAACATGTGCTGTCCCCCAGCCTTATCACATTAAGGACTGTCACTCAGTCCAGCTTGTCCTGCAGTGAATCCTTGCCACGTACCGCTGCCCCAGCTGCGCCTTCACTCATATCCTTATTTCCTCGGTACTCAACTCGGGTGCAAATTCACAGACGCTCCTTTACGACCCTCCCTCAATATCATCCATCACATTGCAGTCTGAGCATATCGTAAGCCTCACGGATGTTACCAGTACACTCCGCGTTGACCAGCGTGTAATTCATATAAGCCGCTTCCCACGCAAGGACTCACTCGTTGTCCGAAATAAAGCCTCGAGGCGGGCAATCTTTGTTATCGCCAGGAGTAAGGTGAGCAAATATGGACCTCACTGTAAACTGGATGCCGACCTAATTTTGCCTACCACATGGTGTAGCATGATAAGCATAGGTTCAGATATGATGACCCTGGATTTTGGATCCGCGACTCGTGGCACTTCATACAGCTATTGACTGGATTTTGCCGTTCTCCCCCCCCCCCTTCTAAGACGGCTAGGTTAGTAGGGTTTCTCTCTCGTGATCCCTCAGCGATCTTCCCCAGTTCCGTGTAGGTCGCGCTGGCCTGAGATAGATTGTTTCTTGGCCAAATTTACTGGACCAGTCGATTGCCGGCTGGCGGAAGCATTTCCTCCCTGCCCTGGCAGTCTACACAATTCCAAACCAGCTCCCGTACCCCGCAGCGACCGTATTGGTACGAGTCGAATGTTGTGATGAGATATCCCCTCCTGCGCCGTGATGGCCTGCTTGGCCCCTAATTGTCATGCTGTGCGATCCACCCAGATCGATCCCCTCCCCATCTACCTGACAGTATTCAAGGGCGGGAGGGGGAATGGGAAGAATACTCAATAATAATAAGTTCCCATTCCTGCCACCACAATCGGAGGATAGCCTATCCTTAATCTCATTTGGCTGAACCCCGTGGAATGGAAGCTGCCGTGACACAGCTCGGTGTTCTCCGACGCGGCGGCCTGTGCTCCCTACGCCGAGCGAAGGTTATTAACTTTTTTTTCTTGTTGTGCACGTTTGCTCTGAGAGATCTAGGATCAGGACTGCGACACGGTGTAAAGTCATGACTGGCGAGATGCTGCCAAAACCCATAGTAACCGAAATTCCCTCTCGGTCCTCCCAAGCAGAACTAAAGAGGTCAAACCGAAATCGCCTTGCATCAGCACTAACCTTGGTGGTGCCAACAATCAGGGCTTTCAATGACAGTCGTGTGCAAAAATGCAGGGGTGCAATTGACCGTAACTGGGTAGGTCTGGTAAGATTCAGCCTTTTTTGTAGGACTTACTAACAATGCTTCGCCCTTGCCGTTGGTAGTCTCCATGTCCATGAGCGGCAGCATGACGTCCTGGTCCCGAAATACCCTATGTACTCGGCCTCCTCAGCTCGCCAGACATCGGTTCCAATGGGGCTCCAAAGGAGCTGCCGCATTCCTACCGTTCTAACGTGCATAGCATGCAGCATGCACCAGTTGTCCAGCCTCTCTAATCGCACGTTCGTCGACACAGAGAATGTCATCCAACACCTCGACCATCGGTGCCTAAGTGCGAACCTATCAATCCAATGGTTTGACCCATTGCTCAACAAAGTCTTGGACAACTTCATATCGAACGTAGGAACGGTGACGACTATGTCCGCCGATCGTAGGCAGGCTAGATCTGCCAAAGAAGTTCCGACCACTCGAGCTATAGCTATGTGTGTCCCTTCAAGCAAGGCGACTTAGTGCTCGGCAGGGCGGATGGTCGGCTGCACGATAAATTGACCACAGGTACAGTACTGTATGAGATGTGTACACGTGCTTGTAGATCGTACATAGAGCCCATGAATACGATGGCTCGCTGCAGGGCACCCGGACATAAAACGTTTCTATAAGCTAAGTAATACGGCGCGCACGAGGCAGCGCTAAAATGCAATTGGAGACGTGACATGACAAGCATTAAAACCAGAGCTTCAACGTATAAAAATACAGTATGCACTCGAAATTAGAGGGCGCGAGGAGGGAAAAATGGGGTCCCACAACCAGCATACAAATTTATAACCTAAAAAGTAAACTACACCAAGCTATTAAGAGGATACAATATTACAATCGTGGCCAGCCTACATCAGTAAGCGAATAGATGGTTCAAACTTGTCACTGACTGATCGTGACCGTGATTGCGCCGTTCCCTGTCCCCCTGATGTATGATGGATGAAGTGTTCGCAGACTACCAGCCATTCAGCAACGAATCTATTTGCTGGTCTTTCTCATGGTTGCTTTTTTTTAACCTGCGGCCCAAAGAACACAAGGACATGGTATTATTGGCTGTCCGCAAGATCTAAACACATTGATTGACTCACTCTTGGACTTCTCTCTTCAAGGCATTCACTTCAGCCGTTAGTTCTGCAATGCGATCGGCCTTGGCATCGTTACCGATTCTGAAGGAATTCTTCTGTCTTTCAGTCTTTAGAAGATAATCCACGGCTCCCAACTCTTGCAATTGCATTATATTCGTGTGTAGGTCTTCTTCAGCTAGTTTCACTCGATTGAACACGGTCATGATCTGTTCGCCGCGGGAGGGGCTGCCGGAACTGGAGGCCGGCAGGAATTTTAGCAGGTTTGGAAGTAGAGTCAGCCCGAAGAGCGACATTGAACGCAGGTGGTCTCTCAAGAAAAGGGTTTTCCTGAGTCCGATTGTAATATAACGGAGACCATATCGAGGATCAGGTCAATCTAGATTGTACACCGTTATTAAGAGAGTGACCACTAACTTCGTTTTCGACGGAACCACCCATGCTATTGACGACGGCACGTCCTTTGCCTTTGTTCAGCGTTGGACTGGCCGGCTCTTCGGCGTCAACAGAAACGAATCCATTGGCCGAGCGGGGGACAGTCGTGGGTGGTGTTAGGAGCATAGAACTTCCACCACCTGAAGACTGATTTTGACTGGGAGGACTAGCTGGTACAGCTGCGAACTCTGCCGGGGCCATGACGGGACTATCCAAGCCGAGGAGGCTGCGACGCGGCACGGGTTGTTGTGAAGAAGATGGAAGTTCTCGTTCCTGGATTATAGAGGAGCTTGGACCTGTTAAGAATAGGGGTGGAGCTTGCGGTACAAGATGATTCCTCAGTCAGTTGAAGAGGACTCATGATCAACAGTGTCAATGCGGTTTCCAGGCCTTTCTTGCAATCCTTTTTGAATGTCCAGGAAACGTTTGGCGTTCGGACTCTGAGAAGGATGCTGTATGGTTGATGGGGTACTACTTGGGGCAACCTGAGGCCTCATCTGCCCACACTATGAAAACATGCGTCAACTATAGCCAATGGCGTGATAGACCAAACTTACCGAAGTAATCGCACCTCTCTGTGCGATCTCGGGGAAGACTGCAACACCAGAAGTCGCTATGGACAAAGGGCGCTTCAGATGCAGTTCGTGATGTCATGGGACAGCATACCGATTTGGATTTCGCACTGTGTGACTGGTTCTTTTGACTGCACCGTGTACACAGGTTGGAGCACGCCGTCCGGGACTTGTCTGCATTGCCTATGGCTGCTGGATGATGCTAGGAGGTGCTGTTAGGAGGTTCGAAATTCGAACCCCCCTGCGTCATTTATGTTATTATGTAAGGAAGTAGTTACTTGTCCCAGACAGCATGCCTCCGTCCATTAATACAAGAGCAGTGTACATTCCACCAGCAGAGCGCGGGCTGCCGGCCCTGGCTCTTCACGTCATAGGCATGGTGGACTCGTACATGCTCTGGTTGGGTGTCACCGAGGAATTGCCCGACACCGTCCAGAATGCACCGTGTTCAGGATCATTGTGTAAAGACTGGGCGTGTGCAATGCCTCCGTCTGGATGCCAAGTACGTATTCTACGCCGTCGCAGCCGACTGCTGACAGAGCCGTGTGGTGTGACGGACGCGCATCAGATGTTGGGGCCAGTATCGCCGTTGTTTCGCACGTCTGGGTCGGACATTGCGTTGTCGATGGCACAGCGGCTTGGTATGTTGTGTACTGCTTTCACAGCCAACCAGAGGTGTAATGGAGGATACTATGTAGCGCAGAAGTTCCGCAAACAAATATTCTTGTCCGTGGATATACCATCGGTCTATCTTGCGGCCCCTTATGGGTCTCGCCTGCTGCTTGACGCAGAAAAAAGGATTGTCGAGGACACTAGATTACAATGTTGCATTGTGATTTGTTAGTAGTAGTGATTTTTATTTTCCTGCCCTTATTATCGATTGCCGACCCTTAACCCCTTCAAAATGTCTTCGCTGTTGGGTCCATTCATGTAGTGCACAGACCACTCGGCTCCCTTTATTTGAGTGTTTTTGTCGACGACCAACTGTGAACTTGGGCGTGGTAATAAAGCTAGAAGTTGCTGCGACGTAGCTATCCACCCCATCCCCATCCCATCCCCATCCCCGTCCTCCAGCTCCATCCTCCATCTGCTGGGAGCATGTCGGAACCCGAACTCGCCTACATGACCAACTCAAACGACGACTTCGACCTTCCTCGCTGGCAGACTCAGGCCCACATCGAGCCCTTGTCTTCCTCAGCGCAGGCCGCGCAGGCTGCCGCCAGGGCTTCGTACCTCTACCCAGGCGCCCCGCCGCCACCGCAGTCTCAGTCCCAGTCCCAGTCCCTTGCTACAGCCACTCATTCCCAGCGATTGCATGCTCTTCACCACTCTCCCAGCTCGTCAAGACAGCCGCGTGTCACCCACGCTCTCGATCAAGATCACCAACAGTCCGTATCGACAACCTCATATCTCTCGGGTGCGCTCAACCAGCTGTCCAGAAGCGCGTCTCTTGGTGCAGGCGCTTCGATCGGGGGCGCAGCAAGGACCCGTCGACACCATCAACCAGCTGACGATTTGGAGGGCGCATTCAACGTTGACGCCCAGCCTTCCAACTCAAGGCCCATGGGTGCACCGCAGCCTCCGTCCGCTTACTCCCTCTATCCCTCCAGCACAAGCCTCCATCAATCTCATTCTTTGCAATCCTCCTCCGCGCCGGGCACCAATACCTCCCCCGCCACAGCCTCCGAACCCTACTCGGAAATGTTCTACAGCGGTTTGGGTGGGAATGTCCCCAAGCGGACTCACACGCAGCTTGATCTTGCCTCCCACTCTGGCCGATCGCCAATGCGGGCAGCAAACTCCCTATTAGATCCGTACCAACAACAGGCGCAGTACTCCCCGACGACCACGCCAACGTATCTATATGGCCCGTCTTCGTCTGACACCCAACGCAGCAATTCGTCTGCTACCTACCAGTCCCACTCCCGCAACCATTCGCAGGCCAAGGGAGACACATCGACGCCGCCAGTCTCTACACCTTTTTCGCCACAGAGCGCAGCCCAAGCAGCCTATGCCGGGTACGCCATGGAGTCATCGAGCCCCCAACCCGCGTCGCATCAAAACCAGTCTCATCTTTCTGCCGCTCAAGTCCCTATCAAAAGCCCTACTTCGACTCCGAACACTCCCCTTTCCTTTGCTCATTCACAAACCCCCGCCAGCCAGTATTATCCACAGGATCAGGCCATGGTCGTCGATGCTCCACAGCATCGTCGCCGTGCTTCTGGTTTCAGAAGGGTCCGGGATAGCCGTGATCTCCGACCTTATGTAAATAACCAACAGTCAGGTAGAAGGGTGGATGCCAATGGCGTCGTGTTATCGGTGTGTGCACCCCCACCGGGTCCCCATTCAACTGCTGATTCACAACACACGTTAGCCGCTGCGCCAGCTTACGACGCACGTCGTCGACACATTTCACGTTTGTAACCCTCAGTTCCGATATGAATCGGCTCACAATCCTCGTCGAGTCCTCACCAAACCTAGCAAACCCGTACACAATGATGGCTACGACAATGAGGATTATGACTACATCCTCTACGTCAACGATTGGTTGGGAAGCGAGGATGGCCACAAGTAAGTCTAGACTATCAACACGATGCAAGATGTTTTTTGAGGAGTTCAAATTAGCCGTTACCTCATTCTGGATATACTTGGCCAAGGCACATTTGGTCAGGTGGTCAAGTGTCAGAACATGAAGACCAATGAAATTGTTGCAGTCAAGGTCGTCAAGAATAAGCCTGCTTACTTCAACCAGAGCATGATGGAGGTAACCATACTGGAGCTAGTGCGTGAATTCACGTAGTCTCCTTGATCTATTATCTGATAGTCATCCAGCTGAATAACCAATGCGACCCCCAGGATGAGCATCACATCTTGAGACTCCTTGACTCATTCATCCATCGGAATCACCTCTGCCTCGTCTTCGAGCTTCTCTCTTCCAATCTTTATGAGCTCATCAAACAAAACCAATTCCAGGGCCTGAGCACTCAGCTCGTGAAAGTGTTCACAGCCCAGCTGTTGGACGCCTTGACGGTACTGAAGGAGGCACGGTTGATTCATTGCGACCTCAAACCGGAAAACATACTTCTCAAATCGTAAGGTTCCTAAACAGCCTGTCCCGATCTAGGTTTGCTGACTGCTTTCGACTGCCGTTCTCAACCCCTCTTAGACTGCAGTCTCCGCAAATCAAGGTGATCGACTTCGGGTCGGCGTGTCATGAACGACAAACGGTGTACACCTACATTCAGTCACGTTTCTATCGCTCTCCCGAAGTTATCCTTGGAATTCCGTATACAACATCAATTGACATGTGGTCGCTTGGGTGCATTGCTGTTGAGCTGTTCCTAGGGTTACCGTTGTTCCCTGGAACCAGCGAGTATAACCAAATTACACGGATCGTGGAGATGCTAGGGTGAGCATTGTTCAACCGTACTGATGCAGAGTCCCCTGCGCTGGGCAATAACTGATATGACCTTGCGCACACGCAGGAATGCCTCCGTCTTACATGCTGGACATGGGAAAGCAAACCAAACAGTTTTTTGACTCCTACATAGATGCATATGGGCAGAAGAAGTACCGGCTGAAGAGCCTCGAACAATATTCGCGTGAGCACAACACTGAACGAGCAGCCGGGAAAGCAGTACTTCAAAGCGTCAACACTTCCAGAGATCGTCAATACAGCGCCTATGCCAAATTTCAAGTCACGCCAGGGGCATGAAGTGGAAAAAGGTAAGCGGTCGTCAGCACGTTCATCGCCGTACCTATGTCCTTGAATTGATCATCGATGCTGATATCTGAATTTTCTCATGCAGAACTGAACAATCGGGCGTCCTTTATCGATTTCTGCCAGGGTTTGCTAAACCTGAACCCAATTGAACGGTGGTCTCCTCAACAGGCCAGGATGCATCCCTTCATAACTGGTGAAAAGTTCACCAAGCCGTGGTCGGTGAGTCTGTTGTTCTCATTATCTTCTCGTAGCGTGATACCTCTTCTCCGTATTTGTGCTTCTAACATGTTCCTGCAAACTCACATTATATCACAGCCGAGTGGACATATGTCCTCGTCTGCTTCAGGAACCGTCAGTGATCCAAAGAGGCCTTACGGTGGTTTGGTGCCTTCACAGCCCAAGGGCACGAGGGCATTCCAGGACGCGGCATCGTACAATCAGCAACTTGCGCAGCACCAGGCGTATACAGCACAGGCTCAGGCGGCTAGTAACGTCTACCGCAATCCATACGTTGCTCCACAACAAGGTGTACAGCAGGCGAATGCGGGAGGGGCAACGCAGGCCGCATATGCAACTGGACAGGACAGTACGAGTGGAACAACATACGGGCCACAGCCTCCCCCCACTCAACAGCAACAACAGCAACCAGCGGCTCATGGGCATCATCAGCACCAGTATTCGGCCTCGCAGCCATCTAATACGCAGCTTGGATTGACGTCTGCATCTGGATACACGCCGGGTGGCCTAGGTGTTCCCGGGATGTTACATCCGAACGCACCACCCTCTTCATACTTCCCTGGCGCCCACGCTCGTGCACGCGCAAACACTATCAATCACGATGCCATCCCTCCCGCACTTGCCCGTCTCCAGCATATGAACCAGGATGTTCTTGTGGGTGGACGGAATGCACTCACACCCGTGCTCAACCGGGATGATGCAATGCGCGAGTGGGAGCGCCGCCAGGCAGGGAAGCCACCTGCGCAAGCACCCTATCCACAATTGGAGTATTTGCAGCAACAAGCAGAATTGGCAGCTGCAGGGGGTGGTTGGCACGGTGGCGCTGGTGCACGGTACGGTGCGGCGCAGCCGTCCAAGTTGTCACAGTCGTACCAACCACAACCAACGATTGTCGTGGACGACGATGGTAGACGTGATGCCATTATGTCGAACGTACGATCAGCTGCGCGAGTCGAGACGACTGCAGGAACAGTGGCGGGTTCCGGGTCATATAATCCGGCGGCCATGGTTACTAGCCCGACACAAGCATTCTCTGGCGCCACGACGGTCGGTGGGGGTCGGTATCAGGCTCCGTCCTATGATGGGCTCGGTGGTCGAACTGACATCGGGACTTTGTATGTACCGATGCAACCCGAGCAGTACCAGTCGTACGCAGGGGGGAGTGTAGGAGCGGCCACGGGGAGTAACGCATCGAGACAACCACCACAAACAAGCCATCAGCCACCCTCGTTCTACGGAACGGCGGTTGCAAGCGCTGTACAGAGCTCAGCCGCTGCACAGCAAGTGCAGCAGCGGAATCCGTTCTCGAATGCAAATGATGGAGGACCTCCGCAAGGACAGATGAGTGGGAAGGACGCGAGAAGATTGAGTGGGATGGACATCTGGTCACGATGATGAACCTGTATGCCACCCGCCATTTATTTATGTACCGTCTACCACTTACGTTTTACCCGTGTGCCCAAGTGTTGCACACCTTTGCCCCCACAAGTTCATTGTCTGTTGGCCTGTCAAATGTCAGAGGGTTTCCTCCTTTTTGTTCACCCCCGCAATTCAACTCATTTTACACGACATTTTTACGGCCCTACGTGTTTTAACACTACTGTCGCAATTCAACCACTCTTCAACATACATGCGTCCAGCTCTATGGTATGTTCGGATGCTATACATATCTACAGGTAGGAGAAGTCAAGGTCTAAGGTCTTGGCTCCTGTGCCTGCTGATTCTCCGTCACCCCGGTTGAGCAGGGCAAGGGTCCAACTCAGTTGGATAGTTCCCCGAAAATCTCTTCCACCTCCCAGGCACCCGCCCAGAATCGCACTTGACACTTGAGACCTTCCTTCTCTCCTTCCTGGGCTATCCGACGTTCCAAGCCACGGAAGCGACGACAGAGGACCACTATCCTGGCTGTAATGAGAAAGGTCAGCAGCAAGCATTGAATGCATGAAGGAGTTGGAAAGAAGGGTCGAAAACACGGACCTTCGCATACGAAGGATTGGACAAAAATCGTTTGCGCCATCCCCGATGTAAATGATACGGTCGTACGCCGGCTGATGACGAGCAAGGAATGCCTCTAGTTCTTCCCCTGGACCGAGAAGCTCTCAGAGTCGACTGCACGAGTGCGCCATGCCTGCACAAACCTTTACACATGTTGGGACTGCATCCAACTTTGCATAGATGTTGTGGACCGGTAGGGTCAACTTCGCCTGCGAAGCTTAAGCAGACCAGAAGGCTCGAAGGAAGCGGGGTTGGTAATGATCTCCTCGAATACGTTTAAAAGGCCCTTGGACTGATACTCTCGAATGAGTATCGGGTTTATCGGGAATGTGCTTCAGAGTTTACCTCGAGAATGGTGGATATGAACACGGAATTTGCATTTGACAGGCAAAAGAACGTAGTGGTGGGACTGAATGCGTTCTTGAGATTAGAGATGGCCCTAACCATGGCCGGATGCTGCGAACTCGTTAGATCAGCCCGGGTATCACAGAGTGCTGAAACACACGAAAGGCATTATTCTAAGGGCATACTCGATGTCTTCTTTCGTCTTCCCACGTTGGTGAAGCTCTTCCAAGGATTGGGCTCTTTACGGAGCAACGGAAAGTTTTCAGAATACCAGCGACATGGAGAGATAGATAGATCTGCAATGCAGAGCAGAGCAATAGGTAGACGACGACTCACACTCACACTAAGTCTGTCCATTGGATTTCGTCCTTGAGTGATTTCATTTTCCTACGGATATCAGGAGCGAGGACTTCAAAGACCCAACGATCCGTATCCTGATCTGCCATGGACCTATCCGGGCCCAATGATTAGTGACACGGTGGCATCAGACAATGTTCATCATGAATTACCAGTCGAAATCAAACACGACCAGCTGCCGCTGGATATCTGAGACCATGGGGTATATTGTAGGCCGATGTCAAAAGTGAGCGAGCGGTAAAAGTCGTTGCCGCCACAAGCGCCAACTGGGTAACTTTGAAATTGCGTTGGGTGGACCGGTGACAGTCTGCTCCCGAGACTCGGATGCCAGCCATCGTCTGCACTGCTAAGGCCTCGTACAAGAAGCAACTTGGCACCCTAGAATTCACCGACACGCACCTTCAATGGACGCAAGATGGAAAGAAAGCACCCTCCGTGAAAATTCCTCTGCAGGACGCTTCGTGTTAGTGACCGATGCGTGTCTCGTTGGCATCCGTGCCTTTGGGAACTGACTCAATCTTTCGCGAGCAGCCCTCTTTTGTAGCAAGGAAGGCGCAGCGCAGGTTCGCCTCAAGCTCGGTCTCGTCAATGATGATGCGGGACACAACTTCACTTTCTCATCCGAGCCCCAGACAGTGGCGCTGGCAGAAAGAGAGACTTTCAAGTCCGAGCTTACGAACGTCATAAGTCGTAATCGCAGTGGGACCGGTGCCGCCCCGCCCCCGCCTGGTGCAGTAACCCCAAAACCTCCGGTGACCGCCAATACCTCTCTCGCATCTTCTAAGCCAAGCACGCCCCTGACAGTACCAGTGTCCAGAGCCTCTGCCTCGAGAGCGACCTCTGTGGCGAGCGATGGACGGTCACCCTTGATACCAGGCGCAGACGCCGCCAGCGACTTCAGACTAAGAAAGAAAGTGCTCATGTCGAATCCAGAACTGTTGGCTTTGCACAAAGACCTTGTAATGACAGGTCAAATTACAGAGAGCGAGTTCTGGGAGGGTAGAGAGGTACGTCATTCTCTTCATTCTTAACCGTGGATGTATCTCGTTTACATGCACAACATGAACCATTTAAAGCACCTCCTGCTTGCACAGGCAGCCGTCGAGGCGCAGAAGCGAGGGCGACCGGGACAACTTGTCGACCCGCGACCCCAAACTGTCGAGGGTGGGGAAGTAAAGATCGTGATTACTCCGCAACTGGTGCACGATATATTCGAAGAGTATCCCGTCGTCGCCAAAGCATACAGTGAAAATGTTCCTAGCAAGGTTCGTACCTTCATCTATTGTTACTCTGTTAATATCGAATACATGCGTTGAGTTTAGCTATCTGAAGCAGAATTCTGGAAACGTTATTTCCAATCAAAACTTTTCAATGCGCACCGAGCTTCGATAAGGTCTTCAGCAACACAGCACGTCGTAAAGGACGATCCCATTTTCGACAAGTACCTTGAGAAAGACGATGATGGTCAGTTGATGCTATTTCTTTTTTGACGTTTTGCCCGTGTTCATTGCCCCTATTTTGCCTAACAGGATTGGAACCAAAACGGCCTCGCGAAGAAGTAGCGGACTTGTACATCAGCCTTGGAGCTACCCTTGAAGACCATGCGGAGGTATGTACGTCTACATGTAGCGCTTCTGTACTCGTACTCTAACTTCTGGGTTTGCACAATGCAGACAGGAAACGAAAGGGATATCACGATGCGGGCAGGTCGCCAGCGTGGTGTTCTTCCCCTCATCCGTAAATTTAATGATCATTCCGAGCGGTTACTTAACTCCACGCTGTAAGTTTTTTACCATTTCCCAACCATTCTTCGAGACCACTGTTTTGTGTAATCACAGAGGAGACAGCCCCCCACTCAAGCGGCAGCGGGCTGAGGGTGATAGCCAGGTTAGTCTCCGCACCCTTATATGCTCCGTGCATATCTTTTCTGCCTCACTGAAAATTTCTTCACGTATAGGACAGCTTTTCTCAGATAGAGTTGGAAGACCTCCGAGACCCCGAGTCATCCATCGGGATCCTTCTTGAAATGCAGGATCGCCAGCGCTACTTCGAAGGGCAACTCATGCGTGGCGTAGCAGCAGAGCAGGCACCGTCGCAGCCTGTGGATGTTTCTGCAGTATATGCTAACTTGAGACGAGACCTGGAGGGTTGGGATGTGCGCTTCAACCAGGTATGTACCCGACTGTGTGCTGTGGAATGTACGGAAATTTCCTGCTGACGCGCGCGACTGAATCTTTCATCCCGGTTCAGTTACGCCTCGAGCGGAAGGCTGCTGACACTGCTCTATTGTCTATGACACAAAATGTGACGGCACGCCTCGACACGAAAACGAAGAAGAGTACATACTTCCCTTTAACCTACTCACACTTACTAATTCTTAACATAATCCAATCTAGACAGCTTACCTCCAGCTCTTTTCCGCCAGCTTACAACATGTCAGACTGCTGCGAACGAGTTCCTACGCCAGTTCTGGGGCGCGACGTGTCCTCCACCCACAGATACTCCCTTCGCACCCTCTCCTGCCCAGCGTTCAGCCAAAGCAGCGAAAATGGCGAGTTACCTTGCTGGGACTCGTGAAAAGGTCGATGCCCTCGTCCGCGTCGCACAGGCTGAAGGTGTGGATGGCACTGCCGTTGAGGTGGTACGTATCTTTCTTAGTTTTATGCATAACCCAATCCAAAGGGCCCGCCAGGCGATGAAACCTGTCCTTGATGCAGTTGAGCATGCGCTTGCGTTCTACCGCACGAAGAACCCTCCGAGGGCAACACAACACAAGCTCGCTTAAGACCATGTTCCAAACGAGGCAATGTATTCAACCACGGGACAAATCGAACAGTCTCACGTTGCCTTAACTCGCACGACTTATCATCATTCCGTACCAAGCATGCATCAGTTCATAACAACCTCATCATCATTATCCTATCGTAGTCTAATAGATCGTAGGTGCAGTACGGGCAAGTCTTGCCCACTGCGTAAACTACCATTAGTACGGCGGCCTTTGCTGTGGCCTCGGCGATGTCGTGCACTCGTACACCGTGAACATGACCACTAAATGCAATGCTGTAGCGTAGCATATGAAAGCGGTCCTGGCACGGCGATTACTTAGTATTGCACGGGTGAGAATCAATACACCTCGCTCGACCACGTTAAGGGCTTCGTACGCTCTTGTAGCCTCCTAAAACCACATCAGTGCTGTTGTTGCAGGATGGAAATAGTCAAAACACCCACGCGCCCACGAAAAGCCTCGAACGGGTTCATAGCTTCCTCATAACGTGTGCTCCATTTGTTAAGCTCGTCGCCGAGTCGAGTGCTGCCGCCAGATACATCCGCAGATGTCCCAGGTAATGGGTCAAGCTGCGAAACGGAAACCTGTTCGCGGTAACTCTGCATATAACGGACCTTTTCGTAAAGCTTCAAGTTGTCAGATTGGAGGGACTTAATTTCGGTCCGGAGTTCGGAGATAGTGTGGAATTGCTTGCGGAGTTCCTATGAGGGGAGGTTAATGACTGTCTAGAGAAGTGGGTTGTGCAAGGACGCAGACTGTCCAAAGTAAATAATTGCATGAAGTATGCCCACCTCTTCAAGCTCAGCATTTCTCTGTCTGAATCTATCTCTCTGACTTGTCACAATAGGCAAGATACTCGTATCTGCAGAGGAAGTGAACGGAATCGGGGTTGTGTGTATAGTAGAAGACTCTCCGGTTATTGCGGAGCTGCTTTCATCTTTGCCGATGTCACGCATCAAATCAGCAAGTGGATCATCAGGGGCTGCGCGGCCAGCTCCAGTGCCCGAAGGAACGGGACGCTTGTCGACTGCGAGAAGGTCCGTTTCCAATTGTTCATTAAGTTCCTTTTGTTTGGATAGTTCCAAACGCGCGGTCTCTAGCTCCGTCTGGGTGGCTTTGAGGGATCGTTCCAGGGAACCATGGAGAATCTACAGAGATCACGCAGGTAAACACATCGCAACATACATATCCAAGGTGACCCGTACCCTGAAGCGCGTTAATTCTTCCAGGATCCGTTTATTCTTGGCCGCAAGGAGGACTTCAAGGCTCTTTCCCTGTCGCGCATTTGCCTTGTCGGCGTTTGGGTCAGGAAGGTGCACCCCACTCTCGGATTCATGTGACGACCAGTCATCTGCATCTGCGTCGTCATCGTCGAGACCGCCAAATTCAACGTACTAGAGAACGTAGGAATATAGGTACTGCCGCAGCTGGTAAGAGGCATACCGGCAACAGTACGCACCTTCATAATCTCGAGCTCGCGTTTAATCTCATCATAGTCAGCATATGCTACGAGCTTCTGACGCAACCCTGCTGTCTCCTCGGCGAGTTCCTCTCGTTCGCGCTGTGCCCGGCGTACCGACTCTGCGTCGCGTTGAGTAAGTTGTGCATAAGCCGTAGTAAGTTGAGATTGAGCTGTAGCGAGACGGGCAGTAAGGTCGGCATTGGCAGATTCGAGCACAGATACCCGGTCTTGGAGGGACGAAACGCTGGGTTTATGGTAAATACGCATACCCAGATGCAAGTGTGACCACGAACATTGTACTGCTTTCGCCCTCTGCACGCAGTGCCTCGATCTCGGCTCGCAGTGTTTCCTGAACCGACGAGCGGGAAGTCAGCTGTTCTAATTTATTCATGCAAGCGGGGTAAACGCACATTGCGACCCTCGACGACTGCTACCCTGTCGTTGGCGCGTTCCAAGTCAACGAGAACCATATCAGCCTCGGCAAGTCGGGAGACGAGGTCCTGGTCTGATATAATTAGTTAGTGAACAAGAAAGGAGTCATTTCTAGTGTGTCATCTATCTGAAGGGAGTAAATACACTGAAGATCACCCACCAGCCTTGGAGCTAACGTCTAACAGCTTGGCCTGGTTAGTCTCGTTTGACAGCCGCAGATCTCGCAATTGCGTTTTATAGAGGGAAACTTGGCGAACGAGATCCTGCTCGCTGTAGATGGATGGACTCATTGACAAGGGGAATTGTACCTGAGTTACCAACGTGCACACCCACCGTTCCTCATAGTTCCTCATCCTTTCATCGTATGTCGCATTAAGTTCATTCTCCTTCTGAGATACCTTCTCGGCAATAAGGTCATCCATCTATGCAACGACCGTGCACAAAGTTAGTGCTGTCCTTCGCTGGAACAACAGTATCACACCTTTGTTTCGAATACTTCCAACTTTCGCTTCGTTGCCTCTAGTGTGCTGCTTTCTCGGCGAAGATCCCCATTTTCTGACCTAAGACGAGACAACTCAGATTTGAGAGAAGCGACTTCTGCACTCAGTGAAGCGTTTTCGGTACTGGCGATGGCTTGTTCCTGTAGAAGTATGGAGACACGCGAATATTAAGTCAGGTTGACCGACACGACTCCACTGCAACATACCACAGCAGCCTCTAGCAGGGGGTAGGGGTCTGGAGCTTCTGCAAGAACCTTGTATACATTGAGAAACGCAGACTCGGCTACCTTTGAGCGTCTTGTGAGCCCGTCAATTTCTTGCTGGTATGCTGGATAGACATGTCAACATCGAAGGGATGAAGGGCACGCCTTGAACGTACCCTTGAGTAACCCTTTGAAAGAATTGAGCTTCTCATCGTCGGGGATCTTCTTGAATTCTGCGAGCAGCGTGCGTAAGTGGTGACCACTGGGAAGCATATGGCAGGTGCAACAGTGGACGTCCACATCGGCGAGAGGCCAGATGCCTGCGGAAGAAAGAGCACGACTACACACCTTTCGTGCGTTCTGCAAGCCCCTTCCTGCTCAGGACATTCTCCTTCTGGTTCTCTACGATCTCGATGCCTTGCGCGTCGAGTGTTTTCTGGAGTTCATGGAGGTTGACAGCTAGATAGAAAAAGGGCCGTCTCAGCAGTTGAGTAGGCTCTTCGGTAGGACGAGGACGTACATTTCCAAGTGGCGAGCGCACCCGAGAAGTTGTGTTCGGTCGAGCTCATCGTTGTTCACCAGCGAGAGGCCAGTAAGCGAGACCCGTAGTGTAATTGATTTCCGGCGCTTGTCACCACCCAAACACGTCGATTCAATTTTGCTCGCGTCGGACGACGACGTACGATAAGGTCGCTCAGAAACATGGCCACTGTCGGTCTGAGGGCGTTCGAGATGTTTGCCAGCAGGCTCTCATGCAGGCTACCCCGTATTCACGCCTTCACCCTGCGTTCGCTGACTACCGGGACGGCGGCGACACCGCCGCCTCTCAATTCTCGGTTTGTACCCCCTGCATCTCTCGAAACCATGGACGAAGTAGAACTGGAGGGAGACCAGGTCGACTTCGACGTCAGCAGCCCGCCACACCGACCGCGCCCCGAGAACAGGCGTCCAGTACCACCGTCACCTGCCTTCTACACCGCCCGGTCGCTGTACTACGATACCCTCGTCCAACTACAGGCCGCCCTCTCGCTGTCCCGTCGAGCACTCCGAGCACAACATCTTCTCCCCCTCCCTCCGTTTGCTTTGCGAGCTCTCCCACCGGCCCAACCCGCTTGGGCCAACAAGGCCGAAATGAGTCTCATCCTCCAAGCACCCCTTACTGCTCGCATGTATAAGCGCGTCGTCACCCTTCTGAAGGAGCTCGAGCAGTGCGAGCGCATAGCCCGCATTGCCGATTCCACCGAGCTGGAGGATGCTATCACGGACATTACAAAGGGATTCGAAAGTAAAAAGGGTATCCAGGCACGCGACACTCGCATACGAGCACGAGAGGCGAAGGAGAAAGGTCCTCTTGACAAGTACGGCCGAAGCTACACCGTCGGTCGTAGAAAAACGAGCACTGCGCGTGTCTGGATGATCGAGGTGCAAAAACCCAAAGACGACGCATCCGTGCCCGCTGCGAACACCAAATCGATTTTATCTTCGTCCAGTGCAACCACCCCCCCACCTCCTACCTCAATTGTTCTCATCAACTCGGTTCCCATCTCAGACTACTTCCCTCTCCCAGCTGACCGCGAGCACGTTGTGCGCCCTCTCAAACTCGCTGGTCTCCTTGGCGCGTTCAATGTTTTTGCTCTCGTTCGCGGCGGAGGTACCTCCGGTCAGAGTGGAGCCATTGCTCTCGCTGTAGCTAAGGGCTGTGTTGCACATGTACCGGAGGTGGAACCAATTCTTAAGAAAGGCGAGTGGAGTGCCAATCCCGCATTACATTCAACCCTGACGGTCTTCTTCAATAGCCAAGTTGTTGAGGAGAGATCCCCGCATGGTCGAACGGAAAAAGACTGGCCTGGCCAAGGCAAGGAAGCGAGTAAGTGGCCCCCTTCAGTGTGACCGTAATCGTTTTGTTCTTACTCGCGGCGTGCGCGATAGTACACTTGGGTCAAGCGTTAGTCTGCCAGCCAGAAACTGCATCCCAACACCCACAGCTGCTCCCTATCACTACCTACTTACAACTACAGCATGTACTAAGCATTTACAATGCTCTACCTCGCCGGAGCAGCCTCTTATTCTGCTCTCGAGTACAAATCCATCTCATTTCCGGTGCCCACGAGTGTATATGTTTCAGCGGAGAAACAATACGCCGTCCCCAAATCCAGTGAACATATTCATCTGCCGTACTCATTCCGTTATATATAGCGTATCGAAGGCAAGTCACTCTCAGTATGAGATCCTGGTTTTTTGGTGATACATAGGGCAAGACCAATGTCGTAGACACGACCATCGGACTAGCAATGCCTAAATGTTCAACTCAACTTTCATGGATTCAGATAGAATAAACAAGTATAAAATGATATATAAGAATACAAAAAACCTGTAATGATATCGTTCACTAAGAGTAGAGTCCATCCACTCCTCTAAACCCAATCACCACCTTAAACCCAAAGACACGAGAGACGAAATTATGACCTGAGACCGAGCCAGGTCGTAGAGTTGTAGGCTATGGGATGCACAGCACGATTAACGCTCGTGAGGTGTATCGTATTGGGGAGTAGGGGGGAGTGAACAGCAGGTAAACTTTCAGAATGTACCTATTTATTGAAAATACACCGTCTGGGCATCACTTTGGGCGAAGGCAAGGTTACAATGTGGACACCGACGTTGACGGGTGCTGATGCGAGTGTCGACACAGTTCTTGCAGAAAGCTGGAAAGCATGTTACCGACCAAACAAGAAGACATAAATGGCACGCACTATGCATGCACTTGGTAAGTACGACTTCTCGCATGCCTTGTTTGCATGTACTGCACTTCATAAGTTTCTGTTGACATGCAGGATGAGCACTCTATCGGAACAGATGGATCAGTTTGCATCAAACCCACCCAAAGCCCTTCTATCTCCTGGCTCAAGGCCTCCTCACGTACACCCACAGGGGCCGCTGCAGCACTCAATTTCTTAACTTTCTTCTCTGTCTCCCTCTTCACCCTTGCCATCTCTTCGTCAGCAGCCCTCACCTGAGACTCGAGCCTACGTTGGAGTTGAGTACTCTCAGATACATAATTGCGGGCCTACATGTCGCGAGTCAAGAAGTGGCAGCTCACGTGCAACGAAACACGTACCTGCGTGAAGCGCTTCTTGTCAGCCTCGGATATGGATTGCAGTTTCTGAACCTCAAATTCCAGCATCCTTATCTTCTTGTCAGATTCTTCGATCGTTCTCCGGCTTATGGCACCCATTTTCTCAAGGTCGCCCTGGATTGCAACACGGTTTACCATTCATACCACCTCGAAGGTCGAAAAGACATACCACTTGTGCACTGAGATTCTTCTCAACTTCTAACGCACGTTCCACGGCCTTGCCTTGTTTCTCGAGCTGGCGCACCATAGCCTTCCTTTCGGATTCTCCCATCTCCTTTTCTCGCATGGTGGCAAAGTACTTATTCTCTGCTTTTGCTTTCTGCCCTAACATCAGCGCCTATCACAATCAGTCACTGGTACGTACCTCATGCATCGTTTTTTGCAGTTTTTCCTCAAAAACAGAAAGATCAAACACTTTCTTCTTTACTTGTTGGTCGAGGTTTTCCCAGGAAGAAGAAAGCCTATCAACCTCGGCGCATAGCGATGACTCGCCCCGCGATTGTTGCTCTACAAGCAAGCGCAATTTCTGTAACTCGGCTTCCTTGTCCCGCAACTGACGTGCTAATGCCGATGCATCCGACGCCTCTCCAAGCATAGAACGATAACGTGTGAGTTCTTTAGACGCCTTCTCAAGTTCCTCGCGAGCAGATGCCTCCGCTGCGACGTGCCGAGAGACATCTGGACATTCACGTTGCAATGTAGATAGCGATTGCTCGAAAGCAACCAACTTCATTTCCGTTTTCCTGAAGAATGCAATCTATTAAGGTATATTCATGCATGATATCTTGAACGTACTCGAGTGTTCGCTTCAAGTTACGGACGTACTCGATGTCATCGACCTTGCCCTCGAAGAAGTATTTCATGAGGTCCTCATCACTGGATTGCGCAGCGATTTTCGCCTTATGCCGTGCGATTTCTGACTGTAACTGTGCTATTCGTTCTGAACGTGACTCTGCCAGATCCTTGAGTTCCTGCAAGGACTGCAGTTTCACAGAATCTTTTGCCTTGCGCTCCGCCAGTTCAGCGCCATACTGATCCCGCGTCTCCCTTAGTCGGAGATTGTCGGCATCACGTTTACTCAAGAGCGTTTTCAGTTCTTGTTGCGCTTGTTGTGAGGCAACCTATGTAACGTGAGAACAGACGAACTGAAGACTTGAACCACGCACAATAGTATCGTCCTCGAACTCTTTCCGAGAAGACCGAAGCTTATCGATCGTCTCATTAAGCTGAGAGACCTCTTGCGTGTATTCGCCAACCGTGTGTTCCAGTTGAGAAGCATGATCCATTAATAACTTATAATGGGCCGTCTCCGCAATGGTCTCAACGGTTGGTGCCTCAATCTAAGGCAAAAGGGCTGTTAGAATGAGCAGATGCATGCGGGCCATAGTTGCCACAAACCTCGACCTTGAGTTTAAATACTTCCTCCACTAACCGAGCATTGTCGTTCTCCAATGAAGTTATACGGGCCTCCCTGTGTTTTAACTTCTCACAGAGCTCCTCTAAATCTCCCGCTGGAGTGTGATCGTGTCCATTCAGTTCGGGAGGCTAGCGTGGCATTAGCGTTGCGGTGTGTGCACTTCCAATAGCTACTTGCCGGTGGTGAGCCTGAAGGATCTGGACTGGGACCCTCAGTTGGTCGGGAATCTTCTTCCATAGCATCTTCCTTCGGAGACGACTTCGTTTGTATAGCAGCAACTGCATTACTCCGTAGACGATCTATCCGTATCTCTGCAGCGGCAAGATGTTCACGGTATTTGCGCACGTCAACGTCGGCTTCCTCAAGCCTCTTCCGCACGACAACCAATTCCGAACGTAGAGCTGTACACTGAGGATACTTAGCCGAACACGTCCAGGTCAAGCACAAACAGCATACCTCAGTTTCCGTCTTCTGAAATCTCTCGTATGCATCGTTAACTGCTGCCGGGCCTGACTTCAAGAAAGCCGTGACGAGCCTCCGAGTCGCATGCATGTTCTGTTCGAGAGCGGCCTTCAAACCAAAGTCGGAGGTGACATGCTGAGAGAGGTCGAAAAGATCTAAGAAAAAGGTCTTAAATTGAAGGGCAGTTTCTACAAACTGAAATCAAACCTTTAGTATCCACGTCCACTGCAGGCAAGTCGTCCTGGGAGGTAAGTGTCCGAATAGTTTCTACCAGCTATTGAAGGGGTGTCATGGTCGAACATAGCACTTACGGCGCCGATCTGCCTACCTGCTGCCAACATGCTGCAATAGCAACCAAACCCGCCTCACACGAGTTTTTCCTCTGTTCTAGCTGTGCAATGCGCGCCTGGCTCTTCTCGTTTTCCCTTGAGTAGTGTCTCATCCTCCGGAAGATGGCATCCTTGCGAAAGAGCTGAAACCATGACGGTGTGACTACCCACATACCAACCACAATGACTGTTCTCTCCCACCTCAAGCTGATCGTTCTCTGTGGGCTCTGCTGAATCTGCTCTCACACCATTGAGCTCCGGACTGCCGCTGAAACCGGTGAAGACACGTTTTTTGACCTGGGAGGCATCACCGTCGTCTGAGTAGGGTCTCTTCCTTGACTCCATTATAATAAATGGATGGCAGAGACTTAGAAAGCAATTAACGACAGGAGTGCAAAGCAAACGGTCCCCTTCAAGGATTTGTCGGCAAGCGGTCGATATTTGAACTCCGACGGCACCCAAGTGGCTAAGCGCGCCTCCGTGTTTACGCCTGACTCACAAGTATGGCAGACGCCAGCTCATCGCGAGATTGAAGGATGAGGGCGCAATCGTTCTTGGATATCTATCAGACCTCGGGTAACTTCATGTACAGAGTTTCGTCTAGATCAACTATCTCGCAGTCCGCCTTGCCGCCATCTCCGATCTGTGTTTCTACGCAGGAGAAATCCATGGCCTAGGGCAGAAGGATGTAAGTCAGCCCCAGCTCGTGAAAAGGGCTTAGAAATACTCATACCCTTTCGAGTACCGTCATCGGCTGGTCTGAGTTGAACGTCAGATGTGTGCGTGGTCCTCGATGGCTTTCGATACTCACGCCATACTGCAGTGTTATACATTATTCCCTGTGCTGCGGTAGCAATGAATGCTCGCAACGTGGACAGTTCGGGCTTGTCGTCATCACCATTGAGTGCGACGACGACCAGGTATTTGTTCCCTGGTTCTCGCAAAGTTTCACCCCCAGAAAAACCACATGCGCCCATCGGGATGAAAGCCTGGTTCGTGTATTTATGTCGTTCAAGCACATTCAGTTCAACCATGCCATCCGTAACTTTTACCGGGTTGCAGCGGTAAACCGAAATCCCAGAAGTGGCACTATGGCCTTCTGGGTACGACGATTTGATCAAAGCGAGCTTGTGAAACTTCCTGGCCGTCCCTCCATTTGCTGGTGTAATCTTCGTCCCGGGAGGGGCTGCCGCGTGATTATCATACGCCTGAATAACCTGGCCGAAGGCGGCGAAGGCTTCGAGCGTCAGAGGAAGTGCTGGTATGACCTTTCCAATAGTGGCCTTCCGCCTAATTGGTGTTGCAATGCTTGCACACTCCGTAACGGTTTCCGGGACTGCATACTCTTTGTATGTGCCTCTTGTCCCGATGATTCTCAGTCGTTTAACACCTCCGTCAGGATAAATCGTTAGTTTCACGTGTGTGAACAGGCTTTCTTGATCAGCTTCCAACTGGAAAAAATGTCGGCGATGTGGGCCAAGCTTCACCTGTGACAGGATTGTAACCCAGTCGGTGCTATCGCTGTCTGGGATATCGCTCGTAGCGTTGATCGCATGGAGCTCGCAGCTCTCTGGAAAGTTTCCGATGAAGTTAGCAGTGTCTATCTCGGCGGTCTGCAATCGTCCTGGAGCACCACTGAAAGGCGTGCAGTCAAGACCCGCGAGGCATCAGGACATGTGCTTACAGCCTCACGATAACCCAGTCTTTGTGACCTTTCTGTCTACTGCGTTTAGTTTCCCAGCCGTCACTCATGTCTTTACCTGCGTTGTCAACATTTTTTTTCGGTGAGATCCAAATTTCTGGGTGGCAGTTTCAAAGATTACCTCGTCCCGGAAGAATCAAATTCGACCCAGAACCATAGTGTTGATCGGAGGTAAATACGACACGTCCCCCCGCAAAAATGTGAGCGAGATCGAATAGTTCGGAATCGTCCGCTGGTTGAACCACAGAAATATGCCCGTACACTCGAAACCTGGCCTGCGCGCAGTATCAAACCTGGATCACCGTCCATGAGTAGTGGTATGTCACTCACAATACCACCATCTGGATACATGTTCAACTTGACACAACTGTAGGGAGAACTCTCGGGGATGGTGAAAAGATGCCTCGCTGATGGCCCAAGGGGTACCCGCGGAAGGATCTCCGTCCACTTGTAGGAAATTAACAAGCATGGCAGAGCAGAAGCGTGCCGATCGTACTTGCGCATCATGCAGTCCGTTCTCATTTTCTTCGGTCGAGAGAAGGGCATCGACGGATACTTCGGGTGCTTCGTTGCCTAATCTGATTGCTTGAAACAATTACAAAGGACGGAAGACAGGCCAACCGACCATTGAAGTGGGAGGTATCGATGTCGAAGCCGACGATAGTGCCAGTAGTACCCAACTTGATTATACACCTTATGACCAGTGACTTTCGGGCATACTGCGATAGGGAGCTAGACGCACCAGTCATAAGCAGGATTGTGTCTCCGGGTCTCCCAGCCACTATACAAGGCACCATTTGGTCCATACTGTCCTTTGAGACTGGGTGCTGGCTACCCGGCGTGCGATAAGCCAATCGGGACGCAATGAAGATGTGTACTGACTTCGACTAGGAGGAGATGATATGCCTCCGCGAAGAACTCGTCGGAGACTTGGATTATCTCTCCCCCCAATGCCACACTTGACAATTCTGTCTCCAAGGGATGTCATTAGTCAGAGGGGTCCGGTGTCAGAGACATGCCAGATTCTCACCGGTGCTCGGGCCAAAGATGACGGGAAAAAGCTCCAAAGGAACTCTCTGATAAGTCATGGTCAGCGAATTGTTCAGGTCCAAGTAACGTAGACTGAGGACAGCAAGCACTAGTTCGAAGCGGTACTTAACACGATACGCCTCACGACACGAAAGCAATTCGGAATCGACGGTACTCGGGCCGTTGGAGCATTCACGACCGCCCGTTCATTGGTTGATAGGCTCTACTGCACGGGGCCACGAAAACAATTTAGAATCTACGGTGAGAGCGTTTACTCTCGTCATGTAAGTCGAGAAACCCATTCACCGCATAAACGAACCAACCCATATGGGCCGGACGAGGGGAACCAGCTTATCGCACATGGTGCTAGTGAGACAGCGACAGGGTCAACTATCTTCTCTTGATCTTGAGCCTGCCAATAATATTGTACTGTTGCACGCGGCGGAGGCTAATAACTTCTTTTCATTCTCCTGGTCGGCACTCGAGAAGTCCATGTATTTCACTCATCCTGCAGTGCGTGTTGGCTCCCCACAAGACCTGGTCAGCCTGACAATTGCGCGGTGAGCAGTGTCGTGCACATTCTGCGAACCTCGCATCCAAACATGTCGCTGTATTGACCCTTTTACCCTCTCTGGGACACCCCACCATGGACATGCGGCAAACAAATGCAACAGTGGACAAAAGGACTGAAGCAAAAATTAATTCCAACAAGCGCACATTCGCCACGTGGAAGACAGAATAGGTTCGTTCACACCCGTCCACCGAATATTTCTCTGGAAATCCGGTGAGTGCGATGGAGATACTCTTGCCCAGGTGAGTAGCCGAAAGAAGCTGGTCGCAGCCCAGTCCACATCGCAGTCGATTGTCCTTCGACCCCCGAGTAAACGGGGGCGCATCTGGTTAGGTATATAAGGTCTTCGACAAACGGCAGACAGTATCGGTTTCCCCTTCTTCGCTCGGTGTCCTACGACTTTCCCGAGTTATATCTGTGAAAAATGTCCTGTAAGTACTATCATTCCTGGAGGATCCTTTTTCTTGTTGACACCGTGGGTCCTCTGCTTAGCTCCTGTACCTTACGCCACAGCTCTCACTCCAGTGCAAGTTCCCCTTGGGCATTTCCCGATCGAAGTCGTCCAATTCTGGCGGGGTGAAAGAGCCCCTGGACAGCCTTTCCCCCCACATTGGGCCATCTTCGTGCGGACAGCAGGTTCTCTCGGCAACTACTATCACGTCCTTGGGAACGTCGACACTTTTAGGGTGGCCATCGAACGCAATTTTCAGCAAACAAACGGTGGAGCGTGGAGAGGTAGCCACACCGTTGGATATGTTGCGCCCCACCACTTGGCCGCTTTAGAGTCCGCTCTTTATCATGTGCCAGTCGTTCGATATGACCCTTCCTGGAACACCCAGAGATGGGTTCATGAGGCAATTCGGACACTCCGTAGCCTTAATTTTTTTATCCACCCGGAGGTAACAACGGCGAGGTTGCAAACCCAGATGGCATGTCTACTTGAGGCTTGGGAAAATGGGGAGATCTAGGTAAAGTTCGGGCTTTAGAAAACGGACCGCGAAGGTCCACGGAGAGGGAGATGGACACTAAAGACGGTTACGACTTCACAAAAACAAATTTTTCTTAGATCTCTCGGGCATTGTAACACTAGCAGGGGCCATCATGGGGTGTATAACAGTTCCTTATCGTTTTCATTGTGTGCCAACAGAACAAACCACGCTGCAATCACGGACGAGAACATCTTTATTTTCAAGGATCAGCGGAGTTTCAACCATCCAACAGCACGTGGCATGCTAAAGCTTACCAGAACCAAGGTAGATGTGAGAAAGAGTCAGGCCGTCTGAAGCCATTGTCTATTAAACCACCGAAGATATTGGCGAGATGAAGTATAAGTAAGTCTGCGATCAAATGAAGTTATACGCGTGCCAAGACCACCCGCTGCTTTCCCCATGGGTCCGTCCATATCTCTGTGTGTCTAAGGCCAGCGGAGCAGTGTAAGATGTTCTCGACGGCTTCTGCTTGTCTATCTCCAACTTCCAAGGCGACCGTAGCTCCGTTTCGGAGTATGCCTTTCTCTGCCAGGAAACGGGCAATTAGATGGTAAAAAGACAAGCCATTCTGAATTGGTGATTCAGGCAAATCGCCGAGCAGAGCACGTGGGTCCTCGTAATCCTTGACGGAAGGGGAGAGTTGGTCATACTCTTGCTCCGGTATGTAGGGCGGATTAGCTGTCACGACATCAAAGGGAGCTCCCAACTTCTTAAGGAACTTAGTATCACGGAAGTCGCCAAGCACGGGGACGAATACGTTGCAGAGGCTGTCAGCGCCTGAATGAGCGGGGATATTGCACCGTGCTGCATTATCGGTCGCTAACTTGATTGCTTGCTTTGAAATGTCCACGCCGAAAGCGCGAGTGCTGCCTGGTGGCCAGAGATGACATAAAAGGAGAGGTATGCAGCCTGAACCAGTGCAGAGATCCAGTACCGAGAGTGGGCGACTACTCTTCGGAGAGATGGTATTAGCGAGACGAAGGGTCCAGTCTTCGGTCTCTGGCCGGGGTATGAGGGTGGGTGGCCGGCAGAGGAGGCTTAGCGGTCCAAATGGTGTGGTGCCTGGAAAAATCTGAGGTCTGGGCAAGCTGTCAGACTGGACTCCTACCCAAGATGTATTGGAGCGGTTCTCCTTGCAGCCTTCGTTCCACCATCTTCTGGAGTGTGGACGGGTGGTCCGAAGGCCTGAGGGACTCTTTCATCCATTTCAATTCAAGCCTGGCACTTTCGCACCCGAGGAGGGACGCGAGCTTTTTGGGAAGCTGGCTCAGCACATTGCCGCTGGGACTCCGCATGAGATCCAGTAAATCCGCGCCCCCACGACGTCGACGTCGGCCTACCAGGGTACTGCCTATCAGGGCAATCACAGCTAATGTTTTGTGCATGTCCGACCAAAATACATAGATGATATTATTTCACGTAAATACGGGCTTGATATTATCATGTCATACGTGGCGAGGGACGCACAAACCTATGAGACATAAGTGCCTCTGGTGGTCACCATCATGAATTGCCCGAGCGAAATCTATTAGAGAAGGGTACAATGAAACATAAATATAATATAAATATTCAAGATTGCGATATTACATAATAAGCGGTCGCGATCTCCCATGATGTAAATGGAATGCAATCAGGTGGTCCGTCATCGGTTTGCGGCCGAATGTCTTGTCGCGGAGGGAACTAGCAGCGTTTCGCCAACGAAACACCTCCTCGTCTTCCACGTATTCCCTTGCGGCTTCCCTCGTGGCCAGCAAACGCCTGTAGCTTTTTGTATATGTACCTATGACACTTTCAATCACCAATCCCGCACTCGCCGACACCCAACAAGCTTCGACAATGCCATCCACGACCGTCAGTACTGCCTATATTAACCCCGCACACATGGCCCAAGACCAGCAAGCTGAGCCCACGCCATCAAGGCGCAGGACTTCTACTACTGGGAAACGAAGGCGCGCACCCACTCCAGACGAAAGCGCGGACTCCTCCTCACAAACTCCTCGAAAGAACAGAGACGGCCCAAAGAAAAAGAAAGCCAATCGCGCTTGTGCACATTGTCAAAAAGCGCATCTCACTTGCGACGACTGTGGGTACATCTGCCTGCGCGGCATGTTTGATGTCTCACTAAGCACCTGGGCTAGCACGACCTTGTCAGCGCTGCATTAAGCGCGGAATGGCTCACTGCTGCATTGAAGGTTATCGCAAGAAAGCCAAGTATCTCCTTGACGATGACGAACTTGGTATGTCCTCCCTGCTGGCATCTATCTGTCCCCGTTTCCGATCACGTGCACAAAACAGAACAGCTCAAGAAAAAGCAGCCAACCCCTAAGGAGAAACAAGAGCCCGTCGTTGCCCCACCCCGTAATTTCTCGCTTCTTCTCACCTGTACTCTTTCGTACTGACTGCAGTAGCGGAACCGTTCCCAACAACCGATCCTCTCTTCAACCTGAGTTTCGACCCTCAATTTCCATTTGGCTCAGAAGCCGCGAACTTGGAATATTCCATTCTATCTGCGATACTAGGCAATCCCAGCCCACCGTCTGATTCCACCAGCCCACCGTCGCCCTCTCAACCCCCGATGCCTTCAGGTCTCCAGAGTTCAACTTGGTCGCCTGAACCACTGCACGCACAGCCTCAGTTCTGCCAAAACACTACAGTAAATCCATATGGACCAGGATTTGCAGATCAAGTACAACTTTCTATGCCCTCATCGGACGTGATGCTTGCTGCCCCTCCGTCTTCAACATTTGTGTCTTGCTCTCCCACCCAGGAATCTCCAGAACTGCATTACTCCCCCTCGTATAACCACATACAAGCATCACAAGCTGTAGGGTCAGCGCGACCCGTTCCTTCGCGGTATACTCGTGACATGCTTGCCTCCGCACCTGCGGTTATGGTGCGGGCACCTTCAAAAGAGACTGGTTCTCAATCTCTCGTGTCATCGCGACACACATCGCCGTCTCCTGAAACTTCCACGCATTCTTGCGGTGCTGATAACCATTCTGTTAGTACATTTACTCGTTCGTTCACTTGGACGTAGGTTAAATCGCTGCAGCCTCTGAACGTAACAGCTCCGTACGACTATACGGAAGGCTATCACTTCTTGATGAAGCATCTTCCGACACGGTGCGTGCATTTTCGCGTTGAGGCATCACGCGTGAGTGGCCCCTGTGGTCAAATCCTGATGTTATGCCTTGGGTCTCTTGGGCCGTGGATGACACAGTTTTGAGAAAAATGACATCTTGCGTATTGTGCGGGCGCTTGCCATTTTTCGCCCTTCACTCATTGCACTACAAATGCCGCTGACGGAAGAAGATGAAGTATTCGTAGAGAGGTGTTTCCAGAGGTCTTTGCTGGTGAGAAATATGCCATAACGTTTTACCTTCGAGTACTCGAGTACTCAATGGTTTTCATTCAGGAACTGGAGAAACTTATCTCATACAGCGGGACCCCAACCGTAGTCTGGCGACGAACTGGGGAGATTTGCCTAGTAGCGCCCGAGTTCTGCATGTTGACCGAATGGCCTATTAATGAATTGGTCGGGAGGCGGAAATACGTTTACGAGGTAAAGAAGTGCTTCTCGACCTGTCTCGACTTGGCGCAACTTACCTTCTACATCCAGCTCTTCGAGAACCAATCAGTTGTTGAGTATTGGGAAAACTTTGCAACCCATGCGTTCGAGAACACGACGAAATCCGTCTACTCGCATTGTGTCCTGCTAAAACCGTCGGGTGCACCAATTCCGGCTACGTTTTGCTTCTCGATACGGCGTGATATTTTTGATCTGCCCAGCATTGTCATAGGTGCGCTCCACCAGGTCCCGTCCCTTACTCCGGATCGACTAATTAGCTTGTGCTTGGCGGCGCGCATGGCGTAAAGGTCAGTGGCTGCCACTGCTATAGCCCTCGCGGTGACACCGGTTCTCGTCTTATCTGCTGTCTTTTCTTTTCTTTTCTTTTCTTTTCTTTTCTTTTTCTTTTCCATTTTTGTCTTGCCTTTGTTGAATTCTATGTATCCATGCCCTTTTTTTTCCTCCCACAGAGGGAGCGTGTCCTATACATCCATGAGCTAGCCTCTGTTACGGCATACTGTGCACCCTTTCCTTCTCTTATTTGTCCTCATTTCTCCTACTATCGCATCCCAGGGACGCTGCAGTATCCTGTCTAATAGCAAAAGCCGTTCTGGCAAGGGATGCAAAATAACCACACATACTAGATCCCAAGATCCCTTCCGGGCCTGCATCTACATGCCCGGCCGCACTATTATTACACGTACCCTTGCTAGTCGGTGACTCACTGTTCGTGCTAGATTTTCTCTTTATTCTGTATAGAGTTTCTATTATCACTGTCGATGCAGTTCGGCATTTTTCTCTCGGTGCCTTGGTAGGTCCCCCGATGCGCCCCCGCCTTTACCAGGACTAGTGCTGACCGCGGCATGGAAGAATGAACTACTAGATAGGGCGATGGCAATGGTCCAAGGACTATAGTCGAGAGCAGCCGAGAGTTATTTATTACTGCTGTGTGGTTTGGAAAATAGATTTTGTAAGTAGACATTTCGTAGATTCGCCACTTGCGGAGTGCAGTATGCGTAGCGACACCATCATGACCTTGTTAGCTTTATCCACTGATCAGGTATCCAGAGAAACAACCGTTGAAATAGAGACGGACGTCGAATATTACAAGTAATGAAGAGATACGAGGACACGGCAAGAACCTTTTACGAGTCCGCGGGTTATATGGCAAAGAAAATCGATAACGCTCATGGCAACGGCGTCATTCAAAAAGAAAAGAAAATCCTTATCATACTAAAGGTAGAATTCCCAGAAAGTATCATGGGAAGACACCGATCACAATCCGTTCCGTATCGCGGAGGCCGATCAACGCCTGCGCCACAAGTATGGATTGTGTCCGAGTATTAACAGCAACGCGGGACAGATGTGACGACGTGGTTCGGGAAAGCTATCGGGAAATTGTATTACACGGCGTCCTGGATAGTTGAATACTCGCTCTCGATACCCGGCTCAATCAAGCACGCATGTCCAAGAATAAGACAGGATGATGCACCGACGAGCCAGAAGAAAGTCATGAAAGGAGATGAGAGCCACAACAAGGGGATGCCAATCACGAAGAGAGCTGTGTACAGGGACTTTTGGGTGATGACGTGGTCACCCACTTGAACCGGGTCAGGGGCTAGTAGGGTAAAGATATTCCAGTCAATTCATACTGTTTCACGTGGGACTAAGAAAACCTTACCAAACTTGTTGATCGCTGCGAAGCCGCCAGTAAGGAAGGCGAGCGAAAAGAGGAGGAGGGGGCTGGTAAGGCTGAAAAGGATATCGTCGGTATCTATCCGATCATACCAGAAGGATAGGAAAGGCAGTACTAACAGAGCATAGACTCCCAGGAGGGCTATGATGAACATATAGTTCGCGGAGAAGTACCGGGTGTTGTATGATATTCTCTACAAAAAAAAATCCCGTCAATGATTCACCCGAACGATCGAGCCGCACGCGGGCCCTCGCCAACGCAAAAGACTCACAGAAACAGCCTGGTTTACATCCTCAGGTCTCGAGATCCGGTGAAAATCGAAAAATTCCGTTGGAGGGCGAAGGGCGTTGAGGCGGGTTTCCTGTGAGGCGGAGACCGTTCGAAAATGAAAAGGGAGATTTTCGTTAGTCAGTCATGCCTGTTCAAATATACGCGCTGACGCAGCGGGATGGTCCCCGTCTTGCTTACTTTGAGCCTTTTAACAACATCGGTGACGCGCATAAGAGCTTCCATGGCTGGTGGGTTGACTGAAGTTGGTAGCTAATGATAAGGATGGAAGGGTTCGAAGGGTGGTCGTTAGCGTTTAGAGAATCTCCGGGAACTGCGCGAGTGGTTATTTAAGAACGACGGATTCAAGTGCTGCGCGACACTGGTCGAGTGAGTGACAAGCTTTGGTCGATCCAAATCCGTCCAAGCAGCTGCCCGACACCGCCCCCCTCAGGCTGTGGCAGCCACTGGAACACCGTCCTGCTGACAGTACCCCCTCACCAACAATGCTTCGCCGTCCGCCAACGATGATTCCAATGAGCGATTCTGACGTTCAGGAAATCCGCGAGCTCGTCGCGGAGCAAAAGACTCTGTACGAACAAAAACAAAAGACCCTCCTGCAGATGAAGAAGGTCGCCGAACGTCCGTTCACCATTGACGATCCTCAGGCAGTCGCTTTCCTGAGAATGATGTCTGAGCGGGAGAAAACAAGGGAACGAGAAAAGGATGAGAGGAATAAGAGGCTAGGAATTCCACCGGGTCAGAGTCAGGCTGGAGGACAGGACTCCTCGTCTTGTGTGTATCTTTACTTCTTCCCCTCCCCCCTGTTTCCAAGAGACTAATAAATATTTTCTAGCATGATGTAGGTGTGCGAGATGGAATGTGTGAATTAAGCAAAAACTAGAGATGAAGCCCATGAAGCTGCTCAAAAACACTGTACTACAGTTGGCACCAACTCTAATCCACGAAATTTTCAACCACCTCTGGGCATTCATAGATCTCCTTGAAAGGCACTCCTGAATCCTGCATGTGAGACACCATGTGTGGGTATTTCTCGTCAGACGCACAACCCACAGTGCAGGAGATGCTCACCATCCAAATCCCGATGGTCACACATCGATGCGAGGTCTACCCTCTGCAAATGCAAACAAGTGGTTTTCAGACTGTCCCACAACGCTGAGGATGTTACACCACGTCTACTCGCGGCACCTCCCGTCTCCACGGTATCACCTCCCTCGCGGTCTTGCAGGACCAGAGCGTCGAGGATGTGTGTGGCTGCTTCTTCGTGGCGCTGCGCAGACCGTGGATTAGTCCGGTAGGTTTACGGGTCGGAAACCGCGTTGGTACGTACACGGAGGTTGATAGAAGATATGCCTAGGTTGTATCTGAAAATCCAACGTTAACCTTTCCGCTCAGTAAGGTGTGGGAGGACACACCGCGCACGGATATACCCCGGGTTTAACTCAAGAGCGCGGTAGTAATACTGAAGTGCCTCATCGGCGCGTCCGCTGTTCGCCATCGTCGCACCTACCCTGTTGTACAACAGCCAGTCCTACGACAGTTAGCAAACAGAGAGCCCATACTAGCACGTAGCACACATACATCAGGGCGAACAGCCAGTGCTGTGAGGAAGCAGTCCAGCGCTCGCGAATAGTCCTGTTAGCGTGGCAATTAGTATCTGGCGGCGCATAGAAGGAAAGATCGATGCCACCTCCATTGTATTCAACAACACAGCCAACGCGATCTGCACGTCCGCATCCACTTCTTGCGTTCCACCGCCAGATATTCTTGCCATGTCAATCAGCAAGTCCACCAGCCTATAGAAATTGACCGATCCGTTCCCCGACAACTCGTCTCTCCATGCTTTAACAGCCTCACTATATCTGGGATCAGGATTCCTTGACACCCACTCCAGCACGGCGTTGTACGTTCCCATTCGGTTGTTCTCATTTGTATATGAAACGGCGAGCGCCAGCCACGCTGGGAGGTACGATGGGTCTAGCTCTAGAGAGCGACGCAGAGCCTGCACGGCTTTGGCCTCTCGCTCATTAGACTGCTGCCGTACTCCAAGTTCGTACCATGCGCGCCCATTGTATGGGTCCCGTTGGACAGCCGCCTCGACCTCGAGCACATTCTGTTAAGCACGATGTTCGAAAATTGATGACCGTCAGTGATTCTGCTTTCACTTCGTAATACTAAGGCGGAACGCACCTCGTACATCCTTTCTACCCCACCAACGTGCATGGCATGGTGTCTTGTCCTTCCCGCTTCCAGCTTCTCTCCCATATAAGGGTTCTCTTTCTGGAATTTATACTCCACCACCGGCTGTATCCCCGTCGTCGTTGCTTCAAATTGCTCCCAGGCATCTTGCAGTTCAAACCACTGTCTAGCCTCTCCTTGCTTCTGCAACACTGCCGGCGAGGTTAACGTAGCAGCAGTGGATGACTCAGCTGTAGAATTCGAGGGCCCCGCATAGTGAGCTTCCCACCACGCGCGGAAATCCTCGTTCTCCTGCTGAAAATATGCTTCGTGTGCATCGCCCTGTTGCGCAGGAATGGAAGTGTGCGATTCTGTCTTCGGCTCGGTGCCAAGCACATCTACCGCTCGCGCTTTTCCTTTTCCTTTCATGCTACCGGTGGCTGTGGCAGCCGCCGACGTGGAAGTGGAAGCCAAATCGCTTGGCACGAATCCTTCCTGATCAACAACGACCTCCCCATCCCGCAGCTGCCGCATCAAGCTCATGAACGAGCTCTTTGTGAATTTGGGGTTTTCCTCGTGCTTCACTGAATCGATAACTTGTGCGGCGAGTCGGGCCATCTCGTCTGTTGGGCGTGACTCCGCTGACGTCGACGGCTGCTGTGTTTGTTGATCGAAACCTTCCTTTTGCTTTACATCGGAGACGGTGGATGAGGTTGATGTAAGACTAAGAAGAGATTCCTGAGATTGGAATTCCTTGTCCCATAGCATCCCTAAGATGCATCACATGTGCAGTTCTCGATACATATCAGGGAGCAACTCACGATCGGTTAACCCCTGTGCTTGAGTCTGTCCATGTATTGGTAGCGTCATGCCTCCTATGTTCATCGGACCCATCCGATATCCTGTATACATTTCCCATGCTATTCGCACCGTCATATTTGGAGTAAGTAGGACTGGAGCATGAGTGCGTACCTTGTGGACCTGCTGAAACAAAGGGTAGTGCGGGCTCCTGGATATCCCTGTTTAGTGTGGTAGACGAGGCCACTGTCCCCTGCGTCTGCCCGTGTCCTCCCACACTTTGCGGTTGCCGATGGTGAGTCTGCAAGAAATCACCCGCCCACCCGGCATCCGCGAACGCTCCACGCGGAGGTTGTGCGGTAGTAGTATTAGGACCAGACGGGGAAGCCAGCTGGGGCAGCGATTCCTGTAAATGCAACATGTCGAACGGTTGTTGTTGAAATCGTTGCTGCTGTTGGAACTGGGCAGTATGCATCACCGGCCTCTGTATGTCGGATGTAGGTGGGGAGAAGAACTGCGCTACATCTCTTTGGAGTTCAGAAGACGTGGATGACTGGGGGGTGCGGAATGTCTTTTCGAGATCAACATACGCAATTCACACTGCAATGATGGAATGAACATACCTCCTTGGCTGGTCCTGCTCTCGCTAACAAGTCCTAGATAAAATGATACGTCCGTTAGTTTGATTTTGAACACGACAAAGCTTCAGGAATAGCGATCTGAACCTGTTGTGGTCCGCGATCTTGATCGAACCTGTTAGTGAGTCCTTGCAGGGGGTTCGTTGGGCCACACTCGGAACCTCCAACGAGCATCGACAGCGACATTGTTCACCACGTTCCGTTGTGAGTAGATCGATGATGTTGAGGTGGTTAGGCTGACATGTAATGTCGGTGTCATGTGTTTTTCGTATGTAGTAGTAGTGGGTATAGTGACACACAATATACGTATGCATACCACGTAGCAGTGACTACACACAGAATTGAATCTGCCTCATAGTTTAAGCCACATTTGAAACTCGAACTTGACGCCGTTTTCCTCCTGAACACCCTCCGGGATGTCAAAATCCACTAAACTCGCCCACGCGACGAGCTCGTCATGGGAGGCCCTCTTCCATGAGGATCCACCACTACCACTGCGCTCGGCAACATCCAAGAAATCAGGCAAAAATACATCGCATTCTGGAAAATCTGGTTCGTGGATGCGAGTCAGGAGGACGCGGTCTGCTTGCAGAGATGATGGCAGGGAAGCAGTGGTGGTGCCAAAGCCGAGGGTCTCCCGATACAGCGTCGAGCCACCGATGATAAACAGGCGATGTAGGTCCGGACGCGATCTGAGTCGATCTATGGCTGTTTGTAGGTCAGGAAACAGGCTAGCGTGGGGTGGCGGCCTGTGATGGCGTTAGACCACGAGCGCAGAAAAGGGTGGTACGACCAGCGTACACTGGGTATTCGCTGTTGCGACTAAGAACGGCGTTCAACCGATTTCTGAGAGGTCGAAACTTGGAGGGGATACTCTCCCAAGTGGCTCTGCCCATGACCACAGCATTGATCTTCCCGGGTGGTGCACGGGCGGTGACGCGGCTAAAAAACGCCAGATCCTTTGGGATATGCCAGGGCATCTTGCCATTGTGGCCGATACCGTTGCTCCTCGTTGCTGCGACGATGATCGTCAGGCCCGACATGGTTGTCGTGTGTACTATGATCCCGGGTTGTAACAGCAATGCATAGGGTAATATGACCCATCTTCGTAGACATTATAAAAGAACATACAGAAAAGAAAAACAGTATGCTACTGCGTGAAGAAAACAAGACAACCCTCGTAACAAGCCTACTCCTGTGTACAGTGCGTCCTTGTCCATCCATCCATTGATGATACATCTCTCGATGCGCATCCCGTGTGCATGCGTTATTCATTAGTCCCAACCGAAATTCGACGGGGTGGTGGTGCACGACTCTAAACGCCATCAACTCGTGGAAGACACTTCCGACTTCACTGCTGTCGTACTACTGGCCCCGGCATGTGCGGCATCCATGCTATGCGATGGTGGTGCCTGTGGGGGAGGTGGTGGTGGCACTTGTGCAAGTGCTGGCTGTTGCTGAGGCTTGTGAGATTCAACCGAGGACGGAGGGGGTGGTGCTAATTGTTGCACCTGGCCTGCCTGTGCCTGTGCTTGAGCAGCCTGAGCAACCTGCACGACCTGCTGTGCAACCTGTACAGCCTGCGCATGCACCTGCTGTTGCGCATGTGCCTGCTGCATGGCTTCGACGGCTTGTCGACAGTCAGCGCCGCCCTCTGATCGGACTATGAGAATGACGATTATCAATACCCATCAGGCCGGGTCATCGTAGAACGGGACTTACGGTGCCGCTGTGGAGACGAAACGACATCAGTACCCCCGATCCATCTACCCCGTGCAGGGAACCACAAGGCAAAAGGGGGACTTACGTTGAGAGCATCTAGGCGACTAAACGTTTTCCTGCACCCCTGGCATACGTTCGCTTGGGTCCTGTTTGCGTGAAGTGCTTGGTGGCGCCTGTACGTACGCCATCGTGTGAGTAGGTGAATGGGCAAGTGGGTACGAGAGGCAGGGAATGACACGCAAGACAGTGACGTTGGAAGCATGCGAACGAGGCAAAAGACAAACAAGTCTGCCACAAGCGGAGACAGAGAATGGGGAGGGAAGAGGAGCATGTGTCGCCATCACCCACACGGGGATTGGCAGAATGAATGAATGAAAAGAACGCGGAAGGAAGGTCATATGAATGAAAGTCGAACGAGACCAGTGAACCGGAAGTGGCAGTGGGCCATAGCACAGCACTCGGTGATATAATTAGGGGTGAAGGGTAACAACTCACTTGCAATCGTGCTGTCTTGCGAATCCTTTCTTGCAATCTGGATATTCACAGACGTATGGTCGTTCTTCCGTGTGAGATCGAAGGTGACCTGGATCATGGAAGATGGGTAAGCGGCTGATGATATGAAGACGGAGACATGGGAGAAGACGGCGAAGTGGGAGTAGTGGGGAACGGAAGAGCGACGGAGAGAGAGGGGGGGAGAGGGAGAGAAACACGGACCTCTGAGGTTGAATCGACGGGTGAAGGTGCTTCCACAGCCTGGGACAGGACATATGAAGTGGGCCTCGTTTCTTCTCCTGGAGGCGCTGGCTGCTTGTGTTGCCGATGTGGTGACCTGCTTCTTTTCTACCTGGAGGATGGGAGGGAGACGAGGGACGCCATTAGCAAAGTGGCCCTGTGGGTCGGAGAGGGCAGCGGAGGACGCGATTGCTTGTGAGTAGAGTTCTGCGGCGCTGGGGGCATAGTAGGGTGCTTCCTGTTTTAGGTCGAGCGGGGGTGGTTGGGCTGGCTGGCCGGCGGTGGCAGATGAAAGGGGCCGGAGCTGGGGCTGAGTGGCGGTTGCCGGGACCGGGTACGGGGACGGGTGGGAGGTATGGCGGAAGGGGGAATTGCTGTGGCTTCTTCTGTAGGCGTGACCGGGTGGATAGTGAGCGTGCTGCTCGGTTGGATCGTTTGGGCCCGAGCCTGGGGGGAAGGAGGACTGCTGGGCCATGTCGGGTGGATGGAAGGGGGGGTCGTTCTGGTTGGCAGGCTGTTGCCAGTCGAGGAGATTGCCTTGGAGGACCATGGAGGAACTTGATGGCGCCCTTTTTATCGATTAAGCGAGGGAAAAAAAACAAGCAAATGGCTTCGTTTCGATCTGTGAAATGGCCACCGCCGTGTCCTGCACTCACAAGCACTCACACACGCTGTGCCCACACACGATCCCAGCGAGCAGCACACGCACACACGCACACACTACACTTTATACCCTCCAGGTTGTCTCATCCCTCAGATCCCCTCAGCGCCGCAGCACCGCCTCCATTTGTCATCCATTCCATCTAAATTGCTGTGTCACATGCACAGCCATCGGCTCCTGTGTTGCCGTTCCGTGTCCGTCATCCGCTCCGGGTTTCCATTCCATTCCATTCCCCAAGTATACACACTAATGATATGTATGTACTACGGTCCCAGCAGCCGCCTCCGTCTCATCAGCTCCACCTCTGTAATCCGCTCCCCTCCATTCACACCCACCTCCTTCGCCCGCTCTCCCGGTTCACTCATCGGCGTCCGGGGGCGGCGGTCAAACGAGCCCCTCCTCCCACCACCACCGCTGCTGCCGCTTCCACCGCTGCCCAGCCGTTTGCGCGCCACAAACGTGATGCCCGAGTCATCTGTCTCCCCCTCCGACGTGAACGGGTTGGGGTTCAAGCGCGCACTTCCATTCTTGCCGTGCCCCGAGTCGGAACAGCTCATACCCGTGCTGCTCGCAGCCCGTGGCGTGTCCACATCAGCCGCAGTCGCACGTTTCGTGGGCGAGCGCGAGCTGCTCGGGATCTCCGATACACCCAAACCACTCTTCTCCTGCTGCCCCACCATATCACCAGTTCGAACGCCCACAGAAGACGTGGCAGATGCACCCCTATCTTTCCTGGCAAACCTAACGAACGCATCCTCTATCCAGTCCGCCAGGTCCTCCACGACAGCTCTCGCCTCCTTCATCAACGTCATCATCTGCAGGTATCCGTGACTCCAGTCCTTGAATAACACCATCTGCACCCAGTCGTCCTCCGTCTCGCGTGCTAGTCGATCCCGCTCTGCCTGCAGACTCTTTACCTCGTCACCCCCGCGCGCGTGACTCATTTGCGAGCCCGCGCCAACACCACCGCCACCGCTAAGCATCCAGTCCAGCTCCCTCTTCCTCGCCCTCTTCGCTTCCCTCACTCGCCCAGCAAATATGACAGTGTCATCCACGAATGGATCCTTCTCCCCACACTGCATAAGCAGTGGTGGAAACTGTGCGAGGAGCGCCACAGGCGTCAGGATCGGCGAAAGAAAGTAATCTGTAGCAAAATCAGGGTTTCGGTGCGGTCCGATGTAAAGGATCGCCATCGCCCGCATCTATCAAAAGCATTGTGCATCACACAAGGTTACGATACCAAGTCCGAGATCGGAACGGAAATCCGGCATCGCAAGATGATCAGGAAACGATATAACGAGTGAAACGGGGACAATAAACCCACCATACTCGGAGAAATGATCCTGTCCTGGAAATACCCAACCCGACTTGTCATCGTCAACCGGGTTCCAATTGGCTCGAGCTCCTTTCCTTTCCCTTTGCCCTGGTCATTCCCCTCAGTAACGAGTGTGATAGCGTTGATATTCGCCTTCTGGACCGCTTCGGAGAGCTCCTCCTGCTGGTTCTCCAAGCAGATGTGCAGATGCTGTTGCGGACACGTCTTCTTCATCGTATCCATTTCTTGCTGAGAACACTCTTTGTACACATACCGCACACGCTCCTCAAGAGGTCGATCTTCCTCTTTCACAGGAATCACTCTCGTCGCTCTCTTCGTCAGCCCAGAATTCACTTTCATCAGCAGTTCGCACCTCGAACGACCTGACGCTCGACTTGCGTTTCATTGCTACCGCTGTAGCATGCCCATCCTTTTCGGCCGATTCCGAGGCACTCCACAAGGGTTCTGACATCCCCTCCGTCGAACTTGCATTCCCTGCAAGGTCCATTAATGCATCTCTCCAGCTCTTTCCACGCTTCAGACCCCGCCGTTTCGCCAGAGATCCACTATCACGCTTTCCCCCAACCATACTGAGCGGGCTCACATGTCGCAGGTGATTCTTCTGCGATGCAAGTTCACGCAAACCAGGTAGGTTACCCGTAGACTGTTCCGAACGCAGCACCCGCAGGTTGTCAGGTGACATCCACGATGTGAAATTAAAGTCAAGCGCTGCATAGCTGAGAACGAGCGCCGCTGGCAGTTCGAGTCTGGCTGACGAAGGAGAGGTGGCCGGCAGTGATTGATTAAACTGGAGAATCTTGACCATGACGCCCACGACGAGTGCAGCTCCCCTGCAAACCCACGTGCATCAGTGGCGCAGATGTTATGTGTGCATGTAGTACACTCACGCCGAATCACCCGATAAGATAACGTTAAATTCGTTGCCCGACATGCCGATGCACCGCCCGCGTGTCTCTGCTAGAAGCCTATATAGATCAAAGCACTCGTCCATTGCGAAAGGGTACGGATCTGAAAGTGCGCGAAAAAGGAATGTCGTTTGAGTTTCATAACCCCATCAGAAAAAGCGGAAAGCAATCACATTCTGGCGCCTTTCCGTAGTCCACCGCTAAGACAACTTTTCCGGTCCTGAGTGCCCACGTCCGCAGCCGTTCTTCGTGATGCTCCGGTGTCATCGCCACGAAACCTCCACCGGGAAAGTCCAGTACGAGATCCGTACACTTATGTAGCTGAAGCACCGGTGCCGAAAAGTATACATGCACCGTGATTGGACGATCGTACTGTGATGATGGCGGCCTGGGTAGGAGTATCCTTCTACAAAATGCTACGTTTGGAGCACTCGAAAGGATACGGAGCTTCGAAGAATTTCATTAGCTCGCAATTTCTCCGGTCAGTCATGTCACAAACAGCCTACATACATATGGGTTAGCCGTTTTCTCCCACGTCGTGCGGAACATCTCCACGGTTGGCACAGCCCTAAATCTGCGAAGCTTATTTTTTTGGGGGAACATTGAACCCTCGAAGATGGCGGTGGATTCTACTCACCTTCTCGTCCCCCTCATTAGCGTAGATGATATAGTATGATGAAAACAGAATGGAACATATGTCTCTTAGCCATTTCGGTCTCACGGACATGGCCGTTGCGAACCCAGCGTCTAGGCCAGTAGCAATCCACGTCGCACGATAGTACGAAGGCGAGTACTACATAGTCATCTATTAGTTCCCGAGAAACAGAGGGGGGATGGGGCCAGGAGATACAGTTTCAAAATGGTAGGGCACTTACGAGATGAGCAAGTGGCTCTGGAGCTAGTAGACACATGGTATCAGCACCACATCCACACCCCAGAAATCCAAAAAGAGAGTCCAGACTCACATCCGAGCCCAACGATCTTGTCCAAGTTTCTTACGGCGTACACAGCAGTCAGTGTACTAACGATGATTTTCCATGGGGAAAAACGTTCTGTTTGGAATCAAATAATAATAATAATGCTTGTGGTCAGATCGAAACTAGTTAACCGTCACAGGTGTTAGACAAATAGAGAACGCACGGAGCCGCTTGTTCAGTTTCCGGATCCAGAGTACACGTGGACCCCCAGGATTTCCAGCGACAAGCCTCCATATCCAGAAGAGTATCACTAGGAACACCTGTGTACAAGTACCAACACATCACACCGAGTGAGTTGAGTAGGGCAGGCAGGTTCATGGCGACGTACATGTGTACGTTTCCAGGACGTGCTCGGACGGCCCAGCAAATGATCTATCATGAAGATTACACACTGTAAGTCCTAGCTTGAAGGCAAGTAAGTCGTGCTGTGGGCAGTGTGTCCAATTGGACCATCGAGTTATAGCACCAGGGGTGTGCATGCATGTGATTTTGCGAATTACAGAACCTGCCATTTTGGGCCCAACGCGGTGTTGTAACGAACGTGTGACAGATTCTCTACTTGTCACATGTCACACTTTGATAACCACGTGGTTATCTAAGCAACTCGATCGTGATGAGCTGGCGACTCTCCAGTCCTAACCCTACGACTGTGACAACAAGGTGGCGGCCAATATGCTAACCTCTATCAGAACTGAGGGCGAAAAGATTGAGATCGTGAACCAGTTATTGCTTCCTCATACGACAGAGTATTTGGAGATCAATACCATCGAGGAAGCGCACGAGGCCATCAAGTCTATGAAAGTCAGGCCTACTTGTACCCAACAACAATCCCTTTGCAAACGTTCTGATGGACACATATATTATTGCAGATCCGAGGCGCCCCTGCCATCGCGTCGCTCGCAGCACTCGCCTTCGCTGCTAGTCTGTCAAAGGCCCTCGCTTCACTCGACCGCCCCTCGTTCCTTTCTTCCCCGGAAGCTCTTGAGAAACACGTCACACCCATTCTAGATTATCTCTATACAGCACGGCCCACCGCAGTCAACCTTGGAGCGGCAACACGGCGCATTTCACGCACATTGCAATCATCGAAAGATGCAGGCAAAGATGCCGTTACTATCGCGCGGGACCTCGTCGCGGTGGCCCGGCTCGTCTCCGACGAAGATTATGCTCGCAATAAGAAGATGTCTGAGAACGGCAGTTTGTGGCTTTCTGCATTTCACAATTTGCAAGCTGGTGAACATCTCAATGTCCTCACGGTTTGCAATACGGGCTCTCTTGCAACATCGGTACGTGGATAATCACCTTGTGGTTTCCATTCTGTGCTTCGTGATTTCCCACAACCCCTCTCTACACGCACAGAATTTTGATGACCCTTTGGCTTTCTATGTAGGGTTATGGAACCGCGCTTGGTGTCATCACGTACCTTCACGAGACCCAAAGGCTTGGGCGTGCTTACTTCACTCAGACTGCACCCTACCACCAAGGATCTCGGTGAATAACATGACCCCTCATCTTCCCGATATTTTGCTAATTCGGCCCTTTGCGACATTATTTAACCTGTCCTCGTGTTTCGTGTTCCCGGTGTGATAGGTTGACTGCATTGGAACTTCAGACGCTTCAGATCCCCTCAACGATGATCTGCGACACCATGGTCGGATCTCTTTTCCAACACCGTACAATCCATGCCGTTGGTGCGTTGCCTTTCCATTTTGGTCATTCCAGCCCGAGACTTTGTCTGATTTTTTCCCAGCTGTTGGAGCCGACAGAATTGCGCAGAATGGAGACACCGCCAACAAGGTATTGTGCACGTTTCATGTTTGTGCATCATGTTCCGAATGTTCCGATTACACCGCTTTCTCTCTGTTATGGCATGATTCTCAATTTGGTTTTTTTCTTTTCTTTTCTTTGAAGTTTACCCGGATTGTGCACAACACTGATTCATATTGGATTTATGCACAAACCAGATTGGGACGTACAACACCGCTGTACTAGCAGCACGACACAACATCCCGTTCATCGTCGTTGCTCCGATCAGTACCGTTGACCTCGACATTAAAGACGGGTCCCAGTGAGTTCCTCTACAATCCTCCCTCGTGTCCATTGATCTCATAATGTCATCTACACAATACAGAATTCCAATCGAACACCGTCCCTCCACTGAAGCATGCATTGTCCGGGGTGCCCTTTACCCGCCCAGATTCGATTCTGATTGGCGGCGTGAGCTCGCACAGGTTATGTTTACCCCTCCAGGCCTAGACTCCGACGAAGAGAACGTGTATAACCCCAGTTTCGATGTCACACCTGCAGAACTCATCACTGCTATCGTTACTGAAAAAGGTGTCGCCGTGCGAAGGGAGGGAGAAAACGTTTTCGATTTGTGTGGGGTCGTTTAGATGCCAAGTAGCCTGGATTCGGATAGTAGGCAAGTTAGCGCAGGATGTCTGTCGCATCACTATACCTTCCTGGTGGTAAATTACTTGATGTCCAATGGGTCTCGAGCGCGATAACGAATCCTATCTGCAGGTGTAAAGTTGAAAGTAGCTCAGATACAATAACACAAAGATATGTGGTCTGCTGCAAAGTTCTAGTGTCAGTGTGGTTTCAAAAGTCTAAATTAGACTTATTTACTGCTTATCTAAACTTTTCATGCCTGTAACAGCTCATGGCAGCCTGTCAGAAAATTAGTACTTTACTATTTTGACTTTTATGTGACTATTGTGACTTTGTTGGAAGGAATCTAGTATCTATGCTTTTTTTTTGATCATATACAGCATTGAAGAATGAAAATAGGATAGAATCTATTAAGACAACTCAGGAATACTAAGTGGATGATATATCTAAGCCAAGAAGACTAGAAAATGTTTCAAAATTCAGAGATATTGAGCCATTGGTGTGATACACACTGTCTGAGAGAAAAATCACAATATCTCTGAAACCTCCATCAATTTGAATGTATGTGGTGGTATCTACTGAAAGGAGCCTGTGCACCTGGTTAGGCCATATGAGATGGTTGGAGAAGGCTGACAATTGGCCATTGCTGACAGGCCAGTGGAGGCCTGGCCTATGTATGGCTTGTGCTCCTGTGTTACATGAGAGCCATGAACTTATTGTCACCTTGTAGTATGGGAGAGCCCAACTGATGAGTGTCACCATGAAGTACAGCTGAGCCTGAGAGTAAATGTTGTGGTGGGGAATGGTGTGGCTGTGGTTTGGATTGTCATTGTCAGTTACGAAGCAGGCTGGGGAGTGAATGTCATCATGGACTATGGGAGAGCCCAATAAATGAATGTCACCATAGCATACAGCTGAGCCCAAGAGTAGGAGTTACCATGGAGAATGGTTGAGCTGAGGTTAGAATTGTCATTGTGGGGTACAAGCCAGCTGTGGAATTACTGTCACTGTTGTTGGAGATGGTGCATTCTGTGCATTACTCTTCATGGAGATTTGTTCCCACAGTAGTGGTCTAACCCCCCAAGCTACTGACACTTGGTACCCCAGACTACTAGTGTAGCTTAACAATCTAATTTAGCCCCTGTGGCCTACCATTCCTTATCAGTGAGTGAATGCCCTGATGGCAGGGCCATTGGCTCCCCATCAGTCTGCCATTTCTGCTGGCCATTTTAGACACTCTGCCTTTGTGATGAAGGTGGTTTAGTATTTCTGCTGACTGTTTTAACTCTATCTACATTAGCCCAGCAGTTGATAGACTGGCCAGTTTCTGGGGCATAATGAGTTCTTCTTTGTCCAGAGGTGTGGGTCTGTCTTGGTTGTTTAAATAGCATGTGAGGGTGTGGTTGCTATGGGACATGGGAACTGGTTGTGCAAGTATGCTGGGGGGTGTGTGGTTTATAAGTACAGTATGATCTGATCTTGGTGTGAGTGAGTTGGGTGAGTGGGGGGAGTTTGGACATGATTGTTGGTTTAAGCTCAGTGGTGGGGGATGTGTAGGTAGCTCTGCTAGCTTGGTTGATGGACACCTGTGGTCCTGAGGTGTCTACTGGTATGTTTGCTGTCTTTGTTTGTTTTCTTATCTGTGCATAGTGTTATTCTTTGTTATGTTTGTTTGTGGATCTCACCAAATGTGTTTTGCAACCATTTGGTGGTTGATATGTATTTGAGGAGGTGTGATTGTACTTTTGGGTTAGTGAGAAGGTATGCCATGGAAGTGGCATCCCTCCCTAGCATCCCTTGCAGTATGTGTTGCTCTCTGATGTATCTAGCACATTGGAATAGATAGTGATGTATGTCTTCTTGGCTAGTTTTGCTGCACTGCAGACACATAGGAGTGTCACTGTGTCCTATGCAGTGAAGATGTTTGTTCAGGGGGATATGTCCCATGCATAGTTGGATGTATAGGCTAGTTTGCTTCTTGGGGAGGGAGGTGGTGAGTTTTGTGAATGAGGCATTTAGTAGTTGGGGATCTATGGCAGATATTCTGTTGTACCAGGGGGAATTCTTCCAGGTTCTGGCCCATAGGGTCTTGAGTTTTGCATTGTGGGTCTGTTTAAGGGCAGATATACTGAGGGGTAGCTGTTTTCTTAGTAATGGGGGTAGGTCCTCTGGTGGGCTAGCTGATTCTGCCCCTGTTGCCACTATCTTTGCCTCCCTGTCTGCCAGTTTATTGCCTTCAACTTCCATATGTCCTGCTATCCATCATATTGTAATGTTTTTTCTTGATAGTGATTCTTTGCTTAGGGCTTTGATGGTTGTGGACCTGGAATGTGTCAGTAGATAATGGCCTGGTCTTGATGATGGCTGCTCACTTGATCTTATTACTGCTTGGTTGTTGACTAATATGGTTGTCAGATACATGACCTCCATCCTGCTGTCAAGGAGGTGAGCCACCAGCAATAGAGCCACTGCCTTGGCTTCAAAGACCATATGTTGCAATGCATTTCCAAGGTGGTATCTCAGTGTAGTGATGTGTTGATAGTCCATGTAGAGGACTGCAGCCACTGTCACACACCTTGTTGATGAGTTGTGCACAATGCCCATGCCATGCAGATGAAGACTAAAGGCCTCATGTGTAGAAAGACTGCTGGACATGAGCAGTCATCCTTTGCACAAGAACAAGTTGTCAGTGCTAAGAGAAAAGAGGAAGCAAGTTAAGTGCACATTAAAAGTTTTTAGTGCCCATGTATGGCATTCCAGTTTTTGTTGTATCTCCACCATTTCCAAAGATATCAACTCTGTTCTCACACTCACTGAAAGTGCTCAGCCATGTGATTCTGCCTTCCAAATTTGGAGAGGATCCTCACACCCTACACATTTCTACAGCTGTCATAACCATGCCTTGACCCCAGCCAGACTTGGCCTCACATTCATCCAGTCCAGCCTCAGCCTCACCAATCCCATATCCCCAGATGTTCTAGTGCAGTAAACACTGCTTTGCAGTGCACATCACTTTGGCTGAGTTCTGCCCAGTCATGTCCCCAGTCCACCCTGTCCCAGTCTCCATTACCTTAGTCATACATTACTAATACTAGTCTTACCAATCACCTTAGCAATCTTTGCAAGACTGGCATTACTGGTCTCCATACTATAGTTACTTCCAGTAGATAAACCTGTAGATACCTGACCTGTACCCCCTCAGTCTGAAATCAAATAAGTTCTATCTGTAATTCTCAGCCTTGGACTCAGACTGTGACCCATGCAAGGGAATAGTGCTGCATCATCAGTCACTAAGTCCAATCAGTCCACCCCTTTGTATCTTTGTCTTTCCTCCTGATCCTGATCCCTCAGCCTTGTGCCCACTTCAGTCTCCAGTCTGGCCTCAACCTGGACAATGTTATGCCCAAGCCAAGTGACTTTGTCAAATGGACTAGTCACAAGTGGTGCAAGGGGGAGTCTACAGGCCAAACTTGTTGTTACCCCTATGGCTCAGTTATTGTGAAGGTCTGACAGAGGTTTGCTTCCACTGGTGAGTTCTTCTGAGATCATGGTGGGGAAGGAAACAAGGACAAAAGTGAAGATATAAGCTGAGTTGCAAGCTATTGAAAAACTGAGGATATGAGGTATGGTACAGCTGTATAAATACCTCAGGGCAAGAGTACCATACTGGTCATGCTGTCAAGGTGGTAAGTATCCACAGTTGTAAACAACGAAACAGAAAGGAGTCATACAGTGTCAAAGATGGGGGTAGACAAGGAAATGATGGCTATACCAGCTGCACCATCAATGTGCAGGAAGGAGCCTGACACTGGAGCAAGAAGTAAACAATCAAACAATACACATGAGTCAAAGACAAGGCATGAAATTAACTGTTCATCAGAGATGGGGGGGCTTGGTAACAGACTGCCCTGGGTGCACAGCATCAGTGGCTATTGGAAATACCACAACTGCTGGGGATCTGAAGGTTCCCTTGAGCATGGACACCCCCAGAATGATGATGGTGATTAGGGATGTGGTGAGGCATGTGACACACACAACTGTGAGAAGTCAAAAAAGGAAAGACCCCTGATGCAGGCATAACATCACCCCCCCTCTAAGGTCCTCAGACCCTTGAGGATGATGCAAGGGCATTAGCTGGGTGGGCAGATAGGGGTTGGTGAGTAGTATATGTGCAGGAGCAAGTTCAGGCAGTGACAAGTGATGGAGGTGATGGAGTTGGTGGTTCCTTGAGGGACAGTGTATATTTGGAACTGCATCTGTTGTGGCATGACCAATGTCCCAAGTAATGACACTGGAAACAGGCATGAGGGTGAAGAGGGTGTCTGTCCAGAACAGGAGACTGTCCTCCAAGGTAGAATTGAAGTTGATCCACAGGGACAGGGACAAAGGGAGTTGCAGGGAGAGGGTTGGTGGCATGGACAGTGTTAAAGTAGTATTTGTGCATTCCTGCCCACAATGCATCTTGTAACAGGACCTCCCAGGCTGAACTGTGAGTTCCAGTCCCAACATGATCACCAACCTCTTTATACAGCAACCCACTATCAACAAACTTGAGCTTGAGATTGTGCCATTCCTTTTCCTTCTCCTGTTCTGCAACTTCAGGCTTCCTTTGTTCTGTCATAACTGATGGTTCCTCTTGTTTAGGACATATGTGATCAAGAAGTTGAGAAGCAGGGGGTGTGAGGAAGTCTCCAACCTGTCAATCAAGAAGGTGATGATAGGCACCACTGGTAACAGCTTCTAAAACATCCAAGTAGCCATGTTCCAGCATACTGATCATAATCGCCTTGGACAATGGGGTGGTTCCACTAAGCTTTCAGGTGCATATCTTGCTGATGCATCAACTGATTATGTCTGATGCTCTGTAGACTTCAGACAGCAGCCCAAAATACTTAACCTGTTCTGGTGAGCACCCATCAATGCTGTCCCCTTTGGGGAAGATGTCAGGTGCCCTAACAATGTCCAGGTAGTCACTTGCTGTGACTGGTAGTTGCAGCTCATCATCCCTGGCAGTGGTGACAGTTGCAAGGAGATTGAGGGCTGTATGATGTGCACCATTGGAATAGGCTGTGAAGGTGGTGTGAATGTTGGGAGTCCTGGTAGCATTGGCAGCTGAGGTTGCAGCCCCTCTCTGACTGGCATCATGGTCAATGCTTTCCTTACCCTTTCCCTTTCCCTCAGGCTTACTGACCCCACATGGGGGTGGGGACATGGCAGACTGAGAAGCCCTGGTGTGGATGTGGTTGGAGAGGGCAGGTGACAGGGGGTGATGGCACACATAGCTGCAACACTGGGGATGAGGTGTCTGAGTCAGGAATGCCAGTGTAGGATGATGGGGGAGGGGATGATGTATAGATGACAATGGGGGGCATGAGTAACTTGGGCCAGTTGCTTGCAGAGTCATAAAAGGATTTGCAGGGGAGGTCAGCATAGTTGTTTTCTGTGTTAACAGAGTGGGGGAAGTCCATTTAACTTCTCAGGTGGCAAGCAAGCTTGTACTGGTTGAGTGCTTCTGAAGCATGGTCCTTTATATGTTCTTTGGGTTCCCAGGTATTTGATAAATGAGGGAATCCTTTCCACTTGACCAGGTACTTGTGCTGTCCTCAATGACCATCAGTTTTATGATTTATTATTGACTCCACCTCCCATTCAATTTCATCATCCACTAATTCAGGCAATGGTGCTACAGGTGCAGCTCCATAAGTATCATTTTTGGTAAACAGGAATATGCAAGAGGCATGAAACACTGGGTGGACCTTCCATGTTGATGGCAACTCCAACCAGAAGGCAACAGGTGACATGACCTGAGTCACTCTGAAAGGTCTGAGACATCAGGGCACAATCTTGTCACACTGGTTCTTGGTCCTAGGATGGCCAACTTCTAGGAGAACCTGATCTCTGACCTTCAGCAGTTCATAGGAACCTTTACTGCACAAATGCATTAAATCCTGTGCTTTCTTGTGCACAAGGATGGCAACATCTTGATTTGAGGCCAACCTTTCCAATCTTTCATCAACTGAAGGGACAGGAGTGAGATGCTTTTTGGGGTAAGGGGAAGAGTTGTAACTGAGCAGAAGTGAGAATGATGTCATCTTGTGCATGGAGTGGATCTGGGAGTTGTGAGCAAACTTGGCTGAAGGCAGCTTAGTGGACCAAGAATTTGGAGCCTCCACACAATACCACCACAAGTACCCTTCAACCTCCTGATTGACCCATTCACTTTCTCCATTGGTTTGCAGATGATACCCAGTAGAGAGCTTGGGGGTAACCCCTATTGCCTTGTATAACTCCTTCATGAAGGATGACACAAACTGGGGTCCTCAATCTGAGATTACCAACTCTGGGATACCATATCAGGAATAAATGAACTGATGGAAGAGATGGGCAATGCCAATGGAGTCAATTATTTTGTGACATGGAACAAACAAGGTGGCTTTAGTAAGGCCCTGATCAACAACCATGAGAATAGAATCATATTTTTGTTCTCCTAAGACAGGGAGATCCATAATAAGATCCATAGATATTTGTTGGAATGGGAACATGGTTTTGGGGGTTGTATGGGGAATGACAGGCAGAGTGGGGGGATGTGTGACAACCTTCATAGTTTGGCACAAAGGGCATCCTGCAACATAAGTTTTGATGTCTTTTCCCATACCTTCCCACCAGACTGTTATGCCTGAGCACAGTGACTTCTTCAAATGGAATAGGCACAAAGCACATGAGGGGGAGTCTATGGGCCAAACATGTTGTAACCCCTATGGCTCAGTTACTGCTGAGGTCTGGCAAAGGTTCACTCCTTCTGGCAAGTTCTTCTGAGATTGCACAGAGGAGGGGACAAGGATGATAGCAGAGGAAGTTAGCTGAGTTGCAAGCTATCAAAAAACTGAGGATACAAGGTAAAGTATGAGAACTTATATACCCCTAAGTATAAGTACCATACCAGTCACAACATGACACATCATGACACATATCTGCAGTAATCAACAGAACAATCAGACAAATACATAAGTCAGGATGAGTCATACAGTGTCATATGATGGGGGTAGGCAGGGTAATGATGGCTATACTGGCTGCACAATCAATGTGCAGCAAGGAGCCAGACACTGGAGCTATAGTACAACATCAGAGCAACATATACAAGTCATTGGAACAAGAAAGAGACAAGTCATCCATCAGAGAGGGTGGTGGAATACCAGATCAAAGGGGAGGCATGGTCTTGACAGGTATTGGAAATACCTTGACAGCTGGAGATCCAAACAAGCCTTGCAGCATATGGGGCATAGACAGTGATGGGGGGGGGATGAAGAGGTCATCCTGGTCAGCTGCAGGGTCGTAAATGGATTCTGCAAGGGGGAGATTGGTGTAATCATTTTCGGTGTTGACAGAGCAAGGGGAGTCCATTAGTTTCAAAGATGGCAGGCAAGTTTGTACTGAGAGAGGGCTTCTGTGGTGTCACACACCAAAGGTGTTTGGTGAGGTGGACATGGATACAGCTGATGAATGGAGATGAAGACCATAGCCCTCATGTGAAGAAGGACAGCCAGAAATGTTGGCAGTCATCCCTTGCACAAGAACAAGTCATCAGTGCCAGAGAAAAAGAAAGGGAGTGAGTTAAGCACTGGCTAAAATTCTTAAGTGCCCACTGTACAGCATTCTGGTTTTTGACATATCTCCACTGTTTCTGCAGATACAGAGACCATTCCCACACTCACTTGTAGTGCTCAGCCACATGATCTTACCTTCCAAAATTGGAAAGGATTTGCACACTCTGCACATTTCTACAGCACTCCCTCCAAAAGATGCTCATTTTGCTTGTCCCCTTTGCTAGGGACCATGGCTACATATATCTACCAGGAGTTCCTACCAGCTTCCATCCTGAAGCATCCTGGTACATCCCACCCTTGTCTGTGCCCTCTCAGCCCATCCAGCTTGGACAGCATGTTCTTTTTGTCAGTATGACCTCTAGAAGGATGTTCTTTGGTCACCTCAGGTCTGTCATTTGCTTGGAAAGGTCTTATGTGGTTGTTTCAGTCTCTCCAGTCCAAGAAGCATATGGATCCTTCCTCCCTGCTCCCTGCAATGTTTTCATACCAGTCTCATCCATCATTCTTCCAAGATTGTGACAGCTACAGTATAATCTACTGTTCCCCACTCTCCCTGATCACATCCATGATGAGTATGATGCACATCTTGCCTCCTTGTTGCAAGATACAGCAGAAGACACTCCCCCTTCATCCTCTCTTCCAACAGAGCCTCATTCATGAAGTTTTTATTTGCTTCACTGAGAGGATGGTTTGGGGGGGAAAGTTGCAATCCCCTATGCTCCTGTCACCCCACAGACCCCCAAAGCTTGACCCCTGTTGACATCTGACTCACCCTGTCCACTTTTGGATGTACTATATTGGCATCAGATCAGTGCTGCCTCTCTGTCATCCCACCTTGGCCTAGAAGTGATCTCTTTGAGATGTGACATGCACAGCCTCCCCCTAATGTGATTCCAGTGCGCTTTCCCAGTTCCTGACATCACTTGACTCATACTTTGACATTCTGACTGTCTTTGACTCACCTATTGCCAATACTTACCAATCTTTTGACTTTGCTTACTGATTCTTTGCTTTTTGGCTTGCTAATCCTTACCAATGCTTACCAATGCTTTCCAAGACAATTACCCATCGCTTACATTCCTTACTCATCAGTTACCAATCACTTACCAAGTGTTTGCACCTTGTTTTCCAAGGGCAACACCCCTGTACTGTATATAAATCACTGTACTTAGATAGCAAAAAAAAAAAGGATGTCAGAGAGCCCCTCTTGCTGGCATTTTATCATCACTCAGTAATTCATTCAGCAGCTTCAATAGTTGAGACTTTATTAAGGGTCTAACTATCATCTACTTTGCTTATCCTTGTCTATCATCAATATACTTTGCTCCAAGCCCTCCCTGAGCTCAGTGCAGCTTAGGACATTGAATTAAGTTGTCATCCATCCTTCTGTAGGCTGACAGCAGTCTACCCTATCGCATTCTCTTGCATTCCTGCTTCTTCTTCATGAGGAGCACCCCCAACCCTCAGCACTTGTCTTTGAGTGTTGTAGCTTGCAAAAACCCTCCCAAAGAACAGGTTCTACCATCTAGGTACTGCATAGGCACACCACCACTCACTCTTTTTGTCTTTTGTGTTGGTTTTGGTTGGTTTTCACCACTGAACCACACTTTGACTCACACCAGGCACTCAAGGCCTTCTGACCCTACCTCCTCTCCCCTGTTGAACTGACTGTGGTCTTTACCAACCACAAGAACTTGGAATATTACTGCAAGCCTCAACAGCTCACCCCTCAGCAGGCCTGCTGGGCCACTACTATCCAGTCCTATCCTATCTGGTTCTCCTGGCAGGCTGGCCACCTACAGGTGCTGGCCAACACTCTTTCTCACAAAGGCACCCTTGAGGAGCCTGCCCCCATTGCCATGGTCCTCCCCCCAGCCCTTTGGCTTTCAGAGGGGGTGGATTCCCAAATTTTCCTTGTTTCACCCTCTTTTTCCATAACAAAAATACAAAAACAATTGAAAATCAACTGTCTTGCCTGCATAGGACATCTACCTGCTTGGATACAATGCTCTAAGTCTAACTCAAAGCTGTATTCTTGCCTGTCTGAGGAAAAATCAAAGGAGAATAGGCTGCCTGACACTCGCCCTTTGAGGAAACCTGTAAAAGGAGCATGGGGAGTTTACACTATATCTGTGGACCTGTATGAGCATGTCAAAAACGATATGCCAAGGGACTCTACAGGCCCAGAACCCAAGGATAATGTCACTATCATGGAAGATGGAACAAAACAGTTCAGAACTACATGACTCTACAATCCCCCCGAAGATTGCTGCCATTGCATGCACTCGTATCATGATCATGAGTCTGCAGGCCACCCTGGACAAAAAGTGGTGTTTGCAAAGATGTGAAAGGAAGTATGGTGGGAAGGTATGGGAAAGGATATACAAGCTTACATGGCGGGGTGCCCAACATGCCAGACTACCAAGGTAGTGACTCATCCACCAACACTGCCCATCATCCCTCATGATATGCCCAAAACCACATTTCCATTCCAGCAAATATCTATGGATCTCATCATGGATCTCCCAGTTTCAGGAGAACAAAAATATGACTCTATTTTCACAGTCATCGATCAGGGGCTGTCTAAAGCCACCCTGTTTGTTCCATGTCACAAAACTGTTGACTCCATCGGGATTGCCCAGCTGTTTCATCAATTCATCTATTCCTGTTTCGGTGTCCCTGAATCAGTAATCTCAGATCACAGACTGCAGTTCACTTCTTCATTCATGAAGGAGCTCTATAAGGCGATAGGGGTAAAAACCAAACTTTTGACAGGTTACCACCCACAAACTAATGGAGAAAGCAAACACATCAACCAGGAAGTGGAGGGATACCTTTGGCTGTACTGCACCAAATCACCAAACTTGTGGGCTGCCAAGTTACCATCTGCAGAGTTTGCCCATAACTCCCATGTCCACTCCATCCATCAAATGACACCATTTTCATTGCTCTTGGGTTATGACCTGTCCCCCTATCCAGAAGTTCAGCTAACCATGGTACCCTTTGTGGATGAAAGGTTAGAAAGGCTGGCCTTGAATCGAGATGTCACCATTCTCATGCACAAGAAAGCACAGGATCTGATGCATTTGCACTCAAAAGGGTCCTATGTGTTGCCCAAAGTTGGAGATCTGGTGCTCCTTGATACTGGGCATCTTTGCATCAAAAACCAGTGTGACAAGATTGCGCCCAGAAGGCTCAGACCTTTCAAGGTGACTCAAGCCGTTTCACCAGTTGTGTTCCAACTGGACCTACCCCCAACTTGGAAGGTTCACCCTGTGTTCCATGCCTCTTGAATCTACCCTTATACAGAAAATGACACCTACAGGAAAGCTCTGCCTGCACCACTACCAGAGCTTGTGGATGATGAAATTGAGTGGGAGGTCAAGTCAATAATCAATCACAAGGTTGATGGGCACAGAGGTAAGAGGCAGTACCTGGGCAAGTGGAAAGGGTTTCCCCATTTGTCAAACACCTGGGAACCTGAAGAACATATAAAAGACCATGCCACTGTGAGTCAAAGTGTGGTTCAGTGGTGAAAACCAACCAAAACCAACACAAAAGACAAAAAGAGTGAGTGGTGGTGTGCCTATGCAGTACCTAGATGGTAGAACCTGTTCTTTGGGAGGGTTTTTGCAAGCTACAACACTCAAAGACAAGTGCTGAGGGTTGGGGGTGCTCCTGATGAAGAAGAAGCAGGAATGCAAGAGAATGCGATAGGGTAGACTGCTGTCAGCCTACAGAAGGATGGATGACAACTTAATTCAATGTCCTAAGCTGCACTGAGCTCAGGGAGGGCTTGGAGCAAAGTATATTGATGATAGACAAGGATAAGCAAAGTAGATGATAGTTAGACCCTTAATAAAGTCTCAACTATTGAAGCTGCTGAATGAATTACTGAGTGATGATAAAATGCCAGCAAGAGGGGCTCTCTGACATCCTTTTTTTTTTTGCTATCTAAGTACAGTGATTTATATACAGTACAGGGGTGTTGCCCTTGGAAAACAAGGTGCAAACACTTGGTAAGTGATTGGTAACTGATGAGTAAGGAATGTAAGCAATGGGTAATTGTCTTGGAAAGCATTGGTAAGCATTGGTAAGGATTAGCAAGCCAAAAAGCAAAGAATCAGTAAGCAAAGTCAAAAGATTGGTAAGTATTGGCAATAGGTGAGTCAAAGACAGTCAGAATGTCAAAGTATGAGTCAAGTGATGTCAGGAACTGGGAAAGCGCACTGGAATCACATTAGGGGGAGGCTGTGCATGTCACATCTCAAAGAGATCACTTCTAGGCCAAGGTGGGATGACAGAGAGGCAGCACTGATCTGATGCCAATATAGTACATCCAAAAGTGGACAGGGTGAGTCAGATGTCAACAGGGGTCAAGCTTTGGGGGTCTGTGGGGTGACAGGAGCATAGGGGATTGCAACTTTCCCCCCCAAACCATCCTCTCAGTGAAGCAAATAAAAACTTCATGAATGAGGCTCTGTTGGAAGAGAGGATGAAGGGGGAGTGTCTTCTGCTGTATCTTGCAACAAGGAGGCAAGATGTGCATCATACTCATCATGGATGTGATCAGGGAGAGTGGGGAACAGTAGATTATACTGTAGCTGTCACAATCTTGGAAGAATGATGGATGAGACTGGTATGAAAACATTGCAGGGAGCAGGGAGGAAGGATCCATATGCTTCTTGGACTGGAGAGACTGAAACAACCATCCTTCTAGAGGTCATACTGACAAAAAGAACATGCTGTCCAAGCTGGATGGGCTGAGAGGGCACAGACGAGGGTGGGATGTACCAGGATGCTTCAGGATGGAAGCTGGTAGGAACTCCTGGTAGATATATGTAGCCATGGTCCCTAGCAAAGGGGACAAGCAAAATGAGCATCTTTTGGAGGGAGTGCTGTAGAAATGTGCAGAGTGTGCAAATCCTTTCCAATTTTGGAAGGTAAGATCATGTGGCTGAGCACTACAAGTGAGTGTGGGAATGGTCTCTGTATCTGCAGAAACAGTGGAGATATGTCAAAAACCAGAATGCTGTACATGGGCACTTAAGAATTTTAGCCAGTGCTTAACTCACTCCCTTTCTTTTTCTCTGGCACTGATGACTTGTTCTTGTGCAAGGGATGACTGCCAACATTTCTGGCTGTCCTTCTTCACATGAGGGCTATGGTCTTCATCTCCATTCATCAGCTGTATCCATGTCCACCTCACCAAACACCTTTGGTGTGTGACATTGTTCCAAGACATGATCGCTGAAGGATGGTTGACCATCTATATGGATGATCTCCTCATCTTTTCTACTGACCCCAAAGAACACAAATGAAGAACTCACTGAGTTCTTGAACAGATGAAAGAGTTGTCACTTCCTCTCAAGTTAGAAAAGTGTCACTTTGATCTAACCAAGGTTGAATACCTTGGAATGATCATCAAGGAAAATACCATTGCCATGGACCCTGTTAAGGTCCAAGGTATTGCTGAATGGCCCATCCCAAAAAAGGTCAAGGATGTGTGATCCTTTTTAGGATTCACAAACTTCTACAGAAGATTTGTTCTGTATTACTTGGACATCACTTGCCCCCTGATCGACCTTACCAAGAAAACCATCCCCTGGGAATGGTCAAAGAAATGCCAAACTGCTTTTGATATTCTAAAACAAGTCTTCATGGCACAACCAACCCTCAGAATGCCTGATACTTCCCACCTGTTTGCTATAACCACTGATGCATCCAAGTATGTGACTGGAGGTGTTCTCCTCCAGGAGGATTCAAATGGGCAATGGCAACCCTGTGCCTTCCTCTCCCAGTCATTTAACCCTGCTGAAAGAAATTATGACATCTATGACAGAGAACTGTTAGGGGGTTATTCAAGGATTGAAAGCTTGGAGACACTATCTCCATGGCTCCCCATTTCCAGTCAAGGTGTTCACTGACCATAAGAACTTGACCTACTTCAAAGCACCTCAGAACTTGAACCATCACCAGGCATGCTGGCTACTTGACCTTGCAGACTTCGATCTGCAACTTGAACACGTCCCAGGCAAAGACCTGGCTGCCCCTGATGCATTATCACACTGACCTGACCATATTCCTGATGATGATGATGATGATGATGATGAAGACAACAAAGGAGTTACCCTCCTTCCTCAGACACTGTTTGTCAACCTCATCAACATGAACCTCACTGAGAAGGTGGAAACTTCTTCCATGAAAGATCCTGTGGTCCAAACTGCACTCCATGCAATAGAAAATGTCGATATGCCACTCCCATTCAAATCCCACCTGTCTGACTGGTGATTTGATAATGGAGTGTTACTCTACAAAAATTGGGTCTATATCCCAGATGACTTGTCCCTCCACCAAACCATGGTGTCCAACCACCATGATCACCCTTCCACCAGACACCCTGGTGTCCTGAAAACCCACCAGCTCATCTCATCTGAGTTCTGGTGGCAAGGACTTGCTTCCTTTGTCCACAAGTACATTGAAGGCTGTGCCATGTGCCAGCAAAACAAGGTTAACACCCACCCAATGACACTGCCCCTTACACCCATACCCTCAACCTCAACTCACCCCTTCCAACAGCTCTCTTGTGATCTGATCACCGACCTTCCCCTTTCACAAGGCTATGACTCTCTCTTGGTTGTGGTAGACCATGGGCTTACAAAGGGGGTAATTTTAACACCCATGAAGAAAACCACCTCCACTGCTGATATTGCAGCCCTCTTTTTCAAGAAGGTCTACTCCTGTTTTGGGCTGTACAACAAAATTATATCAGATAGAGGACCTCAGTTCACTTCTGCCTTTGCAAGAGAACTTGCTTCCCTCCTTGGGTATTCCCTCACCTTGTCCACAGTGTATCACCCTCAGACTGATGGAGAAACAGAACATGTCAATCAAGAGGTGGAAACCTATCTCCATATATTTTGCCAGAATGACCCCACTTCATGGGTAAACAACCTCCCCATGGCAGGAAATCCCTTCCATCCCTTCTTGTGGAAACACACCTTCCTGCTGCTGAGTCTAGACTTGAAGAACTTCAAAAAGCTAGAAAGGAGGCCCTAGTGGCACACAATCTAGCCAGAAATGTAATGAAGAATCGCTTGTCATGACCCTTCTCCCCATTCCAGAAAGGAGATAAGGTCTGGCTTGAAGCTCAGAACTTAAAATGTTCCTATGAAAATAGAAAGATTTCTCCTAAAAGAGAAGGACCCTTTGTCATTTCAGAGGTCTTATCTCTGATCACCTACCACCTTGCAGTTCCTGCATGATGGAAGATACATCACATCTTCCATGCTTCTCTTTTATTGCCCTATCGCAAAAATGACATTCACAGACCAAACTTCCCAGCTCCACCCCCTGATCTGATTAATGAAGAAGATGAATACAAGGTAGAGGTGATAGTTGGCCATAAGAGATCCAGCTGTGGACATGCCTTTTTAATCAAGTGGAAGGGTTACCCTTCTCCCAAAAACTCATGGCAGAAAGAGGCACACCTTGAACACATGGATGATATGCTCTCTGCTTATAAAAAACAGTTTCCCAGAGACTTCCCTCCCCAGAAACAACCCACTTGACAGACTACTCAGTACTGTCAGAAGACTCTCTGTCAAAATGCCTCCTCATTGTTACACTTACCCTCAGTGAACCCTCCCACCATCACACTCCATTCACTCATTGGCAATGACAGCCTGCCAGCAATCAAATGATCGCCTCTTACTGACTCTTCATCGCTGATCCTGCTGTTGTGGGCACTGTCTATCACAAGGTTGATGAGAACTCTCCTCTTGACCTCATATACCACACTACCATCCAAGCCCTTCAGCTTGAGGAACTGTCCAGATATGTAAATCGACAGAACCCCCTTCTGTCCCCCACCCACACCATTCTCAATGAAGTCACCTATGAGCAAGTTCCCTTGCTCCTTTGACTCTTTGATATCTTAGGGGGAGCCAATCTTATTTACAACAGTCCATCAGTATCTGACATTAATTGCCCCTCCCCCTCCTGGGTCTAGAAGACCTTCAACTGCAACCTCCCCTCTAGTTTCCTCCATGTTGTCCTCCCCTCCTGTGTCATCACCATTGTCCTCTCATTCCTCCCACTCATCTCACTCTCTCCAAAGAGCTGATCAACCTCATGCCTGTTGCCTGTCAGGCATTAACCCACAACCCTGTGAGTCTCATGACTCCCTGTCTGAAGTAGACCCTGAGACTGCTTTTGGTGTCTCCAGAGCTGAGCTCAACTACACTCTGAACATTGTCGAGACTCTTACCCAACTACCCCCATCCCCAGTTTTGAATGCTATGACTGAGGTGGATTGTCCTCTCACCCCTTCTGATCCATGTTACTGACAAGCATGCTATGTTTGTCATCATCTAGGACACATTTGTGTCAACTGTGGACTCTACAAATGTCCACTTTGTTGCTACTACTTGCCCAGGGACATACTCAGGCCCAATGCCCATCTTTGCACCCTCAACACAACTTACAAGAAAGAATTTCCACTCCAGAAGTGGTAGATGATTGTACCCTCATCAGGAGTGAGGATGACAATTTGTATGATAACAACTTCGACTTTGACAACTCTGCCATCAGCAATATGACTGGAGAACCTTACAGAGAGTAAATTGAAGTCAGAGACTTCAAGGCTTAACAGGGGGGTAATGTTACATTTTACCCCTGTTCTCTCTTTTCTCTTCACATTTACCTTGTGTTTGATCCATTGGACTATCTTTCCTTTTCAAGCTGTCTTCTCATTGATCCAATGGCTCTCTATTTCCACCATTAGTGTTATCTTCTTGTTACATGTGTAGAATGCATGTTGTCATTGTTCAACCAATGGCATAGTTACCTCACTACATGCAGACACCTCATGGTCTGTCTCTTGTACAGTATTTAGTCTGTCAGCTCAAATCCTGGAAACCCAGACTTGAGCTGCTCAATCATATGCAGTGTTCTCAGAACTTTGCCCTCAGTGTCCCTAACCAGGACCACTCTTACCAGCATTGTCCCAAATCCTCTGTCGTTTACAGAGGTTACTGCAGCTGTTTGCTCAGTAGCAACCATAGTCTGCATTTGAGCTCTCCCTACATCTTGACTTCAGTTGAGTGTAACACACATAAGACCTTTCTAACTGAGTGACAGAGCTGAGGGACCAAAGAATGTCCTTCTGGAAGTCATACTGACAAGGAGAACACACTGACCAAGCTGCATGGGATGAGATGGGGCTGACAATGATGGGATGAACCAGGGGGCTTCAGGATGGAAGCTGGTGGGAATGCCTGGCAGACATACATAGCCACTGTCTCTGGCAAATGAGACAAGTGAGATGATTGATGAAGAGGTGGCCATGATTGATGGACTTAGTGAAATGAGCATCTGATGGATGGAGTGCTGTAGAAATGCATAGGGTGTGAGGATCCTCTCCAAATTTGGAAGGCAGAACTGTGTGGCTGAGCACTTTAAGTGAGTGTGAGCATGGAGTCGATATCTTTGGAAATGGTGGAGATATGATGAAAACTGGAATGCCATACATGGGTGCTAAAAACCTTTAATGCATGCTTAGCTCACTTCCTCTTTTCTCTTTAGCACTGACAACTCATTCTTGTGTGAAGGATGACTGTTAACATCCAGTAGTCTTTCTATGCATGAGGCCTTTAGTCTTCATCTGCATGGCATGGACATTGCATGCAACTCATCAACAAGTTGAGCAGAGTCAGCTGTAACCATGTCCACAACACCTTTGGTGTGTGACACTGCCCTATGTTTACACAGGAGCAACTCATGTCATCCCTCCTTACCACTACCCTCATGGCACCTGTGCTCCATGCCACCATGGTCTTTGATGTTGAGTGCTTGCACTCCAACATCATCTCCACCCTACCATCTGACCCTGTCTCTGCCGGCCACCTCCCAACTCCAATTAAGCCTCTGTGGTCCCTAGACTCTGATGGTCTACTCCACCCCAACAGTTGCATCTTTTTCCCTGACATTGATGATCTCCACCTTTGAGCACTTCAGTTCAAGCATGACCATCCTCTAGCAGGCCATTTTGGGCAAAACTGCACCCTAGAACTTGTCTGCAGGGACTACATGTGGCCTAACCTCTGCTTTGATGTGAAAGAATATGTCAGGTCCTGCACTACCTGTAGATGGAGCAAAACTCCATGTCACCACCCCTATGGTCTGCTGAAGCAACTCCCCATCCCAGAGAGACCTTGGAACTCCATCTCCATGGATTTCATTGAACACCTCCCCAACTCTGATGGTTACTCTGCCATCCTCATAGTGGTGGACTGCCTCTTGAAGCAAGCAGTGTTCATTCCCACTCATGACTCTGTCACCTCCACTGAACTTGCTAAGCTCTTCCTTACCCATGTCTTCTCCAAGCTTGGAGTACCTGCTAATGTCACCTCTGATGGAGGTCCTGAGTTCATCTCACACTTCTTCCACTCTCTAGGAAAGGCCCTTGATATGCATCTTCACTTCACTTTGGGTTACCACCCAGAAGGCAATGGCCAGACTGAGTGAACAAACCAGACCCTTAAGCAGTACCTTCATGTCTACTGTAACTACCAACAAGACAATTGGGCTGAGCTGTTACCTCTAGTGGAGTTCACTTTCAACAATGCACCAAGTGCAACTACTGGAGTTTCTCCCTTCTTTGCTAACAAAGGATACCATCCAAACCTGTCTGTGGTCCCTGACCAAGACTTCACCTCTCTGAGGGCTCACAACTATGTCATCAAGCTCTCTGCCCTTCATGACTTCCTCCACTCTGAAATGTCCACTGCTCAGCAGCACTATCAGGGTCCAGCAGATGCCAAATGCATACCTCCACCTGAGTTCAAGGTCAGAGAACAGGCCTATGTCAAAGCCAAGTACTTCTGCTCCACTTGTCCTTCGGAAAAACTCTCCAAAAAGTACTTAGGTTCATTCACCATCTTGGCCAGGCCAGGCATGCACTCCATCACCCTTAAGTTTCCTGACTCTATGCACTCAGTACATCTGGTCTTCCATGTCTCACAACTGGAAGCCACAGCAGCTAACCCTTTCCCAAACCAACAACAACCTCCACCTCTGCCAGTGGATGTCAATGGTGACCTTGAGAGTACAAAGTGTCAGAGATACTCAACTCTAAGGTGGACTGCCATCACCACTGCTGCCAACTCTTGTATCTAGTCTGCTGGGCTGGTTACAAGAACACTGATGAGGAAACCTCTTGGTTGCTTGCAACTGAGCTAGATCATGCTTCTGACATAGTCTCTGCTTTCCATGAATGTTATCCACACAAACCTGGCCCATACCAACCTCCACCATAATACTCCACCCACATAACCTTCCTCTGCAGGCCAACTCCACCCCTTGCTGAATTACCTTAAGTACTTTAGAATTCTCTCTGCTTATCCATCTCACTTCTCAGAACCACAAATAAAACCACAAGTCTATTTTGTAGTAGTACAAAAAATATACAAACTAAAAACAAAAGACACCAAAAAAAAAAAAAATCTACACTACTCTTCCATCACTTGCTCTCTGCCACCCTCCTGCTCTTCTCTGCCTTCCTGCTCTCCCCTGAGTTTTTCCTCTTCCTTGTTATCCCCCTCTACACCTTCATCTGCTTCCTCATGCTGGTCCTCTGCTGCCTCTGACTGAGGCCTCTTCCAACTGCTGCCTGCATGCTTGAGCTCAGCCATCCTGGCCTCACATGCATCCTCCCTCCTCCTCATCTCCACCCACTCTGCCCAGGCATGGTACAGCACCCACTAATCAGCTGTCCACTCTGCAGCCACCACTGTCTGCTCCACTGCCTCTGCCATCCTCTCAAAGGCCAGTACAGTGGTCTCATGCACTTCAAGCCTGCCTCTCCATGGCCTGCAACTGTTGCTCCCACTCCCACTCCACCCACCACATGTGGACTCCTGCACCTGAGGGACCCTCAAGCAGTGTTGCTGGTTTGTCTTCCTCTCCACCTGCCTCCCACTTGTCATCCACCTCTTCCATCTCCATTGCTCTCTCCTTCCCCTTCCCTCATGGTCTCTTCTTCTTCTCCCCTTGGGAGCTTCCTGTCCCCACTCTCTTCTGTGATGGTCCTGCCACTGTGTCCTCCCTTGTCCAGCTACACACCTTCTTCTTCTTGTGGCAGGGCATGCAGGCCCTGGTCTTGCCTTTCCCAGGCTTGCACCATCCTGCTGTCAGACTTGCTACACAGCAAGCACAGGGGGGCCTCCTGGTCATGGTGACTTCCACAGAGGTCCCAGGGACCCTCTGGGCAGTGTTGATGTTGTACACCATGCCATATAGTCTAAGAAAGTAAAACTGCAAGTCAGCTCCACCTGGCTCACAGTACTCTGCCACTTACCTTTGTGTGGCCTCATCCTGCCTGGCTGGAGCCCTCTCCTCAGAGGCCCTCTGCCTCTGCCTTTCTGCCTCCTCCTCTGCTACCTTCTTCCTTTGAGCCTCCTCCTCCTCCTCTGCTCCACCTCCAAGCACTCCTCCTCCACCTTCCACCTCTTGGCCTCCTTGTGCTTGGCCTTGCACTCTCTCTCTCTCTGCTCAATCTCCTCACATTGGCATGCCTTCTCCACAGACTTCTCCTACTCAGTGTCAGTGGAGTTGTTGGTGAGGATGACCAGTTCTTCATCTGTGACTTGGGAATAGTCATGGACATGGCTGGGGGTTGGCTGGGGGTTTTGCTCTGGTGCTGGGAGGACATATGATGGGGGGAAAGGATGAAGGTTCAGTACCCTAACATGTGTTTTTAAGCAGTTCTTCAGACTCCAACAGAGCTCTGCCATGGCTGAAGCCATTATCCTCAAGGCATCAAAATAATTTCAAATGATCAACTCATGTTGATCTCATTCCATACATGTGGCCTTCAAGGGTTCAGGCCCTAAGGGGGGGCACTGTCATGACCATGCATTCATCCTAGGTCCTCACTCACTCTGCACCCCTTTCCACCAGTCATTCACTCACTCCACATCAACTCTGCCTGCCTCCTGACATTTATGAGTCATCTCTGCTCCAACTACTGATGGACTTGTACTGCTCTCCTACTGGACTGTGCAGACTGTTCTCTGAGGAGTCATGTGACTACCCTTTGGACTTCTCCCTGACAGCATGCAGTCAGGTACTCTGCAGCATGCACACTGTATGGTCCAGTGCCTGGACTGTTTCCTTTTTGGGATGTTCTATGTTACCTGTTTGTATGTCCTCTGTCTACCCTTCATTCATTGTCTAGGAAGTTTTACTTGAAATTTTATGAGTCTCTGTATGTCAGTTCCAATTCTGGTTACTGTACCTCCATAGTAGTATAAAAGCATGTATTGTACTCCAATGTTCTTCAGTATGAATATCAACTTAGTTCCTACTCCCTCTGTCTCTGTCTTCTGCCTGTCAGAGTTACCTCCAACTTTCTGTCTGTACTCTCCCTCTGAAATATGAGGGCTGAGATCATGCAAGGGGGTAGTGCATGAGCTAAACCTGATGCCCTCACTCTGCTCTGCCCTTACCTCAGCAGACTTTGTTCCTGCCAACACTCTGCCAGTCAGAGTTTGGTTCTTTTCTGTTGGACTTGCTTCCAAACCTCTCCCCAGACCTTGTCTAGCATCAGAGTTGGTCAGAGTAGGCCCAGACTTGACACTGTCCTTGTGTGGTCATAGTCCATCAAGGCCCCAATAGAGGCTGTCTCTGAGTAACTAGTTAGTGATTTCAGGGGAGGTGAGGGAGACTAGTGCATGTGCTACTTGTTGATTGGGGGAGCATTTGGCTGGGTCTTTGATCCATTTGATTTGTGTGATTGACTTGTGTGGGATGTTGTTCTCACTTTCCATATCACAGAGGGTGTCTGGGAGATCTGTGTTGGTCGAGATAGGGAGAAATGGGATAACTATGTTGTAGTGACAGTTTTTATTGTGACCTTGCCACCTAGTTTTGTGAGGACAGCTGCTTTGTTGATGGGCTCCTTGATCCACACTATGGCTTTGCAGGTGTTTAGCTCTAAAAGTATACTGTTGTTGTGTAGTTGCATGATCAACTTGAGCTGTAGATCAGGGCTGTTGGCTTCTTCCACTGCCTCCAGGGCCAGTTTGATTGCTTCTATAATGGACTCCCTTGATGATGAGTCATCGAGGATGGGGTGGTTACTGTTGGGGTCAATCAGTAATTGTCTTTCTTTTATTGCAGCATGGGCCTTAGCATATTCCAGTGATAGGTGCTTGCCCAGTAGGATCTGGTTGGAGTTGGTTGCTGTCATTGCTAGAGTGTCTCTGTAAGGTGTATGGGTTATGGTGGGTGGCATGTAGTTTTTTAGCAGGTTTTTCATGTCTTCCATTGTCATCTTCATCATACTTATGTCTGTGATTATGTTCTGGACTTCCCCTTCTAGTTGATTAGTGTCTGTGCTATTGGTTGTGTTGGCAATTGAATCTATTCTTTGAGCATAATTGTCATTCAGTGAGGTTGCACTCTTGTTGACTTTTTCTAGTTTTTCAGTGGTTGATAGTATCTTGGTGATCTGGGGGGAGATGGTGGTGACTACTGAGTTGACAGTTTCAGCCATTGCCAATGCTGCTAATTCCCTGACCAAGTATGCTGTGGCTCTGATGGCTGATCCTAGCATGTTATTTACTCCTTTAGTTTGCAATATGTAGAATAGTGCATGCAAGATATGTTTCAGTGTGGTCAGTTCACCTTGGACTCTGTATAGCTGGTCTAGGTATGCTCTGTCCAAGTCAGTGTTTCTTATCTCAGCTTCCAGATTGTTGACAATTTTGTCTAATGAGAAGCCACCACTTCTAGTGAACTTGCCAACTAAGCCAGGGCCTGATATATGAGGTGCTTGCAGGGGTCCTGGCATGGCATGTGAATTTGACCTCAAGGACATTCATCCTACTGAGGTCATGCAGCAGGGAATGTGAGGTGTTGGGGGTGTTGGGTATGGTTATTGTACTGGGTTGTGATTCTGGGGATTGGTGGGTTTGTTTGTTTTTCATTGCTTTGTCTGCAATGGGCTCTACTTGTTACTTTTCCTAGCTGGTGTGACAAGTCCTGAAAAGTTTTTTCAGGGTCCTAGTCAGGATGCCAGGTGGAGTGGAGTCAAGGAGTGTTAGAGCAACCAGTTAACACCTAGGAGGTCACTGGTTCGATCCCGGTTCTGGTCACATTTTCATCAACTGTGGGGTACAGGTGCTCCACAGGGTAGCTGTGGCCACTGCAATATGAGTAGTCCCAGGTAAGCCCAGAGTTAGGTGTCCCTGGAAGGTATGGATGGGTTCAACCCCTGAGTTCACCCCCAGCAACCATGTCATGCAAGCTGGCCCATCACCAATGGCATGCAGACTGGCATGGAACCAGTGGCATGCAAGCTGTGCTGGGACCAATGGCATGCAAGTGGTCCTGGCAACAATACCATGTGGATGGTCCCAGAAGTAAAGTAATACCAGCCATCTGGGGGTTAGACTCATGCAGGCCAGGATGGAACCAATGGCATGCAAGCCATTCAGGCCAGCAGGGCACCAATGGCATCCAAGCTGGCACTGACACCAATGATATGCAGGCCAGCAGAGCACCAATGGCATGCAAACTGACACTGGCACCAATGGTGTGCAAGTCTGGCACAGTGACCATACAATGAGTACAGTCCTGGAAATAATGTCATACCAGCCATCCAGGGCTCAATGGCATACAGGCTGTGCAAGTGACAGTGACATGCAAGCCATGCCAGCACCAATGACATGCAAGGTGGCACAGTGACAACACCATGTGGTTCATGGAGGAAATAATATTATACCAGCTATTCTAGGTCCAATACCATGCAAGCTGGCCCAACACCAATGCCATACATAGAACAGTGAATGATGAGTGATGGAATGGGGGTGGTGGTTATGTGCAAATTCTGCCATTGGGAGGTTATCCACCCAGAGAGTGGGGTTGTTTTGGCAAAAGATGCAGAGGTATGTTTCAACCTCCTGGTTGACACATTCCATTTCACCATGGGTCTGAGGGTGTTATGCTGTCAAAAGGGCAAGGGAGTATCCAAAAAGGGATGTGAGTTCTTTTGCAAATGTTGAGGTGAACTGAGGGCCTCAATCAGAAATGATTTTGTCATACAACCCAAAGTGGGAGTAGACTTTCTTGAAAAATAGGGCTGCAATGTTGGCAGTGGAGATGGTTTTCTTCATTGGTGCTAAAATTACCCCCTTTGTAAGCCCATGGTCTACCATGACCAAGAGGGAATCATAACCCTTGAAAGGGGTAGATTGGTAACCAGATCACAGGAGATCTGTTGGAAAGGGCAGGTTGAGGCCAAGGGGATGGGCATAAGGGGTGGGGTTGTCAGATGGGTGTTTACTTTGTTTTGTTGGCATGTAGCACAGCCTTCAACATATTTTTGGACAAAAGAGGTGAGTCCTGGCCACCAAAACTTGGAAGAGATGAGTTGTTGGGTTTTCAAGATGCCAGGGTGTCCTGCAGAGGGATGATCATGGTGACTGGACACAATGGTCTGTTGGAGGGAGGGGTCATTGGGGATATACACCCAGTCCTTATAAAGTAGCACTCCATTGTCAAATCTCCAATCAGAGAGATGAGATTTGAATGGAAGTGGCATATCAACATTTTCAATGGCTCAGAGAGCTGTCTGGACCACTGGGTCTGACATGGAGGAGGAGGCAACCTTCTGGGTGAGGTTGGTATCAATGAGGTTGATGAACAGGGTTTGGGGAAGGAGGGTTACTCCTTTGTTATCTTCATCATTGTTGGGAACATGATCAGGTCAGTGGGAGAGTGTGTTGGGGGCTACCAGGTCTTTGCCTGGGACGTGTTCAAGCTGCAGATTGAAATCTGCAAGGTCAAGAAGCCAGCAAGCTTGGCAATGGTTTAGGTTCTGTGGTGCCTTAAAATAGGTCAAGTTTTTGTGGTCAGTAAAGACCTTGACCAGAAATGAAGACCCATGGAGATAGTGTCACCAGGTCTTCAGTCCTCAGATAACCCCTAATAACTCTCTGTCATAGATATCATAGTTTCATTCTGTGGGGTTAAATGATTGGGAAATAAAGGCACAGGGTTGCCACTGGCCATTTGAGTCCTCCTGGAGGAGAACACCTCCAGTCACATACTTGGATGCATCTGTGGTAATTGCAATAGGCCAAGAGGTGTCAGGCATTCAGAGGGTCAGTTGGGCCATGAAGATCCTTTTTAAGAGTTCAAAGGCATTCTGAAATTTCTTTGACCATTCCCAAGCAACAGTCTTCTTGGTTAGGTTAATTAGGGGTCAGGCAATGTCTGAGTAATAGGGAACAAATCTTTGGTAGAAGTTAGCAAATCCTAAGAAGGATCACACATCTTTGACCTTCTTTGGCACAGGCCATTCAAAAATACCTTGGACCTTGATGGGGTCCATGGCAATAGTGTTCTCTTTAATGATCATACCAAGGTATTCCACTTTGGTAAGATTGAAATGACATTTTTCAAGTTTGAGGGGTAGTGACAGCTCCCTCATTTGTTCTAGAACTTGGCAGGTTCTTTGTTTGTGTTCTTTGGGTCAGTGGAGAATATGAGGAGGTCATCCATGTAGATGACCAGCCATCCTTCTGTAATCATGTCTCTGAAAGAGTCACTCATGAATTGCTGGAAGGTGGTGGGAAAGTTGCATAACCCAAAGAACATGACAGTAGGTTCAAAGAGTCCCTTGTGCATAATAAACACAGCTTTCCATTGGTCTCCTTCTTTGATATGGATGTAGCCTGATCTTATGACCATTTTTGTGAAGGTAGATGCTCCCTTAAGTTTGTTGATGAGATCTGAGATTAGGGGAAGAGGGTATGCATCCTTCACCATATTTTTGTTCAGATATCAGTAATCTTGGCATGGTCAAAGGGAGCTGTCTTTCTTTCCAACAAAGAAGAATGGGGCAGCTTGAGGAGACTTCAAGGGATGGACCTTTCCTTCTCAAAGATTTTCTTTGATAAACTTTTCTGCAGACTCTCTTTCCAAGGGAGAGAGTGGGTATGCTTTAGCCACCTTGGGGAGAAAGTCCTCTACAAGGTTAATGGCATGGTCATAGGGTTGGGATGGAGGTAGTACTCCATCAGAGGGTTCTTTGAAGACCAAAGCAAACTCTTTGTACTCTTCAGAAAGAGTTGCTTTTGGTTTCTTTTTAGCTTCTTCTTGTGCAATCTCAGTAGTAGTGGTAATCTTTCTAAGAAGGCTGTTTCTTGGATTGACCTTCTTGGCTTCTTTGATGAGTTTTCCAAGAGCCATTATGGAGTGGGCTCATAATGTTTCATCTTCTGGTTCTTCATAATCCATAAATTGTTGATCCCTTCCTTTTCAACAGGGGATACAAAGTTTATGGTAGGTTCTTTGACAGGAACAGAGGAGATGCTTTGGGATAGGTCTTTCAATCTATCAGTCTTTTTGTCGATGGAGAGAGTTCCCATTCTCCAGTCAATGACAGGGTTATTTCTCTTGTAACCAAGGGAGGCCAAGAATTACATTTTCTGATCCACAGTTTATAACATGGAAGGACTGATGAATGAGTCCTTTGATCTTGAAGTAGAGAGTGGCAGAAAACAAGATCTTTCCCTTGGAGTTCTGAGATCCATCCACATTTCTAGTGAGGATGGGTTTGGCAAGTTGTTGAGTAGGGATTTGGTGCTTTCACATGAAACCCCAGTCAATACAGGATATTTCTGCACTGGAATCAACCAGTGCAGTAGTGTTGATGACTTTTCCAGTTTCTCTGATGTGTAAAGGGAGATGGGGATTTGCATAGTATGATCTGGAGTAGAAGATACTAGTACAGGCACAACAGAAGTAGAACTGTCCTTTTTTCTGGAAACATCTGGTGTCAACACAGAGTTCCCTTCTAAAAATCCTTTCCTAATGCCTTAGTGATATTGACTAAGGCAATGGATGGTCTGGTGACTTTTTCTTCATCATTGCTTTCATCAACTTCTACAATCTTTCTGATTTTCTTGACCTTTTTCTGGGGGGCCTTCCCTTTTTCTGGACATTCTTGTGAGAGGTGTCATTTGTTTCTGCAACTGAATCATCACCCTTCTTTGATGTGTTGGTCTCTTTCTTCTCTGGAGAGTCTCACTCCATCCACATCCATGGCATTTGGATCTTTTTCTTCTGAAAGGTTGTTCTTTGGGTAGAACATTCTCCTTTCTTTCTTTCCTGAAAGTTCATTTACCTTCCTCCATTTGGCATCAAACTTTTGTGTGTGTTGGTACCACTTGCTGATCTTGGTTGGAGTGGTCTCCATCATATGGATGTGATTGGCGATGAAAGGTTTTAATCCCTGAGAGAAGAACTCAATCAGGGTGACACCCTTGGTGATGGTGTAGTCAGCAGTGGCAGTTCAGAAGTCAGTGATATATTGTTCCACAGAATCCTTTTGTTTCATGGTGTGCAGTTTAGTAATAGTGGCACCAGCAGAGTCAGGGGAGGTGAATGAGGCTTTAAAGCCTTTGATAAAATCAGTGAAGGTGCTGAAACCTGGGCGGTTCTTTTCCAAAGATGTCTTCTGGAAGGTTGCTGCCCAAGAGCAAGCAACCCCTTTCTTCATGCAGTACAGGGTGTAGACAACCTTCTTGGTGTTGCTGTCATACACTTCTTTGTTGACCATGAGGTAGGTCTGGACTGAAAACAGCCAGCTCATGGCATTCTTCTGGTCACTGTCAAAATTGGACAGGGCACCAATCTTCAGTTCAGTGGCTTTGACAGCAGCAGTGCCAGTCATTGCCTTCAATGATGAACCAGACCTCATGATTCTGGGCAGGGGTGGGGGTGTAGGAAGTGTGACAGGGGTAGGTACTGGTGGGATGGGGTACCAAGCAATCCAATGGACTGGTTGAAGAAGTTTGAGAGGATACCTGAGGTAAAGCCTCTATCCAGTTGTTCAGGTTTGTTGGAGGAGGTGTCTGTGACAGTACTCTCCTGTTCCTCATCAGACAATGATTCTTCTTGTGTGGGTTGCAATGGCACCCAATGTCAGTTGTTTTGGGGGTTTGTGGTGGAGCACTAAACAGTGTCCTTCAGCCAATAGGCTGTGTAGACTTGAGCTTTTGTTATGCTAGGACTGAAGTTGAGGTGTAGGGTGAGCTCAGTTGCAGACTATGGTTTCTACAGAGCAATGGCTGCAGTAACCTCTGTAAATGACAGAGGATTTAGGCAATGCCTGTAAGAATGGTCCAGGTTAGGGACACTGAGGGCAAAGTTCTGAGGAACACTGCATATGATTGAGCAGCTCAAGTCTGGGGTTCCAGGATTCAAGTGATTTGGATAGGAATTGATAGAATAGCAACCATTTGAAAATGACATGTCATGTGGACAGTTTTTTGACTTAAAGTTTTGATTACATAGTTTTGAGTTTAACAAAGTTTAAAATGCTGTGAGGTGCTTACTAATGCTTACATGGTAGATCACATGGTCTATTTGATGATTTGTCATCATACAAACAATGCAAAACAATGAATTGGGACCATCAAGGCTCCCTCTTCTACCCCAACTCATGAAACCATCCTCCTGGTCCATCTGGGCCATTTTCTCAGAGTAATCCCCATAAATATTGGTGCCCACTACAGTAATGTCATCAGGGTATATGTCCAACACAATCAAACCCTTGAAAAATCTGCTTTCAGTCATCCCTGTGCTGTTTCCCCCACCCATACCTGACATGTTCTGCAACTAATCAGTACTGAGAATGCTGAAAAAGCCATGATGGTTAATCTGGCACTGTAAAACATGACCAACAATCCAATCACCTCTTATCTGGTGGGTTTCCACCTCAGGGGTGCTGGGTTGAGGGCTAGGGTGGACTAAAACTCTTCATTACAGTCCAGGTGCCCTTGGGGGGATAGTCCACCAAACTATTAGGAGGGAGATTCCATCAATCCATCTAGCCCTGAGTATTACCTATGGCCTTATATAACCAAATCACCCATTCTCAGTCATTCACAGTCAGCTGAGAGCACAGTCTAGCCATGCTTCCCATGCCACCTGAAGTGCACAGGAATGTTTTGTCTCACCCCAGCATTAAAACTAGTTGCACTGTGGTGAAAATGCACTGGTTAAAAGGTGTTTTGTTTGTTCACCATTTCCTGATGTGCTGGATTGACCTCCATGGCATTTCCAGCATTCTCAGTACTGATTAGTTGCAGAACATGTCAGGTATGGGTGGGGGAAACAGCACAGGGATGACTGAAAGCAGATTTTTCAAGGGTTTGATTGTGTTGGACATATACCCTGATGACATTACTGTAGTGGGCACCAATATTTATGGGGATTACTCTGAGAAAATGGCCCAGATGGACCAGGAGGATGGTTTCATGAGTTGGGGTAGAAGAGGGAGCCTTGATGGTCCCAATTCATTGTTTGACATTGTTTGTATGATGACAAATCATCAAATAGACCATGTGATATACCATGTAAGCATTAGTAAGCACCTCACAGCATTTTAAACTTTGTTAAACTCAAAACTATGTAATCAAAACTTTAAGTCAAAAAACTGTCCACATGACATGTCATTTCAAATGGCTGCTATTCTATTAATTCCTATCCAAATCACTTGATTCATGGACCAATAGAAAGCCAAGAGTAAGTACCCTATTTCATACTGGTTTAGGGCTAGGGTTAGGGGTTATTGTGTTTAGTCATAACTAATGTAAAACATACAAACATGTGGACAGTTTTTTGAGCCACTGTAGTTTTTCTGCCCCACCTTACTCTGACTTGTACCTACATCCCTTGTACTATATAATTCTGCTGTAATGTTGAAAATATACCACCCACTTTTAGAGTCACTATCTGTGTGTGTTTTGCAAGTTCCAGAGTTCCCAGAGTCTAAGTGCATATATTGAGTCTACAGTGTCTACAGCATCTCCAGTGATCTTTGTGTCTCCTGTGCCCTCCAATCCAATACACCTTATCCTGTTTCCCTCTCACCTCAGATACACTCTCCTCATTGCATAACTGCTCCCCAGAGTTTTGTATACCCATCTCACTGTTCCTTGTGCATCCACAACCCTCTGGAATTAAATTCTGCAACCCTCACATGAATACCCCCCCCTTTCTAGTTTTATTCTCAAATTCTCCTTCCACCTAGCACCCCTTGGGACATTCCTAGGGAATTCTCTCTACAGCCTTCCTCTAGCCACATGCTTCCCAGAAGACATGTGCCACACTGGTTCATTGCCAGTCCAAAGCCAGTCCAGAGTCTGGTCAGTGATTAGTGTGAAGTACAGGTTTACCCTCAGGTGACCAGGCTTCAAGACCAGGTGACAGGGGCTAAGTCCAGTTGACTGGAGTCAAGGCCAGGAGACAGGGGCCAAGTCTGGTTGGACTGGAGTTAAGGCTGGAGGTCAGGGGTTAAGTCTGGAGGTCTGGACTTAAGACCAGGGGCATGGGAATAAGGCCAGCATGGGGAACTGACTGGACTTGGAGGAAGCCAGTCTGGGGTTGGATCTACCTCCCTTGGTCTTAGCTATGTGCTGTACCCTTATGCAAGCCAGGGAGAGATCTGGGACAGGGGCTGGGGATAGCTTAAGGCTTGGCCTTAGCTATTGAGTAGACTCAGAGCGTAGTATGGAGTTGAGGGTAATACTAAGTTGATATTCTGACTGGAGTGCTACAAAGTACATACATATGTATGTACAGGGGTTAAATACATGAGGCTGGTCCAGAGTAATGAACATGAAGCCAGACTTGTTGATAAGCTATTAGCAAGATGATTAGCAAGGTGTGGACAGCCATGGAGGCTTTGCCAAGACTAATAGTCAAAGTCCAGGTGACTGGCATAACTGGAGTCAGACACAGGTTTTGTACAGTAAGCAAAGTTCAGATGAGAGGGCTAGATGAAATATAGTACAAACATTGGAAAACAGACTGGAGTTATGTCTGGGTGACCCAGGCATGGACCTGGGAGGACTGGGGTGGAGCAGCACAAGGCTGGGAGGCCAGAGTGGACCAGAGATAGGGGTAAAATACCAGACTTGAGTTATTTAGGCTGGAGTTGAGTTTCTTAGGGCCAGAGTTAGGTTTTCCAGGCCAGACTAGGACCAGACTTGACTGGAGATAGGGGCTAGGGGTCCAGACTGGACCAGGATTGAGTCCAAGAGTCATGGATATGACAATTAAGAGGGGGTACAAGATACTAGAGGGTTGGACTAATTAGACTTAGCAACTGAGGGGCAGCACTATTCCCTTGTGTGGACCATAGTCTGATCAAGAGGCAGAAACAGGAGGAGACTGGGTTAGACAAGACTAGATTGATTTCAGACTGAGGCTAAACAATTCTTCCTATGGCTTAAATACTAAAGGTAAACTAAGTGTAACATAGCACTGGTACAGTGGTGATTGGTAAACTGATTGGTAAGTACAATGTTACAAAGAATATTATCAAGCAAAGTGCAAACAAAGGTTTACTGGGAACCAGGGCAGGACTAGTGACAAACTGGGTATCATACCAATCCAGCCTCAATTGAGTGAACAGCTCAACTGGGCACTGCCTTGCAGTGTGTCACAAGCTAACATGTTTTTGAGTTGAAGTGTCAGGGCCAGGACCAGGGTAGGGGCAGGATGAGACCAGTTGAGACTGGGGCAGGACTGGTCTAGGGTAGCCTAGGCATGGTCATGACAACTGTGAGAGACCTGCTGGTACTTAGCAAAGAACTAGCTCTGAATTGGCTGCAGTGTGAGTCAAAGTGTGGTTCAGTGGTGAAAACCAACCAAAACCAACACAAGAGACAATAAAAGCCAGTGGTGGTGTGCCTATGTGATACCTAGACAGTTGAAGGTCTTATTCAGGTGGGTTTTTGCAAGCTACAACACTCAAAGATAAGTGCTGAGGGTTGGGGGTGCTCCTGGTGAGGAGGGAGCAAGAATACAAGAGATTGCAATGGGGTAGACTGTGATTAGGGGGAGGCTGTGCATGTCACATCTTGAAGAGATTGCTTCTAGGCCAAGGTAGGATGACAGAGAGGCAGCACTGATCTGATGCTGATATAGTACATCCAAAAGGGGACAGTGTGAGTCAGGTGTCAGAAGGGGTCAAGCTTTGGGGGTCTGTGGGGTGACAGGAGCATAGGGGACCACAACTTTCCCCCCCAACTGTCCTCTCAGTGAAGCAAATAAAAACTTCATGAATGAGGCTCTGTTGGAAGAGAGGATGAAGGGGGAGTGTCTTCTGCTGTATCTTGCAACAAGGAAGCAAGATGTGCATCATACTCATCATGGATGCCTGAATGACAGACCTGAGGCAACCAAAGACCAACCTCCTAGAGGTCATACTGACAAAAAGAACCACTGTCCAAGCTGGATGGGCTGGGAGGGGGCAGATGAGGATGGGATGTACCAGGATGCTTCAGGACAGAAGCTTGTAGGAACTCCTGGTAAATATATGTAGCCATGGTCCCTAGCAAAGGGGACAAGTGAAATGATTGATGTGGAGGTGGCCATATCAGAAGAATTAGTGTAATGAGCATCTTTTGGAGGGAGTGCTGTAGGAATGTGTGGAGTGTGCAGATCCTTCCCAATTTTGGAAGGTAGAATCACAGGGCTGAGCACTATAAGTGAGTGTGTGAATGGTGTTGGTATCTGTGGAAATGGTGGAGATATGTTGAAAACTGGAATGCTGTACATGGGCACTTAAGAATTTTTATTGGCACTTAACCTTAACTCACTTCCTTCTTTTCTCTTTGGCATTGACAACTTGTTCTTGTGCAAAGGATTCCTGCCAACATTCCTGGCTGTCATTCTATGCATGAGGGCCATAGTCTTCATCTCCATTCATCAGCAGTATCCATGTCCACATCACTGAACACCTTTGGTGTGTGACACCAGGACAGAGACAAGGGTGGGCCAAAGCCAGGTCAGGCTCAACTGAGATGACACTTCATAGTAGCACTGCTTTGCATTGCTAACCACACTAGACCATCTGGAGGTAAAGGTTTGGCAAGGCTGAGGCTGGACTAAGTGAGTGCAAGGCCAAGTCCTGCCAGGGTCAAGGCATGGCTATGACAATGAGAAAACAACAAAATACTTGGAAAGTCATGAGTCTTTCAACACATTATGTCATTAGATTGTGATGACATCATAAGTAAACTTGTAGCCCCTGACAGGATGATCACAATGGTGTTCTTGCCTTGTCATGATTCACAAAAGTGAGTGAGCTACAGGCAAAAGAAGTTCTTCTAGTAAATCACCACCAACTCACTACTGCCTAGCACTATCTGGTAGCAAGTAACAAATGTAAATACCAACTGTACAGACTACCAAGTATAACTACCAAGCTCCACAGCACTACACGTGGGAGCCTGTGAGGGACTGTACTACTGTGGCACTGTGGTGCTGTTGCACTGTGAGTCTGTGGGGTGGTGTGGGACACTGCAGACCATGCCAGCCATGGGACCATTCATCAGTAGACCACTTTGTGAGCTGGTAGTCCTAGGGAATCTGTCCAGTGCTGGACAGCTCTGGACAGCTCTGGCCAGCAAAAGTGATTTACTGATGTACACTGTGGATAACCTGTCTGATCACCACTGCCTTGGTACAGCCATAACCTTAGCAGATCAGTTTTCCAGTATCTGAATCATACAGTAACAACCACTGCCGGGGTAGCCACCTTGTCCTGGAGATTGCACTACATTGTGAAGATACAGAATATATTGCTGGATCTAACAAAGTACAAGTACAAAAAAAAACATGAATAGATTGTGAAATGTGATGTACATCATTGTTAGTCAACCTCCGTCCTACCTTCCTGTCCAGGCTCTGATCCTACTGTTGGCAGTGGTGGAGTGATAGAGAACATTCAATGGAGGGGCTTCCAAGTCGACACCTACCTCAAGTGAAGCCAAGGGGGTTTGGTGGATGCCTGTCTCAAGCTGCTTTGGGATGGTTGAACTTCCACTACTCCAGTAGCAGTGGAGTGTGAGGTACTGGTGCAGGGTTCAAAGTGGTGTGAAAGGGGACCAGAAGATGGTTGAGCATGTCTGGGGCTGTGAATAGGTGATTCCAGATGGCATCTACCACACAATGGAGAGCAGCAAGCTTGTTACAGGTTACTTCTATCTCCCACTTCATGTCAGCATTCTCCTGCTTGAGGATGGTAACCTCTTCCTGATACTCATCACAATGGCACAGCCCATTGGTACTGGTTGTCATAGTTGGTGCTGGAGTGATGGGTGGATCTGTTGCAACACTTCTCACATGAGACCTTGACTGGGATAGCCATGGGGGAGTAACAATTTCCACTGATTAATAGAAGTATCAGTTCAACTGTTTAGCCAAAAATATAGGACTGACTAACCTACTGGGGTGGCCAGCCCATGGGCCCAGAGATGAATGATGGCTTGTAAGTTTATATGGACCAGCAGATTGATTTCAGCTTGGTGCCCTTTGACATTTGGATCATTGACTAGCCAATGGGGCTGGTGCAGCAAGTGTTGAAGAGTGGGAAGGCCAGTGGTGTCTTCTGGGGATCACTGTTAGCAAGGCCTTGAATGGGAGACTTTTTGCCACACCTTGGACTTGTCTCCCTTCCCCCTTCCACCTGTACTTAGCCCAAGGTTAGTTCACAGAAAGATCCCATTCCTTAGTCCTCATACTAATCCTATCATTCACTAACTATTCTTGTATCTGTTGACCATGAAGGCTTCTTCAATTTCTCCATGGCCACCACCCTCTTCTGGTTTAAACCCTACACCTGGTCCAACAATGGTATGTTGCATTTTCTTTTTGTTTTGTTTGGTGGATGGCAACAGATAACTTATATTCACAGCTACAATTACCTTGCTCAATGTGTGGGCAGTGGCATGCAAGGATGGCTGGGTAATAATGTCGCAAAATGCAGATTATGTCCCCAACACACACATTTTCAACAACCAGGACCTTCAATGCTGAGCTGATGGTCAGCTTGGGCTGGTTGACTGCTTTCAATGGCCTCAAACATATGAGAAGGAATACAAATATTCAATGTGTGTTCCCCAAAGGGATACACTCCCCACTCTCAGTATTGTGTGGGACACTCTTGCTCCTAGTGACTTCATTATCCCAACCAGCTCCAGGTTTGCAGTAGGCACCCTTCAGGAGGGGAAAGTCAAGGATTTTGAGGATGTACTTCAAGCCTTGCAAAACCACTATCACAAGCTCCAAGACCAACCCATCAGACAGGAAGTCATGCACATCTGGGTCTGCTTGGCTCAGAACCACCCCCTCCTATATTGTGATCTCATTGTTTTTGTTGGCCAGCTGCAGTGTACATTACTCAACATTCTTGCCATCCTCAACTTCATCAAAATTCTTCATCCACTTCTCCTAAATCTGCCCTCACATCCTGTGCACATCAATCTGATCTGGATGGGGTGCTTCACAAAAGATACCCAAGTATGTGAGTCACTATATTTTGCAGGGGTACCCATTTGGTTGTATCACAGGGAAGCATTCATCCCTCCAACCATAAACATTGTCCAACCAGTGTGGCCCACATACACAGACCATATTGTTAAGGCCATGTATACATAAAATGGGGTAGCTAATCCATTTCAAATTCTCCATTGTGGCCCAGGCAATTCCCTCCACTGCTTCCATACTTGCTGTAGCTATGAAGGCTCCTTTGCAGAAGAGCCAGAGTCCACACCTGCCCTACCTGCTGCCACATATCCATCCTCATCAAATACATCCTCAAGTACTGGCAGGCAGTCCACCACAAAGCAGACCAGAACTGCAAGACAAGTTGTCAGTGGCAGCCCTTCTAGAGGTGTGTAACCATTTGTATTTTGCTTGTCTCATTGCTAACCAAGCAGTAGTGTCACCCCCCCAATGATCAACAGGTGGACAGGGAAGATGGGATGAGCCTGACCACCCTGAAATTCCACAGGCACACAGCCTGTTTGAGTCAGCTTGGAAGAGAGCTTCCAAAGATTTGCAGAGAGTCAAGTCTGGCTTTGTTGACCCAGGCTATCAATTTCCAAAGCTGACACTTTTTGTCAACACCACAACTCCAGAGCAAAAGAAAATGTATCTCATCAATTGGCTGTCTGCCCATGCACTCTGGATCAGTGAAGTTGATGTTCACTGTCCCCCCAAGTTCCCTTCCCCTCAGATGTGGAGGGATTTCCTCAATACTGTTAATGTCCAGTGTCTCTCTTTGTCCCTCTCATCAACAACCAAATCAGCAGTTCAGGACATTTTTGGTGACAGGATCATTCAATCAGCTCAAGGGTTGGCAGGAGTGCTGGAAGAAATTGTATGGCAGGGAATGCAGGCAAGTATATTGTTATCTTCAAATCCACCTCTCAACTCATTCATATGTTAATACAGGTTCAGGTCTCAACACTTTTGGATCCCCCTCTCCAGTTCATGTGTTCCCTCTTGTGGGAACTGTATGAACTCAATTTCCATTTTGAACTTTATGCACTCAATCATGTCCTGGCTGCTTCTCTTTGGACCTCATCGGATGAAGCTCAGCTGACTCACCAGATGCTCCTTTACAGCATCTTCCCCAGAGAGTCTGGTCTAGTGATGTGGTTGGAGCCTCTGCTGCAGGACTCCAGCCAGATGGGTATGTGCTCCTCTGACACACAAGTTGTGTTGCCCTACCTCAACAGTTTTTGTGAGTTGCTTTTGATGTGGCCTGGAGCACCTTCTCATCTGCAATCCCCTGCTTTTTTACATGTATTTAAATAAGTTGTACTGCATATTCTGATTCATTGGTCTGGGTCAGCAATATACTGCATGCCATGTTGTCATGCTCGACTGAACCTTATCTTATCCTTGGTATCTTGGGTGTCTAATCACTTCTCTTCTTGATAGCAACTTACTCTCTTGACTGCCACAACTTTGGTCAGTAGCATCCCTTTCATTGTGTACTGTATCTGACATCTGGTTGTAGCTTGCTGATTTTCATTGCTACCATATCAATCATGGCTCATGCTTATAGGTAAGGAGTATAACTCTTCACTGTGTGCTGTCTTATGTCTTTTTTGTGCCTCTAGCTCCTGTCATCTGTTGTTGCACTGTGCTCAATATCCAGTGACTTGGATATGTAGCAACTTTTCACCACTGTCACTGTGACTGCCTCACACTTTTCTTTATGGCCTCTAGCTCTCTATCATCTTCATGCATCATGCTCTACATATAGTGACCTTGGTGTGTACCATCTTCACCCTGCCACCACTGCTAATTCTCATCTATTTTCTAGCTTCAGTTGTTCAATCCCACCAGTTTGTTATCTTGCCAACTCACTTTGTACTGACCATCTGTTGACTTTGTGTCACAGTTCCTTGCCTGTTGACTTTGAGTCCAGGGTATATCCCATTGACTTTGTGTCATGGGTTTCATGGTAGTCCATTGTCCAAAGCCATGGAAGCATCATGAAGCTTCTGCTTCCATGCACCAAGAGCAGCCTGCCCATGTTACATTAGATAGTTCTGGTTATGTTAGTTTTTCTCTTCATTGAATAGTTCTTTGTACCTATCTTTCCCTACAGGATTCTGAAACAGTTCTGGACCTTTTCCCTTTGTCATTGAATAAACAGCAATTACCTTGTATGCCTGATCTTTTGGCATGTCCAGCCTCATTTACATGGTGTTCATATTGCTTATCTCCCCTATAGGGTTCCTCCACATCATCCACATCAACTAGTTAGTCACAGAATGTTGTCTTGAACATGTCCACTGTAGCTGGCCCTCTGGTATGTTTGACATTAACTTATGACATCATGGATACTCATCCTTGACTAGGGCCCAGCACATGCCTTGTTTGTCCCCCCTCCCCTAGCCTGTTGCTGCTGCCCTCCTGGTATGAAATTGCTCTACCTTCCTGCCCCACCTCCTGTTTTTGTCCTTCCTGGCCACCAACAACTTTCCCAGCATGCAGATGCCATACCACAATGACCTCAACAACAACATCCTACATGTGAACTTGGTATCTTTGATGTCATGCCTGAGGTTTCAGTCATCCAGAGTACTTTGCCCCCAAGCAGTTTTCAGAAGCAACAAAAGCAATGGTGGTGGTGGTTGGAAATTATCCCAGTCCTCATCAAGCTGTACCTGTGGTACCTTGAGGTTTCACAAAGCCTGCACATAGTGGTAGAGCCTCAAGTTGCCACACCAAGTCAATGTACTTGTGCTGTACATCAGCTCAGTGTCTGTTGTCTTTTCTTTGACTGTATGTAGCTTTTGTATCCCCCTAGCACTGTGCTTACATGTATCAGGTTTGGAGGAGATTGAGATCAGCTACTGCACATGCACTCCAGCCCCTGTACAGCTCATAGGGCATGGCCTGTTTGTGTGCTCACTGATTACTCCAACTCTTGCTGTAGATCTTCATGTCCTGGAGTTTGTGAAGACACTTTTTGTGTGGTTGACTCCCAACACAATTGCATGGTATGAGGCACTTGAAAGCTTTTTGGATGCCCAAGGGTACAAGATGCAGTCAAAGGTATGTTCTGCTTCATGATATTAATCCTCTTCATCCTATGTACATTTCACCCACTCTGTACCCCTATGTTACTGTATGACATGTCTCTGCATGTAGATTACTGTAGAGTACTGTTCTTGCTGCAGTGATATATCTTATGGCACACATGCATGCATTTGATTGTCTCCATGACAAGTGTACTGAGCAAAAACCACCAGGACACTCTTCAGAGACAATTTACCAATGCTTATCATTGGTATACAGTGTTGAGAATATACTCTGATGAACATATTGCTGCCCTGGTACACTCCTTTCCCTCAGCCTCTGAAAAACAAAGTAGTTCTCAAGCAAGTGACTACTTGTGTGCTCATTGCCCTCTTTGTTTTGGAGGTGATTTGCAGAGAACTGGTGCTGCTCAGGATGAGTGAGTTCACAGGCACACTACTAGTGACTTGATTGCTGACCTCCAATAGTTTGGGGTGCATTGTCTGCTTGGATGCATGATTCACTCAAAAGTGAACCCATAATCCCCATAACTCTGCTGCCAATGACCCTCCTAACCCTACCAGTACTGTCTTCATCCCTGAGTCAGATGTGAAGGCTATGGAACTTTTCATTGGGCAACAGTGGTCCCTCCCATCCAGTCAATATTCCCTGACTCAAAATTAATCAAAGGAGGACAGTCTGGAGGATGGGATGAAAGTTCCTACTTCTGTGTTGGATGGATGTGGGGAGTCTTTCCAGGCAGCAGATGAGAAGAGGCAGAAAGCAAGTACCTCTTTCTTTGCAGACATAGGGCTTATGGCTTTGCTCTGTTGTCATGATCATGTTCTCTGGTTGGTCAATATGACATCAGCAGGGGAAAGGCAGCACTATGCTCTAGTGCTAGTGAAACATTTGTTTGAGCATCTCCCTGCCACCATGACTGTTGGTCTCTTGTATGACATTGGCTGTCAACTGGAGCATAGTTGCCACAAGTGAAAGCTCCTGGATGATGGAATATTATCTAGGTTGAAGTTTGGTATCTCAGTTTTCCATGCTTATGGTCATCAGTGGCCTTGCCAGTTGGTATACCACCCACATAAATGTGTGGGCTTTGGTTTGTCAGATGGTGAAGGGTGTGAGCAGCTGCAGAGCTCTTTGAAGATACTCATTCCCACCCTCCAAGTTTCTGGTGTAAGCATTGATCTTCTGCTTCTGTAATATACTGCAAAGTTCAGGTGCTAACTTCCTCCTCAGCATCATCAAAGACTATTTTTTCTTGACAATCAGATCCTTCACCTGGATAAGAAGTCTTTTGCTGCTCTTGGCCAGTGGTTGAACAAGAAATGGATGCTCTGCAAAAGCAAGAAAATGTTGGCTTTGGCAGCCCTCCATGCATTGCATGTTGACATGCAAACACTGAGAGAGCAATGGGCTGCACAGGTGCATTCACAAACTCAACCCTTACCCAGTTAGTCTTTTCCTTGTGCTTGCAATCATATTCTCATCAGATATCTAGGGTGGTCAAAGAACAAGGGTGCTGAACAGTTGGCACATATACTTGCACTGGAAAAGACTGTTGAAGATTACCAATGCCATGTGGATCAATTGGAGAAGGATCTTGTCAATGATCATGTCAATGACCTCATTGACTACAATCTCCAGCATGCTGCAGCAAAAGCCTCCCTGTCAAAGGCAACTCAGGCTCTTAGCCAAAAAAAGAAAGCATTGGGAGTTTCTGCACATGTGGACCTACACCTGTTGAGGAATGACAAGTGGCTACAGACCCAAACAAATACACAAGCCTTAAAGACTTGAATTAGAGAGCAGCTTTGTCAACACAAGTTTGAGTTGGAGAGGTTGGAACAATCATACAGGAGCTCTGTCAATGGTGAGTGGTGTTTTGTTTGTGGTTTCTATTGCCAATAACAAGCCATAGAAAATCATTTACAATAACATGTGGAGTCATCCATCAAATGATGAGAACCCACTGTACTGAAGCTAGTCACAGCATCTAATAATCTCTGTGGTGAATTGCAGGGTATGATTTGGCTGCAGAAAGCACCTCCTGATGCTATTGCTCCTCCTCCCATACCAGTCCAAGGGTATTTTTCAACTGGATGTTGATAGTGATATTTGGCAGGATGTTGGAATTGAGGAGGGTTACCCTGATCCCCTTGGTTGGCTTGCTGATGAGGGTGTGTGCAAGGGAATAAGACTTACAGTGGCTCAAAAAACTGACTGCATGTTTGTATGTTTTACACTAGTTATGACTCAACACAATAACCCCTAACCCTAGCCCTAAACCATGAGTGTATGAAATAGGGTACTTACTCTTGGCTTTCTATTGGTCCATGAGTCAAGTGATTTGGATAGGAATTGATAGAATAGCAGCCATTTGAAAATGACATGTCATGTGGACAGTTTTTTGACTTAAAGTTTTGATTACATAGTTTTGAGTTTAACAAAGTTTAAAATGCTGTGAGGTGCTTACTAATGCTTACATGGTATATCACATGGTCTATTTGATGATTTGTCATCATACAAACAATGTCAAACAATGAATTGGGACCATCAAGGCTCCCTCTTCTACCCCAACTCATGAAACCATCCTCCTGGTCCATCTGGGCCATTTTCTCAGAGTAATCCCCATAAATATTGGTGCCCACTACAGTAATGTCATCAGGGTATATGTCCAACACAATCAAACCCTTGAAAAATCTGCTTTCAGTCATCCCTGTGCTGTTTCCCCCACCCATACCTGACATGTTCTGCAACTAATCAGTACTGAGAATGCTGAAAAAGCCATGATGGTTAATCTGGCACTGTAAAACATGACCAACAATCCAATCACCTCTTATCTGGTGGGTTTCCACCTCAAGGGTGCTGGGTTGAGGGCTAGGGTGAGCTGAAAACCTTCATTACAGTCCAGGTGCCCTGGGAGGATAGTCCACTGAACTGCTAGGAAGGAGATTCCATCAATCCATCTAGGCCTGGGTATTACCTATGGTCTTATATAACCAAATCACCCATTCCCAGTCATCCACAGTCAGCTGAGAGCACAGTCTAGCCATGCTTCCCATGCCACCTGAAGTGCACAGGAATGTTTTGTCTCACCCCAGCATTAAAACTAGTTGCATTGTGGTGAAAATGCACTGGTTAAAAGGTGTTTTGTTTGTTCACCATTTCCTGATGTGCTGGATTGACCTCCATGGCATTTCCAGCATTCTCAGTACTGATTAGTTGCAGAACATGTCAGGTATGGGTGGGGGAAACAGCACAGGGATGACTGAAAGCAGATTTTTCAAGGGTTTGATTGTGTTGGACATATACCCTGATGACATTACTGTAGTGGGCACCAATATTTATGGGGATTACTCTGAGAAAATGGCCCAGATGGACCAGGAGGATGGTTTCATGAGTTGGGGTAGAAGAGGGAGCCTTGATGGTCCCAATTCATTGTTTTGCATTGTTTGTATGATGACAAATCATCAAATAGACCATGTGATCTACCATGTAAGCATTAGTAAGCACCTCACAGCATTTTAAACTTTGTTAAACTCAAAACTATGTAATCAAAACTTTAAGTCAAAAAACTGACTGCATGACATGTCATTTTCAAATGACTGTTATTCTATCAATTCCTATCCAAATCACTTGATTCATGGACCAATAGAAAGCCAAGAGTAAGTACCCTATTTCATACACTCATGGTTTAGGGCTAGGGTTAGGGGTTATTGTGTTTAGTCATAACTAATGTAAAACATACAAACATGTGGTCAGTTTTTTGAGCCACTGTATGTTGGAGGTTGATTGTTGCAATGAAGAAGAAAGAAGGTTGTCAAGAGAGCAGACCATTTTACAGGAGTGGTTTTCTGTGGAGTGGCGAAGTGTAGAGGCTGCTCAGAACAATGCTGGTGAGTAGAGTTATTATTGATATCACATGGTTTCTGAGTTTGTCACTTTCTAGATGCATGTTACAAGTATCATGTGCAAGCACAAAAGGATAGCCTGGTGGAAACATATACTAAATGGGAAGCCAAGGTTCAACATATACCACACGCTTGGCCTCCATCAAGGCCATGGGGACCCACAGCAGAGGACATAGCAACATTTCATTCAGCCCCTTACAAGCCATGTGGAGTGCCTGCCATGCACCATGCAGCTGAGCAACTACCAGAAGACTATGACTGTGAGTGGGAGGATTTGACATCAGAAGGTGATGAACCATTGGAGGCCATTGGAGAGATGGCACTATCAGAAGAGTATGATATTGGACAAACAGATGAAGAGGAATTCACAGAAGATGAAGGGTGGTTGGAGGGTCTTGAAAATGGGCTACTTGCCATCCTCACCAATTCAATTACCATCAAAAAGATGTAGATACTAGAGTTTGGAGATGTACATTGAATGTCTGTAATATGTGATCACATTCACATCAGGAATGTAAATATGTTAATGGAACTACTGGAAAGTGCAAAAATTACAAGCACATCCCTGAAGAATTGGCAGGAAATGCCAAAAATAGGCATGAAGGATCCCCTAGTAAAGTGGTTGGAATTATGCATCTGGGTGCTTACCTGGTAAATCTCCACACCATGGTTGGAACACCCACTTGGAGGAAGTTGGCACAATCACAACCAATTCAGGGGAAAGATTCAGTTGTGTCATCTCACCAGCATCTTGAAAGCAGTGCAGTTGTGAACATGAGTACATTGTATCAGAACCAATGATCCCAACAAACTGGGGGAGGAATTGATACTGAGTAAGTTGCACTCAATCAACAACAACTGTGGTGCTGTGACACATCATTGACATGGACTTAACACTTTCCACCTTGGGAGTTCTGAGATCCTTCAGGGTGGCATTCATGACTTGGTTTCATGGCAGATTCACCTACTGAATGCACCATGTACCCCAACCAAAACAATGTATGGTCCTTGGCATGGAGTGTCCCATTGAGGTCCTATTTCAACTGGAGAAAGCTTCATTTGGGTCCTTTTTAGCATGGAGAATGTCTCATTGAGGTCCAATTTTACCTGGAGAAAATTGCATTTGGGTCTTTTTTAGTATCAAGAATGTCCCATTGAGGTCCAATTTCACCTGGAGAAAATTTGATTTGGGTCCTTTTTAGCATGGAGAATGTCTCATTGAGGTCCAATGGTGAATGTCCCATTGAGGTCCAATTGAGAAGGCTTCATTTGGGTCCTTTTTAGCATGGAGAATGTCCCATTGAGGTCCAATTTCAACTGGAGAAAGCTTCATTTGGGTCCTTTTTAGCATGGAGAATGTCCCATTGAGGCCCAATTTCAGCTGGAGAAAGGTCCATCTGGACCCCAGTCACCCTGACATATTCAGGATAATGTATATTAATTATGGCAAAATCCTTTTCTCTGACCTCTATAAAATGGCAGGTGTGGAGAATCCCCAAGCATGGTGCTGGAGAAAAGATTTTCCCTGCCAGTGGCTGGGGATACCCAACCTGTTGAGACTTCATAGGTATATACATCTGTAGAAATATGTAGACCTAACAGGTCTCCAAAGGGGGTTGACTGAAGTGCACTTAACTCACTCCCTCTTTTCTCTTTAGCATTGATGACTCATCCTTGTGTGAAGGATGACTGCTCATGTCCAGCAGTCTTTCTACACATGAGGGCTTTAGTCTTCATCTGCATGGCATGGGCATTGTGACAACTCATCAACAAGTTAGGCAGAGTCAGCTGTAACCATGTCCACAACACCTTTGGTGTGTGACAGTAGAATTTGTAGATGGCTTAAGCTTCTGGTGATCTGTAAGATTAGGAGTAACTGAAGTTTTTCTGGCTGCTGGGGCTTCTGAAGAAGAGGTGGGGTTAGCTGGCATGGGATTACTGACTGGGATAGGGGCCACTGGTGTGTTGGCCAATGCTGGGGCTGCTAGGGCTGGTCTTTGACAATGAGCTGGGACTTCTACACCATTGAAGCAAGCTGTCTTCTTTTTCTTGATAGCATTCTTCAGCTCTTCTACCTGCACATAAGCTCTTGCTATGGCATGTTGGTCCTCTTCGTCAGCACCCTCCTCTAGGTCTTCATTGACTAGATAAGAAGAGGGGTGTAAGTCAACCTGGTATTCCAAGGTATTCCCATGCTGAAGAACATTGTGCTGATGAGATGGGGAGGAGTATTGGGCCTGTTGGACAAGGACGACTGCTGGCTGGGTCACTGAACTGAGATGAGGTTTTCCAAGGCAATGATTGAGTCATGCTGTGGGGAGCAGGTATCTGCTACCTGGTATGGGGATGTGGGCTCCAGCCCAGAGATAGGCAATCTGAAGGGGTGAGTTTGACCCAAGGGGAGCTGCTCTAGCAGTAGGAGGGTGATAGGAATGAATGCAACTGAGTCACATGAGTTGCTTGACCTGTAAATGAAAGGTGCAATGGATTAAGGAGTCCACAAGCCTTGAGCCTGCCTAGAAAACTGTCAGAATTATGCCTGCAACTCAGCGCTAGGCAGGGGAAATGGTAGGGGTCATGTCAATGTCATTACTCTGCTTGCTCTCTCTGTCTCTAACTTGGGGGCTTCAAAGTTGTTATTTTTCTGTCAACATGGACAGGTATAAGTGTAGCTACATGGGGAGTATGTAACTATGAATTAAGTGACATCAAAAGCGAAAAGAGCAACAGGAAATGACAGGAATTAGCTGAGATTGATGTAATGGTGGCCATGAGGCCAGTATAGTGTCAGCAACCAAAAGAGTGACTAAAATAAAGAAAGCGCAAGGAAGCACAAGTGTTCCAAAGAGAAGCAAACAATAAGACAGTGAGAGCAACAGAAATGTGCTTACATAACTGACAGTGTGGGCCTGAAGAGTGCAGGTGGCCTGAAAGCAGTCACAAGCATCAGAACTTTGTCACAATGGCCAGGGAGTGTCTCCTGAGGTCACATGACAGCAGAGGAAGTGACCCAACCAAAAAGAGTGGAGTATTGGGTGACCTGGAGCACAGAGCATGTTGAAGATGCTCAAGAGGGGTCACATTTGCATTGCTTTTGTCACAAACCCTATAGCCACTTAGTAGACCTCCTATTGACACTATACATACACTCCTAGTGTAGGGAGATCCCTCTCCCCACAGCACATGATGAGGAAGTTATTGATCTTTTCTTTGAAATTCCAACCCACAGCTGCCCTAGAAATGTCAGAGCCATCTGGCATGAAAACTCTTCCCCCCATCAGAGAGCATTTCCCAGCTTGCACATATTTGTGACACAGTGCACACTCTGCAGTTCTGTGGCCATCTGTTCCCCTGCAGAAGAAACACCATGGATCGAAGGAATGGCAGAATTGGCCTTCTTGACCTTGTTGAGGAGGTGGGGCAGAGACAGGTTGCTGAGTGACATGAACATACTCTCATTTCAAGATAGTGGGAACAGTCAACAAGGAAGTTGGAGTGGAATTCCAGGAAACAGTGCTGACAAATCTGGCTGAGGGAGGTTTCATTTGGCCCCATTGAGGTAGTTGGCATGTTTGTAGACTGTATCAAACTCCCATGGTTCATTGATGTCATGATCTAGGTCAGGGAGTTGCAATTGTGTGAGTAAGGAATTCTGAAACCTCAGGGGAAACCCCTCAAGGAATTTCTCATTGATGTAGTCCTCAGGGAGTTTCTTCTTCTTCTGGAAAAGGCTGAGGATGCATTGGAATTCTCAGATGTATTTCCCAAGATCTTTCAGCAACTCCATAAGCTTCTGAACCTGATGGTAGAGTAGAGTTTCAAGGTCAGCTTTGGTATAATGATGATCTTTCACTGAGGCACCTGGATAGTAGTTCAGGAGTTCTTTGGAGAACACATCCCAGTCATTGAGGCCATTGGTTGCAGCATCTAAGGTGGACCAAAATTCCACCTTGTTGTGGTCAGTGTAACAAATGACCCAGTGGATCTTATCTTTTCTGGAAATGAGACCAACATTGAGACAGAGTTGTTCAACATCTTCAAGGTAATGGGTGATATCTTTAGTACACCTGGAAAACTCTGGGGCTTTGTTGGAACCCCTGAGCAGCATATCTTTTGCTCCAGACATTATGTGAGGTGGTGTGGGGGTCTGGATTGGAATTTGGGGAATGGTAGGAGCAGAATTCAAGAGAGATGAAGCAAGGGTATTCTGTATGGGTATTTGAGTAGAAAGGGTGATAGCAGAATTTGTGATTAGGGAGTAGGAAGGAAGGAGAAGCTGTTCAGTGGCTAGTTCTGAATTGCTGGTGGCAAGGGCAATGAAGAAGTTAGTTCTGAAAGAGGCAAAAGTTATTGATGCTTTGTGGGAGGAGTGAAAGGTTCATCAAAGTTGAAACCTCCTGGAAACACTGGGTAAAATGCTGGGGACTCTGGGCTCCAAAAGATCTTGTCTAAACTGAGATCTGAGTCTGACAAGTGTGGCTCTGAAATATCTCTAGGATCAGCTACCAAGATTAAGATTTCTGATGAAGAGATAGATAGTCTGTGGAAGGGCTCTAGGAGCTCTTTGAGTTCAGTTCTTTGATGAGTGGGTCACAAGAATCTCCTTTCCAGATCTACAGACCCCTCACAGTGGGCTCCAAAACATTGTGGGACACAACTTCTGGGAAGCATGCAACTAGAGGAAAGCTGAAGAGAGAATTCCCTAGGATTACCCCAAGGGGTGCTGCATGGAAGGAGAAGTTGAGGATTACCCTAGAAGGGGGTGGGGAAATATGTGCAAGGTGCATGGAATTTAATTCTGGAGGCTTGTTGATGCATGAGCAATGGCAAGTTGGGTATATGGAATATCAAGAGACAGATATGTGATGAGAAGATGGGATCTGAGAAACAAGGAAGGGCATGATAGACTGGAAAACATGAGTGGTGTAGGGGAAATTAGAGACACTGTAGATGCTGTAGACTCAAAAGATGCTTTTAGACTCTAGGAACTCTTGAACTCATGGAACACAAACAGATAGTGACTCCAAAGTGGGTGGTATATTCCTGACATTACAGCAGAATTATATAGTACAAGGGATGTAGGTACAAGTTGGAGTAAGGTGGGGTGGAAAAACTAAAAGACTGGAAAATAAAGGAAAGGATGACAGATGTCAGCAAAATACAGATGCATGTGAAATAGTCCAGCAAGTAGTAGACAAGGGTAAAATGGGACAACAGTAAGGGGTATCTTCCAACAGAATAAGGGTACATGTACAAGTGAGAGGTGGAGCTGGTGGGAGGGGGAAGTAGGAAGGCAGAGCATACTGGCATGAAGTCTGGCTTGCAGAATTTGGGGTGACAGGGGCAACTGGAGTTTTTTAGAGGTGACTGGCATGGATGAGTGGTGACATGGCTGGGCAGTGGCTTGGCTACTGAATTCTGGATGACTCTGGGCAAATGTGGAATTTCCAGATCAACTTATTGATGACTGGGTGACATGCTGAAGGTCAGGAGAAACCCCAAAGGCAACAGGGTTTGGGAGGAAACATGAGGTTACAAGTGGGAAGAACTCCAAAAGTGTCCAAAGGCCTAGAGCAATAAGTGTTTGTCACAGAGGCCAGCAGAATTTAGTGACAGATTCCTGTTCCAGCCTCAGGGAGTATACAGCTCCCTACAGTGTTTCTTCCATTCTCATGGCAGTTAGGCTGGACTTGCTTGGGGGGGGGGGGTTCATTGGCAGTGAGGAGCCATGATTGGGTTGCACAGGGGGGATTTTGGAAGCATTTGCAAGATGTGGTGTATTACATCATTTCATGTCCTCTTGCATGGTTGTCTCTGTCTGGGGGGTGGTACAATGAATGCAGTGCATGTTTCTCATGGCATATGTGGTATATGGCATGCTTGGGCATGGTAAACAAGGTGCCTGCCAGTGGTGCTAGCCCTGTTCTAGTTGGACAATTGCAGGAAAAGTCACACATGGTTTTTGTTGTACAAAAGCAGAAGTTTTATATTACTTAGCAAAATTAGCAAAATTAGCAAAATACATGAAATAGTCAGCAACTATCAGTGATGCTTTGGGTTCTCCCTTAAATATATGATTGCTGCACTTTGATTGTTCTCTTGTATGTTTCCTTGCCTTTGTTTTGGATTTATCCTTGCTGTATACAGTATGTTTGATACATCTTGCTACCACCATCTGTCCTGCCCCCTCACTGCACTTGATTGCACTGCCAGTTTGGGCCTTGTTCCCTTTGCTACAGAGTCCTACTGACTCATTCTTATTTCACTGCTTACTGTCCACAGCAGATTACTACTTACAGAGTTATTGTATGCCCTCCTTAGGGAGGTATATAGGTAGAGGCACAGTACTCTGTAACCTTAGTTTTTTGCTACCTTACAAATCCCCTCAAATATACTCTCTCTTTCCATTCCTCTCATGTTGGGTGTCATCCTAACAGAGGGAAACTCTCAAAGTCAGGGTTAGTAGTGGATCCATAGGGGTTACAAGAAGTTCAGCCCATAGTGTGTCCCTCCTTTGCTTCATGCCTAGTCCATTTGATGAAGTCACTGCATTGGAGCATAACATTGTAGGCCTATCTATCTACCTCCAATGGAGGGTGCACAATAGCTCTGTAAGTAGTAAATCACTGCAGAAGTGAACAATGAAATAGAAATGAGTCAGAGTGACTCAAAGCTGTGGGAGGCAAGGTCCAAACTGGCTGTGCAATCAGACACACACAGCAAGAGGGCAGAGCCATGATGAAGGTGAAACATATCAAATATACTATACAGCAGTAAAGGGGAAATGGGACAGGGGAAGCATACAAGTAGACAATCAGACTGCAGTTGGATGCAGTGTCAACAACAAGGCAATAACCCCATAGGGACTGTTGGAGTCCACCAGGTGTTTCCATGGATAGAGTGAAATCCAGACCACACTCCAGATGGCAACCATGATGACCATGACCACTCCTACCACTAAGTACATGACTGCATAGACATCATGTGATCAAAAATGGTAAGCTGGCAGGTCAAGGTGTAACACAGATTGGATCTACTTCATTATGTGTCCTACCTATCCTCCACATCATGAATGACAGCTTGTATGCCATTCTCACCCCATCCCCTAGCATCATATCACACCACTCTACAGCTTTGCCATCTTTCATCACACCTAAAAGCACCAAAACTTCCAACCCAAACTCAGCTGCAACCATCTGCACACCTCTAATCATCATTGTACAGACCCCCATAACACCTACACTAACTTCCCTCCACTTAGTTTTCCAGAACATCATTTTACACAACCCACTGACACTCTTCCACATAATTTCATTATTAAAATTAGAAATTTCACTGCCTGTAATGCATTCATTTGTAAGTCTCTGTAATAATGGACATCACATGCTTTTCCGAATTCGTCCAGGGGTACCCAGAGACTTTTGGTATCATATGCATACACAATGCCAACTCCTCGCCCACCAGTGGGAGACCTGATTGACGTGTTCATCGTCAGCGATACATACAAGGCATCGCAAAGCGGTTTACCTGTTGCCAGCTCAGTCCGGAATTGTAGGCAAGAAAAAAAAAACGTGGAAGCTGATGGAATGTTCTGTCTGTCACTGTCACTTTTTACGTGGCTTTGCGCCGAGCGCACCCAACAAGGTTGGCAAGGCCACAGAGCACATTCTCGAACATCCGCTGGGCACACGGACGTGCGTCACTCACTGTGCCATGATGTGGGTGGCGCCATCGCAGCGTTCGGTAGAAGTTTGGCAGTGCAAATCTGCTGATAGTATATGGTTTATCCGGTACTCCGCGACCGGACTGGATCCTCCACCCGGCCCTGGGGTGAATCGGCAAGGTGCCCTTCATTTTGACATAATTAACCCTTCCGCTTGCTCCTTTTGAACTCCTCGGCAACACCAAACAGTCCTATAAAGCCTCACGTTTCCCTCCGAAACAGGACCAGGCACTTTTCCATCCCACCCTCATCCCCTGACTCTTTCGATACATGCTTGTCGTTTCCGCTTCATCAAACTCTCAACAGCACGACGACCGATCGCCTCTGCTCTCCAATGCGGATGGGAGGGAACTCAAGAAACCCACCCCGCTTCCCAAGGGGCAGATAATGATCCTCATGTTGGTTGCCCTTGTGGAACCCATCGCCAGCCAATGCATCTACCCTTTTATCAATGAAGTAGGCACCGCGCTTCGATCTCGTGTGTAACTGCTGAAGAGTATTGTGTTCAGCTCGTCAGCGACCTCGACATCACCGGTGGAGACGAGAGGGCGGTCGGTGGGTTTTTTCACGCTACTCCCCTCCTACTCATTCTCACCTGGTGATCAGGATATTATGCGGGCCTCATTGTACGTGGGCTAGCGCAGGAAGACTAATCTGTTTAGACTAATCCATTTCTGCAGGAGTCTCTCTTCTTTGCGACCCAAGCACTGACAGTTTTCCAGTGGAGCCGCATATCCGATCAAATTGGCCGAAAACCCGTTCTTCTTGTAGGGATCTTCGGCCTTTCGCTATCAATTCTCTGCTTTGGGCTCTCCAAAACCTTCGCTAGCTTGGTAATAAGGTTGGTCATGCGCCATCTGGTGTGTCTTACTCCATTCTGACTAAAGTAATCAGCCGGTGCATTACGGGAGCACTAAATGGGAACATTGGTGTAATGAAGAGCATGCTTGGTGAGCTTACCGACTCGTCGAATATGGCTCAGGGTTTCGCCCTCATGCCGATTATGTGGTCCTTGGGGTGTACGCTCGGGTATGTGGAGCAATGAGCATTTTTCTCTGTTATGGCATGTTGATCAGTTTGCATTTGTACCCAGTCCTCTAATTGGTGGAATGCTCTCACGACCCCAAGACCACTTCCCGCGTCTTTTTGGCGCCCCTTTCTGGGCCGAATATCCGTACTTCCTTCCGTGCGGCATCGCATCTGCATTTGCAGTTGTTGTCTTCAGTATTATTGTCTTCTTCCTGAAAGAGGCAAGTATGCAATGCAATCCAAGAACCCGCGTCTTATCATCAAGGTTTCTAGACCCTCCCAAAAACCTCATGTGAAAAAATGCCAGCATCCAATGACGCTGAAGCAACTGCAGGGCACGATAGCCATCGGTACGATACCATCAACGAATCTTCCGCATATCTAACCCTCTCCCACACTCCACAATACGATGCACCTGTCCCTCTACGGACCCTACTCACTCCGGAGCGCATTCTGTACATTGTCAACTATGGCATCCTTGCCATGGTTGAAATATGCATGTTCGTCCTCCTCCCACTTTTCCTTTCCACTCCGATTGAGCTTGGCGGGCTTGGGCAAACCCCAGCGATGATCGGGCTGTGGATGTCTGGATATGGTATTGTAAACAGTCTCTTCCAGGCGTTTTTCTTCGCCCCGTTGGTGTCCCGTTTCGGCAAAAGGACGCTGTTCAGAGTGAGTTATGCGTGTTTCATACCAATTTTTGCTATCTTCCCGGTTGTGAACTGCGTTGCGCGGAGTACGGGAATCTGGTGGGGCGTCTGGGGACTCATGGGATGTCAACTGGGTTTGGCAGTTGTTACTGACATGGCGTTCAGTGAGTTTCTCTCTCGTCGTTTTCTATGTCTCCTCGAGCCTTTCTTATCATACCGCGCCGCGTAATTTAAGGCTCCATTTTAATGTACATTACTACCTCGGCACCCAGTCGTCGTTCCCTAGGCGCCTTAAACGGCCTCGCGCAGACCACGGCGTCGATAGTGCGTGCCATCGGGCCGGCGAGTGCTACATCGATGTTTGCATACTCACTTCAGCACGAATTGCTGGGTGGATATGCCGTGTATGTGGTCATGATTGCGATTACGATTGTGACTATGAAGCTTGCCAGCGCGTTGCCAGAGGAAGTTGGGGAATGGGAGCAGAAAACTCGGGCTTGAGTGGCAGGCTAGGAGACTGGTTATTAGACGGAGGGGGATCAGGAGCTCGAAGAACCGAAGGGAAAATGCAAAAATCCAAGCTCTAGGGTGCCACGAAACCCCGTCACCCCCGGTGAATTATTCCATTTCTGTAAGGGGGGACGGTCTTGTGAATCTTTTCACGACATGTGGCAGCTCATTCACTGTCAATGCCTCCCACGAACTTTTTGTTTTTTTGGGTAATTGCCATGTAGATTACATAGATATAACAACGTTACAGCTGTGTATCTCAATACTGAATGTAGTCAGCCTCAGAAGTCCACCTACAACACGTTGCCGCAGGTTCCACGTTACCACTGGGATACTCATTGCCCTTTCCACTGTGAATGCAATTCAAGATGATTGCTGATTCTAAACGTCAAAATGGACAACCTGCTCTCCACTACTCCTGTCGATACGAATAAGTTTTTTTGCCACACAAGCGTATAGCACTCGCGTCCCGCCAATAGCCGCCTTGAGTTTATTAAGTTGCATTGCAAAACCGGGTGCCGTTAGCAATGTGTACAACAGTTGCGCGGTATTGATCTGGTGAGGCGTTGGGCCACCTCCTGTGCCTGAAGACAAGATTGAAGTTAAAGAAGAGACACTAGAGGATGTCGGCGATTGCGGTGTCGGAGACTGCACGGCCAGTACTTGGATATGAGCCCTATAAACGTGGTTTAGACCAATTCAAGTGTGTGCACGGCGGGACTAACAGCGTTTCCTTCGCCCGAGGTGGTTTCGCACCGTTCGAATAAGGACTACCTGGCAAAATTATTTCGCCCACTGTACTCCATATTTTTGCCTGCGAGAACGCATACATCGTAATCAGTAAGGACTAAAGGAGAATTCACTTTTGTATATCGACACACCACAATACGTTCTAGTTCTGGTGTCACCTTCACTTTCGAAGCGTTCGAGGCCACCCGAGACTCTACCAGTGGCACAGCAGCATCAACATTCGGCCGCGCGTAGGGAACTAGTATGGGCCGCCGGCGGAGATTGTGACAGAAGTAATGGCTTTTTACTGAGCACAACCGATTTTTTCTTCTCCTTCTCCTTCCTCTTCCCCATTTCCTTCCTCTTCTCCCGCACCTCCACCGCCGTGGTCACCGATCTTGATTTCGTTCGGCCTGCTCAAAGCGGATTCAGGTTGTCCCCCAAGCCCCATGTCGCCTCCATCTTTAACGGAATCGAATATGCTATCATCCATTGCAGAGCCATCAAAGCCTGCGCCACTAATACCCCCTCCGGTGGTCAGATTGGCAAATACCGAGGGTGCAACAGGTTCAGGACTATCAAACGATATCGTAGAGACGTCGCCGAATTTAATCTCCTCGTCCATCAACTTTTCACTGAAGCGCAGCGTGCGAGCGGGTGTGGAGGGGGTGGACCAGAATGCTCTTTCATTGGGCATCAGGATCGCTTGCGGGAGTAGGTAGGGACGTATCGCGATGGTTTGGACTAAGGTTAGATTTTGAAGACACAGATGGGTTGTTGTGGCGTCCTCGGGGTTCCTTTGCTCGCAGCAGTGACTCCTTCTATAGAACAGTCAGACACGTATGAGGTGGACCGTATTCCAATAGTACGTGGCACATACCTGCAAGCGGAGTTCCGCAAGGCGGTCTTGTAGTTCATGTATCCGGTTTTCTTCTTCGGCGACACTCGAGGTCTGTGTTGGTGCTGAGGACGGTGCAGACGACGCCGACTTGACAAAGAATCAATGCCGAATGTCTACTTTGACATGGACGGACTGACTTGGTGCAAAGTTTCATTCAGGTGCTTTATATTTGCACGAACCTCAGTCAGTTGTTGAGTGAGTGCGATGACTTGTGATCGCGCCCGTGGCATCGGTCGTATCGACTGGCTGTTAGGTTGAGAAAGGCTTACTCCCCAAAAGAAGACTACGCACTATCGATCCAGGTATTTCAGAGCCGCCATGGCGTATACTTCGGGCTCGGGTTCTCTTGGTTTGGTTGCCTCGTCGCGTTTAGTTGGCAGTCTCCTCAGCGGAGTTGCTCCAGGAAAACCTGCGCGAGATATTTCGCCCTTTCTGGGACCATTCTCTGGCTGCTTCCTAACGCCGGCATCTGGGGGAGGTACAAGTGAGAAGAGGCCGAGTTCGGAGGTATCGATGTCGCGTATGAGATCACCGAGTGGAGTGTCGAGGACGGCGCGTGTAAAGGGACCTGTCTGAGCGGCGGGATTGTCATCTGTCGGAAGGATGCTCGTTGCAGAGGTGTGAATCGCTTTGGCTGTTGCTGTGAGATGGTCGATGTGGTCTGAAAGGGAGGGCATGATGATGATGGTGTTTGTAAGTTGGCAGCGTGGCACTATCACGACTTGTCAACGTTCGACGTCAATGTCACTCCATTCGCAACAAATAAACGGGCCGTCAGCACTGTCAGTGTTTTCTGCAGCTGTCTGCACCAACATGACAGTTAATATTTTCAACGAAAAACATGCCAGAAACCCAGCTTGGCGCATCCCCCCGTCCCCCCCGTCCCCCCCCCCTGAGTGATGTTGCACAGCCACCCGACAGTGTCACTGAATCCCCCGAACTGCCATCTGAGCTATTATCGTCTATCGCTCACCGCAGTGTCGCGGCCATTCAATTCAAGGTATGTGGGTGACTGATCTCCTCCCCCTCTTTCCATCTTGCGGCACGAGCATACCGCTCGGGCATTCAGTTCAGTCCTTTTCCTACGATTCCCGATTGTATCAATCGATGCCCCTGGGCCTTCCAAGGAGGTCCCACGACAACGGGCCCACACCCATCCATGGCGATGGTGACTCGAGTGATCATGCGAACCGTGAGTCTGGGAAACACGGTGGCACCGAACATCGTCGGCCTGTATCCTTCAATGATGCAGTACCGCGTTCGGGATTCCTTCTCAAAGGCTTGTCTGCTTTCCGCCATGATGGTCATCGTCATTTTCACTCCAAGTCGGGGATCGATACCTATGCTAATCGTGGTTTCAATTTCAATGCCTTCACACCACCAGGACGTCACGCTGACGTTATCAACATCGACCCGTTCACTGCGTCGCCACCGGTGCAACGGCAAGATCAACACCATCCACAGCCAAAGATTTTGGGTTTCTTCCCTCAGGTGGGCACTCCAAACCAAGCGAAACATTCCCCACCGTCCAAATCACACTCCCCGCAAGCTAGCAAGAGAGAAGTACAGTGCTTTTACTCGATATCTGAAACACCTACCACCGGCAGAGAAATCGCCAATAACATGACTTCTGTGAACTCCTCGAGTACTATTGTGAACAAGGTTACCACATCACCTTCCAAGGTTTGTTGTAGCAAAGCTCGACACCACCGCTCTTTCTCCATTCACATAACTAATGCCCCAATAGCCTTCCACAGGACGTACGTATGATGCTAAACTGGTAACAAGGGAAATGCACCGGCTAGGCACGTTGGCCGGTCTTAGTCCTGTGCTCGCGCCGTCACTTTCCTCTGGCCCATCAACTTCCACGCTTACCCTTCCAGCTACCTCACCCTCGACTTCTACATTTGCATCTGGTTCATCGTATAACCACAGCAGCACCCTGCCTGGTACAAGCATAACAGATAAAGACAACCCATGGGGCATGCTGCATGTACACGTTCTACCCCTGTTCAACGAGGAACCATTGCGCGTACCCATGTATGTGAATTGCTATCCATCGTTCGGTGACTTACATTTCTCAGAGAGGACCTCAATGCACTAGTGAAACGACACATTCAGACCGTATTGGCGGCATCGCCTTCGAAAGCTCTTGCCACTCTCAGCGCAGATGCAAGAGAGCTTATCGAAGCTGGTATGGTTACCCTAAATGCTAAACTCGTCCCAGGGTCAGACGACTTTCTCATGGGCCGGCTAGTGGAAGTATGGTCCTTCTTTTGGGATCACGTACTTTCATACATAGAGGGCGTGAGTACAGTTGAAAATCATCTGTTCTGTCCAGAGACCCAATGAGTGATACACTACAGGCTTTACTCCCTTTGCAGACGGACCCACTGCTAACATCGCTCCATCGCACTCCGAAGCAACTTTTGCCGTCTTCATCCACACGACAAGGATCTCCTACAATAGACGTTCGAAGCGTCGCACTGTGCGCGTTTCGCTACCGTGTCGTGATACCGCTGGCCAAACGACTTCACGTCTTACTCTCACCACCGTTGACCAAGGAAACGCTTGCAAGACTTGGTCAATATCGGTTGCCACGGCTACAGCAGATGTTTGTCTGAGTGTTTTGTTACTTTTTGACCTCCATTGTTAATTCCTATTCCCCTAGGCTACTGGTCCTGACATCTGAACGGCGTTCCCGGCCGTCGTCGCCGGCGCTGTCACCATGCGTACCCACTGCACAACCCGACACAGACGAGGCTGCCATTAGCGAGCTTCTCCGCTTGTTCTCGCAGGCGCGTCACAATATCCATAATCAACAGTCGCAACGACAGTCCTTCGCTCAATCCGCAATAGCGCGCTCCACGACTCCGGATTTTTCGTCTGCGAGGATCCCTCGTGACCGAAGGGGACGCATCGGTGGTGCACGTAACATGGATAGGATGATCCTCAATGCAGGTGGGTGGACGGCGGACGGTGCGGATGGAGGAACGGCTGCTGCTCATGGACCATCTTCGGGGGTGGGTGACGTAGACGTGCACGCGGAGCCTGACGAACTGAGCAACGAAGGCGCGAAGACGCCACGGATTGGCGCAATGGAATCAGATAGGGAGATTCCCCCTGCACTCCGTCCGTCGGTAGAACATCGCCATCGCGCGAGCACAGGTGGCTGGGGGCTTGGTGCAGGGAAAGAGGAGAAGCAACGAGAGGAAGACGACGATGATGAGATTATGGATTGGGACCAGGCCCAGGTAAGATTTTAAATTGGGATTCTTTCTTCATGTGGTGACACTGGAAACGTATCATAGGCTGTGGTAGAGCGAATGGTTGGGATGAAACCCCTCGACAGTCCAACCGAATCACGTAGGAGGGCGGCTTAGGTGTTAGCAGTGACTACAAGAAATTGAACGTGTACTTGATGCTGGAACGTAAACCTCTGCATTTCTTTAATGAATCCACCAGGACCATCGTTTCTTAACGTACAGGATCCTTATGGTCGGTCAACTTATGATGGCGACTCCAAGACTAATTGGCTGGGTGCGACTGCCTTTGTTTCCACTTTATGTTAGTATGAATGGAGAGGGATGCAACAATATGCACATAGTCCTCTGATTGCATGCTGTTGAAATCAAGTACCAATTTCTTCTTCGCTAGTGATGGTCGCGGGCCGCAGCTAATAACTTAGAACCTGTTTGCCAAATTCTTTTCCCCCCAGTGACGCAGCCTTGAATGCCATATTCGGCCATATCAGGTCGTAAGTCACGTCGTGTCACGTGACCGATGCGTCACTACGACGTCACTGATCCACCATTCGCGAGAGCACGGGGAAAATATAAAAAGGCAGACACCCCCGTTAAAAAATTGCCAACAAGTTTTTCAACACCCATTACCCTCGTCCCTACAGATAAAAAAAGAGAGGAAGCGACCATGTCAGGTTGAGTCACCCAGTTTTTACCTCAATTACACTCGCCGGGCTAATATGATGGCGCAACAGAGCACACCAAAGACACGACACGCGTTGTGGCAGGGTTGAAGGCAGCAATTCACAACCCCCACGTGTCCGAAGAAGCTAAAGAGCACGCGATTCAACGGCTCAGGGAAATGGGCCAGGATGTCGATGTCGCACCACAGGAGACAGCTGAGAAGCCTCCCCCCCAACAGGATGAAGGACGTGTTCTTGCGGGTTACAAGGCCACCCTGAGCAGTGAGTCCGCCGCAGACGCTGTGCAGCTCGCAGATATGAACCAACTTTCCTAGATCCGTACACTTCAGAAGAGGCCAAGAAACACGCTGAAGAAGTCCTTCAGGCCGCGGGAATTTACGGGCGGCATCAGGACGCAACAGATGAGGAGCACGGGACTCGAGTTTTGGCGGGCTATAAGGCTGCTATCCACAGTAAGTAGATTGTCACTTACATGTCGAGTCGGATTTCTGAGCAAGATATATGCAGACCCTCGAGTTTCTGACGAAGCTAAGCAGCATGCGCGCCAGTATCTTGAGGAGCATGGAGTCGAGATTGAATGATCAGACCCACGAATCTCTTCAAAAGATAATTATACTGTATTAATTGCCATCTGTGCTGTGTCAAATCCTTGTATTTTAGTGTATAATCAGAACAGGTGTATCATTTCTTGACATATACCCTGTAAGTCCGTCTTCATTTCGAGAGTAGATTTAATCTGTTGAGTAAGTCGTCGACCCGCCCGTCCAAATTGCTGACGTTACCAGCAGCAGTGGTACGGTTTGCTTCCAGGCTGCTTTCGACACCTTCTACAGCAGTTTTCAGCGCATTCAGTGCCTCTCGCGTCCGCTTTTGCTCTTCTTCAAGAGCGGCAACTGTACTTTGGAAGTCGGTTGCAGATCCATGCAATGAAGAGAGCGTCCGAAGGCGGGTCAGGATGTGGGGTATATGTGGCAGGGAGGGAGCAAGGCGGGAAAGTAAAGGGAGAACGGCATCTTGAGCAGGGGCACTTCCTGGTGGGGTATCTTGCAAGCCATTCTGTCGTTTTTGTGCTTGATTAGTCGACGCGCGCTCAAGGTCAGACAAAAGCAATTTTAAACGCCTTGAAACGGAGTCTATGTGGCGCGGTTGGGTGAGCAGCGTGAGCTGATTGTTCAGTCGCATTAGCATTGGGAGAAGAGGCGGCGTGAGGGGCGTCGTCTAGAAGAGCGTTCAACAGGGAATCTGACATAAACAAACAGTGACCTACTTCGTCAAGTGTGACGTTCACCGATCCTATGAGTTTCTCCAGTTCGCCGACGCGCTTGTCCATTTCGGTAATACTCCGTGTCTCGGGTGCGACATCCCCGTCCTTGACATGACTATCCTTGGCCATGTCTCCTTCATTCCGTTCAGGGGTACCTTCATGACGATCCCTCTCTTCCCCAGCTCCGCCACGGAATCTGTCACCCAGCACCACACTGACCAATTTCCCCCGGCCTTCTCTTGCGTTTCTCACTTTCTCCAGCCTCTCCCGCACATCGACAAGTCCCATTATCATTTCGCCTGGATCAGCAACATCGCCGCCCTTCTCACGAGCTTGCAGCGCTGGGTTTGACGGATCAGCGAGTTCTGCTTCAAGCGTGGCTAACTCTGCTTGTAGAGCGCGCAATCGAGCGGGGAGTGACAAGCGACGCGTCGGGGATAATGAACGTGACGTGGAACGTGATCGACTGGAAGAAGGTGATGGCGGATAGGCATATCGCGTCCGCGGTCGACCTGCATTACGCATTGGATTGCATGACCAGATGGTCCATAGTACCTCGTTCAGTATACGGCATACATCAACTGGTTGGCTGATGACACATACGTTTCCGCTCTGCTTTTCTAAAATGCTTGCTAGCATCTTCCGTACTTATGAGGTTGCTTGTGTCGAGCTCTTCGCGGCCAGCTAATGTAGCACCGCCCGCAGCCCTGGTGCGAGTGCGGACGGCAGACGGTTCGTCATCGGTCGAGTCGCCATTCTATTTGAAGATGTGTACATGCGACAGCGTGCATGAGCCAGAGATCTCGATGAATAGGCAGGGAACATACGTCCGCATGGGAGGATGGAATGACGTCCTCAGTCTCATAGACATCTGGCGCTGTATCCTGGGTCACCGCCGTCAGCCGATTTGACACTTTGGAGGAAGACGGCAACAGACAATATCAGGGAGGTTGGCATACTTGTTCGCGCTCATCGTCATCGGACGTGTGCGACTGTGCGTGTAGCCATCAACTGCAGAGGCCAGAGAGGCGTGGGAAGGAGTAGGAAAGGGAAAAAGAAGGCAAAAAATCGTCACCTGAGCGATTCGAACACTCGCGGGCAAAGCCCAACCGCTTAGCTGTTAGCAGGCGATCCCGTTAACCACTCCGGCAAAGTGACTTGCTGAACTCAGGCATCAGAACACTACAAACCCCTTTTCTCGACCCCACCTCGGGTCGTCATCTATTCATCTAAGACTAGGCAATGTAATAAAACAGCCGCCAAAACCATCCAAAACGACCGCTCAACCTCTGCTCACGTGCCCTATCCTCCGCCCCGTCTTCGTTAACCTCCACATACTCGTCCTCATGAAGATCAACGGTAAGTATATCGACAATGTCAAACGCAGCCCTTAAGTCGATTTTGCGACTCTTGCGTCTACCAGTTAATGGCGTGGTCTCATTAGCATGCCGTAGTGTGTTTCCCGAGGCATCAGGGGGAGCGGAACGTGCCACGGTCGCCTTGACGATGAGCCAGACAATGTACATCACAACCATGACGGGTATCTCGATGTACAGTGAAACGAAGTCGATGGGTGAGAATGTCGGGTATATAGAGGTCCAACCTTGGACTGTAGTGGTTCGTCAGCTGCACCTCCATGAAAATGGCTTGCTAAATGTAGCACTTACTTAGAATCAACGCAGACACGGTTATAATCTGTGTTGCGATAAGACAACGTCACTCATTAATCTGTTCTACGCACCACAAAGTAGGGTCCCCATGGCCACGTCCAACCGACGCGGAACTTGAGCTCTTCTATAGGCCGCCCTTGCACTAACCAAGCCTTTCGAAACCTCCAACTCGCCAGGCCGATGGAAAGCCATGCAATCTAGCGAAAGACAATTTGGTACACATTAATATCCACCAGCCAACATTTCATACCTGATTTGAAACGCCAACGATGTTCTGCAACCAGCCCCACAGCTGACCACTCCCAATGTAACTGCTTCCAAAGCAGAGTACACTCACGCTACTCGTCGCCAGCAAGGCAAATACAGGTACACCACTAGGCGTGGTCCGAGAGAATATCCGAGGGGCGTATCGCCGAGGCTTCACAACAGAGAGTCCGTAAAGGACTCTCGTGCCCGCAAACAAAGCATGGTTTCCGGCGGAGAGCACGGAAGTGAGTATGACTGTATTTATAAAGGAAGCGGCTGCAGCTATTTGAATCCCATCAGGTTTGTTTCGACCCCAAGACCACGAATATAACATACTGGAACCCGCAAGCTGGAAGACAATCGTAAAAGGTGACGTCGTAGTAGTCTTATTCGATAAACCAGGATAATCCCAAGGTACTGAAAACTTGGTTTGCCAACCCGTCCCCCAGAGAGAAAGGACACTCACCATTCAGGCCGATTAGTAGTATACTAAGTACGTAGAATATTAGAATCCTACGCAAATATGTGAGCAATGATACAAGTTAAACAATCCATGGGTCCACTTGCCGCCAAAATACAAATCTTACAACCCTCGGCATATTGCGAGAAGGATTCCTTGTTTCGCCTGCGGTAACTCCGAGACTCTCTGTACCACCGTCTGCAAGAAGATGATGTTCTGTACCCCATAGTCATTTGGAGAGGAGTACTTACACGCAAAGCTAGCTGTCACAAAAACCCTTGCAAAACCACCAAAACCTCCCACGAAAGGCGCGTCTGGGATGGTCCAGTTATGAAAGCCGATATACTTGTGTGATGTATTAACGCCGACATTGACGAGTATTCCAACAATAATGAATATAACTATCGTTATGACCTTGAGGAATGAAAGCCAGTATTCTGAACGAGTGAATACGGAGAGATTACCATTCAGAAAAACTGACTAACCTAGTTCACCATATGCTCTGACGTGGACGGCATTTATAGAGACGAGGAACACCCAGAAAAGGAGGCTGACAACCCAAGGGTTCCATGTTGTCCAGAATTGGAGAACGAGTTGCGCAGCGGTGAGATCCGAGGCCATAGACACGGCGTCATTGAACCAATAGTTCCACGAAAGTGCAAAGCTATATGCAGGAGAGAAGAACCGGTTTGCGTACGCATTGAAGGAACCCGCCACTGGGTATTGTGTAGCCATTTCTCCGAGTAAAAGGAGGGTAACATAGACTATCGATCCCACAAGGGTATAGCATATGAGCATGCTGGCAGGACCACCCTCAGCCAGGGATCGACCTGTCCCGAGAAACAAGCCCGTCCCAATAGTACCAGCAATAGCTATCATTTGGACTTGTCGTGCTGACAGGCCCCTGTGCAAGGTATCACGGTGCACAGTGGGAAGAACTTGGTCCTTCGTGCCGTCTGGCTGCTCGCTGAACATCCTCCCTTCCACCGCGTCGGGTTGCTCCATGGTGGTCAATGGATGACCAGCCAGCATGTCGCGCAAGGTATGGTATTTAATGTATGAATGACGCTGTGCGATGGCGTGCTCACTCGACTAGACATTTGAGGAAATGATTCGTAAGGTCCGTCCTGTTCGGGCCCTCGGGGACACAAGTTCGAATCCCACTCGGTCAGATAGTTATGTCATTGCGGTTGTTTTAATCAGAACTACGGAGCGGCGATAGGTCACCTCACTCATGCATTACGCAGGAGGAAGGAAGACTGCCCACAAAACACAGCTCAACCCACACCACACTATGCTCCATGTCACCCACGCCTTTCCCCATCTTGGTTGCTCAATAAGGAGTCGAGCAGCCGCCCAGTATGTCATGGGTAGTGAAGGCAACACTCGCAAGGCAATCTGAACGTGTGCGTTAAACATCAGGATGAGAGTAAGCGGGATGCCATGAAGAACGTGAGGCAAAATGGAGGGATTGAGGAATAATGAGTTCTTCAATGGAGGATGAGCGATATTCTTCCATTCCCTTTGGGCAAGACCACCGCAGAGGATGCGAGGGAGATGAGAGAGGTAGAACATGCAAAAGATCCATACATTCAGGAGCACCGGTAACGAAATTAAGAAATTTGGGACGTTAGAAATTGTCCAGTAACGAAGGAAACCGACATCCCAATACTCGCGTTGGACATGTGTGTATATCGAAGGTAACATGCCTTCTTCGCACCACTGAGGGCGGCCCTCCGTAGACGAACAGAACAGAAGGAAGGCGCTATAATTGTGATGGAGAAAGGGAGTAAGCGGTAGGGCCACGCAAACGATGCAGTACAATGTCCTGTTCAGCGAAAGCTAAACGCAAATATGGACCTCGGCGACACCAAAGGACCACAAGATGCACATACCGAGTCCTTGCGACCAGACAGGAGAGGAGCCACGAGCATGTTCCATATCATGAAGCCGCAGAGAAGGACACCGTTGGAACGGAAAGCACCGGCGATTCGTGAAGCAAACTGAAGCGTGGAAGCCACTGCAATCGCACGCAGGCAAGCATACCTCTGTAAGAAAAGTAGGTGAAAAAAGGTTCACTGTAAGGGGCGAACCGCGACGCTGAAGGACTGCTCGGGAAAAATGAGAGAACTGGTAGCCAGGAATGCAGCGGAGGGTGAACGCAGATGGTGTAACGAAAGTTGATACAAAATGCGGGTGGAATCTAAGAGTGCCCCAACGATGGCTCCACCGATCAAGAGAGCAGGCCACCCTGGTGGACTAAGACCCAGTAGCGATAGGACGGAACAGGACCAACGCATGACAAGCGAAATCCCGGGGAAAAAGGCCCATTCATGCTCGTACACAAAACCTTCCCGGGCTATGTGTGCGAAATGGAAGGCGTCCCAACGAAGTAGAGAGTTCGTCCATGCGGAACCGCTGTCGTCCAGGATCAGTTTGGGGGATGTGTCAAACAGGGTCAATAGTGCCGTCGACGAAACGATCAACACGCAAATGAGTAGTCGGCTGAGGAAAGATTGGACAAGCAAGGAGTGGCCATGGCGGTCGACTGCCATGAGAGCCGTCCCCACCGCGAAGACTGGCGGTCGCGGGTAGAACCCTCTGCTTCTAGTGTCAAGTAGGCGTATGTTGCAAACAACCAAGTTGACGCACCTTAGCAGCATGTCGAGCTTCCTTGGTAGGCGCTCGCTACCAACGGCCTATTAGTGACCCAGCGGACAGCTTGAAAACAAGGTGTGCATACCAATACTTGGCTGTCTGATTTCCTCTGAATGTAGTATCAGACAGAAATCACGGGCAACTGTGGATGACATCCAAGTCCAAATCTCCCTCACCGTTCAACTTACGTCCAAAAAGTCTGCAGATGTCCCCGGCTCCTGCGACGGTCCGTCCAACCACCCCGGTGGTGCCTCCGTCACCGAAACCCACACTCCTCGAGTTCGTGACCTCAACCCCGGCGCCTCTCACCTATGAGCTCGTTGCGCTCGCACCTTATATTCAAGCAGTCAGACATCTTCTGGAAATCATAAGCTGGGAATCGCCATGGGAAGAGAGCTGGTTGGCTCTCGGTGCATGGTGGGCGCTCTGCCTGTTCTCAGAAGCTACTCTCAAGTACGTCCCAGTACCACAGATGAACCAGCTTTTAAAAAAAATACTTTTCATGCAGGTTCTTTATGCCACTGGCAATATTGTTCGTCTGCGGGTTAAGAAAGTGGTCATCACATGATGGCTTGTCAATATCGTCTCAGCCGGCCACCGAGGCAACTCGTCCACGCTGTATTATCAGACTTGACGACAATACATACTCTCCTCCCCTTCGTCACCCTTTACAGACCTCCCATTACCTCCATCGTTGACGTTATTTCGTGTATCAGCATTTATCTATCCCCCATATCTCATTCTCACCCATTTCGTTCCCCTCCATATCTGCATTGCGATAACAGGAACGTTCGTGCTCATCCATCGTGCAAGATGGGCCCGCAATGCACGCGCAACCCTTGCATGCAGTGCACACCTTCGTTGGGGATACTATCACTTGCGTACCCTGCTCTCCGGAACTCCTCTTCCCTCCCCACTATCCCCCCCTCCGTCGTATGACTCTCGACCCATCTCTGGTTTCTCCGAGTATGCTAGTGCAACCTCACGCTCCGTTGACGTGGGTGGACCCGCCCCAGCACCGCCCGTCCGCTTCCTCTTTACGGTGTTCGAGAATCAGCGGTGGTGGATGGGCCTCGATTGGACCGCTGCCCTCCTCCCCGGTGAGCGTCCTGCGTGGTGTAGTGCCTCGCATGTGCCGCTCCCGCCTCCAGCTGCATTCTCGCTCCCAGCACCCACAGTGTCATATGTCACCGTGGATAATGGTGAGGCGCGGGCTAAACGTATTGCGAGCTGGACGTGGGAAGAACCAGAATGGCGCGTTGTTGTAAAAAGGGAGGGGCAGGAAGGTGTATGGCGGGTGGAGAGATCGCCGCCTAGAGATAAGGATGCAAGTGAAGACACGGCTGGGGCGGCGGCACGGATGTTACGTGCGGTACGTGGCAGGGATTCGGGCGGAGTAGCTGGTCCGAGCCACGGTCCTGAATATGATAAAACTGGAGAGCAGCACATCGATGACCCATCTGCCATCGCTGGCGCAGAGGACGACATCGCAACGGATCCTGAAGGTTGGGTATACGCGGATAATAAATGGGAAGGATCAAGTGGTCGAGGCGGGATCGGGAAGTACACACGCTACCGTAGGTGGACACGCATCGCAAGGTTGACGGAGACTGTGGAGATGGTGGGTCCAGGAGAGGTGGGGGTCGTTCATGACTCCAAGGATTTCAAGGTTCTCTCGATGGCGACATCTTGGGATCGATCCTCACCCACACGGTCTAGCTTCTCTGATTTGGACAGTGTGGTGACAGGCACCAGAGCTAGCCAAGGAACCACAGCCAGGAGGAACGTTGCGGCAAGCGGTTGAAAAGCTGCTGTAGATGGTTCGGGTCGCTGATAATACCTTTATGGTACAACGTTTTCAGTCTCAGTAGGGTGTATGAATATGTACAGGATTCAGTAAGCCCCGATTTTATGTATGTCTCCATACTTTTACTGTACCATCTGCGCTCGCGGTAACCATCTCATCGGGCTGAGTGGGATGATGCTCTGTCCAGGTGATTACCTTATCATGAACCTTTGGCGGTGGGTTGGGTTGGAGAATGGTGGCCTGTAACAGGTCACTCAAGAGCTTCTCCAGTCAAGAGCGTACTTACATCTACAAGGTCCCACGCCCAGACGTGTCCATCTTCATCACCACATACCACACTCGCCTCGGCATGTCCAAAACACGCGCGGCACCGATACTGAGGTGTGTGAGTGGCCCAGTAACGCGTTGAGCAATTTCCCAGTCCCGAAGTCGAAAAGTCTGACATGCGAATCGAGGGTGGCTACGAGGAACGTTGTCCCATCCGCAGATGGAATGACGGAAGTGACTGGTTCTGTTGAGACACAGGAGTCAATCACAGAGGATGAGATGATGGGGAGAAGAGCTGACGGCCGACAAAGTCTGCTCGAAGTTCGCCCTTGCGCAGGTCATATGTGCGCACGTAACCATCTACTGAGCCGGAAATGATAGTGGCTGCCGTCGACATGAAGGGTCTGGACTGCATCTTTGGCCTCTTCGAGGACCTGTATGGGAGCGCGGCTTTGCGACCTTGTCAACTTTTAGGACTCAATTATCTAAATTATTATCACGATGCACACCGTAGATCCCAGAGCCTAACAGTCGCATCATAGGAACCTGTCTACTCTGTCATTCACAAGGAAGTCGAGTGATGACAGCACTTACCACTCGCAAGAACAGTGGCATCAACGTTGAACTCAACGGAAAACACCTTGCTTGTGTGGCCTGCCAGGCGCCGACTCGTAACACCGGCCGTGACGTCCCAGACGAACACAGAGCGATCGCCTCCGGAAGACGCGAATTTGGCATTGTCGTGGCTCCTGTCAAAGCTAGTCGGTGTGGAACTGGGTATCCTGAGACGGTACACCTACACGGAGATGGAGAGAACTTCATATCCATGTGCTTCGAAGGCCTTGATTTCAGTGCCAAGGTCGGGGTTCCAGAGACGTACGACAGCGATCTTGGCCGCCGCTGAGGACGTACTTGGCGCTTCCTTTGGCATACCTGACGACATGAACTGGACCTCTGTGGCTGTCAAGGGTTGCATGTAGCTTGCGAGGGAGCACCTGCGGGCCTCGCGAGGGGGACATATCCAAAGTGTGGCTGCCTGTTTGGGACATGCCAGGCTGCTGATGATCTCAGTCAGACACCATCTGCCATGTCCAACTTGAAGCACCGGGCATCGCCAGCCACGCTGCCCGTTCCAAAGCGCCATGCTGGTCCACAGCTGTCGTTCGAACGGCGCTCGGTCATCACCTTTGACAGTGCACTGTATGATGAACTCATGCTCTTCATCTTCTCATTCCTCGATCACAGAGACCTCTGCGCCGTCCAGGCGACCAACAAGAACTGCTCTCGTCTTGCAAGCGATGACCAGGTATGCTCACAACCGTACTGGTTTTTGAAAGCCCCACAATTGATAAAACCTTTCAAGCTGTGGAAATCCCTGTTTTTAAGGGAATTTGGTCGCCCTCGCTTAAGGGGTGGGAGGGGCTTCTATGGCAGGGCCGACAGGAGGTCAGTTAAACCGCTTCCCTCGAGAGCGTATCCTCCGGAAGAGAGTGCCTTCAACTGGAAATGGATGTATCGCATAAGTTCGAACTGGAGAAATGGTGGGCACCGTCGAGGGTAGTTCTTTTCATGTCGATCTTATCCACATCATCAAGGTCGTTGTGCCGTCGAGATCTTCCAGGACCGGAACTGCATTGACATTAACCGTTTGTCGAGTCGCATAGCTACTCACTCAAAGGTGCCCCTGCCTAAATGGCACGTGTTACTGGCAGGAACCTCGACCATCTTTGCCCCTGCTGAGTGCTCCGAGCAACCAATTATTTTTCTTAGGGATCGCGGAACCCAACCAATGACTCTTAAGTGCAAGTCGCAGCTTAGCGGCGGGCCATTAAGCATCTCCACCATGGTTCTCGACCAGTCCCCGCTCGCTTCTAGGATAATGCCTTGCGGTCCCGCAGTGTCACTTGCGGTCTTCCTCTCTACGGGAGAGTTCTTTATTTACGACTACAAGCCATCTGTGATAACGACTGTCCCGAAACGAACATACATCCCTTTACCTCAGCATCGTGTCCCGATCACACACGCTGCTTACCACCACCCCCTATTGGTCACGTTATCGCAGTCGTTCTCATTAATGATATACGATCTCAGCGGCGAATCTATCACCCATACGCAAACTTTAAGCTCATTCACAAGCCATCCTCCTGCATCTATCGTCCTGTCTGCCATGCCAAGCTCCCTGTCATTTAAACTAGTGCTCGCGTATTCTGTCCCCGTTTACCCTTCCCATTGGAGCGTGGGCGCAACAGAACTCATAATATCCCGCCCTCGATCCACTTCGTCGTCCTTGGCGACACTGGCTGAACCTCCGAAAGTCTCTACTCCTGGGACCTTCGTTGTCAGCGGGACTCGCTCGGCAAGAGCGTTTGACGTTCCTCAGGGATGGATTGATGAAAATAAACTCCAGGCGATGAGTGCTCAGTGGAGCCGCAAAGTCACGCAAGTTGCGGACACGCAGACAGACGGAAAATGGGTTGTTCTGGCTCCAGAAGACTCTCTGCAAACACTCTTGGCGGGAGCGGAATCCGTGGAGGCCAGCAGCTCCAGTGTATCGCAACCGTCTGGCGCTCAGTCCATAGAACTTTTGCCAAGGACACATGTCTCCTCACCATGCCACTCCTTCGCCCAACTCCAGTTGTATCGTCTAAACCTGCCCCCATCCACCTCCTTACATGGACCTAAGCTGACGTTTGTTCGCACGCTGTATGGTCCCTGTGGGCCTATTTCTGCCGTTGCGGTTGCAGACGGACGATGTGTGAGTCTTGGTGCAGATGGCTCTATTTGGGTGTGGGACCTAGAGAGTGGACGTCCTGCTGAGGTTGCGCCTCCGGCAGAACAATCGGGTGAGGAGGCAGGCGTAGGGGTATGTATGGAGCGGGGCTCAACCTGGTCGCGTGGGACGGTAGTGTTTGATGAGCGACGAATCATAAGTGCTGGGATCAGGGGTATAGAAGAGCGTAGATTTGACGTCTGATGCAATGTGTGTACGTATTTGCTAGTTGTGTATTTTTTCCGACTGGACAAGGTTCGATGCCTTGATCTCTCTGAGTACGTATTTCCACCCGGGACGTGTGTACATGCAACAGGAACGTCGCCAGTATTACCAGTGGATCTTTGGATTTTTGACAAACACTCCACCTTCAAGACCCATACCCAGCTACGAAAGCCTACTACGTCAAAATCTATTCAGTCCAAATCAGGTGATAGGCATTGTGAACGGTACACGGATAGGTAGACAGACTATGAGAGTAGTATACGGACGATATAGGATGACACGGGGGAAATTGCAGCGTTTTATGACATACAACAGGCCAGATCTTCAAAGATATACATTCCTACATGATACGGGATTGCAAAGTCGAGCACAGCAACGGAGGGAACATGACAGAGGGAGGGGAATGGGACGAGAAGAGGCAGCGGGGTCGCTGGGGCGTCTCGACCAACGACGAAATAGGGTAACCAGTATGGGTTGTCGGGATTTTCCATGGAAAGCGTGAGGCGTGAATATCACGAGGCCATGGGTCGCGAAAAAGCGGTATCACTGTGTAAGCTTGTAGTCACGTTAAACGAGACCGAATACTCAGAATGCAACCTGTCCCGCCAGCGCAGCAGCATTCATCTTGCTCATGCTTACGGCACGGTCGCTCGTGCCATTATGGATGTCCATGCTGTACTCCCGGGGTTGAAGTTCAAATGAGTCGTACGGATTCGTGTTATAACGGATGGGAGAGTAGAGATCGATGGACTCGTGCGCACCCGAGAATCCGTATTGACCTGTGAGAGAGAGTATCTCAGAACCGACGGAGGGATACGCGGTTACTTGGTCGTCTGCAAGGATATGTGCAGGTGTTTGCGCATGCTCTTGGGTGCTGGAGTATGCGTGTCCATGTCGTTGCGCACGCGTAGTCTCTGTTTGAAAGACAGACGATTCGGGAACAGAGAAACCGAGCATCACGTCCGCATCATGGTTATGCCGGTGAGGGGCAGTTCCCCAATCATGAGCCGGTTCAACCCGCAGGCCGGCGTCCCCGTTAGCACCATCGTGGCATATGTCGTCCGAGGACGAGTGGATATCGTAGGCCATATCTCCGTCCAGATTGTTCGGGAGCCCAAGCGGGTCCATGTAGACAAGCGAAAGCGGTCCCTCCTGGACGGGGAATAGATTGCTATGTACTTGTGCAGGGTCGGAATCATCTGATTCTTCCTTGGGGAACGGCGAGAGGTGCGCCAGGGGTGATAGTTGAGTAAGTTGCGACATTTCTAAGTGCGAATCAGGGCACGTCGCTGTTGCCGATGTGAATGAACCGCCATCGTTGTATGATGGGAGATACTCGAAGCGCTCATCTTTCGAAGAGCCCGGGGCGGCGCTTTGTCGGCGACTTGCCAAATATTCACATCCATCTTCCCTACTGCCAGGGCTTGTGGAAGGGGGGGAGGTATACATTGACTATTTCAGGGATCAAAGCAGTTGGTCATCGCGTCGAAGGCTTCGTCCTAAAATGTACTCACATATTTCGAAATAATTTTATCCAGAGCCTGTGGAAGCAACTTCCAGTCGAACACCTTCAGGTCCTTTTCAATTTTCCTTGGTTTGGGGTCGGGGAAATCCATGATCCGCTGGAAAAAGGACTCGAAACCGGGTCTCGACTTTGACACCGTTGTTGGCCTAAGACCCTCGAGATTCCTACGGATTCTGTTCTTCTCGTCAACCTCAAACTCAGCATCGACGAGCCGCTGCAGCAAATGGATGATGTCGACAGATGTGACGCAGAAACTGTTTGTCTCCTCGCGATAGATGCAAGAGACGACAGTATCATTGGGGTTATAATCTGCCTGTGAGATGGACTCCGCAGAAACCATAAGGCTATTGCGGTCCTGCACCCGTCGGAACCGAACAAGCCGACGACCCGCTTGCAGCTCAGATTCGTCCCAATTATAGCAAAGGCTCTCTAAAGGCGTCAGGATATCGAGGACGGCATTCTGACTATTCTGCTCGTTCTGCTCCGCGCCTTGCCGGATGCGCCGCAGACCAGGCACATTAGGCGGCTGATTGATGAATTGAGGGGGTCGAGGATTAGACCGCGATGAAGAATAGTCCGAGTCGGAAATGGGTGTCGGCGGAACGTTGTAAGGACTCTTCCGCTTGGATGACCGGTCCGGGCTACCCACCCCCGTGACCAAACGAAGAGATGGTGGCGGCGGACAGCTACCCGACGACAAGTCGTATCCTGGTCTCAGCGGATTTTGACGAGCCAAGGACTCTTCTAGTACTGTGGCCGCCCTATAAGCACGCAGCACATTGACGAAATTTTTTTTAAATGCTCACCAGCGTCCCCATAAGTAAATGCACCAAATCTGACCCAATCCAAGACGCGATTATCTTTGTCGACTGCCTCAATAGTCAGGGGGACCGTCGAGGAGGGCCATCTCGCTTTTGCGAACGATGGTACCTGAAGCAGTCCAGCTGCCAGCTGCCAGATCCAGGAGGTTCTGATTCATCTATACTTGTTGTCACTCGCAGGCTTCCGACCACGAGGCGCACGCGCACGTCGAGCCCTATATCATTTTTACAGTTGAATGTGACCTGGAGGCGTGTTCCAGCTGTTCCGTGAGCAGGTGAATAACTTAATACGGATAAATTCCCGCCCGCGGGTGAATGAGCTGAACGTATGAATTGATCAAAATTAGAGCCATCGGTGTGATAGTGACTGTCATCGTGTAGCGCGCCCCGATGGGCAGCACTTCCAGGAGAAAGGGTAGAAGCCGACATCCTGTAAAAGTTTTCAGAAAAACGGAAGAGTGCCTGTCAAATTGAATGTACTGTTACAAAACGGTATAGGAGGACAGAGAAGAAGAATTGCAGTTCGTCGCAACTGGTGACAAGTAGGAGGGGCAAGTGTTGCTGGATTACAGACCGATTCGCAGGACGGTCAACAAAAGCCAGCCCAGGAAGGACAAATAAACGGGGGTTGTCGAGTATTTAAAAATTGGTCGTGATGAACGGAGTACCGAGTGGACTTTAGGCAGTCCGTGGCCACAAACAGGGGGACGAGGAAGCGCACAGGAGAGTAGCTTGGCTCAAATCGACTGGATGCTGTCGGAGGCGGGAAAGGTTGGGAAATGACGGATACTTATAGGACAAAGGAGTCCAACAATCTAAGATGATGGTGTGCCAGAAAGCAAGCGTAAATCGTCCATACCGGGAGAGATGAGATCGGCCTCAGGAACTGATGGGACGATAGGCTCGTGTCTCTCTTTTGCCTTTTCTGATGATAACAAGAGCACCATTTATTATGGAAACTACCGACTTGCTGTCACCTGCACACTCGCCATTTGAGGTAAAAAGAAAAATGTTACCGATCGTAGGCTGATCGCCACGGGATCTCGCTTGGCAGGCCAGATGGAAGATGCCGCCGCATCGCAAAGCAGGGCTTCTCAGCTGAGCAGACATACGCGAGACGTCGTTTTTATCTGAATAAAATCACCAGACATTCAACGATAAGATGCAGGACCAAGCCAAAACGAGCTTGAAATCTAAATTTACATAATCCCCGATATTTCTTCTCCGGATCAAACAGCCGTATCAGGAAATGACCGTGGTGAAAACGTTAACTGACAGTTTATGCCTTCGCGGGGTACAGCTGGCTGCTTGAACAAGCGCCCAAGTTGGGCGAGAACAATAACTTGTCTGGCAAGACAATGCGGAATTCAACAGCCTTGGAAATGTTTGTTTATACTGCACAGCTGTCGCTCTGTTGCATGGGATTGGCATGTCTAAGTTGCTGGACGTGATCACGCCTTGATCAGGTCTCGGCTGCCGTTATCCGCATCGTCATCTATGGGTCCGCGTTCCTGTAAGTGTGATCATATACCAGGTCTTCTTCGGTATACTACATGCGTGCGTCCGTTGGTACGTATTACTCTTCCGCGATAGCCTCGCGTTTCAAACAACTCCCGGAGACGCCACCCTTTTCTCTTTTGAACTTCCCACTGACATATTTCCGAGTCCGAGCACCAAACCCGATTGGCCACTTCAGGTGACCGTTTATCTTGTTCCCACACCGCCGCATCTCATCATTGCAAATGTAATGTACTTGCACCCTGCATAAACATAAGTTTTGGCCACTGAGTAACATTTATCCAAGTTCAGGTTTCTCTAGGTTTCTCCATGGGTTCCAGTCTCTGCGCCTGTTGGCTTCCCGACGTCTACCATTATCGTAACCAGAGACGCCAGGGGGCGAGATCTGCGACTTGCTCTAACATTGATGCTAACTCGATTCCTTGTGCGCCACGCTCGTCCTATGGTCGTCTTTACCTTATCCCGCAGAAAATAGCAGCATCACTTGTCACGAGATCTGTTCCTTGGACCCACAATGTCTAAATACTCCCTAGAGCGACGCTTCCATCACACCTCTGCCGCAGTCCTGTGTCATGCAAACGTGACCTTGCGTTTCGGTGGGTCCCAGTGGCCGAGTCGACTAGTGTTGACGGTGAACATCATTTTGATACGTTTTTGGATACCATCTTGATGCAGATCCGAAAGATACACAGGCGCATTCTGCCTAGCTGTACAGACAAGTAACATGACGTGGCTCCCAGCGGTCCATAGAGAGATGATCCATTGTCTCTTTTCCAGAAACGACCTCCATCGCTCCGGGTGTGGACACACCCGACTCCGCTTGTCCCTTGTTTCTTCCCGCATTATCGTGATTCGAACTAGAATTCGAGAATGAGCCGTCCTTGGGTATCCATATCCTGCCAACAGGGGGAATGTGTCCCTCAAGGGACAGTACACGTTGGCAACTAGTGCACTGATCTACGAACAAGGTTCGGTACGATACAAGAGCTTGCTGTGTTTTGTTGCGAAAACATAAGGGACAGGGATGATTGGGGGAATTATAACATACCATCAACGTCTGCAGCGGTACGAGCGGGTGCGACTGCAGCATCTTAGCAAGGTGCTGTGAAAGAACTTGATAAACCTGGTAATCTGATTGTTCGTGTGGAAATTTCTGTCCCATCCCAAGCATAGCCGGGTTTGCCATGACCAGGACCACAACCGCCGTCCGAAAGAAAGCAGCTTATCAGACAATGGAAAATCGTTGGAAAATTATAAGTGACACATACCCTCTCTCTCGGACCGAACGCGGTCGCCTTTTCTATCACGAGCGGATCTTCCTCCTTCTCGAATATGAGAGATACATATGCAGTTAGGACGTCTGCTATCGTGAAACGCAGGATCACCGGGATGCTCAGTTTTGTGCTCTGGTCTGCGATGCTCAGTAAATTCCTACTATTCACAAAATCCACTTTTGTCAGCCCCTGTTGTCTTACCAGATCGTTTTATTCGAGACCATATTGCAAGGTTGCACGTAGGCACCGGGATTTGCTCAATACCTGGAATCGGTGGGACTGGTGGTTGCTTGAATTCGGGCAGCGAGCCTTTGTTAAACGAGCGAATGTATCCGACCAACGATTCAGCTCGGAGTGGCGGTGGATCATCCTCTGGAGGAGAAAATAATGAAGAGGAACGTGCTGGAGGCGGGACATAAGGTTGCGGCGAGCCAACGGGTGATGGCGGACGTCTTCACGAGCGAATGTCATGATTCGGGTGCTGATTCATCAGTCAAATACACGATAGCGAGCGGAGATGTATACTTTCGGATCTCCCATCCTCTCTTCCCCAACGACCCGACCCCCATCCCGAGGTCACTTTTATCCACCTCCTCGCTCTCTTTGGCAGCACGCAACGCGTCCTGAACTTTGGCGGACCTCACAGCTTCTGCCAGACTCTTCACCTTCTGGAATAGATCATGTGTGGGGTGGGCATCAAAACCTGCAACGGAGAAGTCCTGATTAACAACATCGAAGGTCGGTGAGAAATTGGGAGGTTTTAAGGTCATAGATGGAACATGACGAAGTGTAGTCAGACGTGCGTGGATGTCAGTGAGGGTTTGGATGCGATCGTGGAGGGTTGGCGGTGCGGATGGTGCTGGGGAGGCTGCTGGAGCCGAGGAAGAGGCGCTGTTGCCATTGGTATTGGCGAGCTTAATGCCGATGGCAGGGTCCGCAGTTTCCATCCTCGAATGACAAGCAACCGTGCAATCACAATATGATCACTCTCACCCGAGAACAAAGAACTCGATCGATTCAGATGATAGTCCCTAACAACACGGTGTGGCTGTGTAACCCACTGGGATATCCCGAGCAGCGAGGGCGCAGCGCCGCAAAAGGCTCCGATCTTTGAGGATGTAGTAATTGGACCTGTTCCAAATGTTACATTCACATTTCGGACCGCCAGCAGAGTACGAGTACGATAAGCGTCAGGAATATCAAATTCTTCGTAGGTCGTTTGAATGCACCGCACTTACGCAGCCTTTTCTCCGTCTGCCGCGTTTCATAATCACGGGTGTCCCGTTATCCCGAAGTCTGGGACCCCATGGCCATGCAAGTCATTCCCCAAAGAGCTAGTTGCCACCCATACCTTCGGCGTTTGCATCCGAATTAGTGACTCGAGGCAACTTTAGTTAGGACCGTATGTTCACAGACCGCCCTCCCACCATCGCCCATTCGCCAGTGTGAGGACTTAGATGGAATCATCGACACTAACACGATGATTGCAGAGCCACAAGTCGACCGTATGGCGACCCTTGGCGGCTGCTATACAAACTAATCTGCATGTACCCGGAATCCACCCAGTAAGTTATGTCGTAACCCTGGTACCTGGTAGAAACGTTCAAAGTTGGGTTCTGTTATGCCTACTGGCTTTACATGCTGACTGATGCCGAACCGTGTAAGCTTCTCCTCTGTATCGCGTCACTTGTCAGCCTCCCAAGCAGAACGAAAGATTCGAAAGAACATGACGCGAATCAGTGCCCTTACGACTTACATGATCCCATCATCGTGTCCGATGCGGCATCTCGGCCGTCCTCGAGGATAGCACTGTGCCGAGACCTGAAGATTCCTGTCGTGAAAACTTATGTGATACTGATTGTGTGTGGTACATCAAGACTACCCACAGAACATAGCTGCTAAATTTTCGCTTGCGTCTCGCCTTCGTCCGGGTGTGATCATGTTTCTTTCATGAATGGAAAGGAGCCGCCTTCGCAAGGGATCTAGGTTGTAACGAGCTTTATTTTACCCCCAGATGACATCAATATTTCCGTCGAAAAGCTCATATTCCCCCTCCACGAGGGACAGTCCCTGCCGCAACCTGAAGGGATTACTGTATCATTAAAGCCCCACCAGCTTGCTCGTTCTCTGGAGATGAACCAACAGTTGCCTTGTAAGTATCTGCACGGCGGTAAGTTTAGTATTGTGGAAATGAAGACTGCAGATAATAGCGTAGGGTTATGCAGTGTTAGGGCACCCCCCTTCACTTAGAATCCCCGCGTCCCAATCATAGCGACCAACAGATGATAATCGGACAAATCGTCGCTTTAGTTATGTCCGAGCCCGGGGGGTAGGTGAAGACAATCAGGTTAAAAACGTGGAAACGGCAGGGCACCACACTCATATGGTGAAAACAAACGGCCAAGTACGGAAACCTGAAAAACCAGGGCAGCGGAAGCGGTCGGTAGAAGTCATCCAGGGAGACATGCGAAACATGAAGTTATTCCATCTCGCGCCTCTGCTCTCTCCTCGAATATGTGCCACCGTACCCTCTTGACATTGATGGCCGTCATATCACGAGAGATGCCATGAGGCAACTATCATGGAGCCGAAATGATTGTACTTACACGGGTGCGGGACACCGCCGAGTGACGCTGGTCCTCGGGTCCACCTTGACTACTTTGCGTGATACCTTGACTTTGCCTCTTTAGCTAGCGCTCAAGTTAAAAAAAATGAAAGCCGTCGCAGAATTCACACCTCTGAGAATGTCTGGAACTTGATTGGATGATCTGGATTTCTGTGTCTTGACATAGGCTTCGTTTTTGGTCTTTTCTTGGCAGGTGTGAACCCAGGCCTGATGGGATGGACCCACAGCAGCTGTCTTATTCCATGCGACGAAAATGTGAAACAACCTGCGCAGCATGGTATAGTCTCGTTCCAAAAATGCAATGTGGCTGATACACTAGTGGCAGGACTATCGTTCTTTGTACATCCAGTCTTGAATGATTCTGAGCTGAAGTAATTCAATCCGTCGAAACGTTAGCTTCCCCTTACCTCTCTTTGTTAGCAGTGCTCGAGCGCTGGAAACTTCTGCCTTTTCTTTTGCTTACTGGTGGACCTGCAGACAAGGCAGACTCTCTGACGCAGGTACGGAAATTTACCTTCGCGAAAGGATGCACTTCCTCTCGCCGAGGCCCTAGGATGCGGTCCGTGGTCGAGGAGACAACGTGGGCGTTCCCGACAAATTCCGTTCTTGTTGCGAGGTGGCGCGAAGCTATGGTAAAATACAGCAACCGAAGTTCGAGAGTTGACATAACTGTGTCTACTATCCGCGATAGTCAAGGGTTACCCGTACACCTAAACAATCGAGTGACCACAAGAGTCGACACCCGGGGAATTTGTTGTAAGTCCTGCCACTGTCACTTTCCCCATCAGAAGTGTAAGTATTACTTATGTGGAGCCTCATCGGCTCGGAGGGGCAGGGCTCACGTCAGTATTACATGTTACCTGTAGGTAGACCCTAGCAGACCCTGAGGGACGTGATGCAGGCATCTGAAATCGGTCGGAGTCGTACGTTCAGAGGAGTTACTAGGCAAATTCTGGAAACGTTGGTGAACCGCGGCAGCGTGACAAGAGGTCGTGTGACCCGGTTGTGACCAGCCGTATAGGACCCTGCAAGTGTGGCTTTTTGCAGGTGCACGGAAAACATTTTGGTCGTCGAGTCTTCGGGGGCAACGCAAGTCCGCTACAGTAACTGAATCCGCAACACCTCTCGAGGGTGTATTCATATTGCATGCTGCGTTCTTTGGTGGACAGGAATGTCACCGTGAGCAGATTAGTCGAGAAGGCGCATCGGAAGCCTGGCATGAAATTTCCATCACTTTCCTACAGGCCCACTGAGCGCCTTGTTAACCGTATATCGTTGCAAGGACGATGGAGGTCAGCACCCGTACGGACTCCTAATCAAGTCGTCGTGCATGCTCGTTTTCTGTCCACCGTCACGCCTTCAGGGACACGAAAACCTACTGATGACAAGGTTCCTCCTCTGGGCACTATGGGGCCTCGGAAACCAAGGATAGACTTCAAACCCGGCCCAGTCAAACCTGCGACACTTGGTGCCGATCAGCCCCCCTCCCATCCGCCCTCCAAATCTACAAGCCGCAGAAGCAGCCACCACCACCCACCTCGCCACGTGCACCCACCGAAACCTTTCCAGGTCGAGTTGTCTGCGGTCGAGCTCGCCAAGAGGGACATTGCAGAGGCTAGCCAGCAGGGTGTTCTCGAGGCTCCCCCTGCAGATGCAGGGTCATTGAAACGCGTCTTCCATCAGGCCTTGCAGCTGCTGGTGCGTATCCCACACATTGTTTTATCCTAGCTAGACTCCTTATTCATCGTCGAATTTCGTAGAAATTCTACTTCCGTGGTCTCAAGGCGATCAACACACACCGAAAACAAGTGAACGGTATCCGGAAGCGCGTTAAGTCTGGAGGTGCCTTGCCCACAAGAGCGGAGGTGCGGTTCATCCAGACATTCAAACGAGATGCACTAAAGTACGACTCGTTTCTCTTTCTCTTGGTCATTTGTCGTGCTAATCTCTCTCAAGGCTTGTGCCATTCATGATCATCGTTCTCATTGCCGAAGAGCTTGTACCATTCGTCGCTCTCTATTTTCCCCGAATGTTGCCCTCTACATGTATACTGCCTGGACAGCGGGACCGGATCGCTCTCAAAGGGCGAGCCGATCAGTTAAATGCGCTTTTCCGAAATCGTGGGGTATACGAAACGATGTACAAGGAGGGCCAAGGCTCGGGCTTCCTTCACGTGCGCAGCCTAAAGAATCCTGTTGCGGTGTGCAGGTATGCCTTGGCCATCTCCGGCTTTTTTATTTTATTTTTGAAAACAACCGTGTTTGCGGTTACAGTTTACTGGGACTACCTGCATGGGGCCCGTCGTTGCTTGCTGCTTGGCGCATACGCCGACACTTGAAGAGTGTTGCTGAAGACGATGATTTATTGAGGGGAGAAGGCTGCGGTCGTGACTTGACCACCCCGGAGTTGTACGAGGCGCTTGCGGAGCGCGGAATGTGAGTGGTGCGAGAGTTCAAACCTAGTAGCTAAGCCATCGTTTTTCAGGATACCGACGCCGGAGCGAAGGTCAATAGATGATCTAAGGGATCAGCTACGTTGGTGGTTAGACAACACGGAGGTTATGCCGCAAGGCGCGGACTCCATTAGTAGGCGTTTGTTGCTTACTGGACTAATCGGTTCGCAGAAATGACGAAATGATTGGCACTTCTGCTTGGCCTTGGGATTCATACCAGGTCGGACATTTACAACGATACTCACCGCTCATTCATACTGCCATCATATACTTGTAGATGGGGGTTTAGAAGTTCAAGATAGTTGCGCACTTGACCTTGATCACCCCGGGGGCTCACGCCACCGTCTATAGTCGGGTGGACATCGTACATCCGCAAAACTACCCGAGGGAGTGAGCAGGTTATACCTGCCTCCGTTTGGAAGTGACTTGTCGTAAGACTCGCTAAGACACTTGTTGGCCAATGAGAGAGCTCGCTCAAGTGCGAAAGAGCTGTTAACAGCCGCGTCGCGTAGCTGTTTCCCAGATGTAGAATGATGCAATTTATCGCCTTCGAATTGATGTCGGCCTGTCATGTTCAAGTTACGCTCGCACGTCGTCTCACGTAACATTGTGAAATAATTAAGTTAGCGTACTTATGTACTCGCATAGACAAAGGTATCGGTATCATATAGACGGACAGACATAAGGAAGAAATCAAATCCCAGCCGATTGAAGTAAAGTTGCACTTTGTACCACGAACCCTGGGCTATGATGAACTATAATTTCACTGCATGCCACCTTTCCTCGGCCCCAAGCTCAAACTCCCAAGGCGTGACAATCGTCCTTTGATCGAGCCTGTACTTGTTGTACCGACAGAAGGACTCGCACGCAATACTCCAAGGCCATTACTATTGCCCACGGTCACCAGCGACTCGCGGGGTGAGTTTGGAGGACCATCGACTGCCATCCCAATTCCTGTATTAGCACCCACGCCATTTCCGGGTGGAGTGTCAGACCGCCAGCCTGTCGAGACGCCGGTGAGGCCGTGCCGCGCCACATGCGCGGCGTGTAATTGGAGTGGCGTCGGTTTGCTTCCATGGCGGCCGTCCGAATTTGGGTGTGCTTGTGAATAAGCATGGGATGGCGAACGGATGTGGCCGTGTGACGATAGGGGCGAAGGTAATATAGGAACATGAATTGCCGCTGAAGACCCACCGAGCGACAGCGGAGCTGTCCCGCCCTGAAGAGAAGCAGACGATGATAAGGATGGTTTGTGCATGGAGCCCTGCTCATAGACTGATCCTAGGTCATGCACTGACGTTCCCGTGCGAGCAGGTGAGATGTATGACTCTGCGGGAGTATCATCAAATCCGCCTTCAGCAGTGATCCGCCGAATTTCTTCTGGAAAGTTCTTCCGGAAGAGTTCATGAAGTGTTTGATGGAAGCGGAGCATTTCCGGTGGGCATATCTGGCCATGTAGCTTAAGACAACTGTCGATGAGTCGAACCTGTCAAGATTAAGTATACTTGTCGACGGATCGCACGGTTTAAGCTATCGCACCTGATCATCAATAGCCGTCCTGAGGCGATCCACCTGATCCGCCCTATCGCGATGACGCGCAACATAGCTAGGGTGGAAGAAAGTTTCCCGATACGCTGGTATACTGTCTTGTGGGGGGTCGACCGCACCGTTCAAGCTCATTGAGAGTGGATTAGTGGAGAACGCTTGTGCCGTCTTGGCGAAAGCAGCATATCTAAGATGAAAAGAAGTAAGTTCACTGGTTTTCTGTTCCACCTCATTCAGGGCGTTCTCCACCGGGGAGATGCGGACGATCTCGGTATCAGTGATGTCGGATCGCCTGAGGACCGTCGGGAATGCCTGCTCTGTCGTATACAAAGTTTTCTCCGTCCAAACTTCCTCGTTGCCATCATTGTCTGACTTCGGGACCTGCCTGGAACAGCTGAATACATTGATAGAGCTAAGGGTATGTCAGGATGGTGCGCAAGTGAATGTTGAATTGGAGCAACGTGCCAGTGTTCATAGTAGCCCCGGATCGCCTGGGGAACATCAAGGCTAATAAAGACAGGCAAGTTACGTTCGGGTTCCGGTGAGACAGCCGTCACTTGAATATATTGATCGTTGCCAAACCGGATGTCTACCGGTGGTTCGCCCATTGCCTTCAGTAGTTGGGCGCCAGGGTGCTTGTTCAGCATGCGCTCACAGAAGGTACCATATCGCTCCCACTCGTATCCTCTGTACTGAAACCGAATAGTTATATTAAGACCATTGCACACGAGATAAAGCCATACGATAAACTGTTTTCCGCGAAGGGCATCTGGGAAGTCACCCCAGAATGCGACCCGGAAGTAGTCGGGATAGTAGCGTTGATCGGTAGTTATGTGTTCTAACAGAGTTGCTTCATGCCTCAGGATTTCCGCCAAGCGGGCGCTGCAGGGATTGTCTGTTCGTGAGAGGTTAACCGAACGTGATGGACGCACAACGCACTAGTTGAAGGTAACCTCAGCGTGTTGTTTAGCCAATTCTTTGCATATTTCTATGGCGCTTTCGTATGCCTTTCCTTTACCTTCCTCAGCTTGTCAGTATCCCGCCCTTTCCATGTGCTGTACGCCTACCAAGATAGTCGAGGATAAGAAGACAAAGAGTTTCTTTGCGGTGGAATTGAGATTGCTGCGGAAGGCCAAGCTCTTCCATTGGCGGAACAAAGGAGTAGAGATCCCACTCGTGAAGGTCAGAATGTAGTTTGAGCGTTAGCGCGGCTTCTACGTAGTTCTGGGATTGCAGGTGGGCCTATGAAAATTGGTGAGGTCCTCCCATTATGCATGGCGTGCAACCACGCACGTTTACAAGCTGGTGTACATATTTGATATACATTTCTTCGCGCCCAATTTCACGAATGAAATTCATCAAGCGTAGCTGTGGAGACTATCAGTGGAATATTTCAAACACTCGGTGCAAATATCTCACAGTCGCAATAACCCGATCTTCAGCGAATTCTTCACCCTCTGGCAGACTCCTAACACTGAGTAGGAGTTTCAAGAATGCATCCACAGAATCCAAGAATGTCGAAACATGTTCACGTAGCTGTTCTTCGACTTCCGAGGAATCAAACAATTGCCTCAGTTGGGCGATGAAGAATGCACGTGAGATGTCGTCGCCTTTGGATTGCGACATGAACAGCGAGTCCAACTTCCTCACGAGTTCATTCTCAATCTTGTCAAAATTGCCGGATTGTTGGTACTCGCAGATTATCATACCGTAAAGAATGCCAACGGCGGTATTACGGAGTGAATCGTGGTGACTGAGACATAGGTTCACGATTTGGCCAATGAGCGGACTGAGCACATGTTGATATCCCTGTGTCGACGAGTCAGCACTACGACAAGAGAAATGAAGCAATGCAAACCTTGTGAACAGTGTCTGTTTCGGTAGACTCCGGTATGACGAGAGCTTCCCAAAGTCGGTTCAAAATTTCGGCACCTTCTCCACGAATATCACCACCAAGACGCCATACTGCACGCCTTTTCTGCAAAGCATAACGTATTAAAGCAGAAGCAGTTGAATGAAGCAGTGCGTACCTGAGCCGTGAAGTCCTCGATGACAAGTTGATCGGACGAAAGCAGTTTCAACAACATATGAAACGCATCACGCCACAAGTCTATCCTAAGCTGTTTCGCAGCTGTGGGCGTTGGTATAAAGATTCGCTTGAGCAGCGTGGAGATAGGATCCATCATTTTGATTAGGACTTTGTGGGTCAAAATATTCACGTTTAACCATGTGTTCGGCCAGGCATCGTTGTCAAGTATAGAAGTCCCAACTTTGAAGAACTGAGTTAGGAGAGCAGCGAAATTTTCCCTTCCCTCTATTTCGTAACAGGATTCGAGGAAGCTGTAGATATGTTTCGTGGGGGCGGAGAGTACCAGGGCCAAAAAAACGATGGCAGTTTCGCCTAATCCCGGATTGAAGTTTTTGTTATCATCTCCAGACCCAGAACTCTTTTGTACATTCGGGAGTGACGCCATCAGGGAGAATGGATATGACTCGGGAAAAGAGACAGGAATTGGGGCAGTGACGGTTGTTGGCGTCCGCGCGCGCTCGAGCGCACGGTGGTTTGCTGGGTTCTGGAATTCGCGGTACGTCTCAAGCAACCTGGCCAAATCATAAGTCTATTAGTTTGTCGATTCCTTAGAATCTCACCTGGGTAGGAGCATCAGTAAATACTCCACGTTATCTTGTTCCTGTCTCAGCATGGCCCGATCGGCACCCACAGTTGGTGATACCAATTGCTGTTGCAACTTATCGAGTATCACAGCAACAATTGTAACACATAACCTCATCGACTCCAACCAGCTCACTCGCGATGCGTCCTTCGCGCTTTCAGAATCACCCGGCTGAGTCTGCGTAAACTCATCATACCGGCCGAAATGTGGTTTGATCCAAAGGACAACGGCCTGGGTAAGGAGGGATCGAGCTTGCGGGTCGTCAAAGAGAAAGCTTTTCACAAGTTGTATATACATGATCAGTCGCCAGATGATAAGCTTGCCCCTAGCAGCGCAGGTTGCATTTGCAAAGTTGGTTGCAATAGTCACGAGCTCTATTACGGGGAAGATCTTCGCCAGCTCTGGCAACGTCGACGTGAAATGCTGGAGTGCGATTGTTTGAGTACCGATAATAGACGGAGGGGAAGTCGATGCCATCATGCGGTTAACCTCGACGAGATGAGCACGGATTTCTTTCTTGAAGGTTGTCTCGAGGTGTTCAGTCGTTGCCCCACTGCCAACTTCTTTCGCCTTCTGTAGCTCCCGTGCGCGTGTGATGAACTTGAAGATGTAGTGCCACACCTTGAGAGTAGCCCTCAGTGGAGAAGCCGTATCCGTGCCAGTAGGATTCCTCATCAATCTGTTCATCGCGCGCAGCATAAGCGATGCAGCAGCAGGGCAATTAAAGTGTTGCTCGATGTAAACGTCCAAAACTGGCTGGAAATTGCTGAATCGCCTATCCTGAACGATGCCGAGCACAGTCACGAGTGCGTTGAATACAAGGTTATCCATTTCACCAGATTGGTTCGACGGCGAAACGAGGATGCCGAAGAGCGAGTCGAAGATGTCGCGTAAAAACTTGACGATTTCACCCTCACCCACGAACGTGAATTTGCTGAGCACGGTGGATAAGAGGATCTTGTCAGCCAACTGGTCCCACTTGAGCAAGCTCAGTAAGACAGGGTTCTGCGTGAATTTTGTCGAGCATAGGGAGGAACGGATGGTGAGGGTGTCGCGTAAGGATGGAGCGAATTTCTGGAGTTCCGGCGATATAGTCAACTGTTGGTTCGGTATATGCCACGGTGATGAGCTCAAGTACATGTCCGGCGTGATTTGGCTCAGTTTATCTGCCTTGTACAAGACCAGAGTATGACTTCCGTCTTCCAGGAATGCACCCTGACCGGGAAAAAGTGGCTGAAATGCAAATGCAAATGGACGTTCCGGCCCCAACGCGCGGTTCCCAGTCCGGTTTCTGAAAGTGAAGAACAAATGCCAGTCCGGAATCCCGCGAAGAGGAAGCTGCAGCTTGATAAGTTCGCCAAACGTAGGCTGGTTGTTGCGAGCGAAGACCATGGAGTGAAAATGTGTGACACAGGGCTCTCCTGACCCCAAAGAGATCACGCGTTCCACCGGATTGCCCTGGGAGTCGCGTACCTCCATAGTGACCTGGATATTGTGTGCCGTCGGCCCAGGACGAGCGAGGTTTACCATACTGAGACGGTTGGCAGGGACATGGGAGGTAGGGAAGTCGCCAGACCATAGTTTGATGTAGAGTTCATTGCGGACGTCACCGGGAAATACAACGTCGGGGAAACCAAGGCGCAGGGTGAGTGGGATGTCCTGCAAAAGTGACATATTCTCCCGGATGATCGTCGCTGACTCTCCGTGGAAGACTTTCAGTGCCACAGCGACCATCTCTGCCCTGTATGCAACGTGCTCGATCACCAAGCCACACGTATCGAGTGAAGCGACATACCTTGCCGATTTATCGTATTCTTTCATATTATTCGCAATGATATCTTGATGTAACATCGAAAACAAAGCCTCATTCACGGGGACGTAGATAGGCATTGTATGCTCGCGGATGGGCGACACCTCTGTGCCATCAGCAAGCATCTTGCTCAATTGTGTCAACTCGAGTACTGCGCACCCGAACGGACGCCGATAGCTGATTGTTTCTAGTGAAGGATTGAGAGGAGTCGTCGAACCGCGAAGTGTACCAAGTCCCTGGTCGTTGATAGAAAGGGATGATTCGGAAGGACGTCGGCTACTGTCACTTCCGCCTGATGCGCCCGGTGCACCGGAGCTCATGTGGGAGGCCATTTTCATGGCGCCACTTCTGACAATTCTGCACACGAGAAACAACGTGTCCTGCGCATCGCTCTGTGCGATGTCAATGAACAGTGTGCGAGCACGCATTGTTAAACCTCCTTCCCGAAACGGGACACCATTGTGGTTGAGAACGACGCAAAACTCTTCTGTAACGAACCTAGGGGCGTCGGAGTGTTTGTAAATCGAGAAGAAAAGTTCTGCTGTCTCCCCGGGACCACATAGCGTCGCGACGAAAGCACGAAGGTCGAGGAAAATATGATAGAACTTGGCAGCTGCAGGCTTGCTGCCCACAGTGCTGGTGGAAGCAAAGGAGCCAGTTATGCGGGACAATAGGCGCGGACGGGCGACGTCGGGGAAGGCGGAGTGTGCTGGAGTGGGAATCGGGACCAGTGGGCTGTTGTGTTCGACTGGCCCGACAGTAAGTTTGGAGTTATTGGAATGCTCGGTTGATACGTTCATGTATGCAAGAGCCGTTTGCATCGCGTACATCCTGACTGCACTCATCCAACTCCTTGGGTCAAACTCGCCCTCGACATCCACCGTGACCAATGCGCCCCACGTCGGATGCCTGACGATGATGTCCAAGTCCTGCACTACGTTTCCGGTCACGAGTCTCACCACACAGTCTCGTGCGAGGGCTACGGTTTCCTCTGCGCTGAGTGTCTGTGCTAGCAATTGCCTCCTGCCGAGGTGAAGAGCCTCGATGTGACCCTTGACGGTGTGGAACAGGGCATAGTCCCTCCGCGCGAGGTAATGAAACATGAAGCTGTGCCATTCTCTGAGGGCTGATGCAATTTCGTCGACAAGGGGCTGCTCTGCTCCAGAAGCAGTATCGTCCCCGGACTTGAGGGAGGGACGCGGTGGGAGGGGTTTCTGCGGTTCCGAGGGGGAGGTCCCGGAGTACACACTGGCAGAGTATACCGTGACTGCAGCACGAGATGACTTGGCGGTGTCTGGGGGAGGGAGCAACTTGAATTCCTTGCGTTCTTCGTCGTGGTTGTCCTTGTCGTGTTCCTTGTCTCGGTCTGGGTGAGGCTGACGATCACGATGAGGAGGCTCGGGTCCAGAATTAGTGCGCTCTCGTTTCCACTGAGCAAGATAGTCTGCTGCGTGGGATAACATGGTTGGTGGGGGATGGGCGACATTTTGGGTGGTGGGATTGACATTGAGGGAAGTAACAAGATCGGGAAGGCGACCTTCTGCGTCTGAGAGTTCGTCTCTGATGTACACATGCGAAGCAGGGAAGATTCCAATGAAAACCTGCTGGGGTTCTTCGATTTTCACGGGTTTAATAACCGAGGATGATGAATCGGAGGTTGACCACGATATGGGCGGCCGACGAGCGGAACACACAACATAACTATAGCGCCAAATGTGAATCATCCCAATATGAAACACGGGACCCGGTGATGGACGCACCCACGATACCACACAGCCTCTACCTCCTTGCCTCTCGGGACGTACTTTTCGAAGGCGTACACTTCATCGCCGACTTCGAGCGAGACGACGTCACGGTGTACGGGGTTTTCTTCTGTAGATCCCTCGGTGATGGTAGACATCGGTCTGCGGTTGGAAATGCGGGTATCTCGTTTCGACGGTGATAGTGGGTGAACGGCATAGCCATATGCGATGAGTGGAAGAGGCTCCCAGACGCCCTTGCGTAGACCTGTAGTAGCACCTGCGACCATGGAGCGAGGGCAACAGTCTTCTGTGCTGATATCAGGGAGGTGGTGATGGGAGGAGGAATGGAAGTATACGGAGCTCTCTCACAGCCTGGGACTTGAGATTATGAGGCTCCCGCTGGTGTACAGCCCTCGATCGAAGCCATGATTGATAATGTCCACTAATCGCACTGTCATATCCACTTATTGTACTTACCACGTCGTCCGCACGCGTCGGGAGCGCCTGTTGCAGTGCACGAATAGCATCACCGCGACTGCTCTGGGTATGACAGCCGTCGAGTCGTTCACAGCCCGTCTCGCTCATGTGCTGTGCTCTCGCAGCTTGCGGATCAACCCAAACTGTTCCCAATTCATAGAACTCAGCAATGCTGTCTTCGTCCTCCCGTGCACGTCGCCCAGACCACGTACGTCCACTACGAACACTCACGGGTCACACTGACACAGTCCGATGTGTCGCCTTCTTTCCTGACAACCGTCGCCTCGTCAGCTCTTCCTGGGACAACACCATTCGTATCTGGGACCTCGAGACAGGTCTACAGACAAGAGGCCCGCTAGTGGGCCACACAGACGTCGTCCGCTCAGTCGCCGTCTCCCCAAACGGTGATCGAATAGCTAGCGCTTCCGAGGATCACACCCTGCGGGTTTGGGACGTTGCAACAGGCGAACTTCTGTATGACCCAGTAGAAGGGCACGCATCCGGTCTCTGGTGTGTCACCTTCTCACCCGACGGCCGGCGGATAGCTACGACGGGTGACAATACGATACGCATATGGGATGCAAGTACTGGCAGCTTAGTTGCCGGTCCTTTCAGATCACACAACGGCAATCTATATTCGCTCACGTACGCCCCTGATGGACTCGAAATTGCCAGCGTTGCCAATGACAAAACTGTTCGTGTATGTGATTCAGACATTGGCCAGATGCTTGTCGGCCCCATGGAAGGCCACGAGAGTGATGTGAGGTGCGTCGTATACACGCCGGACGGTCAGTCCCTTGTTACGGCCTCCGACGACGGTACGATTCGCGTCTGGAACGTCATCACGGGAGAACAAATAGGGGAGCCGATCAAGTCCCACGCAGCCATCATCACTTCCATTGCAATCTCCCCAGACGGCACCTTCCTTGCTACTGCAGGGCCAAGCACTGTCATGCAAGTCTGGAACCTCTCTACGAGACAGGGAGCTAGCCCCATTCTCCGCCACGCCAACGATGTCTCCTGCGTCGCTTTCTCCTTGGATGGACGATACCTTGCAGGGGGATGTTGTGATTTCAGAATATGGTTGTGGGACGCCAGCCTACTGTGGCGCAATCAACCAACCACCCAACCTGCACGACAGATTCCAACGACCCCGCCGATTCCGAGCACACCATTTCTCCCTCAAGTAAGTTGAGTTCGTCGAAGAAACAGTGTTGTAGGGTTCTCATCCAAGCCAGCTTCCTCTTCCTCCGGAAATAGATGAATCAGAAGATGCCAAACATTCGCCTGCCATTGTGCCGCTTCCTCCCTCTCCTTTGAGTTCCATTGTTGCGGTCTGTATTACCTGGTATTTGATTGTCATTCAATCTAAAATCAGAAGTACAGATTCCCAGAACCCCGACCAGGGAAGAGCTGGTAGCTCCTGTCAAAATTGGCAACGGCACTTCCGTTGACGCCAGGCCTCCGAGCAGGACACGGTCGCAGAAGAACCAAAACAGAACAGACTCGCGTAGTACGAAGGGTACTGCACGACTCATGGCCATTTCTCGCCAGTTCATACAAGTAAGCAATTCGCATTTACTGTCGGGTGTGGCTAAGCGTTGCACAGAGGTCCTCCATATCTCGAGCGCACCGGGACAAAAGCGGGAAGCGACCCTGGAGTCCCGCTGTGGATCTCTCGAACCCATCAGATAGCACGCAAGCAAATCCAGATTCTGACTCATCTTCGCATCTCGACGACGCGGATGAAACCCTTTTTCTTTGCTGTTACTTCGTGCGAACAAAACGCCGCAAATAACGTCTGTATCCTCTCACTACTCTGTAACCTCGCATGCATTTTGTCAAGGGACCCCTACTTGCTCTGCCTATCGCTATACTCAACGAAGCAGTATCATTCTGTATTTTCTGTATTATTCTTACATGCTACTCAAGCAATCCATTTCAGTATTAGTGATAGGTTCAGTGCGCTGGAATTCGCGACTTCGTTGGACTAACCTCATTATCTGAGTGTCTCACACAGGAAAGGACTTGCAGAAACTTCTCGTTGGATTAGGTTGTCCCCGAATCCCGGTGATCGACTATCTACGTAGTATTGTAGTGTAATTCCTCGTCACAAGTGTAATGCTCGGTGTTACTCTCTCGATTTTTGGAACTCGACATCGTTTTTGCTAGGGTTATGCGAGATCCTTCTCGGGATTCCGGTCAGAACGATATATTACCGCTGTTTCATGACACATGATCGAGTGAATCGGAGTGATCGACCTAGGCTTCGGCGTTTTCTTGTTTGGATAGACAACGAAATCCATACAGGGGTTCTGGAGATCAATAAGTATAGATCACGGAACAATATTATCGGTAGTAGGGCATAAAGTAGTATGCCTTGCTGGACAGGTGCTGGAACTGCGGGACTGGTTACACCTGGTGACCCTAGCCTGTGTCGGAACACGGCATGACCCAGAATCAGTGCCACTGCAGATGCCATCCAGTTTACTTCTTGCAAAACGTTTATTCGACTACCTTGACAACCGGAGAAACGCCGCACGGGGATAGAGGGCGATGACTAGCATTTGACGAAATATGACAAATAAAATGTGGTCGGGATCCAGTCAGTGCGCATGTGTTATGTACTATAAAACGATTGAAGGAAACAAATGAGCACCAGCACTCGACAAGTACTACGAAGGCAGAGTAGGTGTTCCAGAAAGCCATCCGAATATGCAAGCAGACCATGAAATGTAGGTTCGTTGGAATTTGTTGAATGACAGATAATAAGGGAGGTCATGACCGGTATGTGTTCAACAACGGTAGTAAAGGAAGGGATACGGATACCAATACGGGTGAACAAGCACCAAGACAAAGTTCATTTTTATGCACATTCTCCTGGGTCTAGAGGTCCAAGAGGTCCATATGCCTGGGCCGGTCGCCGTCGCGCGCGGTCGTCTGAGCTCTGGGTAGCATTCGGAAACGAAATAGCTGGAGATGTAGATGTAGGGGTCCGTGGATCGTCATAGGAACCTGCTGATAACACGGAGGAATAACCCATGAGGTGTTGGTGCGAGGGGTTATCAGATAGATGATATCGAGGCCCAAGTGTTGGTGTCTGTGACGGCGAAGGACTGGAGTCGTCATCAAAACCCGTCTCAAGCATGGCCTCGAGTTCTACACCATCGAGGAACTTGCTGTCGTTACCCGTGTGTGGTACTGGGAAGGGACCCACCGGGGGTGGAGCGTGTGGTGCAGTGTTCTCGTTGTATGGACCAATCTGTGACCCCCAGTGATCGTCGTCAGAAGAAGTGAGAGAATAGGTATCCGAGCCATCATGTTGACTTCCCGTGCGTACGCTGAGAAGATCATTATCGGGAGAAAGGAAACCGCCAGGGTGCATACGTTCCATCTCTCGCCTCCGCCGTTCCTCTCGTTTCAACTTGCGAAGTCGCGACCGTTCCCAATCCTCCCAACGACGTAAAGGAACGGACGCTCCATGAAATACACCACCGCCCAAGTCGTGACCCTCTCCCTTGGCCTCGCCCGCCACTTTTCTGTAAACCGCATTAACACTTCACTAAAGTGGGAGGAACGAAGGTCCTCACCTTGTCTCTCCCCATGAGAAGTCATCGAAGTGCCAGAATGCGTACACGGGCAGTATAAGGTTCCAGACAGGAAGTGCCAAAAGGTAAATGAACATCCAGAATACATACACAACCTTGCGGGTCGTAATCAAGATCAAGACCGCGGGGAGACCGAGTACAGAGCACAGCAACAACAGCGGGATCGTCTCCTGGAATGTCTCTGGTGGTTCCAGAACCATTCCGGCAACCAGCATATATGTCAAGATGATAGCGACTGGAAGAACGACGGTACCGAGTAGATCCATGAAAACAACAAACTGCATGCTAAAACAGAATGTACCGCAGAGATTGCGCACGAGAATGAGTTCCATCAGGTTGTGGACCGTCGAATTGATCCAACGTCGTCGTTGGGAAAGGAGAACTGAGAACGTGTCGGGGACAACTGTACGGCAACGAGCTTGTGGTAAAAACATCATCTTGCGGTTAGGGAATGTACGGAGAAGGATGGTCGTTAGAAAGCGATCTTCTCCAAGTAGAAGAAGGTTCTTCTGATGCAAAGTAGTAACCTCGCTCTGGCTATATTCGCGAACAATTTCTGGCTTAATGATGAGGGGTACCCAATCGTCTGCATTTGCTTTCCGAGCCTTGAGCCGAAACATCGAAAAGCAGCCCGGGAGACACGTAACACCACCAAATACCGACTCGAAAGCTTTTGCGAGGTGGTGGGATATGAAGTACTCGAAGACCTGGATGGCTGTAACCCATGACTGGCGCTTGTTGGCTATCCGCGTCTCCCCACAGACACCCATAATCATCTGGTCGTGGTGCATACAGTTGACGAGATACTTCAACGAATCAGGGAAGACCTTGGTATCTGCATCAACCTGTAGAAGTTTGAGCTCAAACTTCACCGTCATCGCCGGAGTTGACCCTACCATTAGACACACTTCAAAGAAATCGGGCGTTACACCCATCAGGACTTGGATCTTTCTAAATATATCGAAGTCAAGCGGCGTCATCCGGTCGTTGTAGGTAACACGAGAAAAGAAGTTCATCAGAATAAGTTGACTGTCGCGTTTGCCACGGTTTCCGGGTTTTTTGTCAGTAGAAGCCTCTACTTCCGTTCCACACTTTACAACAATCAATGTAGGAGTACGACGACCAGCAACGGCTAGAGATAAGGATGTGTTAGACCCAGCCAGCACGTTAGTGCCGTGACGTACTGTAATGACCAGCGTAAACCATTGCACGGTTTTCCCTCTTCGCCCCTGTACCTATGGCGAGGTAACTCATTGGGACTGGGTCTCCAAAACGGGGATCAGCATTGAGCAAGCTAACGCAAATGTCCGGTGTGCTCCTCTTTTCTCCCGCGCCAGTGATCATGCCGTCAGCGATGACAAACAGCAGTTTCCTACGGTCAGAGTATGATGTTAGGGATATGGAGTCCAGAGTGGTCCGCAGCGACTCCTCGCCCTCCGAGTAACATGTGACCAAACACACAGCAAACAATTCAGCACCGATTTGCGCCAGAGTAATCGTCTGACTGGGTTCCGGAGGAACCAGCGTCGCGTTTGACATTACAGCGGAGCTTCGGGAGTTCTTGGCAGATTTTATGAGTTTCTTTGTGCCTCCGGGACCAGCCCATGGGGCGACGCCAGTTCTGTTATCAACAGAGATATTGGCACCCTCCGGCATGACCGCAGGACTGATCACTGTTCGGTTCAAATCCGCGTTGTCTGGAGGACCGGCCAGCCGCGCAGAAATGAACCAATTGAATACACAGGCCATGGCGAAGCGTGACAAGACGAGCCCCAATATAACAATAAGGCCGACGTAGAGAAATAAGGAAGAGATGAAGCAACCGGGTGTGACCTTTGCAATACTACCGGCATAGTAGCGCTGCATGAGACAAGGGACCGCAGATCGTATATCGCTACGACTGTAGAACAAGTGGGTAGCATCTTTTCCGCTATTTGCAGGCTGGCTGAGGACTGTGCGGATTGCGAGGTCGACATTATCTGATGCTACAGGGGTAGGGTGAAGAGTGATGTACGGGTTCATGTTGAGAACAGCGCCGTCGATGACGAAGTAATTAGAAAGATTGGCTACTTGGTCCCAATCATAGCCGAGAAGCATGGTCGTTTCTTGGATGTTAAGTCCGGTAAGTGTGGCTGAGGAGTTGAGGGGGCCCAGAGGACAAGACGTAGTGGTGCTACAAGGATTATCGGTGGCAATATGGAAAGACAAGCCATTACAAGCAGTAAACTCGGAGGCGCTCCGAGTGAAGTAAGGAGTGATATCTTGACCTGGCCCTTGCTGAGCAAGAGCGAGAAGGTCGACGCCTGAAGGGCTCCTTGCTGAAGACACATTGAACATGAAACCCTCTATACTCAGTGTGCCGGCAACGGATCCGAGGAGGGTATAGATCGCGGTACTTGAGGTATTTGGACACAGGACTTTTTCTGTGCCAACGGTGACGAATGCGACACAGCAGCAGAGGAGGAAGATTATGAAGCACAAAGCAATCTTCTCCCTCCAGGCCTGTATCTTTGCCTTGTCCCTCAAACCAGCAAAAGAACTAAGCAGAAAGGATGGTGCCCAGAATGTGATTATTCTGGAGAAAAGCCGCCAAGGATCGACGCCAGTTCCAAGAAAACCATTAGATATTGAGCCAGATGCGTTAGGTACGAGCGAGGGAGTTGGATTGATAAGGGGTACGGGTGCAACACTACGCTCCGGGCGAGTGAGTGTCTTAGCACGTCGAATGGTGGTACCCGTAGACAGTGGGAGTCGTGTTGTTGGTACTGGGACGTCGTTGGCGGTAAAAGTCGGCTGCGCGAAACGAGTTGTCATAGTGGCTCAACCGCGAAACAAGTTGATCTGGTGCGAAAAGGCCACGACAAGGAGCGGTGATAGAAAAGAAGGAGGGGCGAAACGAAGGACGAGACCGGAGCAGCCAGCTGTCGTTGCGACTGGCTAGCAGTGATGGTCGATGCGGCCGTAATTTCGAAACTACAAGTACGCGGGAAAAAGATTAGAAAAAAGGAAAACAAAAGCAACCGGCTTGCAAATTGATCTCTCGTGGCACAGCCTGGCAATATTTATTTCGTTCTTGGGCACCATATCAGCGATACTCTCTGTACACCTTTAGATTGAGGTACTGCGATCTTTTCGTCTGCTTGTAGATTGTCGAAGTGTAAAACTACTCCACTGTGTGCTAATAAGTTGAAAGCTTGTAATAACATTTGACATCCTCGTCGAAGCATGCTTCAAAAGATGGGGTATATGATGGATAGAGCAATGGCATGAGCGAAATTAGTTGGAATCAAAAGCGAGTATATAACTGATCGATAAATCAACCAGGCACTTAAAGACGGCAATTGAAATGACTTGGCTGGTTCGTTTGCGTTGAATTTGGTGTTGACATGGCTGCTCAGAGTGAGGTCTGGTTAGTGGGTTGGGCCACATTGCCAGTAAAAGATGGCTCCTGCGATGACTAGGATCAGTTGATGTCAAACCATATCATACTATAACCTCACCAAACTCAAAGCAACAGACGTCGGGAGATTAACTGGCAAGTTGCTTGACAATGCAACCGAGCTACCAGTGAATAATCCCCCGCCGAGTGACGAAAGCAAAAGTAGGATGTAACTAGCGTGGGAAGCTGTCATAGATTGAGTGGCCGACAGCAGGCCACTAGGTGAGATGAGGTCATACCTGTATGTTGTCGCAACATCGTTCTGGCTGACATGCAGTCGCGGAAATTGGTATTCCTTAACGCCCATCCTGTGCGATGGAAAGTGAGCTCAAACAGTCATAGCATGAGGACCAATACGTCGTACCTAACAGTATCAGCGGTCTGGATGTCCAAGCAACCCGGGGGTATAATCTGCATAGATGCCAACGCGCTCTTGACGAGTTACACTGTCTGACCCGGGGAATGGAGAACGCTTGATTAGAGCGAGCATAAATCTCCTTATTCACCATACCATCGGCCTGCACAAACCCAATGACGAGATAGGCATCGAGGGGATAGCAGGTCTGAAGGAAAGTGATCAGCGTCTCCCTACAACTGTTCTTTGACAGGATGACTTGTGCCGTTCGTCACAAGCGAATCCAGGGAGATTATAGCGTACACACGGGTAATGATAGAAGGCGCAGAATATCTCACGGGTTCTTCATACAAACCAGTAACACTTGTGGAGGGGGTCACCCCTTCCGTCACCAACTGGAGGAATGTAAATGGACGACTCGCGGGGTCCCCCTTGACGCTCAGAGGCAAGGTGTCTCCACTTTGTATAAAGCGTGTTGAGAAGTTCTGAGAAATTGTGTCATTGGCATTAGCCAGCTGATACCAGAACTCTCCTTGGATGGAGTCGTCGCCAGAAACTAGATCAAATGGCTGCGGAACAAATTCAGCATTAAGAATCAGAAGTTCTTGGAGAAAAGGATCGGCATCGAACACTGCGTGCCCTATCGTAATGTTCTGATGGTAAGCCGATAGCGCAATGTCGATAGTCGACAGTGATTTATTAAATCTGTTCTGTAAGGTAGCGGTAAGCGGGGAGTTGATGTACTGGTTCCACGATGAATCCATACTCCCAGTTGATCTCATCACAAAACCTACCACCAACACTCGAGGATACGAAAAACGCGATACCTGAGATGGGTGCGTCGCCTATGACTGACTTGACTGTCACATTAGCTGCCCCGTTCAAGTTAAACGTGGTGGAATCTTTCTCAATAACCTGGGGGAACATCGCTTCGAATACGGCTCCGTCCAGTGCCTGTAGGCTTATATTGTGGAATCTAACGGGGAGTAAGGCAACGTTTCTTGTTGACGCGCCATCAACGTTGTCTAACAGTGGCAGAATAAGCTGTGTACTGCATGTTCATACTCCTGCAAGGCTGGGAAAAAGATTAAGTATAGGCCCCTCGGCGGCCACGACGCCTCCGGAACTAAGAGTCATTTGTATGGCAGACTGGACGACCTGGAGAGAGAACCCGAAAAGGTTTTTGCTTTCAGCGATAGTGCTATTCGAAGCTGATAGGGGTGCGAACGCCTCACTTTGATTTTCCATGACAGTGCTGAGATCGGATAAAGTTATAGATTGAGAAAGTCAGGTGTTCCGTATCTTACAATGAGACATGGGCGAGAACTTACATCAAACTTCTGGCCTGGTAAAAAAAACATCAAGCGTCAGAGTCTTGAACGCAGTGAGCCAAGCCACCGATGTGCTACTTCTGGTGGGCTGCCCTTGATGCTCAATGTGACATTGTCTGCACCAGGACAATTGGAGAAGAGTCTGCCGATCACAGTGAGTGCACTACCACTCTGCGAAATCATGCATCCAGACAGACAAACAGTGGTCCGTGATTCAGAAGGTCAGTTGCTGACGATGCTAAAGGGAGACAGTCAGAAGGAATGCACTGCAGACATTCTTACGTCCACTCAAGATGTTTTCGAAATATGCCTGGAATTCCACTGTGCCGAGGTTGATGCCAAGCTCTGTAACCAACAATAGCCAACTTTCCACACATCAATCAGTTTGTATTGACAGAAGGGTAGGCGAGGGGATAAGTGAGTCAGTGGTAATAGCGATACCACCAGCAGTAACTGGAAATTGGAAATTGTGGTCCCTGACAAGTTATCGGACGCTGGGAGATGGTTTAATCGCGAAATCCAAGTTTTGGGTTTCAGCTTCGGTAAGATACGCGGCCAGAAGGATACCAGATTACACACTATGTGTTAATAGGCTTATGGCCCATGGACATGTACAGACTCACTTATGTTGGTTAATTTCGTGCCTTATGACAACTTACCAGCGGGTCTGCAGCCACGTCCGTTGGTCAGTCATCGCACCCGCAACGCCAGTGGGTCATAGTCTCCCAGCCATGTATTGGATGGTCGGCACAACTGGGCTTTGAGACTGTCAGTCTCGAGCTACAAAGAGAATGAAAGAGTCCGAACGTTGAAACGTTGAACGCTGAACGGTCATTTAAAAACCACGTCAAGATACATGTCTAAATATTTCGTACCCACAATCCAAGCAGCCAATCTCCAAACGAAGAATAAAACTACGACCACATACCCATCTCACAGACCAGAACTATCGTTGCGGTGTAGTCCTATATCATCAGGGTAGAGAAGCGTACCCGAATGAAAAGCCGTTCCAGCATCATCGGCATCTATTGCAAAAGGGCAACTCACCCTGATCGTAGCCATGGCATTATAGATGACAGAAACCCGGAGGCATTCCGCTGTTGTGTTTGGCTTGTGTTTCCCGATGCTAGGTGCGATTCATAGGGGACACAGGTTCTAGATATCAGGTCATGAACTGCCCGTCGAGAGGATGCACGACGTTCCTGCAACATTGCAGAGTCACAATGTTCGTCGGCCAACGTCGTTACGCATGCATGGCCAGCAAAATACATGCCACAATTGCGGAAATTCCCCGCGTTCTTTGTCCACCAGTTATCCATTTCTCCTGAAGAGTTTTCGAGGCAGGTTATAACCACGACCACAGGGACAGCAGCCCTGCATACTGTGGAGTAGAAAGTCTGATAATGCCGAACAAGGGCTCGCGTGGCTCTCGAAGCACGTACGCAATAGACCAGAAGGTCCACTTCTCCTTTCTTGAATAACTTCGATAGAAAACGCTTCAGGGGCCTCTCTGCGAAGGTAGCGGGTAACCAGTTGAACGTCCCACTATCCAGCCCAACGGTATCCCATACTCTGAACTTCCGATTATTTATGGTCACCTCGTATCCCTGATTACGTGCGGTGCACGCAACTGCATCAGAAGATGTCTCTGCTCCGTTCGACCCGACTATCAGGTTAACGAGGGAACTCTTCCCAACGCCGGTTTCCCCAAATATGATGACGTTATGGACGGGCTGTCCACTTTGCTGGAAGAATATGAACACTGTAACTACACTTCGTGGTAGAAGAGTAACGGACCTCCCTCGAAGTCATCTTGGTTCCTTTGGTGAACAGTGTCAACCGTGCTATTTGATATCCTTCTGTGGTTCTTGTTGATAGATTGGCAGCCCACCGAACAACAGGACCTGATTTGTCCATTAACCACTTGTATGGACCTCAATAACACTAGAAAGAAGTACTCGTTGGAGTGTAACGCACTGCTGCGTTGAGCTGGACGGTGCAACGAAGGTGTCTGTGTAGAGCAGAGGAGATAGGACCGCTTGCACAACATCACATGGACCACACGACGGTGCCAACAGGGGACCAGCCTTGTGACTCCAACCTTGCAATACCCCGCGGTGGACATTGCCGAGGTTGCTTAGGGTTGCAAAGTGAGCAACGTGGAGAGCACAAGTCATTTCGAGGGGTAAACGTTCCTTTCCACAAAGGATGCTGGTTCGCGAGGACCGGTCGTTTCTGAGAGTTTTGAACTCTGTACTACATACGCCGCCTAATACGAAACCAATTGACTTGGATGTTACTGCATATCGAGTGCGATGTTTTCTTGGCGCTAAGCGAGCGCCAAACGTTGCTGACTCCCTACAAACCCTCGTTCGACTCGGACGGTAGGTTTAGTGGAGGTTTTACACGCTGCCTCCATGAGGCAGATGCATCACTACGGTATGCCAGCCATGCATCGTTCCCTACCACTGTGTGTTTCCGTAACATATCAACCCCAACCACTCACTTCCAGCCCGTCGTCCTCTGCACGGTAGGCGCATTTAAACCTTTCAACCACTTGCAGTGTATCGTTCTGCGTCCATATACCGTAGAAGGCGTTATACGCTGCTCCCCGTAGCTCCGAGTCTTCAGACGTCCTCAGGCGAAATGTCAGAACACCCTCCAGCCGTCCCTCCAGCCGTGAGTAGTGGGATGTATGTATGGTAACTATATCTTCTGATGTTCCCCACATAGTCCAGTCCTATCAATATTGTCCTTTTTGGCGAAACTGGCGTAGGGAAGAGTTCGGTTGTTAACCTCATTGCCGGGCAACCCATCGCCAAGGTTTCCGCTGACGTTGACGGGTGCACGATGTCATCAACCCGATATGATATCCAAGTCCACTCGCAGTCCTATACCGTCTATGACACTGTCGGTCTTGAGGAACCCCAGATGGGTGTCAACGGCTACTACGATGCTATAGAGAAGGCATACAAACTCATCAGGTCTCTGGGTGAAACCGGGGGTATTCACCTTCTTCTCTTCTGCATGCGCGGTGGCCGGATAACCGCCACCACGCAGAGCAACTACCGGTTATTCCACGAGTTTCTCTGCGACAAGAGAGTACCTATCGCGCTCATTTTCACCGGCCTTGAGCGGGAGGAAAGGATGGAAGATTGGTGGATCAGAAACCAGACCAATATCAAGAGATATGGCATCCATAGCGTTGGTCACGCGTGCATAACGGCGGTTCAGGATCCCGAAGACCAGGAGCAGGTTGCAAAGTACGATGAGTCTAGGAAGACCCTGTTGTCGCTCTTGCAGAAGTGCACAGCAAATGGCACAGGGTTGATAATGGACACCCCGAGCTGGCTCGTGATGTTCCTTAGGCGAATGGCAACTTTTCTGCCACGGAAGCGTGTGCCAAAACAAAAAGATTACACTCGCGTCCTGACAAAACGTTGTGGTATGGAACCGGACGCAGCGAAAAGGGTCGCTAGTCTTATAAAGAGCGGCGAGCGTTAGGTCGGAAGGTTGTGTGAGCTATGCATATGAACATACGAACTAGCTACTGTTGTACATGTTTTCCGTGTTATCTGGTTTATTGCAAGGCAGTAGTACTGAGTAATAGAATCCCTATTGGACTACGCGACAGATCAAAGTGAACGCGTCGACGCGACCAACATTTCATTCTGAATCACCCATGTCACTCTGGGTTGACCGAGTAAGTTCCTCTCTTCTCCATTCACACAAAGAATTTTATTTGGAAAAAATTCAGTTTAGGCCAAAAACACTTGATGACCTCCACTACCACCATGACCTCTCTACCCGGCTGAAAGCACTCGCCGCCTCTGAAGATTTTCCACACATGCTCTTCTATGGTCCATCAGGTGCAGGAAAGAAAACTCGCATAAACTGCACGCTGAGGCAACTGTTCGGCACCGGTGTGGAGAAGGTGCGAGGGTTCCATTCCCCTGTGCAGAGGTTAAGACGTACTAACTGAGGTGCAAAGCTCAAAATTGATCAAAGAGTTTTTGTATCACCCTCAAGGCGAAAGCTGGAGATCAACTTGGTACAGAGCAGCTACCACATCGAGATTACTCCCAGGTGCGTCCATGTGCTGTCTCCAGCCATGAGAACTAACCAACAGACGGTGCCGCAGTGAAGCAGGGAGTTACGACAGAGTGGTTGTGCAGGATCTTCTAAAGGAGATCGCGCAGACCCAGCAGGTAGATCTTGGTGCGAAGCACCGCTTTAAAGGTTTCTCCTAGTTGTATTGCTGCGTCGGACGCATCCTTATTTTTCCTATAGTTGTCGTCATCAACGAAGCCGACTTCTTATCCAGAGATGCCCAAGCAGCTTTGCGTCGCACGATGGAAAAGTACATGTCAAACATGCGAATCATATTATGTGCCAACAGTACCAGCAGACTCATTGCACCAATCAGGAGTCGGTGTCTGCTCGTGCGTGTAGCTGCACCGACAGCGCAGGAGGTCAGTTAGACTTGCTATTGACACCAGTTTTTCACGACTTATCTACGAGTAGATCCAAGCGGTAGTGGAACACGTCGCGAGGAAAATGAAGTTCGACGTCCCTCCAGAGGCTTCCCTGCAAATAGCGGAGGATGCTGCTGGGAATATGCGGAAGGCCCTTCTCGTGTTTGAAGCACTTAAGATGCAATCGTATGTCTTGAACACTCACACGTAACCGGTACCTGTTTTCAATACCATGATTGCCAGTCCCGACCTTTCTGGTCCTCTCCGGATTGCAAAACCGGATTGGGAGACCTACTGTCACAAAGTGGCCGAGCTTATAGTTCAGGAGCAATCGCCAGCACGGGTCATGGAAGTCCGTGCGAAGTTTTACGAATTGCTAAGTCACTGTATACCACCAACTGTTATCCTCAAGGTTCGTCCATGCCTCATCGAAGTTATGGACTTTGGTTTACATGAATGTTACACAAGACTGTGGCAGAAAAAGTAGCGGAAAGGGTTGATGAGGCTTTGAAAGCCGACGTCATGCATTGGGCTGCATTCTACGTAAGTTGGCAGTTTCCACTCTTGCTTTCTGCGTCCATAGTCATTATAAACAGGAACTGCGTATGCGGTTAGGTAGCAAGAAGATATACCACCTCGAAGCTTGGGTGGTCAAAGTGATGTGTCTGTACAAGGTACGCATATAGAGTCTCAACTTACCTCTAGATACTCGACTAACCGGGACCTCCCTTAGCATTTCACCTACAACTTTGATATGTCCGAATTTGATTAGATGCAACATGTTGCGAACCGGGATAACAATCACCCGCTACCCAGTGAAGAACATGGACAAGCCGTCAAGAAGTGGAACAGGCAGCAGCTTAGGCAAGTTGCAAAGGGAACGCACATAATTTAGTGTGCTCAGTCGGACTTTGGCAATTGTAGCATTTCATCCTGGTAGTTACTCCGATATCCAGTGTAACCTAGTTGTGGTGGCTTGGGTTGGTGAATGTAGAGAGTTGATGCCTCTGCAAAAAAAGGAAATACAATCAGGCTGGAAGTTGTAGTAACATGATCTTTGTACTCTGTCTTATTCTTTAGTGGTCCACCTATCTGTGAAACATGGTCAGTCCATGCAAATGCACCCCCGCTCCGATAACTAACCGCGTACCAAGCTCATATTTTCTGTATTCAAAACGCTGACAGATCAGCGTGTAACCGTCGAACTCAAAAACGATCTCTCAATAACAGGCGTCCTCAAGTCAGTTGACCAGTTCGTGCCATCTCTCCTATTTTTCGTCACCTACCTCTTCAACTTCCACCGCCCAATGGACTCGATGTAGGTTCCTGAACATCCGCCTGGATTCCATTAAAGTCCTCGACGAAGCGAGACATCCACATATGGCGAGCACAACCCCATGATGCTTGGTGTTCTCTTACTGTGTCTAACTCAAGCCTGGGTTCAGATGGCGGTCAAGAACTGTTTCATCCGGGGATCTGTCGTAAGATACGTGCAGCTACCGGCCGAACACGTCGACACACAGCTCTTGGAAGATGCAACACGGAGAGGTGGGTGCATCGCGTTAAATCTCATGTCTAACATCCCAAGTCTGTCTGTCTACAGAGGCCGCGAATCAGTCAAAGCGGTGATCCACTGCTGTACAGTAGAGCAGAAAAGAAAGATAATTAAAAGTAGTGCACAGGTACGTCATCCTTACTACAGACCCGCATTCCTTGCTCGTACGTATGCCAACGTCTTCCAGTTCTGTACATTCCCTGGATCCAACATGATTGCTTTCTGTGCGTGACTCAAGGCATGTCCCTCTTTCCCATTGTCGGCGATACACGCTACTGCAAGGGTGTCCTTCGCTTCTTCCAAGCTACGCACCGCAGAGTCGACCGCGAGAATGGCTTGTGTTGCTGCTCTGTTACCTTGCTTGAGTATGAGCGACGCAAGGTCCCGGCGTAGTCTTAGGCTAGAGGGTTCTATATAGTAACGCTTTCTGAACGACCCGGACAGCCTGCTCGATATCGGCCTAGGAAGTAGGTGGAATCACTGAGTCACTAAGAAATGAGAAGCAAGAGATCAAGATTTACTAGACCGAGATAATGTTGCATGAGAAGATACGTGACATCTCCGCGAGGATCGAGCTCTTGACGCCGCCCGACAGGCAGGGACTGTATCTCGGATAAAGCCGCATCCACAAGGCTGTCGTCTTCAGTGAGGATGCCCATCCCAGTGAGGGTGCTAATTGAGATCAAGTTCTCCGGATCTGCGGTGATGCTGTATGATTATAAGCGGACTGGTCGGTGACCCAAAAAATTTGATTGCCACCTGTCAAGTAACAATGCCTTCGCTGACTCCCTGAGCTCGTCCGTCCCGATTGTCCACATACACTGAGCAAGGAGGACGGTGGCGTGTCCTCGGAGAACTTGGTTGTCTACAGTAGCATCAAGTGCAGCTTGAAACCTCGTCATAGCACTTTGGAGGTCTCCAAGCTTGAAATGCGCCAATCCGCTCCCAAACAACACCTGTACTTTCAGTACTCCAATCTCAGGTTCGCATTCACGATCCATGGCAACTTGTTCCGGCAATAATCCGAGCGCAGTCTCGAATGACTCTAGTGCTCCACTATAATCACGCAAACCGACCTTCAGTCGGGCAAGATTGGTATGCGCAACGGTGAACTGCCTTTCTATGAGGGGGTCCTCCGTGTCCTCATACACAATTTCCAGGAGCATTATTGCGCGGCTAATCCACTCTGCGCCCTGTTCTAGTCCGCCGAGGCGCTCACATACCAATCCCAAGAGATGCAAAGCTCTTGCGTCGTCTTGACGTTGTTTCGCGTAAAGGTTCAGAGCAGCGAAGGCAAGCAGCATTTCCTCCTTCGTAAGAACTCGGGTTTTCACTTGGCGGGACATTGGCCGGAAAAGTCGAGCAGCAAACTCTACAGTTGCTGCTGGCTTAAGTTAAAGTCAGCCACGGATGCGTTGACCTTATTCTAATGGGTTCGAACTTACCACAAGAGGGGATAACCCGACTGCGTGTTCTAGCAACGCATGAGCATGATCGTCGTCTCCGCTTGTCACCGTCACCAGCGCTAGGCCGATCCATGCAAGAGGACAGTCAGGATCCAGTATATGTGCCTTAGACAACGCTTCGTGCGCCAGGGCCACGTCATTGTAGTACAAATATAACAGTCCGAGTTGAATCCAAGCGACTGTATTCTGTAATCGGAGGTGAGCTGTTGAAGTTGATATTTATATAATGCGTTTCAAACTTGCCTTTGGATCCAGCTCCAAAGCTCTGATATATGCATGTTGGGAAATTTTCGGCTTGTCAAGAAAATACGTTATACCGAGTGCTGTCCAGTACGTGGCATTGTCTGGGTCTTGGCATAAAGCTTCTTTCAGTAGTGAGGCAGCCACTTCCAACGCCGGCGTACGACCGGCCATTTTCTCCTTCGACCACGCATGCAGTGTCTGTCCAAGGTCGTAAAGTGCGCTGCCCATCACAGCATCATCCGTTGATCCGATAGTGATGCGATAATCGTAGCTAGCAACAGCAACTTGAAGCGCGTGCGAGCCAGTTAGTGGGACCCCGTCCCGTATGGGGTTAAGAGTGAAAACGTGTGCAATGCGCTTGCTAGTAACATGTTGTATCGTCGATGTTATCTTCACAAGTATATCCCGAATAACTTCTTGATCGACAAATGTCGTTGCTTCCGAAAGCCCGAGGAGTGCGTCCCCTATTACTTTCCATGCAATGCCACCGTATCCAGAACTCGCCTGAACTGTTGAGAGACACGTCGCGATACTTGATGCGAAAGTTCGTTCTGCTCGGGAAAAGAATCCGCCAAGCCATTCTTGTCGAGCGAGAGCCAACTCAGTTAGCGCAAGAGACATCAAGACTCCAGCCTCGTTGGGCCGTTTTTGCAGTACTGAATTATAGGAGTCCAAGGCCTCCCCAAATCGACCAGTCTGCCTCTGCACTTCTCCAATGAGGTAGGTGCATAACCAATCATCTGGGTTGAGCTCATTTGCTCGTGCAAGCGCCTTCACCGCAGCAGCATAGCGGCCTGCTTTACTATAGGCCTCACCTAGGCGCAGCCAGCAGACTCCGTCCTCTTCCTCTTCTCTCAAGGCTATTTGCAACGCCTCAATGGACTCCGCATAATTTCGACGCGACTAAGTCGAGCGGATATGGTCAGCGTGACGTAACGTCCATAAAAAGCTAGTCGTTCACCAGTTCTACGACACCGATTGCTTTCCAGGCCCAAGTGTTCGTTGGAAGATACCTCCCGACAACTACGCCACCTTCCTCCTCAGCGCCGGGATCTAGCTCACCCTCACCTTCCATTGTCCTGCGGGCGACGACCTCCACAAGATCCCATTCTCGCTCATCCGCAAAGCCCTCGGCTAGTCTCCTTGCAGCTTCTACTTCTGTAGGATCCAGTTCAAAAGCTTTCTGGAAGCATTTCGATGCTCGCGTGGGATCGGGTGGCACAGCAAAGTCGGAATAATAAACGCCAAGAGAGGTGTATGAGGGGGCATACTCTGGATCACACCTCAGTGACTGAATGAAATTTGCGTAAGCTTCTTCGCGGGAGCTACCTGGGTACGTAGGAAAGTAGAGGATAGTCAGTCTTCGCAGGTCCCACACAGGAAAATTTGACTGACCACCCAGATCCCAACAGGCCCTACCAATGCGCCACAGACACCTTGCCCTGTCAAATTTGAACTTTTCACCCTCTAAATCCCTCAACACCTCCCTTAGTGCTTGCACGCCTTCTGCGATCCTAATTCTACAGAGGCACCATGCACACTCTTCCCTGGCACGCAGACGTTTCGGCGCGTCCGCGGGGAGCCGTGCTATGGCTTTGGAGAAAACTCTCTCGGCTTCCTCCCATCTGTCAGCTCGCTGGAGTATGTAACCGCAGGCGAGTAGTGCATCGACGTGTTCTGGATCCTGTTTTAATACATCATCCAGCAGTCGGCGGGCACGTTGATGGTGCTTTGGAGGGTACAAGTGAACTAGAGCGGTTGCCAGGGCGACATTGAGCGCCTTGCGCACACTTTGCGATGTATCAGGAAAGTCTCCCTAGTAGAGTTGGGCCACTCACTTTCCAAGCTTACGACCTGTGTTCTCCTCGTATTTCTTAACCAGTTCAAGGCCGCTTTCAGCCACGTGAATCACACTCAGATAGTCCCGCTCTTGTAAGTAAACGTCGACAACCACTCGAGTAGCCAAGAGTGAATCTTGCAGTGAGCCAAATGCATTCTGAGAAGATAATGGCATAAATTGATGGAGAATAACGACAAACTTACCAAGGTGGCATTGAGCAGCTCGCCATCATCGCTCGCCAGCTTCGACACGACGTTCGGTGGCTCGTTTGCTTCGCTGTCGATGTCCTCATCAATTGGTATGCCCATGTACAGGAAGTAGCCCCTTAGTAGTTGGGCCAGATCAGTTTCGGGGAAGACCTGCATATATCGCCTGAGAAGGTCCAGACCATATTCACCTAAATGGACAGTTTTAGTGTCATTGCACTGTCATGAATATGAAGTAACATTTACAGACTGTCTCTTTGTCCATTCCTTCTAAAGAGATCGACCATGCTAATTGATTGCGTATCCCAATGGCCACAATGCCATTAACTAGCTCGGAAAGCTCGATCCCAATACGGTTTTTCTCCGGATCTGACGAAGGTAATGCATGAAATGTTTGCTGTTTGTAGCGTATCATCTTAGCTTCTACAGAGCGACGTAGTTCATCAGATGTTTTAGGGTGGTTCAATACTTCTTGGTATAGAAGTGGAAGCTGTATGCTGGCGTCAATAAAGGAAGCTAATTGCAGATTGCCAGACCTTCGATGTCCTCCACACTTCTAACCCAATTTCTTTCCGTAATATATGTGGTGGGGAAGTTCCGAGGCGTGTGCGTCTCTTGTCGAACTCGACCTTCATGAATGTCTCTTCTTCTTGCTCGGTTAGGGTCATGATCTCCTCTATCACAGGGAGTGAATCATGAATCGCTTCTTGCGTAACAAATGTCGTCGTAGAATCGGGATTTGTATGATCCGGCGGCGGCAACGTTGACAGAGTGTCATAATACGGGGAATCCGGAAGAAGATAGGAAAGTGCTGTGATAATCTAGAAATAGTTGGTACAATGGATTATTGGATGATTCAGCTTACCTGCTTCCGTGATCCATGCTGCCGACTTGTTTCGATGAGTTTTTGCAAGGTCTCTGCCGCCCTCGTCGCATCGTTGCTGGTATCACGCCGGTTAAAATCATGCGGACTCAAGACATGACGTACCAACTCACCTGGCAGAAAATATGCGCAGTACCTCCTCCAGAGCACCAGCGAAAGAATCCCATTGTTCCTTTTTCTCGTACAATCTGGAGATTCCCTGAGACTGTTGTGAAAATTATACTGGGCACAAAAGTATTACCCACCTGCCAGGCGAGAAACTGATCAGGTTTCAATTCAGTTGCCCTACGATAGAGCTACAAGGTCATTAGTGTCTCAACGAGACACCTTGCAATTTGACAGCTTACTTGTTCGCTCTTGTCATGGCGACCTAATTCCAGATATGCAAGCCCCAAAAAGACATGGCTAGGGATCCATCAGAAAAGCGCCATGGGACGTATGTCCAAACCACACACGCGTTGTAGTTGTCTGGTTCGTGATCGAGAACCTGGGACGCCGCGTCTCGCGCAGCCTCGTATTGCTTCTTCCCAAGGGCATCCCTGGCTGCCTTGAGTTTGGATTTAACGAAAGGAGAAGACATGACCAAGGGTTTTGCTACTCGCGCTACAGGGGACAGGGTTGGCTATTACGTAATATCTACTGATCTCTGTGATACATAGTCCGACTGGATCGGGGGGGGGGGGGGGGGGGTGGATGTACAGAACTAATTACCCATCTTCTGCTTCGTGGTCGCCAAAGTTGGAATTGGATGTCTTCTCAAATAAAAATGAAATTGTTCCACCCGGAACGTCGCGAGCCAACTGTGCGTCGTCCGACATCGCTGCGAGGTTGTCAAGGTCGGCAGCCGCTAGTAATTTATCCAGTCTGGAAGCTTCCTCCACTTCTAAGTCACCGTTGATTGGATGAAGAAGGTGTCGGAGAATGTCATCTTGTATCTCATCAGGGGCCACACGGCGAAGACAGTCGATGTGCGTCCACTCTCCTAAACTTGCAAGTTCTGCCCTCTTCTTCTGCAGATCCTGCAATACTCATTAATGTGAACGGTAAAGGCGAAACACAACAGTATTCACCGCCTTGTCCATTTCATCCAAGTGGGCTTTGGTGAGTTGTGAGGCCACTACGAAGTTATCCACGAGTGGTGCGGCGTCTTCACAAGAAATCTCTTCTCTCTCACTCTTGTCGTCGGCGCCCTCGAAGGCGGACACTCGTCCGCCGCAACCACAGCCCAGCAAAGCATGGGTATGACAACCAGTGTCTGGATGTACGCGGAAGATGTCACGAAGCTATACGAGATTGTGAAGGCGTTTAGTTCATGACGAAATTGTGAAGCTTCCTACCTCTTTCCGCGTGAATGAATCTGCTTTAGACCCGGAACTACCCTAGCTTGTGTGATCAATAAATGCACCAATAGGAAATGACACTCGTACGGTGCCCATTAGGGCTGCGAATAAAAGGTCGGTAAGCTTCTCAGTCAGGAGAGGTTACGACTTACAGTCACTCAGTCCAATCTTCGTAACTTGCCGCTGATAGATTTTCTCTGTTGCTTAGTGAAGATACGACAGCTCAAAGCCTTACGGACACTGACCATCAATTGTACCAGCGGTGAGAAACCTGTAGATGAACACTGGTCGCTTCTGACCGTCACTAATGATCGCCTCAGAAAACTATCAAGTGCAGTTTATCACCGGAACCTACCGATGGATGCGTGCCATAGACTGTAAGTCATGACTGCTTGCAGAGTTGGCCTGAAGTTCACCCAGAAATTTGGCATGTACAGTACCTCGGATTCCAATCAGAATCGATCAAACACAATCGTGACGCGCCGATGAGATTCAAGCCGACCCCTCCTGCTTTGGCACTGAGAAGGAACAGAACTAGAAAACCGATCACTGCGCAGCACGGTTAACTCACTAAGAGGACTCACAATGACTCTGCTGTGAAGACTTGTTGAACACATTGACATATTCCTGCCGTTTGTTAGCCGGTGTTTGTCTATATGTACCCGCATAAGCACCAACGAATTGCACGGAGAAGTAATCTGATTTACCCGTCTAAGCGGAGGTACGTGTAAGAATTCTTCTTGCAAAACGCCTCGATTACGTTGAGAGTTGAGGTGTAATGAGAGACGATGATACACTTTTCCTTAGTATGCTGCCAGTTCATTAGCATTGTCCACCGCAGCCTAGAGCTTCGGCATACTTCTCGAATCGCCCTCAGCAGATTGGCTACCGCAGTAAGCTTGCCTAGTCATTTTCAGCATTCAGATCACCGAGGCGACGCTACTACTAACCACTAATCGAGAAGTCTTCCATCGGCGTATTCCCGGGAAGTAGGTTCAGCGCATCAGTCACTCCAGGGCGAACGATAGGGCCTGATTTGGACAGCTTTGCTTTCTCTACTTGGGCTTTCAGGAGTACGGGACTATTGCTAACTTTGGTAAGCATGTTGATCAGGGCAAGAGACTCTGCGGTAGACCCCTCAACCAGAGCAGCCAGCTTCTCAGGATGAAGAATTGCTGCAAACATTGACAATTGTAACTGCGTGGGAGTCACAAAAACGACATATTCGTCTGTAAACATAATCAGGAGAGAGTACATGTGAGGTAGATTATGACAAACGCTTGGGTGGCAGGTAATTCTTGAGAATCGAAGCTTCACGACGCAACACGAAACTCTTGCCTATCGCTGTCAACTGGGTGGTTTGAATCAGCGATCGACCAAAGGTCTAAAGCAAAGTCTGTACCTGCGCCGCGCGTGCTTCCCCGAGCTCCAATTCCTTCGGAGTGCAATCCGGAACTCGGCTCTTCAGAATTGGCAGCTCATATACACGGCGAAAGGTAGGGTAATCATCTTTGTAATGTTCGTGAGGGTAACAAAATTATGGATTTCAATGCTCACCGAGCAGACCAGGATTACAGAAATCAGCCTTTCGGAGGTCGAGTCAACTATGTATGGGTCCCAACACGTACTGCTCACCATTGCGTGGAATTCACTCAGGTCATTCTGAATAGGGGTACCAGAAAGAATAATTCGGCGAGGCGTGCGCAGGGCTTTAAACACCGTTGAGGTCTTATTATTTGCTGACTTTAATCTGTGCCCTATGCTTTCCAAGTTAGAGTATGCAAGTGGAACACGTCACGGCAAACCTTCATCGCAGATAATAAGTCCAATCGGGGGGCTGGAATAAATGCAGTCCATAAGTATCCAAACCTGTAACAACTGCGCTTACTTGCAATATGCCAGTTCACCACTGAGGAATTTAGGATCGTGTCCATTACATGAAAAAGGCAACGCACATCACGCTTCGCAATTTCTCATATCCAATAACAAGCACTTGGTGGATTCTTCTGGAAAGCAAGTTCAGACAAAATTATTTCCGACAACAATGCAGCGCACGAATTTATGAAATGCTTGATCGAGGATTTATCCTTTTCGCCAGTGAAAACACCGACGCGGTCACGACCAAGCCTGCGGAACCGTTAACGACCTGTGATGGCAGCAGGAATCACCCACCATTTCCGAAATTCAGCGCGCCAGTTCTATCTCGTCTCAATCAGAGGTGTTGCAAAAAGCCTAGAAGCACCTTACATTGATCAGTGACACGGGGCACACGATCAACGCCTTCCCAATGACTCCTCCTCCACCATATGGGTTTTGCTCTTCGACACTCGAATAAATTCAGAACGTTTAAAGAAATATATGAACTTACTGAGTAGCGTCCAAATGAGTGCAACAGACTAGCGGTAATCAACAAACTGCGAGGCGCGAACGCAGTGGAAGACACATGCCTGTAGTGTCTTGCCTAAACCCCTGAGAATAGCAGTCATGTATCCGCAGCACACCCGAAGTAGTGGACACAACTCACATCTCATCTGCGAGGATACATCCCTGGCCTTCATGTTTCTTCATACCCATAACGCATTCGTACAGAAACTTCACGCCTAACAAGAGGTATTTAAATTCGCCTTGCAAAAACCCGAACAAAGGCGCCTACCTTCAATTTGGTGAGGACGCAAGTGTCTCGCAACTATCGGATCCAGCACAACAGCAATTACGGGCAACCCTCTGCGGCGTGAAGTCAAACTGGAACGAAGTGAGCTCATGAGAACCTACTTTTTGTTAAATTTCTCCGAATGCTCTTTCGTCGGCATTTTCATCACTACCGCGCCCTCGGCATCAGGGTTATGACTGCGACTCAAGTCAGTAATCACCTTACCAACCAGCTGCACAACTTACAGAGGGCCCTTAGGCTTCGTCTCGGGTATCTGGCCGTAAAATGACACAGGAGAAATAAATTTGTGTTGAGACCGTTGAATGTGGGTAGCATTATCCGTCCCCGGGAAATGAACTTGAGGCGGGTTGGATGTCATAGCAGGGAGACCGTCCACGCCTTCAGCACCCGGATCATGGTTTTCAATTTCAACGTCGATGATACGGGGCATTTGGGAAGCCTCCACGGGAGCATCCAACTCCACTTCCTTACTCCCGATATAAAAGCGGTAACCACTTTGTAGCTCATGGCCAGTCCAATCCTTGCGCCCAAATCTGTAGGGATACAGACTAAGCCGACGATTTTTGCCACTGGAGAACGAGTACCGGACATTGTGCCCTGCTGGGATATCACCATCAGCTTCTTGCCTACAAGGCTGACGAACGCGTCTCCATCCCAGGTCTTGTGTTTTTTAGTTTGTTGTTTGCGCCTGGGGCAGAAGGATTAGTTGTTTCCAATTAAGCATGTAGTGACTTACCAATTGGCTGTCCAGTACATGTGAGCCTCTCGTCTTTGTGGAGATTTGCTAGAACCCGTCGAACTCAAATCTACGGGTTCGAGTTCTACTACTGGCCTATGAATGGCTGGCGCTTTATATGGTGCGGTGAGTTTGCTAGGCTTCAATGGTGTGAACTGTTTCGAAGGTGCTGAACTCTTCGCAGTGGGAGTGGGTTGGGGGTCGCGGCCAAAGCATCTTCCAGATAAATAGTCAGCGCGCGATATAGAACGATCGATCCCAATTTCTCTTCCCCCGCATTGGTATTCTCCACCGACCTCCAGGTCGGCTGTGTTAAGTGAGCCTGACCCCATACTTTGGTAAAGTGTTATGAGCAACGACAACTCGACACCAAACATATTCTGTGCTCACAATTTTCCCTCAAGATCATATAGGGTTCCTTTCGAGCCATTCATCACAAGTACCGCGTCTCCATCCCATGTCTTATGTTTCTTGTATTGAGGGTATCGCCTGATAACATACAAACGGTTAGAAATCCATATTACCCAACTTGGGCCACAGAGGTGAGTACCATTGTATCATCCAAAACAGTTGCCCGTGGTTGGAATTGTCACGGTTACTCGTGCCGGCACTGGAAGTGTCTAGAGCAGTCCTCTTCCGTACGGGATGTTCTAATGACTGCGACTTCCGCTTTTCACCAAGCATGGAGACTCTAGTCCGATTAGGTTGCAGGGGAATGCGAAGTCAAGGGGTTCGACTACTGGCGGTGGATGGTTCGAAGATGCGTCGCGTCGCGCGTGCCACCCGACGCGTCGCCCAAGCTTTATTACATAACGCGACTAGGACGCCTAATAAACTGGATAGTCTACGCAGCAAACATGGCTCAACCTGTTTGACTCCACACAACCACCACATGACATTGACCAAGAGGGTATACGAAGGGCACACCACCACGTCTCCATCAGATGTACCCATAAACAGGGCGCCCATCGATGACGGTAGCCAGCACCTTCGTCTTCAAAATCCGATCAATTGGAATCGTCATGATGTTTTGCGATAAAACTACGAAGTCTGCGAGTTTTCCAGGAACAATTGATCCAAGCCTGTCCTCGGCAAAAGAAGCGTGTGCAGCATTGATTGTCATTCCTGCCGTGCAAACCTTAACAAATATCTGCATTCAAAAGTAGTCAACCAGTGGGCACGCACCTCTGAGGGCTTGCTCTCGCGATAGGCGTTGTTCAGGAAACCTAGAAGATAGTTGGCATTACGAAATGCTATGTGATAAGCCCTTTAGCTGACCATCCGGCTGAACCCTTGGGTGAGGTGCCATCCGGCGAGAGTCGCGTTATCGCAGCAAAAAATCCAGCAAGAGGATTCATATCTTCTACTGGAAAATCAGAGCCGAAAGCGAGAATTCCTCCATTATCATGCAATGACCGAAACGCATACAGCCCCTTCACACGTTCAGGGCCCTAGGAATGGTCAACATATGCTGTACCAAAGAATGCTACGCGAATAACGCGCCACCTACAAGACGCTCCTCCGCGTACCACATGTCACTAGTCCTATTCGAGCACGTCAGAAGACGGCAGCAGGAATTTGGAGAACTTACACGTGTGTAGGTTGAACGCTGGCTATCACTACAGACCACAACTGAGGATTACCGCACTTCATTACCTAGGCAACGTACCTCCCAGTCTACCAACGCGAATGACATCTTCCGGAGTTAAGATTTGTGCATGCTCGAGCCGCGGACGCAAGGCAGAGACGTTAACATACTGAAGAGCGTCTTCAAAAGCATCTAAAACGGCCCTGTTTGCGCAGTCACCAATAGCGTGCACATTCTAATCGGGGATGTGGGTTGGGTTATGTGGATGATAATCGCGAAATACTCACGATTTGCCAGCCATCAAGGAGATACTGTATGACCACGTCGTGTAGTAGCTGCTCCTCTATTCGCATAAAACCTTTTTTCTCCGGGTTATCCCAATATGGACTGCATAACTGTAGCAAGCAACGTGAAATGTCAGTAAGCCAAAAACCATCAGTATGGATAATTCTTCACCGCTGCCCCCCCAGATCGCAGTGCGCCTTTCGAGTGTTAAACTCACGCTAATTACTTTTTAAAAATGCGGCAAATACACATACCATCCGCAAAAATCTTGACGCTGCGTACATTCAGCCTACCGTTTCCAGCGTTTATGATCGGCGTCGACAAATTCCCATGGTAAGAACCCTTCTCGTCGAAGTGCCTCATTCCATAGATACGGATCTGCTAAGTCTGAACAGATCTTACAGGCGCAATCACCAATTATGCATACAGGAAGCACGGCCTTGGCAGCTTGTCTGCGAAGAATAGGCGTCTCTGCCCAGGAATGCCAGAAAGGGACTCTCACCTCTCAAAGAAGGCCAACGATACGGATCGGTAACCTGCATCGTGAATGGAAGTCAATCCTAACGACAACGCATCGTCAATCGTCGTAGTGAAATGTCTGAGTAAGTCTCGTTCAGTCAGGCCAGGTTTTTTTACCAAAGATTGTGCACTGTCTAGTAGCACTCCTTTCAAATCAGTAAGACCTTGGGGTGTCACCACGCCTAACCTTACTGACCAGTAGGCTCTCCGTTCTCTCTGCGGAAGATGACACCGCCTTCGATCTCCCTAGGCAGCGGAGCACTCAATTCAAGAGCTCTCTTTGAAAGCCAAAGGGCATGACCATCCTTGCTTTGCAGAACCACTGCTCTATCCCTAACAATCAAGTCACTTTCAAATGCGTCCTTCGGTGACATTGGTAACGCTGAGGTCAGGTTCTGGTGCACTCCTACCAGTTCACGTAGACTGTACGTACTGCGGTCGGCCATTCTTTTACAGACCAGGACAAATGATCCCAGCCCCAGCCCTCAATGAACGATGTGTTGTCGTACATGTCTGCATTCACTGAAATATGCTGCCTCACGAGAGTGATAATTTCTTGTGACAACAAGAGCGAGAACGGGATCAGGTGACATGCCGACAGAGTACAGGAAAGAACGAACCTTCTACCGACTTAGTATCTCCTAGAAAAAGTTGACGGCTAGCCCCATACTCCAAGATGTGTGCATGGGAATCTAGCGACTGATGCCGACAAATGAAAATTATCAAAGGACGTATGTAGACTAACCCGTCAAACCTGGTACTATGATCGAGCCGCGTTTGATATACCGGACCGAAAGTGGGGAGGCAAGTTTCGCGATCCAGCGTGAAGAAACGTCCTCTGCTCAATTCCAATATTAATGGGCTGGCCAAAAATTCGGTTTTAGATACGATAGATATAAACTCACCCAGACTACCTGTGTCGACGATGAACATATGATCGACTACAAGGCATTGCGCAACAGTATTGTTGTCGTCCACGGTATATATTTTCGCGCCTTCACGAGAGCACACAGCATAAAATTTTGGTAAATGAGACGAGATGGTCAGATGAAAGAACCCGACAAGAGGGAAGACAAGGGATATCAAAAGAACAAGAGATTTCCTGGTCTCTTCAGTTCCCCGCCGAGTCCTGGTCCTAGATAGATTTTGGTTACTACCAACGATGGAATCGTCACTGGTGATCTGGGACTTCGGCATGTCATATATATCAGCAATCGTGATATCAACTTCTGTGAGGACGTGACTCGAGGACGGGGAACGTACAGCCGAGTATCACGTGCACACTGCGGTCTACTACAGTGACGTTGCACTTTACTAGGTCCACAACCGTTCTCCACGGTAGTAGTCATGCCCTGGACCACACGGAGTACGATCGTATCCTCGCTATATGCCCACAAGATGCTGCTATACGCTCTGGTGTCCTCTGTCGCAGTGACCACCACCATTGCGAACGCCCTCAAGAGGCATAGCAACTTCTACTCATTGACCATATATCTGTCCAAGAGCAATCGGAGTGTACTGGTATGCCAGTTGGTCGTCGTGGTGTTAGTGTACTATGTTGACGCAGGCGGTTTAAGATCCTGGCAAATTTTGGTCTCCTCTTTGCATTGCTGTGTGGGCGGGCCGCACAATGTATATTCTTTGGAGCCCTCCGGCCTCAAGAAGTAGAAGTATATCACTCCACTCTTTCGACGGCAAAAGAGATTCTCACATGATCATATACAGCGTCTATACGATCGCTTGTGGTTCTTCGTAACAGAGTCTCTTCTCGCATTCACAATCTTCCGTGATGACTTTGACATACCATTTGTGCTCATGTTTGGCTTCCTCCTCTTCATCAAGTCCTTCCACTGGTTGGCCTCGGATCGCATTGAATGGGTCTGTTATCCCGCTTCTCGTTACTCCATTAGTACTCATCTTAGAGATACCACGGTAGATGGACCAGCGACCATATCCCGGCCCACCAGCTCAATTCCATGTTCGAATGGGGTCGTTAATGTTTCTCCTGTGGTTCATCGACGTTTCCATGTTTGCTTTTGCTGTCGAGAGCACTACCAAAAATGGGGTCAGCGGTGTGATGATGTTCGCCAGTGAAGTCAGTGTCTGCCAAGCTCAGCCGTAGCATTGGACTAAAAGGCCTTTGCAGTATGCCATTTTAATGGCAAGTGCTTTGAATATTTCAGCAAAGTATCTTATCTGTGTCGCGGATTTACGCCGAGCTCGTCAGCGAGGCGGGGAAAACGCTCCGCCTTGGCAGAACAAGAGCATGTGGGTATTCTACGTAGAACTGGTAACTGGTACGTGTTGTGTCCCTTGCATTTGTGGTATTTAAGATCCAACGTATTTTCTAGATTTCCTAAAGCTCACCACATATCTCATATTTTTCATGCTCATCGTCGCGTTCTATGGTTTGCCTCTCAACATCATCCGGGATGTGTACCTCACTGGAAAATCATTCATCTCACGCCTTCGAGCCCTTTTCCGATACCGGGCGGCTACCCGCAATATGGAGGAGCGCTACCCGGATGCAACTGAACAAGAGATGTTAGCATTGACAGACCGAACTTGTATAATCTGCCGTGAGGAAATGCTCATCCGCGGTAACTCGGGTGAAGATGGCTTACCGGCGTCATACGATGGGCCCAATACCACTCCAAAGAAGCTACCTTGCGGACATATTTTTCATTTTTACTGCCTACGCTCCTGGCTTGAACGTCAGCAAAGCTGTCCAACTTGGTAATGTGTTCTGCTCTCTCTCTCGGTACTCTCATTAACGAGTCATCGCAGCCGTCGTAGTGTGCTCGAAAATGTAACACAAGACCAGAACCGACCTCAACAAGTTCCGCCGCCCCCTCCACTACCACAGCCCGCAGCGCATCAACTCAACGGAGCCGGTTTTCCTGCTGCACAGTTCCCACAGAGAGACAATAATGGCCCAACGGGAATCTTGGGCCGTTTGGCCCGCGCAGGACAACCCCCTGCAGGTCCCAACACTGGTCAGCAGAACTCGCCAACCGTCCAAGGCTGGGTGCCGGGACATGCTCCCGGTGTCATAATACAATACAACATTCAGTATCAGACTGGCCCACATCCTCAGGGGCAACTGCGATCACCCATATCGACGTTCTCTTCACAGGCGGTCCCGCCATTTTCTGGGTTTGTCGGACCCAATGGAAGCTGGTGTCGTTGGGAGTTAGACCGACGATGGTTAGATCAAGATGCGACACGTTCCCGGACGGACATGGGCAGCGCAAGCACTTCAACTTCCAATCCTCAGGTGGAACATCCGCCAGTGGTTGAGGAGTCAGGAGCTTCAACTGATACAGCTGCACCCACTGCTTCCCGTCCCTCGTCTCCTCATGCATCTACGTCGCAGAGCAATGTTACGCCAATTCCAGCTACTCTACCTTCTCTCATACCGTTGGAACCTTTCCATCTTCCTGCCGTATTGAGTGCTTCCCGTACTGACCGAAGTTCTCCGCAATTGGGCGTCATTGCTGATACTCTGGCTCCGGCGGGGGCAATTGTATCCGATGAGCAGCTGATGCTTATGGATCGACTAAGCCGTGAGGCTATCAATGAAAGATTACGCATCCTGGAGAACGTGTCGAGGACCATTGATCGTTGCGTGGAAGATCTACTGAGGGTGAGAAGCACTCTTCCTGTGTCTACAGTCACGTCGTTGCATTCGACAAGCCGTAATGCCGAAGCTGGCCTACGTAAGCTTTACTGAGTTCGATAGACAAGCTCGGACTAACGTGTGTTTAGGTCCAAGTGTAGCAAGTGATGCTTCTACTAATACGAGGGAGCAAACTGAAACCTCCAGGGTGTCATTGTGAAGGAGTGTGGCTGAATCGCGGAAGTCGTATACTGTTTGTGCTGAGCATTCTATCGTATGGTTGACTATGTGAGAGTCCACGAACAGCGTGCCAGAGTGATCATTAATCAAGAACGGTTGGCGTTAAGCAATGCTTCAGCTCTACGCTTGACGAAATTCGAATCGACATTAGACTTGTCCACCTTAGTATAAAATGCTTTGAGGACATGTCCGGGCACTTTGCGAGGATTGGCATCATCTGTCGTACATCCGCCCATTGCTTCCTCAAGAGCATGGTCGACCTCACTTCCCGACAACAAGGGAGGTAGCAATGCGGCAATTATTTCGGCTTCACGAGACTCTTTGGCTGCGAGATCAGGCCGGCTGCGCTTCGTGAACTCGGTGGCAGATTCCATCTAATGGAATGACAAGTATCAGCCGCAAAAACTGGGTGGCACTCGGTCAGGACTAACCCGCCGAGAGAATGCTTTTCGCAAAACCCGTACTACTGCGGAGGATGGGGCCTTGGAACCCGCGGCTTTATCGAGACTGTGCACCTCGGAAAGTACAGACTATTACCGAATATACATGAAAGATGTGAGGAAATAATGCGACTCAGAAAATATATATACAACTCACCCTCAGGGTGGTAGAAGCTACCAAATATCTGTCCTGTGAGGACCTCAACGAACGATCACCAAAAATCACCCAACGACTATACCTTCATGGCCATCTTAACTGCCGCGTTAAGCTCATTGCGGATATCTTTGCAGGAAGGACATTCAAGGTCACTCATGATGCTGGTCCAGATGTTTAGGAAATACCTAGGTTAACGTGGTTTGAATGAAAGTAACGGGAAACGAAAGGACCCGGTCTTGGCATGGAGCGACGGAACACGTAGTGCATAGTAGTAGAAAGTCACTACGCAAAGTCTGCGTTACGGGTCCAGATACTTTTCCCTACAGGATCACAGTTGAGTTTGTCTTCGTAATAAATGGTAGAGTGGACTAACCAGTAATCTCAGTGATGTATTCAAGAGAAAAGAACAAGTTGGCCTGATCACATGATCAGCGACGTTTTATGTAATCAATTGTTTGGAGTTATCATAGATCCAGCCTGCTTGCCTCGGGCTGGTGCATGTATGCCATGAGCTCGCCTCAACGTCGAGTTCCGCTTCCTAATGCGAGTTACGTCGCCGAGGTGAAGAGAACTTGTTCAGCTCTGTGTGACAGTCAGAAGATTCAAGTAAGTGACCCTCTTTTTGACTAGGGTCAGGTTTTTCGATCATCCTCGAGATCCAAATCGCTGGACGCAGCACAGTGCGGCAGGCGGCGAGCGATCCTGGCTTGCATTACTCTTACTGTTAATTACCGAGCCTCCAGGCTGTGGCTGAGGCGCAGTTCGACAGGTGTCCACGACCGCGATCAAACGCCTTTTGTTTTCCCCTTCTTTCCTTTCCTCATTCAAACGCGTATCAGGATACCATGGTTTGAATTTTCCCCTCAACTTTCCCTCAGTGCTTTCCGAAGTGAATTTTTTGTCGGTTCTCTCCCTCCTCAACTTCGGCTCTGGCTACCGAGTACCACTTCATCATCAAACTGGTCGTGGAGCTTGGGACAGTATCCGGGCTCTCATGTTTGGCCTCTACCTGTCCTCCTCAACGGGCAATGGAAACCTGTTGTCTGCAAAGGGCATGCAGACTATTAGCGAACAACAAATTGCCGACCTCATGTCAGTTAATTTATATATTGAGCAACCTCACAATGAAATACCTGGAGTATCCATCAATACACTCGGGGGGCCGCTCTATGACCTCGTTAAACTCATTGCTGCAACGCTGCAGGAGACGGGAAAAATTTTAGAGGACCTAGGGGACCCGGATCTTGGCACATTTGTGGTCAGGAGCCTCAGAGAAGCCGACGCAGCTAAGCATGGCGCAGACCCCAACGCGGGTGCAGATGCTATTTTATCTAAAGTGAGTCTCGCAATTCCCATTACAACTTATCAGCTGTTCACACTACCATGCGATAGTTGGTTGGTGCTTTCCCGGCGTTTCGAGACATGGACTATCATAGACAACCAGCGTAAGTTGCCTTGCCCTTTGAGTGTCAGTTACTCACTTCGCTGCGCATGCTGACAGCCGTCTACTGTTTCAAAAAGGCTCTGTTCCTTATATACGCGATCGTTATCCGGTTCGGAATCCGCAGCACACCTCCGTTCCCACTTCTAAACACGTCTCAAATCCCAGTGTTTACTGATAACGTTCTTCCATCCATGCTTGTCCACTTGGGAGTCGTCGACTTATCGAGGTCGACTGCACATGGACTACATACTATATTTCCGAATGCTGCGGACAAGGCTCAAATAGATTCCCTCCTACAGCCACTGCCAAAATCCCATACATCGGACTCCGAGAAGTTATTCCCAACAGAAGGACCCGCGTTGAACCTGGAACAAGCCTACGTATTGCGTGCTGCAGCACTTGACGCCTGCGAACGGATTGTCCATGTAGCGCGCACTCTCGATCCAGATAGTCTACAGGCAGATCAAAAATGGATCCAATCCATCACATTGCCTGAGCTAGATTTATGGCTCTGGGCTGTGGCTAAAGACAGAGCGGACTACAGAACGCTAGAAAGGTTTACACTGCGAGACACAGTTTTTTTCTAAATAGGTGGTCCTGATTGATAGCATCAGAGTTGTCGCAGAGCAGCAGATTATAGAACACGCCCTATGTAGGGGTTTCCAGTGCGCAGCCTTGTTCTTTGGTAATTTGCCGTTTACCCCAAAAAAAGTGTGGACCGGATGCTGGATGACAACCAACCCTCGACAAGTTTGACAAGTTTGATGCGGTAAACCCGTGCGTCATCGTCAATGTAAACCAACAAATCACAGCACAACACGGGAACAATTCTTTTTTTTTCTCGGCGGTTGAAATCTGGCATTTGAAGCTATGTTGAAACAGCATCCTACTGGAGTGGAAGACATAGTTGTTGGCTTCTAGTCATTGTCTCACGGAGAACACGCAGAGCCGCTGACTTTATGTAAGTTTGCAGGGTGGAGTACTGTGATTCTTGTTCTCGACTTCGAAGGAGTCCGTCTTGGGAAACAAGAAAAGTTGCCGTTTCTATGACTCAGACATGGGCAAAGGGCAACGATACCGGGCTCGTGATGTCATGGCAAAGGTTACATGGGCCCCGTTGTTGAAAGGCAGCGTTTTAATCCGCCTGCTAAGGGAGCTAGTGCTATCACGATCTGGGACTCAGCTCAGGAAGCCTGCTACAATATGCTTTACAAGACTTGTCGGGTTGCGGCGGCACTGGGGACGAGTCATATATAGTCCGTGAAGTCAGTGCGAAAGCCCAGCGCAGGAGAGTGGGTCAGTGGAGGTCAACGGTTACTATAAGTTGCCTAGTCACCACCACGACGGTCGCGAGTCTGATGAGCAATATCCAATCAAGATCAGAGTGCCCAGAAACGTGAACTAAGGCGGGACGCACTGCCTGACCATCACCCAGGCTCCCACCTTCCGATGCTCAACCTATGTCGTCCGAGTGATGATTCCTAGGTGATTTGAGCCGGTAGCGATCGCGAAGGCCTATAAATTGTAGGTCAGACGTACATAACAGAAAAGTTGGGCATCCGAGCAAAGCGTAGACCATTCCCAGTATTTTCACCCCGAGCTCCCGAGCTAGTCCATTCCTGGGAGATGACCATCGTTGACAGTGAGATATACTCCACACCACCGACTTCGCCAGTGCAAGAAGACGACTTGGCCTTGGAGATGTTTTCCGACAGCACCATTCGTCCTTCTCTCTCTAGACCAGGTAGCCGAAATCGACCGTCAATATGCCCGTCTCTGTCGCGGCTGCACACCGACATACCTTGGAACCCTGGCTTTATTGTTGACAACGCTGATGAACGGTCGCCAACGAAAATGATTGATTTGGTCACTCCACATCATGGTAATGGTGATGGAGCCACCCACCTCATCACACACCTCGAGTCACCACTATCAAGCTCAAGCCCAAGCTCAATGTCGACCACAGGTTCCCCAAAACCCGTGGTAATGAATCCAAACCAGTTCCCCAAGAGGTCTCCTTGTTTCGTCCACTCGCATCTAGATAAGGGCGCTTCTCTACAAGATTGGCTCCGGGACAAGGAAAAGGAAGTCCTAGGCATCGACCTCGGCATCGCGAAGTCGCTCCAGAGTACCAAGCCCAAAGATCACAGCTTCTACCCGTCCAATACTCCAGAGTTGCCATGTGCGGATCGCGCAGAGCCTGTGATAGCCGAGAGTGGCGAGGACGAGGTCCACGGTGGAAGCTTAACAAGACAATTGGCAGAGACTGCTACAGGTGTTCGAGAACTGAGTCGACAGCTTGGTATTTCCGTCAAACTCTTCCGTTCTTCCCCTTTACTTAAAGTCCACGTGTAGGTCGGGCCAGGATTCGAACTAACATACAAAGTGTCTTAATCGTGACCAAGGCTCGGGACAACAGACTCATTAAACTCACCCGAGACTTGGCTCTCTATTTCATGCTTAAGCCTCGTCATGGGGACCGCGGTCTTGTGGTGTGAGTCGTGCTTTGATCACAATGATCTTGGTCGCTGATACCTCTTGCAGTTATGTTGACCATCAACTACGAACGTCGAGGCGGTTTGACGCAACTGGAATACATCGCGATCACCCTGAGCTTTTTCGGCCAGTTCCAAGACGAAGGTCGACAAATTCTTCCGTTTCGTCGTTGCAGGATGAAAGCACCGGCGTCGGAGAAGGTCAACTCAGGTACTGGACAAGCGATATGTGCGCCCGCAGTGCACACCTGTTCGACTTCGTTGTCACGGCAGGTACACCGACTGTTCTGTTGAACCTGGCTCACATGCTCCTAGCTCGGAGGTGACGGGACAGTCCTATTTACTTCTTGGTTGTTCCAAAGAATCGTCCCTCCTGTCCTCCCGTTTGCACTTGGCTCGCTGGGCTTTCTGACGAACTTTGATTTCGCGGACTATCCTGCTGTCGTCGACTCGTGCATCGATGCAGGGATCCGCGTTAACCTGCGAATGCGCTTTACGTGCACTATTTACCGTGCGACATTGGAGAAACGCAATTACAAGAAAGCGGTCAAGAAGGGCGAAACAGGAGAAATCATGATGAAAGATATAAGAAACGGTGGGTGGGAAGCTGTGGAAGCAGGTTGGTCTGGAGGATCGGCCTCCCAAGACGTCGGCAAATGCATGAAAGACAAAGAAATTATGTGCTTCACTACGAGGCCGGTGGAAAGTTTCGAAGTATTAAATGACCTTGTCGTGGATCGAGGACCCAGCCCTTATGTCAGTTTGTTGGAACTTTTTGGTGAGTTAGCCATCTTAATCACATGTGCGTAAGTTAACGTCGACCACGAAGGTGATGAGCACCACATGACAACTGTGCAAGCGGATGGTCTCTGTGTTGCCACTCCTACAGGTTCAACGGCGTATTCAGTGAGTAGCATTACTCGCGCTCAGGAGTTGCTCTGACATCACCGCAGCTGTCTGCTGGTGGCTCCTTGGTTCATCCTGAAATCCCCGCCATGCTTATCACCCCTATATGTCCTCATACTCTTTCCTTTCGACCCATGCTCCTCCCAGATAGTATGGAACTACGTATATGTGTTCCGTACAACTCACGCAGCACCGCTTGGGCTTCGTTTGATGGCCGGGGGAGGGTAGAGTTGAAGCGTGCGTATCTCCTGGCTGCAATTATTGTAACTAACACACATCCACAGAGGGCGACCATGTCAAGATCACTGCTTCCAAATTCCCATTTCCGACCGTCTGCGCCGATAAGCAGTCGACGGACTGGTTCCATTCCATCTCGCGTACTTTGAAGTGGAATGAACGGGAGCGACAGAAGTCGTTTGTTGTGGTCGAGGAAGGTTCTCCGGCTAAAAGGATCGTGAAAGAGGGTGGTTCAGACAGTGTTGTGTCAATCGAGGAAGATGAAGAAGACGGGAGTGAGGATGAGGATGATTTTGATATCCATGATTCATCTCCAGAGGCTCCTACGAATGGGGGACCCACCCGCCTGCCACATGAACAAAACGAGAGGGACGTTGCAATAGGAACTGCCAAAGTTCAAGAAGATACATCTAGGGACGACAGCCTTTCCACCCCCGAACTAGCTGCACTTGCCCTTGTCGGGGGACGGAACATGAAGAAGGCCGGACGCTCAAAGTCGAGGTCACGATCGAGATCTGGTCTCCGTTCAGGTGTCGATACTCCCGGACGCTTCGCCGGGCCTACCCACTCTCCTCCTCAGATTATGCGACATCAGGGACAATACACCGCGCTTGGTCCAACCCCACCGTCACCCACTCAGTCAGACTCATCCAATGATTCGCTAGCAACTATGGACCTGGCCCAACGAGGGGCGCGCGATGATATTCACAGCTGTGAACATTATTCCAGCAGTCGTAGCCGCATTCCCAGGGACAGAGAGTATGAAGACAACCCGCAAACGCCCACTGTTCCCGTTACTGCTCCTGTGAGAAACCGCCAACACAGGAGTAGCTCCAGGGATCGTCACGAACACCAGCCATGTCGTGCATTTGCGGTGTGGGGAAATGATGAAAGCGACAGCAATACAAGTGACGACAACTGACCACGTAGCGAACTCGAACTCTTACGTTTACTTCAATATGCATATGGCTAATTATTTTGCGCCTCAGGGACTTCGGGGAAAGGTACTTTGTGCGGATAACTCGAGGGTGATGAGTGTGTTTCTTGTATGTATGTATTGCATTTGCTACAATTAACATGTACGACTTGGAAGTACTTGCTGTTTACAAAAATTCACGAATCACGTGAGCAGACACGTCCGCGCGTCGCGTGACCCCGCTAGACTACCTGAAAGAGTCTCTTCAGCCATGCCCGCGAGTTCCGTCGAGAATCATAGTCAACCGACAATTTCTCGCATAAGCCGGCTTATGCGGCCTCTTAGAAGCAAATGCACCGCCCTCGCAACTTACATGAAATCCACTGGCAAGTCCTCTGGAACGTCGGCCACTCGGGGCAGAAGTTCGGTCCCACTGTTGGCCTCCGCACGCGCGACGGGGATTCACAGGAAATCCGCATTGGAACATAGCTCAATGACTGACCACGAGCTCACACGGCACATATACGCAGTTAGTGGTGCTTTTCGCAATATTGTGATTGCGATTTTTGGAACGCCATGCAGCGAACGCATCATCAGTCTTGCCGCCATATGTGGCTCAATCGTAGGGGGTAGTATTCCGGTGACTGCTTCTGATTTCTCTGGGAGCGCTTCCTTAGACGACCCTGTGGATGAAGATATAATCAGGGCATTTACGGAAGAAATCTACGAATCCGTTCCGTCTCATTATCGAAGGTATGGTTTGATATTTTCGTGAGACCCGTGCGTAGTTTGTGAACCTATTCTTACTAGGTTTTCGGTCGTGTCGCATGCTTTATCCATCGTCCTGCATACTTCACGCCATCATACGCTTATCAACATTCTTTTGGACGTCTGCATATCATTCGGCATACTGCATGATGCACAGAACCTATTGAATATAGTGCTGTCCCAAGTTTTCACCTTTCAAAACCCATCTCGTCTTGACCTCGTCACATATCCAGCGCATGATACATATCTTGTTGATCTCCACACTCGATGGATCAGCGCCGATATGAAACAGAAATCTGCACGCGATCTGTCACCCTTTACCACATCGGCATTCTGCCAAGCAGTACTCTCGACCTTTCCTCTCTCGGGGAATCTACCCTTACCGGCTTGGAATGCACTGATCAAGTTGGTCAATGCCATCGGACGTCAAGATGTCGACGCGTTCATCCGTATGATCAGCGCCTTGACCACGTTCCTGTTTTCCAGCGGAGCCCATCGGTTGGCTGGGAATATCTGTACCGGGGAGCCGCGACTACAGCTCGTAGAATGGTTAAATGACCTGTGGGACAGCTTTGCCCCATCATGGGCTATACCCGACTTGTTTCCGAGCCAAAGATTACACCTGCTGGTCGACGTGTTAGAGAAATGTTGCACTGACGGTGGCGAGTTTGCGGCAGGGGACACACTGTTTGACATCGTCGCTGTATTTGCAACGCAGGCGCTAATTCACTTGGAGGATTTCGGCGACAGACTGGCTTCTATCTTACGAGGAATAACCCCTGTACCAACGACTTACCACCGGTTAGTCTTGTATTTGAATCAGCGCGAGGATACCCAAGAGTTTCGGGTCTTTTCCGAACACTTCATGTCCCAACTCAAGATGTATTCATCAGTTCTGTGCTCCAGAAAGCTCCTGAAGCTCGATGCATCCTTATGGGCATGCGCACTCAGCTATTTCGAGAGGACAATCAAAAACCTTCCTCAGGAAAATTCTTCTCTGCTAGCAGAATATCGACGCAAGCTAATGGATACCGTTGACGCTGCTGAGCGCAGATGCTTTGGTCAGACTCAACCCGGTAGCAGTCCTCCAGTTTCCCTTCCTCGCCGGTTCAAAGGGGGTCGTCGACATCATCTACGGAAACCGAGTGGACACTGGGAGTGGGAAGAAATGGTGGGATGTTGGATCCGCGCCACTCCAGTCCACAAGCAGAAGGAACGACTTGGCAACGACCAACCTAACCTTGAAGTTCGATCGTTGAGACACATTGTTCGCGAAAAACAAACTTCACATGTCGGATTCGCATCTGCATCACGAGTTACGAGGAACGTTGGGAGGCGGCATTCTTCGCAACTGACACTATGCGAGCTCTCTGATTCAGATATTAGAAGATCGGAGCACGACGATACACGAGAAGCCTGCTCGGCTTATTCACCTCGATGCGGACCACTATCAAAAAGGCCACGGACTAACTTTTCAACATTGCTTGCTGACGCTCAAACGAATCGAGTGGTCTTGCATGCCAAGGGATCCTCAACGATACCAGAAAAATATGTCATTCCCCCTGCTGCTTCTCACTCATCCCCACCCACACATCGGGCGGTGCTATCACCAGATACTCATCATAACTATCAGGCTGAATCCGTACTTTCAGATGATTCACTCGATTTATTTGCGCCATCCTCTCCATCGCAGTGAACAACGAGCCTAAGGGTCTTTGCGACAAGCTGGGTTTGGTGTGGTGTACCATGTCTCTAAGAGTTGCAAGTTGCTTTCGCATTTGTGACTGGTATTGCAAGGCCTGTACGTATGGCGGCCTCATCTGGCTCCCAGCTAAGGGCCCATTTATGCAATTATTTAAAGTCCAGCGCCTCTGCGTTGGATATCCAAACATCACATCTAGATGTTCCGGTCTCTCCACTTAGGCACGTATCGCATATTTGTTTCGCCTATTGTGGACGTGCTGCCTGTTAGCCATGAGGCCGTGCGGCTGACTCGTGGCAGGCTTCCTTGTTTGCTTCGCTGATGGTAATCACCGTGGGCCGACCCGATCTGGATTAAGCACCAGCATGTTGATGCATTTTAGCGACTATTTCAGTGTAGACTGAACCCTTCATCCCTGCTGAGTATAAGCCTCTGCCAACGACCCCCTCGTTCTCGATTCCTAGCGTACCTACGCGTTCTCGCAAGTGAATCTCATATCTTGACCTCCCATATCAGCGGTATAGGCCTCACCTGTCCAGTATGTTCTCAAGTGCTTACCTTCTTGGGTCCTTGTCTAACACATCGCTACCTAGATGTCTATAAACATCATACTATTTGGGGAGACGGGTGTCGGGAAAAGTTCTGTCGTAAACCTTATTGCGGGTCGAACCGTAGCAGAGGTTTCGCCAGATGTCGAAGGGTGCACACTGCAGTCGAAGGAATACAAGTTTGACGTCGGCTCGACTCGTGTCAGTATTTGGGATACCGTCGGCCTGGAAGAACCAGAAATGGGGGTGAATGGTTACATCCCTGCGATCGAGAAGGCCTGGCTTCTCATCAAGCGATTGAGAGAAGCCGGAGGAGTCGACCTCCTCCTCTTCTGCATCCGCGGAAACCGGGTTACTATGACCACCCAAAGCAACTATAGGCTCTTCTATGAAGTCCTCTGTGGACAACAAGTGCCAATTGCGCTCGTGATTACACACCTGGAACGCGAGGTCGACATGGAGGACTGGTGGACTCGAAACTACAAGAGTATCGAGAAGTATGGTATCAAGTGCGCTGGACATGCTTGCGTGACCGGGATACCAGATAACAGAGGACCAGAGGGCAAGTATTGGAAATCGCAGAGGGCAATCCTCAGCTTGCTGCAGCAACACGATGGGTCAGGAAGGTATACCATGCCGGAAGGTGACTGGCTTGCAAGGATCATCAAGGGGCTAAAGCTCTTCACGGGCGATAAAGTTGGCATACCGAAGGGGAAAAATTTGCAGAAAGCTCTGGTCAAGCGATGTGGATTGGACGCAGAAGCCGCACAAAAAATTCTGGAAACAATGACGGATAATGACAATTGACTGGCTTGGACATGGCAGAGGGAAGGGATTCGGCGTGACGTCCAAGCCTGTCAGATATGTATACTCTGGACTGCTAGCCATTCAAGTGGCTTTCCACTCCACAGACATGTAGATATACGTGCTACGGAAGTACCGTGATGTCGCAGCATAGAAAGCATGACTATCCTCGTTTGTTACTCGAACCTGAGGGGCCTGTTGATTTAATAAACAACAGCAAAGATTCGAATGCCACGGACTGTGAGATGTACAGAATATCTCTACATTATAATCAGTCGATCAAGTGAAAGAATGCCTGTCTCCGTAACCTCGCAGCTGCGCCGCCAAACGATGCGCTGTTTCCACATCCAAACCACACCGTTTGGTTAAAACACGTGAAAAGTCTTTCCCCCAAGAAGAGTTGGTCGAAACCAGCGACGCTAGATGTTGAAGAAGTCGGGTGAGCCACGGCTCTGGCGGCATAGCGAATCTGCCCCGGCTGTCATGCTGAGACAGGAGGCGACTAATCGCCTCTCTCGATTCACGGAACTTTTCCTCCTTGTCCGTGATGCCGGTAACACAGGCGTGCCCAGCACTCCTGATTCCATACCTCTCGATGTTACCTTCGTTCCTCCCCCACCAATCCTCCATCCGGTACTCCCTCTCCAAGTGTGTGACAACAAGAGCGATCGGAACTCGCTTGTCGCAGAGAACCTCGTAGAAAAGGCGGTAGTTGCTCTGTGTAGTAGCGGTGATCCTATTCCCGCGGATGCAAAACAAGAGGAGGTCGACACCGCCAGCCCTGCTCAGTTTTTGGATTAGATTGAAGGCCTTCACTATGGCTGCGTAGTAGCCATTCACGCCCATCTGAGGTTCCTCGAGCCCTACAGTGTCCCAGATTGTTATTGTCCTGGAGCCGACCGTAAACTCGTAATCTGTAGAGTTCATCGTGCAGCCATCAGCATCTGGCGACACTTTGGCAACCTGTCTTCCAGCGATGAGGTTAATTACAGAGCTTTTGCCTACTCCTGTTTCTCCGAAAAGAATGATGTTGAGAGTGTTTGGAGACATGTCTGCGTAGGCTGCTCAGTGCATGAGCTGTAGGACGAGCATTATGTCTCACCAAATTTACGAGGTCAAGTACACTTGGATAGTAGGTCAATACCACCGGCGTTTCTTACTTGGGTGGTCAAGCTGCCGTGCGGCCAACGCGAGGTCGTGGGTTGGGCGTAAGATGCAAGGCAATGGCCCTCAACCCATCATTGAAATCGAACGCGTGTTGTTAGGGATGCTCACACGGGTTGGAACCCGAGATCTGAGATGTCCCCGTGTTTTCTTTGACAGAAAACTAGAAAGATCCGTCGACCGCATCCTCGATCTATTAGTCCTTGTAGAACGGAGCGGAATTACTACATTAGGCAGCGGACTACTACTCTGACTATGTAGCTCAGGTACAAACATTAGTAAATACCGGGCGCTACTAGTACTTGCCTTGCACCCGACAGTCGATGATTAGGATGGGCTCCTGCAGGCACTGCACTCATTCATATACGTTGTCTCAATGTATGACACCGTCGAGTGCAGCGAGCTGCACGCATTACGATGGAGCCTATCACGATACAGGACCAGCACTCACAGGATATGTCCCTGCAACGCGTTCCTTCGTCGTGTTACGGTGGACACGTTCCCGACGCACGAATACAACCCAACCCTTGAGCGCTTGAGCTCTATTCTCGCAGGAATGGTAATCTTTCCATTGTCCGGCGTCTGCGAAAGTCGAAGCCTCCTTCTCATAAGTACCAGTTTGAAAGCGAGGAACTGGTGACCTCGCCTTTCGCTCCTATCGCAATCCCTCCGGTTCAGAGGTCAGCTGCAGTGTAAATCAGCTCAGTGAGTCTTCTAGCAGTCCGTCTCCCACATTAGCTTCAATGTTGATGAAGTTCATAGTTGATTGTGCTGACACGCTTTAACTGCTCGAGATCAACGTGTTTTTCTCCAAGCTTTGGCAGTAAGTATACTCAGTGTACAGAAACAGACCATCATAACCCTTATTCCTAGGTAGGATGTCTCTTAACATAGTTGTCGTTGGCGAAACAGGGGCAGGCAAGAGTTCCGTCATCAACCTTCTCGCAGATAAAGAACTCGCCCCCGAGTCATCCGACGCCGACACTTGTACAGAAGATTTTACACCTTATCCGTTCGAGGTCAATTCCACTGAAGTCTGCATGTACGATACCACGGGCTTTGGCCCAGCGCAGAGGGGCAGTTTGGATCGCCTTGCCCCTTATGAAAAGGCGTGCAAATTAATCCAGTCATTGAAAAGCAAAATCAACCTCGTTTTCCTTTGCACGAACAAAGACAAGCTGAATCCTACTACTCAACATGTATACCATCTATTCCACGATTTCTTCTTTGACGGCACTGTTCCAATTGTGCTGGTTGCGACATATCGGGAGAGGGAGAGTTCCATTGGATGACTGGTGGAGGAGGAACTCAGGAGACATCGACAACTCGGGGTTGCAGTTCGCAGGGCACGCTTGTGTCACCGCCCTACGTTCGCAGGGGCCCAGGTTCTGATCTTCGGTATCAACAATCCAGAAACGCACTTGATTCAGCTTCTTGGGACTGCTACCGCTCAGGGTGATGTCATCTTATCTAAACCAACGCAGCCTCTCCTCGACCGACTTGCTGGTGCCAATGAAACCTTAACTAAGAAATGTGGTTTGTCCGACGAGGAAGCCGGATTGTTGACTGGCAAAGTCAGACTGATTCTCCGGATCCCAAACATCGTCCTCTTTGGGAGAGAGTGGCGCTGGAAAATCCTCCGTTATCAACTTGATTGCTGGGGACCGCTTGGCTAAAGTATCACCCGACGTGGGAGGCTGCACTCTGGATTCGACGGAGTATCGCCTCATTGCAAACGAATCTCATCTTCGTATCTTCGATACCGTTGGTCTGAATAACCCGACGGTAAAACAACAAGAATTCCTCAGTGCAATCAGAAGAGCACACAAGCTTATTCACGGGTTGAACCGTGCCGGAGGTGTCGACCTGCTGTTATTCTGCATCCACGGAGGACGGCTGAATGATGCCCAAGTGAATAACTACAAGCTCTTTCAGGAGCATCTGTGCGAGAAGAAAGTGCCAGTGGCTGCGGTCGTTACGTACCTGGAGGGTGAGCGCAACATGGACGAATGGTGGAAACGAAATGAGAAGAGCATTAAGGGAACTCAACATCGACTGTGTCGGACATGCAGTGCGTCACTGCAATCGACAAGGATAATGATCTGTTCAAGATCAATAGCCCTCTGCTCGAGGACAAGCTGAGGGTGTCGCGAGAAACTCTACTGGATTTACTGAAGACGCATGTGCAAGAATCATGGAACACCGTTTGTTATGGAGGCGGACACGTGGTTATCGCTTTTCTTGAAGAGGATGGGGATACTTATTAGTGGTGGAGGTAACCTTCCGAAGGACGTTGCTATCAGGAGAATGCTAGTTGAGGAGTGTAATATGTCCGCGGAGCGTGCCGACGCTGTGCTAGCGCAGCTGCGACCTCCGAATCGGTGGAAGTTTTCGGGGGAAGTTGAACTGAAATGGAGGAAACATGACTTAGCCTGATGTTTCGAGGTGTCCGTGAAGTTGAAATACGCACGTAGCAGTCAAAGAAAGTATGTTCCCTGGCTTGGCTTTTAGTAGGTATGTACTTCAAACAGCTTCAAATTGCATCACTGGTGCAGCTCGTGCCTGCGGTCTGAGCTCCATGTGTTGAAGAACTCCCGCACAATGGAGCTTAATCTCGTGGTTCCAGAACGAGAAGCATGATAACTTCGCACAGCACTTGCAAGCTGTGATATTGCTGGAGGAAGATTTCAGTATGCACGCTCCTTCATCGTGTTGCGGTGGACACGTTTTCAACGCACCCTAGATCGTATCACAGCCGCCATACAGTCCAGGATCCTTGAGCTACGTATCGCGATTTCTCGCGAGGTGCGCGTTGCTTGGCTAACGACTGCACTAGTAATTTGCCGTTGTCCGTGCTGCCCCCGATACCGAACTCTCCAGTAACCAACCCCCCCCCCCCCCCCCCCTATTCTAATTATTACAATCAGACGCCCGTCGTCGTGCAAGCCAACTCAGTGAGTTTCCCTGCATATCCCTTCCCGCGTTCACTTGAATGCCAAGCCTAGCCCACAACTGAATATTATACTGTTACGTTTCGGGGTCCGACGTATATTTCTCCAAGCTTTGACTGTGAGTATGTGCATCGTACGAAAGTCGACCGCGCTCATTATCAGGTAGAATGCCTCTGAACATCATTATCGTTGGCGAAACAGGGGCAGGCAAAAGTTCTATTATCAACCTTCTAGCAGACAGCGATGTTGCCTCGGTGTCGTCCGATGTCGACGCTTGCACGAAAGCTTTTGCAGAATACAAGTTCACAGTCAAATCCACCGAAATCTGCGCGTATGACACCATGGGCTTCAGCTCAGCGCATGTGGACAGTTTGAGCCGCCTTGTCCCCTATGAAAAGGCGTGCAATTTAATCCAGTCGTTGAAAAAGAAAATCAACCTCGTTTTCCTTTGCACGAACAAAGACAAGCTGAGCATCCACCACTCAACATGTATACCATCTATTCAACGACTTCTTCTTCGATGGCACGGTTCCAATTGTACTGGTTGCGAACATATCGGGAGAAGGAGAGCGCGATGGATGGATGGTGGGGTAGGAACTTGAAAGACATCAACAAGTTCCGGTTGCGCTTCGCGGGGCACGCTTGTGTCACCGCCCTACGTTCGCGGGGGTCCGGTGCTGATCTTCGATATCAACAATCCAGGAACGCACTGATTCAGCTTCTTGGGACTGCTACCCCTGATAACAAAGTGGTCTTGGCTACGCCAGTATACCCCCTCTTCAATCGGCTCGCCGATGCGACGGGAATCTTGACTGAGACATGTGGTCTGTCGTCCAAGGAAGCTGGACTACTGACTCGCAAAGTCAATCCGCTCCTCCGGATAGCAAACATTGTACTCTTCGGGGAGACTGGCGTCGGGAAGACTTCCGTCATCAATCTCATTGCTGGGCACGAGATTGCTTCTGTGTCCTCCGGCGTGCGAGGCTGCACTCTGGACTCGAAAGAATATCGCCTTGCCGCAAACGAGTCTCATCTTCGTATCTTCGATACTGTTGGTCTGAACAGCCCGACGGTAAACCAGGGTGACTACCTTCATGCGATCAAAAAAGCATACAAACTTATTGATGCGTTGAACCGTGCGGGAGGTGTCGACCTCTTGTTATTCTGTATGCGTGGGGGAAGGCTGAACGAGGCCCAGCTGAATAACTATAGGCTTTTCCAGGAGTACCTGTGCGAGAAGAAGGTGCCGGTGGCCATAGTCGTCACACACCTGGAGCAGGAGGCCAATATGGAGCAGTGGTGGGCGGACAATGAGGAAGATCTCAGGAATTTCAAGATTGATTTTATCGGGCATGCATGTGTCACTGCAATCAACAAGAACACTCATTTGTTCGAAGACAAGCTGGACGAGTCGCGTCAAACAGTACTGCGGTTGCTGAGGACACATGTACACGAGCCTGGAACACCATTCTTCATGGAGACCGACAAGTGGCTGTCTGCATTCCTGAAGAAGATGGGATATCTTATTCGTGGGGGTAACCTCCCTAAGATGCGTGCTATCAGGGAAAAGCTAGTTGAGGAGTGCAGAATGTCTAAAGAGCGTGCCAACGCGATCATAGAGGAGTTGCAGCGTCGGGAGTGACGGGGCTCTTCGGCATGACTACGTATTGTCTTAGGTCTAACGGAACTGTATACAAATGCGATTTGCGAAGTGTATCGGAAGGAAATAACCACACGTGTTCTCCGTCAATTGAATAGAGATGCGGCGATGGTGCTGCGTGATAGGAAGGGCACATGCTGGGCACACGTGTTGAGATGAATCATAGGACGCAGAGGGGATACACGAGGCGAGAACCGATTACAGCTTGGAGCTATCTTGGATAATTTTTGATGCACAGCACAGCCACCCATCAGCACAAAAGGCGAGCCTGTGGTGCGTCGCTCCCACGCCTTCCTTCTCTGTGGACCTGGAGGGCGGGCAACGCTAAAATAAATTGACAGAGTGCGAGTGGGACGACGACAGACCTCACACATCCAAGTCAAGCCACTCCATTCGCCGTCGTTGTCGCCGTCTTTTTTTTTTAAATACTTTCCGACGACGATGACACGCAAACGATCTGCCGTTGTCTTCGTTTCTGCGGGGCAAGCTCTCGGTGCATCAGCTGCTGCGCTGTTCGCAGTGCGGGTATCCTCCCCTGCGGTCGTTCTCCTTACGACCCTTTCGTTGTTGTACACGAAGCCGCTTTCTCCACCTTCCCCGTCGCCGATCACCCCCGTCGTCGTCCAGTCACGCGTCCCAAGGTCAACCCTTATCCTCGTCCTTCTTTCTCTCTCTGCCCTTTCTTTTCTTATCGACGGGCTGGCCTACATTGCTTATGCTGTCTTCAACAAGGTGTGGAGTCTCGGGACTGGCATCCCTCTTGCCTCTCTCCTCGGCCTGGTGGCCTATGCTGGCCTGGCTGCCCTTGGAGCCTGGAAGGACATCAACAACGTCCAAGTATGGTTTCTCGCTCGTGTCAAACTCGCCATTACCATTGCTTTGGCGTTGGACATCACGCAGGTCGTCCTTGCGTTGACTACCAATACACGTGGCAAGTACACAGCTTCACAGCAAATGCTCTCAGCTAATGTACCATGTCTTGTTCCGGCATCTTTAGACAGAGCACATTTCTGCAGTAGTCCTAAATTGTCCAAGTGTATCCCTGACATCTTTCACCTCCTCACGCCATGCCTTCGCGTTCTCTTCCTCTTCACGCTCCTACTCGCCCTCAATTCACCCCGTGTCACCTATATTAATGCGGAGAGACAGCCTGAATTGGAGACGGCCGGGGAAGAGAACACTCCCCTCCAAGAGGACGGCCCAGCCGCAGAAAGTAGTAAATACGGTACTTTCGCTGCTCGGGATCAGTGCGAATCTGGTCCTCCTCTCACGTCCTCAGATGTCAAGGTGAGATCCTGTTCAGTGATACGGTTGCCACTTCATGACGCTGCAACTCAGGAGAACTCCTCGAAGCGCGAATCATCCCTTGCTACTCTGTGCCGCTTGGGCTGTTTCATCTGTCCATCCAATTCCAAGAGACGAGAATTTGTTTTTGTAAGCTTTGCCCGTCGGCTTTGTTTTTCCGTTTGCTAAACTGGACCCACTTTAGGCCTTCACGACTTTTCTCCATTTGATCGTTCGAGTGTTGAAGCCCACCTTACCCCTTTCTTTGGGCGCAGCTGTCAATGCATTCATCTCCCAGTCCGATGTAACATACCCCATCCCCATGCCTCTCGGCACCTCGCCTTATCCGTACATCTTCGTCTTCGTCATTGCATACTTCCTCACGTCGCAGGGCGGAATTCCAGCACTGATCCTTGCCGCCGAATCTCGCATTGGAGAACATGCGGATGCCACCCTTGAATCTGCTTATGCTGCCCACCTTTCAGGCCTCTTACTTGGCAATTCTACCGGACTGAAGGTGAAAGGAAACCTCTATCCAACGGGCGCAGTCTCTAAGCTCTTGGAAGCCGTCTCGGTTTGTGTGGCTGCTATTCTTGATAGTTTCATAGGTGTTATTGTGCTAGGTCTGTTGTTCGGCTGGGAGGTTGCGTTGGGCGTCTTCATCGTCCTCGACGTTTACGGTACGTAGATCGTGCGCCATGTTTGAGAACAGAATAGCTCAACGTGATCGTTGAACAGTTTTTGTTACCCGCGTTCTTTCTCGTGCCCTCTCACTTTGCACGGTCCCCTATTCCTCTTCTCGTGTGTATCCGGCTTTCGCACTACTCACTCTCGTGCAGGCCCTCATTGCTTGTGGGGGTTTGCTCCTTGGTAGTTTGTATATCGCAGAAGGAGTTGTTGACGGCGTCTGGACCATCGGCGCTTGGGTTGCTTGGGTCTGGTATTGGTTGGCTGTGAGTATCCTGTTCATTCACGTTGTCAATGCAAACCTAAAAATGATGTGCTTGACTAGCTTGTATTGCCATTATCATCAATCCCTTGCCCACAAGGAACATTACTAGACGTCCGTTCTGTGCTCGATACGCTGAGTCAACCTGCCGAGGTTAAAGACTGTGGGAACATGTCACTTGATGGTGAAGGTGGTGTTGGGGTTCGCTTCGGTTCGTATCCTCTAATCGCCGGTATAGCTGTGTACCTGAACGATATTCACAGAAAATGTATCGTTCACCTACCCCTACTCTCCCGAGCACGCTCAGCCCTATGGTTCCTTACTTTCCTCCGTCTCCTTCACTGTACCTGCGTCATCCACCGTGGCCCTTGTTGGTGCGCCTGGCAGTGGAAAATCAACCATCATGAAGCTTCTCTACCGCCTGTACCTACCTGATGTCAACGGTGGCTCTATCTACATCGACGGTAAAGACATTCGGAATATCTCTTCCCTCAGTCTCCGCGAGAAGCTTGCAGTCGTGGCAAAGGTTGACGCCGATGAACGGCAGGCGGCCATCTCTCGCGCACTTGCTAAAGCTGCGCGGGTTATACTCGTTGAAGGTGATCTAGATGTTGAGACGTTGGCCCTTGTGAAGGATGGGAGGACGGTCCTTTGGGAGGTTGGTGCTGCGGATCTAGGAAGGATCCAGGGGAGTGTAGATCAGTCAGTGGCAATCATTTTACGGCTTTGCAGACGCTCATTATATTCTGGCTGTTCGTAGGATCATCGTCCTAAAGGATGGCCAGATCGTCGAGCAGGGTGCCTTCGATGAGCTTCTTGCAGAAAATGGGATATTCACGTCCATGTGGGCCGAGTACAGTCAATCAACGTCAGCTCCTGCTGGTCCGCCTCCCGTTGGATATGATGCCGAAGCTGTCGATACTGAAGACGTCGATCGCGTCGTTGCGGATTCCCCGCGACCAGTCTCTGCTTCCCTTCGCCCCGCTGACTCCATCCGTGCCCCTTCTCTCCGAGCTCCAGCTGCTTCCATCCACGCAGAGCCTACTGCACCTGTAGTTCCCCCTAAAGACAATGTTCCGGTTTCATTCCCTACCTCGGACCCTGAAGAGGAACCTGCCACTACGCCAGCACCTGTTGCGTTCCCCACTTCAGGTGATTCGAGCTCCCAGGCACCAGAGCCAGTTGCCTTCCCCGTCTCGGATGACGCTCGCTCTGTCGCGTCGCAACCGCGCCCTGCGGTTCCGGGACATGTCCAAGGTGCCTCTGTCACATTCGACACGACGACTACCCCGCCACGTTCTGGTACGCCCGACCCGTCTGGCACACCCAATGACCCGACAGATGGCAAGCGCAAGCGGATATCATCGCAAAATTTCCAGCGTCTCGCACGTCGCATCTCCTTGAGTACCCCACGCAAGGGTGCTGGTATACCTGGTATCGCCAATATTGCGAATGTACTTAAGAGAGACTCGAGCCTCAAGGGCGACAGTAAGGACAAGGCTGCCGACAAAGATGAAGGAAAAAGCGGAGAGTCGAGTAGCAAGGACGCCGATGTTGCAAGCGCGACCGGAAGCGGCAGTGGGTTGGCAAGTGGTGCGGAGAGTGCGCGCAATTCTGGAGAGATAAGCAGGCAAACCGAGAAGGACAAGGAACGAGAAGAGAAGAAGAGAAGGAGAAGAAGCTTCATGCAATTTGGAAGCAGCAGCGGTTCCACCTGATCGGTGTGAGATCGAGTTAAGTCTAACGAATCATTTCTTTTGATCTGATATGATCTCTTTTTTTTCTATCTTTTTCTTTTGTTTTCTCACTTCGTCTTACTGCTTTGTTTTGTTATACGTCGTCCAGGTCACATCTCTACACTGCCATACGGTCTGTTCACCTACTTACCCGTCACATCATTCTCGGAGTGGAAACCCAAATTTTGTTTGAAGTACTTTACGACTCCTACGACAGTCATGCCAAATTGTTATCACGATTTATTGTTCATGAGGGAAGAATGTGGTTGTGCTTTATATTGACGTGGCCGTATCTGTCGAGATATTAATGCTTGCATCTCTCTGAGTAGACCTCGCAGGTGCAAGGCAAATTGCCAATGCTCTCCACCCTAAGATGCAATGTGACGCCGATCCACTTACAGTGAAGGCGGGTGGAGTTGATAACAGGTTCACTCTAACTCCAAGCTCACCAACCCTTATGATCAAATGAATGGGACACTTTGAATGGGCACACGCAGCGCTGCATCTACGGGAGAAGGGAAGTCGTGACTGGTGACTGCCCTGCAGACTATCTTCTTGAGAAGGAAGCAATCCGGAGATATGGCGACGGCGTCCTCAAATACCCCGGGGTCGGGAACATCCGAATGAATCTTCTACGATGAAATAGGGCGTGCAACGTGACTCATGGTACATTGCAAGTCCATTCCCCCTTCTGGTGGATGCCACCAAACACGCGTTGATCCGGGAACATACGCGCACACACAGTGGTCTTGGAGCGACATTGTTAACGGGTCCGCAGCGATGCACTTGATGCCCGCATTTGCGAGTGAGTTGACCGACTCTCGACGCACGACGGAAAAGACACTGTGGAACTCGCGTCTCGCAAACGCCGCGGTCATATTACTCGTGCAGCAATATATCTGGGGTTGTGCAGATCTTGCAGGCGTCTTTGTGGTGTGCTCGTGACCCTCCTCCCCCCGGACATCTCCGTTTATCTCTGTTGCCCCTGTCTTCAGCGGGGCTAATTCGATCATCGCATCCAAGTAAGGAAACCAGTCTAGATTCGGCGGAGAGAGTTGCCTTGTTAGAGTTCAGGCCGGAGTTTGAAATGTCGATTATAAGGGGGGCATTCATGGGTCCCCTCTCTCTCGCCCTCGACCTTCTCTCCACCTGCGTTTATCATTTCCCGTTCCCTTGTGCACGTTCTGTCTGTTGTACTGACATTGATCGACTCCTCCTTTCCCATAAAAACAAGCCAACATGTCCTCTAAAATTTATGTTGGGTCAGTCTGCATTTGTGCTTGACTTGGTTAGACACGTGCTTCCTTTGTCCCTTATGGCCACGGGAAGCAAGACTGATCGTTGGCTTGTTCCCCTGGTTTTCTGTAGAAATTTGAGTTGGAACACGAACGATGATACTTTACGTGAAGTCAGTGACGAAATATAGCAGGATTCGGAAATGGCTCTTGCTATGTTGTCTCGTTTATATTCTAAGCGATTGTTTCTTACAAGCCTGCTATCCGCGACCCTCATTCCTTACTTTTGGTCATGCTACGTACGGTTGGCGCACGACCCTGCGTGTTGCAATCCAGGCTTTCTCGGCATTTGGAAATGTGATAGATGTGCGCTTTGTTTTCTGTTTCCTCACAATGAAACTTATCGTAAAATCCCCCACGTCTGCTGCGTCCGCTGCTGCTGTGGTTTGCACTTCAGAGTATTGTCATGCGCGACCGTGAAACCGGCCGCTCGCGAGGGTTCGGGTTTGTCACTTATGGCTCCTCTCAGGAAGCGGAAACTGCTATCAGTGGCATGAATGAACAAGAATTGGATGGGAGAAGAATAAAAGTCAACCTTGCTAATACTCGGCCCACCGGCTATAGCTCTGGTGGTGGCGGTGGCGGCGGCGGTGGCTATGGCAGTGGAGGCTACGGTAGTGCTCTTCCTTGGAAGTAAGGATTCCTATTAATGACGATACCAGGCGGATATGGCGGCGGTCAACAACCTTACGGACAACAAGGCTACTATCCAAGTGATATTTTCTTGTGACGAAAATGTACGAAACACTGACCTATTGAAAGGTGGCGGCGGCTATGGGGGATATTACCAAGGAGGGTACCAACAAGGTGGTGGTGGTGGTGGTTATGGGTATTGAACTGTTCCAATTTACGAGCCAAACGTGTCCATGAATCACGCTTCATTTCATCCATTTCTTCTGCGATCAACTGATGTGTGTTGACTTCGCCATCATTTTGTGGCTTATGAACCTCCCCCCCCCCATTCAATCCAGCCTTGTTTTGTAGCGCCACTTCCATCTTTTTTTTTTTTTTGTTCAATTCACTGCATATGTAGTCTTTTGTTTTTAAGATGCGCTGTATATGTACGATGTTACGAGGTCGATGATAGTCATGTTCCTTCGTTCCCCGTTTTCGATGTCCCATTTACACGATACCCAAGCTAGGTGAAATCCATGTTACAGACTCATGACTGCCGCCGTTCTTGTAGTATAGAACTCTACAATGTACTATGGCCTAGCAATAGGGCAAAGGGGATAGTACACCGAGGTGAATTCGGTGCCCTATCGTGTTGGTGTCGCTTCTCCGCTTTGCCAGTATTGGTTGCCTATTACTGTATACGCTTACAATGTAGTTGGAACGTCACCAGCCAACCATCAAGTCAGAGCTCTCGCGCCCACGGCGAGGGTATCAACCGATCTTTACAAGAAAAACAGACAGCAATGCATAAGACGGCCTATCACAACCTGTAGCATGCAGGGTTCCTTGTCGCAAGCAAATTTCGTCACCATCTGCCGCCGCCGCCGCCGTTTCCATAGCCGCCGGAGCCACCGTCATACCCACGACCACCCCCGCCATAACCTCCACCGCGACCTCCCCCACCACTGGGCCTAGCATTCGCCATGTTGACTTTGAGCCGTCTACCATCAAGTTCCTGGTCATGCAATCCATTGATCGCAGCCTGAGCCTCGTCAGTGGTGCCGTATGTAACGAATGCGAATCCCCGAGAACGTCCAGTCTCGCGATCTTTCATAACGATCGACTGTATTTAGAAACGTGGGCATTGAAGACATAGTCGATATTGACGAACGAGACATAAAATATGGGATTCGTTCAGTAACATAACAAGGAAAGAAAATCTCGACCATCGTGGTGCGATGATGGAGGTTCGCGCACATCAATGACCTGCCCGTATGTGGAAAACGCCTAGTGGTAATCGCAAACGAAAATCAGCTTCCATCGATCGCACGTTGCACCCTTGGAAACACCAACCTCATAAAGACTATCGTCAGTTGTGTTCCAACTCAAGTTACTACGTTAGGATAGTGCATTAGGACTGAAGGGAGCTTTAGGAGAATCGACGGGTCGCACCCGACGTAGAGTTTTGCAGACATGACACGAAAATGTTTTTTTTTTGGTGTAGGCTCACGACGGTCGGGAAAGAAGACTAGAGATCGTATTTAGGGTTTGGATGCGTTTTTTATACTGCACCGGTAATTTCAGACTCCCCTTGACTCCCCGAAGTGAATGGGAAAGTTGCGTAAGCGAGGGCGTGCCCGGCGTTTTTGCATTATCTCATGGCATATTATGTCACACTACGCAAGATGCATGTCCCCTAACGCCCCACAGTATTGCCACACTAGGCTCCGTGATTTCATCGAGTCGGAGCCTTGTCACAGAAAGCTGTGCCATTTCACGGTCCTCGTCGTCGGTCCACGATGCTGTGTACACGAACTCTTCCCACCTCTTTCCTGTGCATACGGGGCTCGGCGTAGTTGTGTATTCTGCGCAACACGCACTACAACACATCCACCCTTGATCAGGGGACATGGGCAGTGATAGTAAATGGTTAGCCTCGAAGTCTGCCACACTAAATTACGCTGCTGCAATTTCACGGGGAAATGACTCGATTGTTTAGCAGAAATTTAGCCAGCGATCACAATCCCCCCCTCCCCTCCTCTGGTCGTGTCGGAAGTATTCTTGAGAGTCCCCGGTACAAGGGTCCCGGGATTAAAGGTACCTTCCTTGTAAGTTTTCCGTGTCAGAGTGTGCCTTGGTGTATTTTCTATGCCATTTTTTCGTCAAGAGGGCAGTGGTGACTAGGACATGTCAGTTGCTACTGGGTGGTCGGTGATTAATCTGACTCTGTTACCAGTTTGCGCAGCTAGCGAAGCAGCTGATGGGTTGTTTCATCCTTGGATTCGAACATCTTTTGAGCCCGGGCTGTCACCACAGATGTTGCATTTCCAGCAATACCGGTCAGACTTGTCGCCAACTTTCTTGATGCAGGTGAAATTTGCAGTAACAAAATCAGGGACGGGTCACCCACCAATGCTGGATGACATGACAGACTGGGAATGCACTGATGTCAACCTTTCCATAGCCCGATGTTCGGACAACCTGACCGCCTACTAAGTTACATTTGGTGTGAGATTCTGCCAGGTACCGCCATACATAACCCCATAGGTTCTGCCAACAACACTAACTTCCACCGTGACCCCCTTCACTGGGCACGAGCACCAGCCATGTTGACTTGGATCCGTCTACCGTCAAGTACCTTGTCATGCATTTCATGGACCGCGGCTTCAGCGTTGTCAGCGCTGCTGAATGTAACGAATCCAAATCCCCGAGAACGTCCAGTCTCGCTATCTATCATAACGATCGACTGTATTTAGATATGTGGGCATCGAAGACATGGTCGATATTGACGAACGAGACATAAAATATGGGATTCGTTCAGTAACATAAGAGGAAAGAAAATCTCGACCATCGCGGTGCGATGACGGAGGTTCACGCACATCTAAGACAGTTTAAAAACGGGCAAACGCCTAGTGGTAATTGCACGCAAAGATCAGCTTTCATCGATCACAACGTTGTACCTGTCGAAATACCAACCAGAAAAAGAGTCTCATCAGTCGTTTCCCAACTCAAGTTACTACGTTGGGATAGTGCGTCAGGACTGAAAAGGACTTTGGGAGAATCGGCTGGTCACACCCGACGTAGACTTTTGCAGACATAATACGATTTTTTTTGTTTTGTTTTGGGTGTGGGCCTCACGACAGTTGGGAAGACTAAAGATCATATGTAAGGTCTGAATGAGTTTTCTTTCTTACTGCACCGGTAATTTCAGACTCCTCATGCACGCCCCGGTCGCTTACGCAACTTTCCCATTCAGGGGAGCACGGACGACACACTGCAAATAGACATACATATCGAAAGAGTATTTAGGCTCAGGCTTATTATGTATAATACTGTGCAAGATGCATGTCCCCTAACGCCTCACAGTGCTAGGCTTCATGGTTTCATCGAGTCGGAGCCTTTCCACAGAAAGCTGTGCCGCTTCACGGCCCTCGTCGCCGGTCAACGTTCGACGCTGTGTACATGAACACTTCCCACCTCTTTCCTGTGCATACCAGGCTCGGTACAATGGCACATTCTGCGCGACACGCACTATAACACATTCACCCTTGATCAGGGGAAATGGGCAGTGACAGTAAATGGTAGCCTCGAAGTCTGCCACACTAAACCACAATGCTGCAATTTTACAGGAAAATGTATCGGTTGTTTAGCAGAAATTTGACCAGAAAACACAATCCCTCCCTCTTCTGGTCGTGTCAGCAGTATTCTTGAGAGTCCCCTGTACAAAGGTCCCAGGACTAAAGGTACCTTCCTCGTCAGTTTCCCGTGTCAGAATGTGCCTTGGTGTATTTTCTATGCCATTTCTTCATCAAGAGGGCCGTCGTGACTCTGGCGTGTCAGTTGCTATCGGGGGGTCCGTGATTAGTCTGACTCTTTTACCGGGTTGCATAGCTAGCGAAGCAGCTGGTAGAGGCGAGGCTTCGCCGCCAGGACTGCACAGGAGCTCCGTAAAAAATTTCCTGCGGGTCTTCCGCATAAAGAATTCCACTCACAGGACAAAGAGGTCAAAATAATGTTTAATGTCCCTCATAATAGATTTGGACGACTGTTCGGGTCGTGCTCGAAGCTTGGGTGATAGATCAGGATCATTAATCCCGCGCACATGTATTGGTGATAGGGGAAAGAATATCCCGTGAGATATGCAGCTGGCAGAAACCACTTTGCGATCAGTGCTGTAAGCATCCTGTTGCCTCTCCAACGATTGGAGACAGTAAGTAGTCGCTGTTGCCAACACAGCGAGGAGTTAAAAACTATTTTTGTTATGTTTTTCATCGACTCCGAATCTTGAGCCGATTCCATCGAATGGAGACAAATCTTCTAACATACTGCGCTGCGAGGTAATTTGCCTCGTTCAACGTCCACGGAGACACACCTGTCACCAAAGTCTCCTTTAGGGCTAGCCGCCATACAATATCTCCGCACACGCAATGGCGCAGAATGGCACGGACTTCTGCACTGCTTATTCATTTAGTCAGACAAATCGAAGATAAGTTGGGCACGTTTCGTCCGCTTAGTCCGCATTCTCTTGCTTATCTGTGGGTCAGATGTGGCCCGTTCTTTGCCAGTGGTCGTTACCTGGTTAGTTGGATCGAGCATTCTTACACTTTGCTCAGATTTATTAGGCACGTATTGATACGGTTGCCACGGCCGCAGAAGGTGGCTGGAGTATGCCGCATACTGAATGTGATGGCATATTCGATACCATTTGGAGGGACTGTTCAAGAGTCATTGTAAAAGTGAACACGGTGTTCGGAACAATAGTTTTCGTGATCTCGGTCAGCGACCGGCCGACTTTCGGCTCACCTAATTTAAACACCCTAACCTGATGTTCTCGGCTTAAAATTACTTACTCGATGCAAAACGAGTAATTCTGCTTCGTATACAAACGGAAAGATTGAACCGAAACTAATCGACCCAGGGTGCTTAGAGGGTACGAAGGGAAACTTCAAGTAGCGAAGAAAGGCTGCGGCAACTGCAACCTGGATGCACATAGCCTATTGTACAGAGAAAACCACGGCAAACAAGGCTGAACTCATAAGAACGCGAGACGAGCAGTTCTGTGGCACCCGACCATCAAGGACGTCTGGACAGTGATCGCATGTAGAGCAGCACCGCTCTTCCACCACATTACTACTGGATGGATAAATATATGGATTCTTCAGTATTACCACTACGCCCGGAGGCGGTGACCTCAAAGCTTTCCGGAGGCGTGAATTCATGTACCTACCACAGACAATCGGCACGAAAAAGACAGGAAAATGCGCGATGACAGCCCGTTCGCATCTCCATGGCCTCAGGCAGGTCCTGCGGGTGGGCGGAGTAGGATAGACATAGCCTGGGGTGGAGTGTTGTCCCACGTGGCAAGCGCACGATGACAACCTGAGATATACCGCTCACGGAAAAAAATTCGCGTCGCTTCTCAGCCATCGCTGCTGTACGAATGTAATCGATCACGTTCCTGTAGGGCTTCAGCAGATTCAGCAGAGTCCATGGGGCCCGGGAGGACGAGTTTACCGATACTGGGCTCTGAAGTATGCGGACTAATAAAAGCCTGCATTCCGAGAGGGTTTTGGACGCAAACGCATCTCCCTTGATCGATGTACCAACGCGCACCGTTGCCGGAGGGGTCAGACATGGCCGGTATGCAGACCCAGTGGTCACCCAGGTAAGTCAGGTTCACGTTACCAGACGTCTTGGTTAAGTCAGGGGCTCAAGGACTATTAGCGGTGATGGTGATGTGGCACCCGAATACATCCAATCTTCGCCTCCGTCATATCCGAACGTACCTGCAGGTTATTCCGGGTGCGTATGCGATTTGTGAGGCGGATTGGTCCGCTGACCTCAACCATTGCGTCAGATTTGTTAGGGGGCAGCCGGCTTCGGCGCAAGTCTCCCACGCTTACCACGCTACCAGCTACTCTCATCCAGCTGTGGTTCCGACAACTTCACAAGGCTACTTTGACTTCCAACAAGGATATGCATTCAGCACCTACCAAGACCCTTACTCAAACTTACAAGCTACCCATCAAAACCACCGTTCTCAGTCCTCATACACAAGCATTCCTCTGGATGCTACGTCGTACAACCAGCCAGTGTCTGGGCAATTGCAAGGGACGTTCGTCAACCAAGATACCCACTCCTTCGCGCACTGTGCGACACCCCCTGCGGGCCTAGCATTCTCCTCGCATTCGCATGCCTACGACCAACGCATGTTGCTGCCGCCTGTCCCGGATGGTGGCATCAGTAGAATTACAGCTATGCAACGCCCACCACCGAGAACCCCGGTTGCAACACACTTCTTGCCACCATTGGTTGGGTTAGGGGGTGGTGGGTCCTCGGAAATGCCAGGTGAGCGCGATTGGGCTGTGTACGATGCCGTGCCCAGTACCCCCGACATCGCCACATATCCTTGCATGTGGTCTTCACATGGCCACCAGTGTGGTCATCACATAGAAGGAGAAAAGAACAGAATTGCTCAACACCTGCGCGATTTTCATAACTTCGTGTGTGACGAAAAACAGATGACGTGTCTCTGGGATCAATGCGATACGCTACTACAGCGGCGGAATGTTGCGAGGCACATAGTCACCTACCACCTCGGGGTTAAAGTACTCTGCAAACATTGCGGCATTCCACTTTCCAGACAAGATGCTAAGAGGAAGCACCAGAAATCGTGCGCATCAGCGCCGAAAGCAGGTGCGGCGGTACATCCCTCCAATTAGTCTCCTATCCTACGTACCTTTCGTGGTCTTCTGGGCTTCAGTTTCTTTCTTTCTTTCTTTTGATAAATACCGACACCTGCCGAACATGGATTGCTTGTGATCGATAGACTGTAGATATGATGTTTTACATACGCTTTGCATACACTGTTGATAATCTGACAAATTCGAGGGAACAAACGGGCAAGATGCTACACCAGCTAATAATAACAAAACTGAGAAAAGAGGAAGCAAAGAAGGTTTGCGGCCGCGCTGTCTCTTGGTACATTGTTCGTGATTTACTTACCCTGCAAACTCTGCATCAAAGTTCGTATGCCCCCGAAGAAATGCTTCGGTGGAGGCGAGCGGGAGACTTCACGCTTATATGGGTTGGGGTGCCAGGCATCCACTGTGGAAAAGCCCATGCGAGAAAGCTTGCGTGCACTACGCGTTGGATCTGCGTCTCGACCACAGTTTCTTGGAAATCTCGTCGAATGTGCAGCTGATATGTGGGAGAACGATACACCGTCATTGAAGTCGGGATCTAGTTTGGGGGTCCGGGAGCGCGGGGGCGTATACAAGAAGCGTTCAGTGCCACCCAACGTCGGGTGAGTATCAGGGCCGCTAACAGATGTAATCCGCGATGCGTGCCCTCCATAGGCTTCATGCTCCCTAACAGGAGTTTCTTCATTCATAACGGCTATCGTATACGGGTCAACACACGAAACACGCGAGCTACATCGTTTACATACCATCTGCACTGTGGGCCCTTGACATGGCATTGTCGGGCGTCGACAGATTGGCGGAAGAGAGCGAATATCGACCACGGTGATATACTCTCTTCATATCTACCTCACTTGGTCGTTTCCACGTTCTTGCCTCCTTCAACCGTCGCTCAATGGCCAGGCTCTCCCCGTATGCTGCCAATTTCGCACTGAGAGCAGTTCTGCCCGTTTCGGTGTTTCTTGTGGTATTGCCTTCAAGGTATTGCTCCATGTTCATTATGGATTGTTGAGTTCGTTGCACCAGTTCTTCCGCCTGTGCATATGAAGATATGCTCGAGATGCTCGAGATGTTTATATCAAGCAACAAAGGCTTCGCGCGATGAGATTCGCGGGTCTCGTGTACTAATCCATTGACGGAAGATATCTCGCCCTGTACGGGGACGATAATTGGGTGGGGTGACAGGTGTGGAGTGTCTGGAGTGCCCAAGCTCCATACCGCATCACTAGAACTGGATGGTGGATATGTACTCGTGGTACTTGTAGTGTCCTTGCTGCTGATCGAATCTCCGCGCAATCTGCTGTCTGCTGTCGAAGAGGTTGCCAGCTCTTCCGTGGGCGGGGGAGAGCTTATGCTAAAAGGTAATGGCGAGACACCCATCGATGGACCAACGGAGTCGGTAGATCCGGAGGGAAGAGTCGTACTATTCAAAGGCACCCCATATTCTTCATCCATATCGTCTTCATCATCCAGAAGGTTGATAAAAATCGGCGGGTTTGGTTGCGGCGGTACAACTGGCGACTCTTCGATAGTGTCTGGAATGCCATCGTGGTCCTCTTCAAGTTGTCCACCGGAAGAGGTATTTAAAGAGCGTGATGATTGCCCGCCGCGTCCGCTAGGATTGCGAGAGCGGCCAATAGACTTGATACTGGAGGTTGAACTCTGGAAGCGAAGGATACGAGAAGAGGTCAGAGGTTGCTCCGATGCACTATGCCCCGCGGACGACGACCGGTTATGCATTCGGAGTATGCCCTGCCGAAGGGGGACTCCAGAAGAAGACATAGACACGTTGTCCGTAGCTTTTCCTTCACTGAAGCCTGACGCAGAACTCGAACCGGGAGTAGAATGATGGTTGTCAGCAAAACTATTCTGCAGTTCAGCAGGATGTAGGGCGGAATCTCCAACCCCCGAGACGGAGGCAGCACTATCCGACCGGCCTTGATACTCGTGCTGAGAAGCATCACGAGGCGAAGAAGAAAGGGAAGTGGAATGGTTCGGTGGTGAACCAGCAACACTGGAAGGTGGTGAAGGGTCGCAAGGCATGGATGATGACGGCAAAGGGAAACGGCCTTTATGCTCCGGAATAGAAGTCACGCTCGAATTGGATCCATCATCATTGGACTTCCTAAAAAGGCTGAGAAGGGATAGCTTGGGATGCAGTTTGCGAGAAGTTGTTTCGGCGCCTGTTCCTGCAGATCTAGGGCGGCGTGAGCGAGACAAGACTCCCGGACTCCGCCCGTCGTCAGCCTGTGGTAGCGATGGTCGCCGACCAGGGACAAGCGGTGCGGGATGGGTCGATTCCCTAGGTTGGCTCTGCTCCAAGGAGTCGGGATGCAACGAAACAGACCTCGATTCAACGTCAGGCGTACTGCTCCCACTCCCACTCTTTAACGCGTTGAGAGCATGATCGATAGAGCATTTGAAGTTTAAACGCCTTCGCAACGGGCTTTCCGCGTGGTCAGTAGGGCAGAGTACACTGCGGACAGCAGTGTCGTTGTCTGGCTTATTATCACTCCTTGCGGACCTCTGTTTTTCCCTCACATTGGCCACACACTCTGCAAGGAGTTCAGCGCATTCGATCCACCCATTCTCCCGTGCAATATGTTCGGCAGTAATGCCGTGTTTGTCTGCCCCGTCTGGGATTGCACCATGGGCAAGGAGTGTACGAACAACCGTCAGGTGACCATTGGCAGACGCAAAATGGAGGGGAGTAGACCCTGATGTGCCCACAATCGGCGCTGATACATCACGGTTCCTGTCAGAATACCGCCTAGGTAATCTATACCCAGAGGAACGAAGGTGACAAAAATGTACTGCTGAGACTATAGGGAAGGCGACGAACCTTGGTGCATTGACGTCTGCACCATGCTCGATCAGAAGTTTGACCACCAGATCATTTCCCCCTGCACAAGCTGCATGCAGAGGGAGCACGCCATCGAGGACTGAATTGACTGGTTGTCCATGGGACAATGCATACTGTACGAGCCCAATATCCCCTGATGCTGAGGCCGAATGTAAACCGAGGTATGGGACTAGATGAAGCGGAACGTGAAAACCAGGAACGAGACGTTCATCGGACCAACTTACATTCTGTTGTGACATTGTATTTGGCCTCTGTTCTATGATTTCGACACGGCGCGAGCATTTCTAAATAAGCTTGACAGTTGGGTAGGAGATATGATACAGAAGGTTGAGCGCAATACAATATTCGCAGAGACAAGTGCAAGCGATATTGAAGATAGCTATGACGCAGAGCTGATTGCAGCTAAGCGATAGTAAAAGACACGGACATCCAGGCTGGCTTGTAAACTTGTGGTATAGCCAGCAGCGAAGCTGTGTCTCGGAGATGGTGGTGGTTGCAGCGAAAAGAAAAGCGCTACTTGGTCTGAGACAAAAGGCAGCGCTGACGGCACCGGGTATAGATGGTATGGCTTAGCTGACTAAACTCGTCCAGCCCCCTAGGCGTCACATGATACAGAAAACGTTTCAAGTGCCCTTCCGACTGATATCATGTCCTGGATGCAGAGTCCTGTAGATCTCTGGGTTAGGAATGCTTTACCTGTTACCCTAACCATTGGCTCTGGAGGATATACATCACTGTCATTTATCGCTCCATCTAGCATCAGAATTAATTGTATATACGTGTCACAGTAGAATCCAAGAGAGAGATATCCAGAAAGCTCTTAGTCCTACCCCAGTTGTTGATTCCATAACCATGGAATCCTTGCAGACGCGCAGCGCACTTACTGCGCCGTCATGGGCATGATTTCATCGGCAGACCTGGAGATAATCAGATTTTCTCCGCCACTACGGTGGGCAATGACATCAATAACCAAACATATCACACCCCCACCTCCGAAACACGGTAGCCTGGGAGTGATGTCACCAATATATCGATGTGACTGAAGTATTAGGAGATAGTCTGAGTTCCCTTGAATATGGCTTGCTCCCGTTCAAATACGGTTATACACATATTCCATTGTGAGCCCAATCAGATTTCGATTTCCGAGAGTACTAGTTCATGCTGCCTGAAACACGGCTCCCCCTTCGCGTGACTAACGATACTGTCTACATACCTGCAACATCGCTTCCCTATGAAAACAATATAATCGCTATTTTACGTAGGGGCCTACAAAAGTCGGTGCTGCCGCAATTTTCGGGCCCCGAGTCTGGTCGTTAGACGTGATAAGGCTTTGATGGGTGCTTGTGGGTCCCTCAGGCATGTACAGTTGCCTCGCCTATCACGTTGTTATGGACTATGTAAGCACGTATGAGGTTGGCCGAGCTATGAGAGTGCCTTAAACTTAAGGAGGATAGAGTAGCGAGCTGACGCATGGCGATAGCTGGACACCTCATCCCTCGGTGCCCGCGGAACTCCCTTATTCCGGAGTGTTCGCATGGCCACAATAGGTGATCCTTGTGTGCAAGTTGCGCAGCAAGCGGAGCATCGAACTGTAGTGAGCAGGATAGCACTTACGTCCACCTTCACACCCCCGGTATCTGGGGAGAGTTAGTTCGGGTGCGTGAACACGACATAATATGGTTTGGGGACGAAAATATAACTGTGTCATTACTACACCTCGGACTCCGAACAGTCAACGGAAATGACAGTGTGGTTTGATCACCCTGCGCTCTTTTCGAAAGCCAAGCGGAAAGTGGCAATCAAAGGAGGCCCGCCGAAGTAACGTAAGATCAGGGGAGCCAACCGTTGGTTCCATCAATCTTCAGGAGTTGGCTGTGTGATACCCGCCCTCTCTTGCAGGGTAGTGGCCATAATAATCGGAAGGATCACTATTTTGTCTTTGTCCCACTTTCGTCAGGCGCAGCACTGAGTATCTAAGTGACCTAAATGGCAGTTGGAGAACCGAACTCACGACATTCTCTGTCCAATACAAATCTTGCTCCACGAATTTCCGGACAGCATCTAGATTCTCCGCTTCGTATAGCAAAGCAGAGCCAACGAACCTTCTGTTTCCGGGGGCGGCATCTTGGGTATCAGGTGTCAAAAGACCACCAGCAACTTCTTTGGGCATGAATAAGTACAAGGGTTTAGAAGTACCCAAATTCTACATCACTATTGGATACTCACTGAGAATTCCTTGTTTGATAAGCTTATTAGCAGTGACAAAGTGCTTCTGCCGAACAGCCGTTCTCCTTGCCAAGGCGCCTTCGTCGGTATTGTCTGGTGCCCACACAATGTATGTCTGTTGCCTTTGGGCGCTCGCAGTGAAATGTCGCCGGCCGACTGAGTACGTCATGAGACGCATTGCAGCAGTTAAAGAGGGGGATCTCATGGGTGCTAGCGACGTGGAATATCGTATGCCGCTGGAGAACAGGAAAACAGGATTGGATAAGCTGACTACACTACGCGCCAGTCATGTGCCGCTACATAACAAGCACCATCACTATTTCCTGTCTTGGAAACTGTCTCCTTTCTATGGACGAATCTTGCTATCGCTTTACAGAGTACAATCGTGTGTCTTCAGCTGCAATGCTCAAGACTAATTACGAGTACAGGCCTAACCCGATTACACAAACACTGTATTACAGTGGAGCCTAAGGTTGGATGGCGAAATTAGACCCACCCTGATTATTCTCGAACGCACTTGTTTCAATCAATTCAATGTATTATATTACCGTAAGTTGAAGGGAGTTATCGGTGAGAAGTGAACGTGCTGTATTGCTCGTTAATCGCGCCACCATCTTTGGGTTGTATCGCATACCTCATCATGCATAAGCGGAGGGCTCGCCAGCACTGCATCTATGATGACTCCGTGCCCTCGGAAAATAATTTTTTGGCATGTACAAAGCAAAAAGTCTTCAGCGGCCCGCAAGGTTGCTCAACAGTGCTGGGTGGGTGTAGTAAGGATGGCATGCATCCAACTGTTCTCCCAGTCTTGTTATGAGGTAAAATAAAATCTTGTGATTCTTCCCGTCACACCTGTGGCTACGTTTCACCATCGCAGGCGCGTTCAGGCGGTGTCCCCATCATGAACACTATAAAATCGTGGTTACCAAATGTTGCTCTAAAAGGCAGAAATTTACGTGGACCAACATAACGACAGCGCTGATGGTTTAAGTATCGCCCATTTGCGCCGTCGATACCTCGGGGTATACCCGGCCATAGATTTGATAGGTTTGCGTCACATCTGATAACTCCGGGCGGAACAATGATCGACTGAGCACGCCACCGATGCTTGTCAGCCAGCACAATCATATATCCAAGTTCTACGACCTGGACCACATGTGAGTGGTGATTAAGGTCACGTCACGTGTGGCATCCTGCTAGACATTTTGATCAGAAAAGCTTCCAAGGACAGCAGTGAGGGAAGGAACCCCGAGGCCTGCGAGAAAACAGGAGCCAACCTGTCATGAGCACGTTTCTGACCGATGGCGTTGTCCGTTTTCATCAGAAGGCTTCGGACCCATGTTAGGGGCGGTGATTTCCCGTAGTGCCAGTCAGCGGGAAATGGTCGGCCCCGCGGTCACCCTTAGGACCGAATCCCATTTACGCTACGGAAATGAACAACAGATGTCTGCTGACTATGACCGTCCAATTGAACCTTAATGCATTTTCCATGGGCAACAACAATCCACGGATTCCACTCTAAAAGAAGGGCAGTCCAAAGTGTTGGTCAGCGTCGGCGTCATAGAAAGGGAACAATCCCGACTCGCAGCGGCGTGGTTGATGAGAGAGAAGTGCTGAAAATCCCCCCACTCTCAGAGCAAGAAGGGGGTGGATGCGCCCTTCAGTGACATACACATCGATTCAGCATTGAGCGAGACTATGTGAGTACACACTACCGAACATGGCAAATAAATATAAGAACCTGGGACAACGTCGAATAATAGAAGTCGTACTGTTCACGTACGGAAGCGTGGATGGAGGAGCGGATAAGCAAATGTACAGCGGGGATAATCTGGACGGAAGAAAACGTTCATTAGTATCATGGCTTCTTACTACACTTTGCTGTCAATAACGCTGACGTTGCAGAAGTTAGAAGTGCAGTAACCGTTGTACCCCCAACCAACCCCAACTACTTGCAACATTGCTTCTCGTGCCTTGACGCTACGTCGGGTCGACTCAGGGACTTGTTACACCGAGGACATATGGTAGTCTGGCGGAGATGGGTGCTTACTATGTGCCTACCCATATTCATCCGCTGCAACGACTTGTTGCAATTGCTCCAATGACAGTGAACAATATCCTTCTCATTCCCGATGAACTCGTGGAATTCCCGAAGGTGTTCCCCCATTTCCCTGTTCTTGCCCGGAGCCAGCGTATTGCATGCTTTCACCCCCCACTTACAAGCGTGCATTCGGATATGAGACGGCTGTTTGGAAGGGATGGCCGGATCGGCGGGGTAAGGTAGGGGTGAGATGCTAGAATACGATTGTGGGGAGTATGGCAACTGAACAGAGGGTGGGTATGAGGATCGACTGTCCCCGTGTGGAAAGTTATAATTGCCACTGGGGAAAACCAGGGTAGGGTGTGGGGAAACGGCAGAAGAGACGCTGTGGGGCATAAACTGTGGCGAGATGCATTGATTTCCATAGCTTGTGGATGGGACAGGCATGTTGTCAGGGTATCCTCCAGCATTCAATGGCTAAAAACCACATTCAAAGGGCGGAAAATTTTAGATGAGATAACAGAAAACCTACCGAGGGATGGGCCGCCATACTAGTCGTCGCATAGTTTATGTGCGCATACTGATAAACATCACCATATGGTGGTTGACCGGTTTGATTAAAGAAGCCAGACGACGCCATTGCGCTGCTCAAGCACAGGAGTGCATACCACTTTAATACGACGACAACAAAGATTATGGGACAGGATCTTTTTGAGGAGATGAGCTATTTCGGGCGAAGGGGTCTTCCTGCTGTATAAAGCTCACTAGTAGGCAGTGCACCTGTGCCGCTGTTACATACCTGTTACAAACATGGCCATCCTTCCAAGGCCCACTCGGCAAACGCCAGTCGCTATAGCTGGGGATGTCCGGAGGGTAAGTGCTAAAGAAAGCAAGTGTTGTCTGTACAGAAGGAACTGTGACTTTTTCCCCCGCGGAAAAGATGGGTAATGAGCAGGACGCGTAATTCGGTCTCATCAAAGTAGCTTATGACGCGAACACATCGACTCTAAACTTTTTACGACAGACGCGGTGGAGCTCTTACCTAGCTGCCCAGGTCCATCTTTTGAGAAGGCGAGGGGCGTTACACTGTCAAAGCAGTCGTTCCTGTCACCAATCGGTTACTGGCGGCACGCGACCTGATACAGTCATGTGAAGAAAAATTGTACTGTGTAACACCCATGGGATAACCCAGACAGATGTGATGCTCGTTAACGGCCTGACCTCCGTTGACAGTAAGGCTAGCCAAATCCGACGTGATCTGTCGGAGGTAAACTATTGGTACAGAAATCAGACGGGCCCCATTTCGACTCGGATCAGTGAAGATACATACACGGGGACGTCCGTGGCGACAGCATCTTGAAAGAAATTTTGAATACACAACAACTGCCCGATCTCCAGCCTGACGCGCGCTTAAACCTTGTCAGACTCCCATGCACAGCAATTGACAGTGGGACCTCACTCAGTGTCTGCAATGGGCCATATTACAGCAATAGTACCGTCACGTAGTCGCGACTTATAGCCGTCCAGAACAAGAGGGTCTAGAAACAATGATTTCGACAGATGACTTGTGACCGCGACAAATTGCACCAGAACATCATGACTGAAGTTAAATCTATACACGACCCTTCAGCCCAGCTGACGACCAGGGAAAGTTTCTTAGCGTTGCTAATAATCAATCTCCAGGCTCTCGGAACACCGAAACTAGCGGGGTTGGCAATGATATGCCACATGCTAGCCATATACAGGTCAACCACAAGCTGACAGGCGCAGGCCGACGCCCGTGGAATTGAAACTAGTAGATGCAAATGTGCTTATCGATTGAGCATGTCACCAAATATCGTCAGGACCAGGATACCCAAAATAATCAGATCAATACCCTTCTCCTGACAGAGAACTCATCTTTGATGCAGAAAACAAAACCAGGCGTCAATCACCGGCGGCGGCCGCAGAGTCCATTTCGTAAATTAGCCCACTCAAGCAACCTATAAATTGTGCAACTTCGCTAGTCTTGGGAGCACATCTATTCGGTAACCGCAGTTTGGTCTGTATGACTCCGATCTGTCCGAAAACTCCAAGCAAGGGGGGGAACGTTTTTCCACTGTTCTTCCGTGCGAGCTGCACACATACATGGCTAAAGCGGCCCACTAACCGCACCTGGCAAGCGAACCTTCGAATCACTCCCCCATTTGTGCATTCATTCAGAATATAAGTAGGACAAACACGTGTGGTATACGGAGTTCGGGGGTCCTCAAGCGATGGATGGTCGTTGGCTGATACCTCGGTAGAGGAGACTCCCTGGCGTTGCCAGTATACGTGCATAGCCTCGAAGACAGCACCCTATCACCGACGTGGAGAAAAGCAAAGTCTGCCAATTGCAAGGATGTACAAACTTATTTGGAAAAGAAGTCGCGTCCGTAATCCATTAAAATCTCTGAACCAGATTCTAAATCCTGCACTAACACAAGCCGTCCTGATCGGCTGCTAGAAAGACCATGGGGGGCTGGGTAACTTACGTGCGAAGATTCCTATTCGGTGTTCCCCGTTCACGAGACGTACTGTAACGTCAAAAATCAATCATCGCCCCGTGAAAACTTGTGGCTGCTATGAGGAATGATGGTACCCACCATATGCTCTACAGTTAGGTGGCATCGTTTGCACGGCACTTGAAGAGTGGTCTATGAATCGCGAAGGGTTACCAAGGTAGGAAGAATCCAAGGTGAATGTGCTGTCGAGCTTGAAGGAGTAGCTTCGGCCGCGGTGTGTAGCAACTTCGCTGAACGGAAACGGAGTTTGTTACGCTTCGGGTATAAAGCCTTTTCTCAGTGACATACCCGCGACTGTCGAAAGTCGGCTCATATATGAGCTCACCAACGTACTCTAAAAGGGGACAGTGACGTTTACGTAACACCGAAAATACCAGGTGAACAGTAAGGTCAAGGCAAACTCACCTGCGATAAGGTCACCCCCTTTAACTGATTCCGTTAGAAACGCCCCGAGGCCCCAGCGACTCCTCTTTATCTCGAGCGCCTGGAGGTGCCAGAAAAAAAATGATTAACTGTAACTCAAATGAGGAATGCCCGCGGATAATGACCTTGTGTATGCCCTTCTGTATCTGAGAATTGTGACATGCCGTGATCTCGTCTACGCCACGGACAGCGAGAGTCATCGGACAACTATCGTGAACGACCTACCTCTGAAACACGGCAGCTATTCGTCACAGACCACCATTACCAACATACAAAAAACTCACTTGCATCCACAGCTCAAACAGAGTTCAGGATCACATTCCCTACGAGATTCAACACAGTGACACTTAGCAGTCGCGCAGCTGACACTGGATTTCGCTCTAGAGCACCGACAGCCCCGTAACCGACGAAGGCCTGTGAAGGAATTGGTGTGTGGGAACGGATTAGGGGAACAACCCACACTTTGAGGGGCAGTGGCAATTACGTTGGCAGTGAGCCCCGTTCTGAAAGCACGGACAACTGCTGGTTGCGTCACAAGGACCACTATGGCGGCAAGGTTCGTTGCTATCGGGACAACTTGATTGGCAATTGATACACTAGGAAATCAGCAACTGGCTTACGGAGTGAACTCGTTGCAGTCATCATCTGCAACCCCGTTCGTACGTTTCAGAATGATAAAAGCAGGTGTTCGCACCACAAAATTCAATTGCACTTTGCTTACACTTTGAATTGCGGACGTTGACACGAGTTCCAGCCGGATCGCCAGGATTTAGGAGGTTCTTATAATAATACACCTACTGCATCATCAGGATCATCAGAGTCATTCATGGCGCACATAACTCACCTCGCTACAAGGTTTCAAGCACAGTACTGAAAGATTGCAGGGGGATAGACTTGATGCTATCTCGAAAATAACTTGAAATGACTCTATTTCATTATTGCTCCAACAAGGTACCTCCTGCTGCGCCATCATCAAAGTGACAAGTTCAGCAAAGACACTAACCACAAACCTGACTCGCTCCTGCGGCTAGAAAACACTGGCGTTCACATGGTAGTTTCGACGTCCTCGCATTTTTGAGTTGCCAGCTTAGACGATGTGCTGCAAGGGGGCATGGCATTCGATTCCACTATGATTAACAGTTGAGCTCTGCAACGGCGACACGATGGGGAGGCAAAAAGTTTACCATGCACGCTACAAAGGGGTTCCATGCAATTGAGGTTAGGACAAAAGAGGGAACTGACACATTGCAGGCGCTGACGAAGGTTTGACGGTAGGTTCATTGACGGGAACACACAGCCCGCAGGAATAGAGTTTCCGCTCCAGATAAGGGGGTCACTACTAAACGTTCGTCGGGGCATGAGGAGGAAAAGTAAACTGAACTTGCCGCCTACGGCTAATGGCGATCAAACCGGGTTTCCCTGGACACGAGGCTAGCTTTAATGGCAATACACCGCATTTTTCGATATCCTTGTATTCCAAAGCATGTCGAGTGTGTAACCGATACGAGGCCTCCAAAAGGATGGCTTGCACTGTGTCCCTATCCTCCATATTCAAACCAAACACCCCTTTAAGCAACTGCAACTCACAATCCGGATCGAAGTCCTCTTGCCAAGAGAACGACTCATACCATGATGAATGTTCGACTTGGTTAAAGGAGGGGTCGTCAGAATATGGGATGAACACCATCTTGTCGTCATCGTCTCCCTTGAAGACATTTCGCGGTGATGGAGAGCAAGACTCGTATGGGGGATGAGCATCCAGAAGTGGAACCATATCGATGACTTCAAGGGATATGGACGTTTCTGATAGGACTTGTCTATCAGGGGAGTACATGATCTGCACGGCGGTTACAGTGCCCGTGCGCGTTTCATGCCAGTTATTTTCGCGTAACTCAGAGGCACGGATGGTGTCAGAGGGGGCAGAGTTCTTGCTTTCGAAAGCATCGAAGCTGACGCGTAGACGTTCTCGAGAAGGCGAGAGTGTTTGCAGTACCTGCCAGGAATAGTTCCAGCTCCACTCCGCAAACTCGGTCTGCACTTGAGATAGCACGGACTGTACCAAAGCCGGAGTCGACAGCCGCACAGAGGGTATCGGGATGTCGCGTTGGTCGTTTGACATGGTCGTGGTGGATCTCGCGGAACACACAAAAACAAAGTGAACAGCCAGGAACAGCGAAAGTAGTTGTAATAGAATTCGATATTCACGCTTCACACAACCCAGGACTTAGATGAAAAGGTTTACTGGCTCCTCTGCTTTGAAGTTCTCAAAGAGTTCGGTGACAGAAAAAGAATTTGTGCTTTCGTCGGTTGAACCTGCGCTTTGATCACTCACAAAGACCGGAGAGGACGGGCCCACGCCAAGTGGTTGTTCCCTTTGTGCACAGGTGCCAAAGCAATAGCGACAGCAATATGCAAACTGCTGCGGTGAGTTCGTCCACCATTGCTTTGACGGGGCGGACGGTGTTGACATTAATATTGTGGACGGGCAGAGCAAACAAGACCACAACACCATATGTGGACCTACAGGGACCTACAAATATGGAACGGTCTCCAGTGTATTTTCCCGTCCCTCTGTCGTCGACGCGTTTCCAACGCCCTGCTACCATCTGCGCGTGTCCTGCCCCTCGAGCGTATATCTTGCTGCTTACTGCAACACACCCCGGTCATCTGTGTACACGATGGTGGGCCCCATCCGAACCAACGATACTCCAGCCGAGGGCGCGTCTTCCACAACCACAACCAGAACCACTACTGTTCAACCCCCACGTCCGCCGAACGCATGGATCCTGTATCGCTCAGACAAACTCAGGCAGTTGCCACCCGCGAAGGGTAGACCCCAAGCCGATGTGTCCAAGATGATCTCGAAGATGTGGGCAGAAGAGACGGATACCGTGAGGCTCCTTTACGAACGCATGGCTGATGCAAGGAAAGCCGAACACCAGCGCAAGTACCCCGAGTACCGCTTTCAACCCGTTAAGAAAGAGGAGAGGGCAAAGATGCGTGAGCAGCAGAAGGTCGAAAGAGAACGTGCTCGCGCAGAAAAGAAGTCCAAACGTCGCGCCACGTCTGCCCGGCCTGCCGCGCAGCCTCCCCCCGTATCCACACCTGTTCCCGCACCGAGTGCGCCAGCCGCGACGTCGCCTGTGGTATATGCCACACAATACGGAATGCCACCAGGGTATGCCATGATGCAGATGTCCTACTACGTGACACCGCACATAAGCAACGAAGCGCGTTTTGGACCTGCTGGTCCATCTCCCCCAATTTCAGCTGCACCCTCTCCACAGGAGACATCAGCCTCTCCTGAACCACAGCCTATCACAGAGGAACAGCCCACACCCTCTACAAGTACTGCTATCCTTCCTTTGCCAACCTCAGAGTCTCAACACTCGACCGCTTCGCAGCATTCACTTGCGAACACGCAGTATGCCCCGCAATCTCTCCTAAGCGCTGAATTACCCCCTCTAGTACCGCATGTCCCTCAACCAGATCAAGGTTCGCAGGTCCAGGGGATTGAAGACTATTGGCAGCCATCCCTACCTCAGTCGGACCAATCACAGGCATCTTCGTCATGTGAACCCATGCAATCACCCACGCCTGACTGGAATAATCTTACGTCCAGTCAACTGCCCCCTGTTGATGCCCAATATCAGGTACGCCCCAAGGCCCCTGCGGTATATTTCCAGCTCAAGCCAGCATTCCTCAGGATTTCTTGAATTTCGATGTCGGGTTTCCTGAAAATCATTCATTTGCCCAGCAAAGCATTACCGACCTCTTGCAATTTGAAGGCCTGCAGGATATCATGTCCATGTCCACAGGCGACGGCTTTTTTGGCTTGGCAAATTTGGATCCACTCTCCTTAGTTTCACATCCTCAGGGTGAGCTTGAGGTATCTGTAGGGGTTGATGTTCAACCGCGTGATTTCTCGGGCGAGCTCTTTGCCAACTTCGATTTCTCCGCCCTCGAGCAACCGATGGATTTGAACCCAGCCACTGCTGTTAATGACGCGAACGACCTAGCTTCCCTGCTGCAGGCACCCAGTGCCCCTGAGGAGCAAGCTTATAGTGCTGCACGTCAGCGTCAACCTAGCATATTCACACAGGATGTGATGCAATTCCTCAATCTCGAGGTCGCAGAGGGTGTGCTACAGGATGCCACAGTACTTCCTGCTGCTTCTACAGTTTCCCCGCAGCAGGTGCGCGCTCATCCCCAACCCCCTCCGCATGCACAGCCGATGCCTATCTTCACTCAGGTGACAAATACACCTGTCGCGGGGCAGTACGTCCCTCCCGCGGGAGCTGCGAACTCAACGGTTCGTCGGGTCGGAGGTAGCTGGAAGCCCCCAGTTACAATACCAGAATCGCTGGATGAGCAGACTTCTCACCACTGGGACTTCTCTGCCGCCTGATCACCTCTGACCAAAAAAACTGGCGTCTCCACAAGCCCCCCCAACGTCATCGATGACTCTCGTTGGTCTACGCATCTCTTCGAGCCCCCTTTTCTCAGCATCCCTCATCACTCCAGGACCTGTTTATCCCCTCATGTCTAGTTGTTTTGACCACGTCGCTTTCCTAGTCCTTTTTCTGTGCTTTGATTATGCAGGTTCGCTACATTCTGCGGGGGTACGGTCACTGCCATACATCGGCATCGATCCGCATGCTGTTCACCCGATACCCACTAGCGTTGGGAGATATCACGCGACTGAACATTTCTCAGTCGCGCCAGAGGCGTCTTTATTCTTGTCATTTCACCAGCAAATTTTGCATCGCGACTTTTTCTGCTCAACACTTTTAGCTGCTCGCTTTTCTCATCGCTCCCACTAATGTACCCGTGTTTTGATTACCCCTACCCTTACATGACACATTCCCCCACGTGCATTCACCATCTGATTTATGAATAATTGATCGTTTTCTAAAGAAATTAGCACTGGTATGCTAGGTCAATGTATAACTATGATGAGATGTTGGAAAATACTGGCTGATTGGAACCTGAAGTTTGCGACTAAGTACATGCATAGATATTGTTGTGGATCGATTGGGGCATCAGGAAACAGAAGAAAAAAAAGCTTCGACGCCAGCAGGATTCGAACCTGCGCCCTCAAAGAGGAACAGATTTCTAATCTGTCGCCGTAACCACTTGGCTATAGCGCCTTGAAAGCATCAGCACAGACAGTCCAATACGGGTCACGACGGTAGACTAGTTATTAGCCTTCGAGAAACAGACATCATCATTTAATGCTTCACCCATGTCGCTACCAGCGCCTGGTCTCGTTCGCTCGCACGACGTGTCGCGCGTTGTCGGCGGATGCACACTCGAACAGTGCATCCCCCTCGTCTGACTCTATTTTCACCACCTCTGATTCTCCATGGGACCATGTCTTCGCTGACATCGACTCCGTACGTCCCCTCCCACCCGCATCCGCCCGTGGCCCTTCCCGCCTTTCCGGGCACTCAGCTGGAAACTCTTCGAATGCGGCATCCAACTCCTCTCTCCTAGGTCGGTCTGGTGGCAAGGTCCGCAGGCAAGCCATGACAGCACAAGAAATCAGTGCATTTGACGAGATGTTCAATATGATATTCAACGCCGTCTCTGATCGGCAAGCCGCTTCCAAGTCATCGTCACAGTCTCTCGGCCACCAGCCACCCAGCATTGGTCCTTCCTCTTCTGCCGCACCACTCAATATATTCCGGACGCTCCGTCGGCATTCGTCTCGTGTCCGGTGGACCACTGCGTCAGACGAGGAGCTCGATCGTAAGAAAGAAGAAATGGAACTCTGCGATACAGACCAGGAGCTTCTCGAGTGGGCAGCGAGAGAGGTGTTTTCAGAGTCTCAAAAATATGTAGAGAACGCACAAAAAGCGCTGGAGCCTGCTAATGCCGGCGGCAGATCTTCCCTGGACAACGTCCAGGACATAGAGACGCCAGGCTCGACCAACAGGTCTGCACAAATACCACCCCTCCAACCCCCCACGTACCCGTACTTGCTCGCACACCTCATGAAACTCTTCCGAACCACCTATGCAAACCCATCACTTTCCCTTTGCATATTTACATATGCATCTCGTCTCTCTATCCCATCGTATGTGTTCGGCTGTACTGCTCCGGTGTACAACGAACTCATACTGGCGAAATGGGAGGGTTGGGCCGACCTACCTGGTATCTGCACGGCACTGGAAGAAATGAGACTGAACGGGGTGAGAGGAGACAGTCTCACCAAATCAATTATCGAGAAGATCAGGCGGGAAGTGGCAGAGGCGCAGCCATTTGAACTGAGTAGTGTTAGCAACCCGGCAATGCATGCAACCGATACGAACCTCCTAGCGCGACGTCTCTGGGTCAACCTTGGAGAGACCGATGTCGTACGACTCCTCACGCGAATTGAACAACTCTCTCTCAAAGAAACTGTGCGCCGAACGCGGTCATCCGTAGGAGGCAAGCCGGTTCTCGGTCGAGAATCTTGGAAAACAGAGTTTCTAGATCCCGGAACGAAAGATGACGGTTGGGAGTTTGATAGTTGGAGTCGACCGCAGAAGAGTAAGGGGAAGAAGAGTCAGGGGAGGGCGTCAGGCAAGCGCCAAGAGGTCTCACTCGCCGATGTGTGTAGCAGTCCCCAATCAGCTGATTCAAACCACGGCTGGTTGGGCTTGTTGGACTTGGATCATAGTAACACACATCAGTAGCCCAGGGTTTGCTATGTTACACTACGAGCGCTTTAATTGGATCTCTACACCCATGAGTTCTTACCCCTTAGTGAATATACTCTGTTATGATGTTCATCACATCGTTGGAGTGTCATTGACATCAGTCGATTGAAGAAAACGACTATGGAAAAGAAAAATAGTAAGAAAGGATTGACTGTTCATGTGTATATAAGTGCATATCAGATATCAATTCCGAATGAATGTGTAGGTATCAGTGAGCCGCAAGTAAACGCAGAACATAGAGAATAGCTGTAAGATGTATGTAATGGTAATAAAGAAGAAAGACACGGAGCATTTGCTGACCAATGATGTCGCGTGCATGGAGGCGACCGTAATGGTATGAAGTCGTGACGAAAGAGCTCTCCCACCCAAAGGGAGCGATTGAACAAATATCGTACAGTTTGAGTGGTTCTGGGTTGCATTAGGAAGTCCGTTTGGGGCTGTTGCAGAATGAAGGACCAGTGAGTAGAACTTGGTATCTATTTCATCGCCGATTACGAGATTTGGAGATACGAGGCTTGGGCGAAGTCGGCGGGCTTGCACCTCGTCCATGGACTGGTACGTAGTCTTCATCGACTTCGTTGCACTTCAGATGCATGAGTAGGTTGTACACGAACATCTGTTCGAATCTAGGAGTCCCGATGCCATTCAGAATCGATACAACAACCTGAAGGGCACCGTGCATGACTTACTGCGCATTCGTAAACACTACTGTCATAGACTCAGAACTGCACCTCAGTAGGTTGGGTGCCAATACGAGGGCCATATTTGCTGCTGTCATCTTGGTGCTTGCCAAAACCTTCTCTTCTAGGAAGAGCTGTAGGAAGCTCATGACGAATAGCACCACCCTTCTGTTGATGGTCGGGAGCTTTCGCACGATAGTGACACAAGCAGGCGGATCAGGTGCTGCACTGATGCAGTCGTTATAAAGCTCCTCGGGGACGAGGGGGTCGCATAGTTCGCGGAGCCATAGCTTCAATAGCGAAGCAGGCACGTGAGGATCATCGACATTCTCGAGCGTGTAATAGCCCCTATCAATTCTGAGCTTGAGCTCAGAAACGAGGTCACTGTCTCCGGGAACACGAAAAATTCCCTCGCATTTGGTGCCGCCGAGCGCAAGGATTCCATCAGCAAGGAAGGGAAGTATAATCGGGATCTTCTCGTTAGGGTAGTTCCGCTCTTGCAAACGCATGGTTGCATCCAAAGTTTCCCCGAACGTAGACGGATTGAAGGCGGCATCAGCAGCGGTTTCGATTTCTGCCGCTGACGGAGGTTTGCCACGTGGCCCTCTCTTCGAGATGACAGTTAATCGTCTGAGACAATATTTGGCGATGACATCGACGCGGCCTTCCGAATGCGAAGTGTGCTGGTGAATAAAGGAACGAAGGTATGTCTCAAAATTCTTGGACGGTGGGAAAGCAGTCAGAAGGACGCAAAGCATCTGCCACCCCTTGAATACGCTCTCGGCACTGGGATTCCCAGTCAACTGTTTCATCAGTTGACAGTATATCTCGTCTCGCAGTTCCCCGTGCGCAAGGCCTTCGCTAATCAACCACCTTTCCTCTTCAAGAAGGCTAAGCGAAGCACACGAAGCAAGGGAGGTGGTTGAGCCATTGTACAAAGGAATTCCAGCAGGACGGTCACGCTCGCGGTCACCCATGATGTGCTGGATGACCTTGAAAATTTTGACCGCATCCTGCTTCAATGTTCGGTTAAGAGTAAGGAGCGGAGAAGATAGTGGTGCCTTTTGCCACGCCATCATCTGTGCGACGGGAATTTTGCGGCGAAAAATGAATCCGGTGCGGTGTATCGAGAAGTACCGTTTGGCATATTCTGATTCCACGAATTGTTGAATATCCGACGCGAGGTCATGAGGGAGAACTGGGTATGTTTTTCTGCGCTAGAATTAGTAAACTTGATTAAAGGGGGAGTAGTAACAAACAGACCCTGATGCTAAGGTTGTAGTGGGTGCGTGTTGAGATATAGAGCGTGGCTCAATGGAAATCGGTTTTCCGGTACCTCGGTTCTTGACAGGACTCATGCTCAATGTTGCCTCTACAGAATCAATTAAATTGCATGACTGCTGAGAGCGAAAGCAACTTACCTTGATTAACAACCGGCCTGCTTATGGCCTTTCCATTGACCATAGGTGGTGGAGGGGTGGACGTACTACGCGCCATCCAAAAAGGCCCATGGGAACTCTTTGTCGGAGACGATGGAATATCACGCTTCTCCCTCTTGTCCGTCGGAGGAGTGGCACTACTTGTGCTCTTCCGAGGCATATTCTCGGCGCCCGGGCGGAGTGCAGGAGGATGTCCATGGTCAGACGTGGAACGCTTTTCTGACAAGGAAATCATTTCTAGGGCAGCAGTTAGGCTCTGCGGAACTGGTGACCTATACGGTACGTAGGAAGATGACTTGGATCGCGATCGCGAAAGTGATCCGTCTTCGGTATCAGTGACGGCTCCATTGGTTGTACTCTTCTGTCTGGCACTTAGTCTACCCGAAGGAGACGGAGATGTTGATTTGCGCGAATTAGGTGTCGAGGGCTCTGTAGGGTAGGGGGAGCCGGGAATGGGAGGCAATTGGTTTCCGCTCATCCAACCTCGCAAGGAACTTAATTGCCCATGTTGATCGTTTGTGACTGACGGTCTCGATGTGGGAGATGATTGTTTCTTCCGTGGACTAATACCCGTGTCGCTACTGCTAGGTGATATTTTCCCTGGAGAATGGTGTGCCGAAGACACCGAGACCCGTGGAAATGGGGTCTCCGAATTATTTGATCGAAGTGAAACACGGCGCGTATCCATGCCACTCGTTTGCGACCTAGATTTCCGGTAGGCTGTTCGATCGGGCGCGTCGGTGCCATTAACAGTTGCACCCTTGCTGCGCATGCCAGTCTGGGATAGTCGCCGGCCCAAGGCAGTTTGCTGCAATAAAACATGTGAGAACCAGCGCTCCCTATCAGAGGTAAGGTAATTACTTGGATGATAGTCAGAGGAATGACGAATCCATCTGGGCGCTCCCAAACTGTTTCGCCAGTCTTCGTCTGATAATAGTATGGTATCCCTCCTCGCGATTCATCACTTAGCTCCCACCACTCGCCTTCCTCGCTCGGAGGGAGACTGACGAGGTGCGGATGAGTTATGGAATGACCGGGCATTTCAAATTCTGACATCACTCACACAAACGTCCCCACTGGTGGGTCCCAACTAACTTGTCCTGTCGCAGGACACGCAAAGAATGTGGAATTAGTCTCCAGACTTATCGTCAGCTGGCATTACAGTTATGCGAGTGGTTGCCACGCACTTGTGGGTCCACTAATGTCACCCAAAAATTCGCCCCCCACGTTGTCTTGTCGGATTTTCCGGGAGATCTATATGTTCCTGAAGGTCGTGGAGTTCTTACTGGTTCCCCGTTCACATTCACTTGCGGCACTGCTGGAAGGTCGGGGGCCCCGTTCGTATGAGCTGGTTCTGCACTAGCGTCGCGAGTTACCGCGTCGGCGGAAGGTTGTGATGTAGGCGATGTAGAAGTGGTATGTAGAGCATTCTGATCGATGCCATCAACAACAGCCGTGGACATCCTCTCGCACTCTCTGGGCTTCTCGTGCGACGTCCGGAAACGGGTGGGAAGATGCGAAGCAACTTGGGCGCACTGTGGTTGTTCTGAAGATGAAAATATTGATACAGACTACAAAAGAAAACTGCTATTAGGGTGTTGATAGCTGTCTGAACTGAAGGGAGAGTGAGATATGTGACTTCGAGCCGGAGAAAATTTGAACGTCGAGGGCGTGGTGAAGCAGATATCGTACTATCCCCTTCTCCGTTACAAACAAGCCGTAATCGTTCTTTAATTACCTCCAAATGGCAAACCTGAGAGACAGTGTTGGACCAGCCTTGATTGATCCATCTGTCACCACATGGACTGTTAGTACATGTATGTTCTAGCCTTGTCCATGAAGTGGTGAGTTCTTCTCCGTTCTTCACCTTCTTCTATCCTGCTTAGATCACCACTACACATATCAGAATGTCAAGACGAAGTAAATCGGTGCCTGTAGTCAAGGCGATTTTCTTCTCATTACGAGAATACTCGCAGGTCGATGAAATTGTGAGGTTCGGTTCTCTGCGCATTGGCCCCAGGTTTAAGTTTCGCGCTTTCGACGGATCACCCCAGATCACCCCCAGTACTGTGATTTGATCTCCGCCCCGCATTTCAGCAAGTTCGCGTAACTGGGCAACCCTTGATGAATATCACCGAAGTTCCCCGACGAAGCCGCCAATCTCCTGTGTATGGATCACTAACCCAACGTCGTCGACCGTCGGTGCGATGAACTTCGAAGTACAGCGTCTCCCCTTGCAGAGAGGGCGGGACCTCAACTCCCCATCCCGAGGGCGATGTCCACACAACGTTGGAGAAGTTTCTGGGCCGGGTTTCCATGATACCTGGGTCTGTGAGTTCGGGGGTTGTACCACGGACATGAAAATACTCGAAAGCCGTCACCATCACCTCTGTTGGCCTGCCGACTCCTAAATTTCATGCGTCTGTACGCCCCCTCGCCAAGGGTATTTCCGGTCGAGAGGGAACGGCTGTCTTCTGTCGAGTCTCTAGTTGGCCTAGAGGAGATTAGGCAGTTCCGAGCCCCAACAATTGAAAAATACTGTGACATGGGGCGTAATGCAGCCCCTTGGTGCGTACTGGACTACCTTGAAGTGCACCTCAAAGCATGGAAACCCGCAAATTATTTGCCTACGTTGCGAGAGGCAGCACCTCGGAAGCGAAACTAATGAGCCGATACACAGTCAGGTAAAGTGCGTGAACCTATACTCGGAACAGGGCAGCTTATTTATTGACTCGACATGAAGTCAGCAAACCGACGCCGCACTGTGATAATTGACGCGCTACACTCAAGCGGGGAATACGACAGTGCGTGGGGTCCGTTCTGTAAAATCATTACAGCAACTCTGGCTTGTGAACGGGCCAGCTCTCGAATCCAATGTCAATCAAAGAGATGTCCAGGTACGTAGAAGACATGTAAAAGCGGAGCTCCTGCTTTCAGAAAAGGTCTCGACCACATGTCGGGCAAACGTTCGTCGTTCAACAGCCTGCATCAGGCATTGTGGAGGTGGCAGGGAGCTGTGCCGCTACCACCGGACACTAATGTCGAGGGCCTGAATCACCAGAATGAGACATGTGTTTAGTGACTGATTGGAAGACATTGTACTCATAAGATACGCGTGCCACTTCGAGACTCTGTGGCAGGAGCACCCCCGAAGCACCGGAGAATGTCTTTCAGTGAGGATCCCACAGGAGGCCTCCACGTAGTCGGACCATAGCGCTACCACCACTGACGTACTTTTTATTGGGAGGAGGGTCTCACATCACACCGAACCTTTTTATGCCTGAGTGAAACAGAAGTGGGTACTTGAGGCAATTGGTTTCAGGCCGACTTGCTTCTAAGGTTGATCTCCTAGTGCCACCTTGTAATTTACGTCAGTCAGTCGGACAAATGAACGCCGCACTTCCTGTGTAGTAATGTCCGACCATTGGTGTGAGCCAACGACCACGCGCAAATCATTTTGGGTCCGGCTTGGACAGACACGAAACCGCCGAAGTACCCCATTCACATTCTCACAAAAAGGTGTATCCATTTCACCTTGTTGGGATTGTCACTGACTGATGTCTTCTCACTTCAGTGCATCCGACTTCTCACGCAAAGGGCACCTAAGTGCAGCACCTATCAACTAACTTTACACTCACCCAACTATCAACATGTACATGTACGTCAACCCAGCTCCAATCAAGTCCTTTGTACGACATTATCCAGGTGAGTTCCCAGGCATGCCATCTCGCTGTGTTTTCGAGCTTCCGGCTTCTTCAGGACTCAAACGTCTCGCCTCATCACTGGCATTTGTGTTTGACATTGTCCGTCAGAAGGTCTAGGTTCGCTCCTTGTCTCACGTTCAGTTTTAGGACGGGGTTCTGGTTCGTGGCAAGCGTGCATTGCCAGCCGCAAAACGTGCTTTGGCGATCCTTGATGGGAACAATAGATTCGGCATGTATGTTTTCCCCTTCACCCCAGTTGATTTCACTCGTGCATGCTGATACTGGTTGTCCAGAAAGATACCATATATCTTGGTATGACCTGCATGCAGCTCCATCATCGATCAAACTCAATCTTCCCTTAGTTGACCAATGGTGGTGGCGTGAGCGAAGTAACACGATGCAACGAACTGAGTGAACAACTTGGGGTTCAGGTTAGGTCTGCGGCAGTACTTATCCAATCCAAGGGTCTCATGATGCAGAGACTGTACAGATCAAGCCCGAACAGTACATTCAAGCACATACTGTCGTGCGCTCCATTGTACACAAATACGCGGACACCCCGGTACTAGTGCTCGGTGGCAGAGGTGACACCCTCCGTCAAGTTGCAGAAGGGTAATACTAGACGCTGTGATGATGCCGTTATGCTAATGTGATGTTTTCGGGACCACCAGCTATGGCTTCAGGCAGGTTTACAACACCCTGGATGTGCTGGCGTGGAACCCGTCGTGAGGCTCCGTATGTTTGTCTTCTTAATGCTTCTCAACTCGCCACAGCGTATGGCCGTTTCACGATCTGACGATGGAAGAGCGGACATCAGCTAAGGTCAGGCTTTCCCTGGACTCCCCGATCAACGTTTCCACTTACTTTACCCTCATGTGCTACCTAGGCCGCAGATTTTTCCAAAATTCCCATCGGCGCCATTTTCGTGTTTCACGATCCTCGAAATTGGGCTCTAGATATTCAAGTAATGTGTGACGTGCTAAGATCAGGCGGTGTTATTGGGGCACCACCGTATGTGTCAGAATGCTCGCGAAGGCCTGTCGACCTGGTGTTCTGCAACCCAGACCTGGTATGGAAATCAGAATTTGACCGACCACGCCTCGGTCAGGGTGCCTTCAAGGAAGCATTCCAGGCTGTATTCAAGGTGAGAGCACTAACAAAGTCGACCGCAGGATGATGACCAGATTAGTGTAGGCTTTAACGGGAACAACATACTCATATGTCCAGTTGGGAAAGCCTACCGAGCAAACGTATAGGTTTTCGGAGACCGTTTTAGGGCGTTATGCTGGAGGTAATTCCTCACTGCAAATGTCGGTTTAAGTTCCAAGATACCTTACGTGTCATGCTCACAAATTTGCAACTGCCCTATCAGATATATGGTTGGAGGTAGGTTGCTATTACACTAACCCCGCGTCTTCAACCTGCTGATTTGTTGCAAGACAACCCGGAATCTGACATCGCGGGCGCAAATGCTGCAGGGTGGAAGTCTATCCTAGTAAACACTGGCGTATACGACCCGCAACAAGGTCCACCCAAGCACAAGCCGACTCATGAAGCTGAAAACGTAGAGAAGGCAGTCCTGTGGGCTTTAGAACAAGTGTTACAGCTATAGAGAGGCGAGGACATTCGTTGCCGAGAAGTTGCAACATGTAACATTGGAATTTGACGATACTTGAGTACCTTGGACGTAAGGGAGTAAAGTGCCGTCGACATGGCTATGAGTGTTCCGTCCCTCCGTTGAACGTATGTGACTTAGGGCCGTGTGTCGATCAGCGCGTTCAAACGGCTAACGGCCTCAACTGGCACTCAACACGCGGGGGGGGGGACCCCGAACAGCTCTAGGTAGTTATTTGTTCCATTGCACCAAGACAAAAAAAAAGTCTTGTACAGCAAATTCCTCCCAAACTGGCTCCGATCACTCCTATCAAGAAGCTTATCTTTGCCTTTCTTGGTAGGTGAAAGTGATTTTAGGTTAATTGGCCGAAAAAATAAGTCGTTACTTGTCGCAGTGGTCTGTCACATCGGAGTGAAAGGAGATTGACATTGCTATGTATAAAGTACCATGACTTGAAATATGAGCCCTAGCTGACTTCCGACCTGTCCCAACCTTTGCAACATCTACCATGGCCTACGGTGGATTGATTACTCGCCATTCTACAGATCCTGGTAGCTCCTCTGGACCATCTCCCCCCACGACTGTAGTCGAGTATCGCAAGGATGGCACAGTGTCCAAGATGCGCTCGCACAAGGGAAATATTCCAATTCTCCCCCAGACAAAGCTTTGCCCTCAGTGTCCAGCAAAGTTCACCCGTACGACCCACCTTAACCGGCACCTGCGCACCCGTAAGCTTGCATATCGATATTAATTGGCCGTCATAAACTGACCCGCCATTTATGACTGCCAGACACGGGTGAGAGGTTGCATCGTTGCGATGTGCGCCCTCGAAAAAAATTATTTTTCTACATGATGTGGTTGACACTCTTTTCAGACCTGTGAGGCGCAGTTCACGCGCAGTGACCTACTGACGAGGCATAAAAAAACATGCGGAGACCCGTGAGTGCTTTGCAAGGATCTCGTCCTCTTTTGCTCTTATGATATGATTCTAGATCCCATGCCAACCGCACGAGGCGGCGGTCTTGTCAAGCCTGTGCTAACTCCAAAGTAAAGTGTGATTTACAGCAGCCATGCAGCAAATGTCAGGCACGTGGCAAGGAATGCGTGTTCGTTATTCGTGCACCCAGGTCGTCAGCAGTGGCAAAGATGACGGCCGCACCGGCCGCCGTACCCGAGCACCTTGCCCATCCCATAAACGGGCCGGGGTCGAAGATTGCTGGACCGCTAATTTCCCTGCGGCCCCCCTCCCCTGTTGCGTCGCATCCCACATCCCCGCATCCAAATGTTCCGCCAGACCGTCAGGGTCAGTGTTCTTACAATTGGAATGCGTCAGCATCGGGTCACTTGGAGAACCAACCCGAAGAGCTTGGCTTTTATAGTGATGGGTCATCTCCCTCACCACCATCAGAGGCAATATCGTCGACTGGCGACATTGGTCTATCGCCTTCCTCCGATCCAGCAGCTGTTCAAACCCAAATTAATACGTTCTACTCTAGTAATGAGGTCTTCGAGCCGTTTCTTCCTAGTGAAATTCCCGGATATAATACCGTACCTGTCGGTGACAACAGTACACGCGAAGGTTGCCTCCCACATACACCACTATTATCGTCTTCTACGGAGGAGTCCTTGCCATTTGCATCTCAAGTCGTGGGAGTACAACGCCCGCATCACACCGACACGCTACTCTACCCTCCGACATCTAGTCAGCAAGTACCTTCCTCCGCCGATCACTCGCAACGCCAATGTTACACAGAAGATAATTATATACCCCAATACACAACTGCTATAGACGTTTGTTATCAAGCTCTCTCAGAACATCAACACTACCGTAAGCCACACAAGAATTTTATGTGCATTTCGTTGTGTTTATCTTTTTTTTTGCAGGCCACGTAGATTCTTCGGAGTACACCCGAAACCGCACCAAACCAGCCAGTCCTTACGGCAGTGGAGGGATGTGGCGTACTTCGTGCGAAGGATTGGTTAGTTCTCCACCTCAATACAATTATCCGGCAAAAGGTGCTGGGGACGCATTTTGTACGTGTTGCGAATAATTTAGTATTTACGCTTTGCTTGACCCTGACCAGGCGAGAAGCCCTACCGCTGCCCAACAACTAACCAGCCGCGGGTAGGGATCGACTACACCAACCATTGGGCTGTTCCGTCCGAAATGGTACGGATGGCAATGAGTGACCCTTCCTCTCGTCATGTTGAGGGTGGCAAGTGCTCTGCGAGGAACGCTTTCATCCATTCCGCTTACAGCCTTCCCTAGACGCTCAGACATCACGATCTTACCGATCAGAATGTTTAACGGATGTCATTCGCTGGAATGGGTACAACGTCATGCGCCGTCAGGTCACAAGTACGGATTTTGCATGAGCCTTAGGTAAATTCCTGAATCACAAGCATATCTCACGCTGAGCGACGTCACTTCTCGTGCAGTTATCACCCTTATTCGTCATAGGAGGGCACGCTCAGTGGACCCTGACATCCGCAGGGCTGTTGAAGTTGGTATAGGCATGAATCATGTAGACAGCCGATTATGCTCGAGACCTTTCCGAAATCAGTATCTCATCGTAGTGTACACCTGAACCGTCTTTTGCACTGGCTATGTCCCCATATATAATCAATTGTCACCGCTTTTGTCAGGGGAAACACGACGCGAACCGCAAGTAAACACAACCGGAATTCGCATGTCACTTCAGTTTGCCTTGTCTCACTAGCTTCCTCTTGAGGGATAAAGTATAATGGAAGGCGCCGCAGTTTCATGAACGCCTGGCCAATGTCGCAACCTGCCTGCTCGAGATGCCAGTAGTACTCGCGTGTGAAGACTGGGTGCCCCATATTCATTTCCACGGCAAGGCGTAAAACAGTGGGGCAATACATTTGGTGTTGCATAAGTGGACAAAACACCAAGGCAATTACTTCGCCAACGCCAGATACCGTGCTGAGGAAAGCACATTGCATCTGTGAAATGTTGAAAGAAGATAACGAACAGCAGTTCTTGATCGGAGACAACTCGAGCATCTTAATGCCTTCCAGAAGGACATGCAATGGAATACTCACTTGCGGTGAACAGTCAAACGGTTGCCATATGTCCCAGCGTTCATTATGATCTGTAACGTGGCTAGGTGGCTTGCAGGCAAGCTTAGACGGAAACACCTGGGGACTGGAGAAGAAGAAAAAAACACAAACCACGGAGGCAAAGAATGGGCTTCAGGGTTAATTGTGAACATCGGAGGGGTGAGCTGCTGGTATGTTGTCCGCACACTAAGTACGTGTTGTGGCAGGGGCGCAGACACCATCAAAACGATCCACGACGCCTTCCTTTCTTGGCTCAATCAATGTACCGCGCTGGGGTTCGCACGTGGAATGACAAGTGTCCCAGTCAAATCATGCTCCCCTTGCCAGCTTTGACCTCACCCCATTCAGCAGCCAGGGTTGCCGTTTACCGACGAGAAACACGTCGCCTTCTCTCCCCGTCAGTCGCTGATATACGGGCGACACTTCGCTACCTTCGTGCGCGCTCGCGGCTCACGAATCTTGGCGTCTGGCTGCTGACTGTGTTCGCTTCTCTATCTTTCCTCTATAACCTCTCGTTCATATTTTCGTCGACCTCAGCAGTGTTTTCTGATGTATATCCGTCAAGCATCCTTGCTACGATAGAGCGCAATGAGACTCTGAAGGGCCTCGACCATCTCATAATTGTCCCCGGCCATGCCATTTGGGCGGGGTCGAGACCAGAGCATGCCTTGAACGAGGAATACTGGACATTAGAGGACTACCAGAAGGATAATGGTCATGTACTGGCAATCACTGATCATATCAAACAAGCGTATGCCCGGCCTTGTCATTCACCTTCCTCTGTTACTCAGGCACCTTATGTCTAGGGTAGCTCTTGCTGTAGAAGATGAAAGCTCCTTGTTGATTTTCAGTGGGTCAGTTCGTTGACTTTTCTTAACAGACACAAGTTGATCCATGTTACAGCGGTCAGACCAGATTGTTGTCGACCACCACAGAGGCGGAATCGTACATGCGGTTGGCTCTCAGTCTGGGCCTGTTCAAAAACCACTCCCTTTCATCCTCAGCCCTCCCACCCTTTCCTCGCGCAACTACCGAAACCTACGCTCTTGATTCGTACCAAAATTTGCTATTTTCCCTCGCTCGTTTTCACGAAGTTACTGGTCGATACCCATCTCGGGTAACAGTTGTGGGTTATGAGATGAAACGACGACGTTTCGAGGAGCTTCACCGAGCTGCCATCCAATTTCCAGCGCGACTCTTTCAATATGTCGGACTGGAACCTCACGAGGGCGGCGGGGATTCCACGAGGGCTCGGGAAGGCGAGGTGAGCTCACACCCACGTGGATGTATAGTGTACTCTGATTCGTGGTCGCGCTATCTGTGAATTTCGTTGGATTGCTCTCCAGTTTCAGAATGGTTACAAGCCCTACACTGCCGACCTGTATGGTTGCCACGACTTCCTGCTCGCTAAGCGGCGGGCAAGGAACCCGTTCTTACGCTTTCACCCGTATCACACTTCCGCACCAGAGTTGCGTGGCCTACTAGATTGGTGCCCCAGCGACCCTAGGTCAATATACCAGGGTCATCTGCCCTGGGACGCAACCGAGTAAATGCGACTAGTAGCCCTACCCTTGCACCGCCCAGCCGTCGCATCGCGTGAACTTAGATAGTTTGTCGTCTAATAGACGTAAACTAATGTGAAAAGACTTGCCGCAGACCGCACGGCATCAATCACGTGGTTGAAGGACAATTAGCAGCGATATCAGATTGAGACTCTGGGACCCCACTGCATCACAACCCGATATGGAAAAAATTGTGGGTAGCAGACAGTGCGACGTGCCGCCATTGCACGCATCGGCAGACTGCGGTGTACACGATGTGCATTGCAGGGCGAAATAGAGTGAAAGTAGGTATGCTTGCCCCCGTTCGCAGGTGTCAGGGTTTCCTTATAGGAAAACGGCTGCCTGCTCCATCTTGCAGGACCAGTGGACTTGAATCTCCAGCATGTGGTGATGGTCTGCGAAGGAGTCTCAACCGGCTATAAAATTATTTGGCTCCTTGTTGTCGCAGGGCCTTGCAAGAACCCAACCCCGTATGTGAAATATCAATATCCACACTGGAAGATATCCCTTGCGTCTTCCTGCGAAGCTCCGGAAGTGGACCGTTAACAACGGGAGAAGCTCATAACCGGTGGTTGCGTAGGATGAAGTGTGGTGGACTTCTGGCGATGATGAAGGGTTAATAGTACTGGCGAAGTTGTCACTTTTGTATGCACGGAAGTTCAAACCAGCCGTTTGTCATACTCATGCTTGCCCCATACACAAATTAGAGCGCCTAGGAGGTCACCGTCGTGACTTCGTAGTACTGGTATGTTGACCTACCTGAGCCATTTCGCGTAAGAACTACTGATGCGTTCGTACATCTCGTGGTTTTCTGGGGGCTGAAGCTAATCATGCAGGCAACATGAAAATTTCACAACTCAGCTATTTCAGTGGCAGTCATTGGCAGTATATGTACCTGTCAGCAGTCAGCACTAGCCTGTTTTTCCGTGTTCAAATGGATTCGTGATGGGTCATTCAGCTAAACGCTCGCCTTCGGTTATGATTCCCCCCTCGCCTCCACGGCAGAAGGGCGCTGGGCCAATCACAACATGCGATCGGAGGAATTTCGCCATCTGGAAGGAGTGGAGGAATGCAACGACCATCTCCACGTACGTCTGTAAACCCCGTCTCTCGGAGCTCCTCGTTACGGCTTTGAAGATAGAAGTGGAAAGTGGCTTTCCGCCACGGGAACCAAAGCCTGCCTCCTGCACTACAGCTCTACGGGACCAACACAACGCGACGGGAACACGTACAACCCGGGCCTATCAGGAATTACCGTGTTCCTGAGACTTGGCTGGCTTGCAAAACCATACTACTTGAAGCTATGCGATGCTTTCTTGGGAGGCAAGGGGCCAGCGGAAATGAACGAGGAAGTCACTGTGGTGCCCAACCTAACCACCACATTTACACGGCTCACCGTAGAGCTTCTCACTTACCCAGGACCACGGTTTGGATGTGGTAAATCACGCGGGTGTGGCAGGGTGCCAACTGAACAATATGCTCATAATTTCCCGCCTTTTCGTTTCCAGATGGCAAAAATTCTTTCCGCCAAAATCATGAGTTCCGTCCACCGCGAGTTATTCATTGAAACATCCTAGCTTGCTGGGCTGCTTCACCGGAACCCCGTCGGACCCTGTTTGGGCGAATAAAATATTTAGCCTTGTCGCAAGGAATGCTGTTGCATGCTGCGGAACAACGTGCATTCCAAACCGACATGCAGCATCTCCCGAGTCATGACTGTGCAAAGAATTCTAGTCGTGCAGCTCATTGTAAGGCTCTTGTACTCGTGCCGGTTAGCCGGCACTGCCCGCTCCACGAAACCCACAGGCACAGCTGGGGTCAGACCAGCCAAGAAGCCCGTTCGGATCCAATATCCCGTCGTCGGAATGGGCGAGATAACATTGCTGTAGACTCGGGTAGACTGGTAGGGTTGCTACGGTAATGTGCACATCGATCGTTGCAGTGTCAGATGAACCAAATAATGGGAAATGATTGAAATGTTGTGATGCCACGGAAGAGAATTTGTATCGAGGGTTTTAGTCCCTACTCGATGGCCCTTCGCGAGTTGAAGTCAGATAGGACCAATGACACTGTAAGCAGCTCATCATTTATGCCATTTAGTAACTAACATCATAACAGATCATCTATTGATATCGCAGCGTACTCATAGACCTCTTTCTCTTTATGTACGACGATCAGGAAGTAAGAACCTGGTCCGGAAGAATCACGAATTCGCGGCTTCTGAAATGATTCATCTAACGCACAGCGAATGGGGAGTGAGGGTGTCTTACCTCCTCTCAAATGCCGTGTAGTATTATTCCGTCCTGTACAAGGAAATCTCGTCGAAACTGATGCGACTCCATCCCTACTCCTACCCCAGGCTACCACTCAGGGAACGGGGAATCGTGTCTGCGCCGCCGAGCGTTGCGTTTACGATAATATAAATTATTCTTCTGGTAAACCGACTTTCCTCCCGAATTGAACTACATAGTATGTATCTCCATCTTAACCAGTAGTACAATCTTCCCGCTATCCTAGGTACTTGAGGTGGCAGGCTTCTCGTGCATGTCGAACTATAGAAGGTATCTACGCGAGAGTTGCAAGAACACCTGAATGACACCCGGTCAAGACGATGGAGCCATAATAGGGGTCCGCGTTGTAGGTATTACTCGGACATCCGTGACGTGCAGTGAAGTCGTTAGGTGTGTGAACCAAAGTGGTCTTCGAAAATAATACCCATACTTATATGCAAGGACGTCTCAGGGTGCGAGTTCTGATGGGTAGCAGCGACAGTGTTCATGACTTGGGAGTAAACTAAAGGGTGTCTAACGAGCCACCATACCTACAAAACAGCATACGTAGCAACAGGCGACAGACACATGATCAGTCCAGGATTAACCAAAAGATGACGAGGCGGGTATAGTATACTATGTGGGTTAGCACTGTTCATATAGTCAGTTTTTGGAGCGAAGAAAAAAAAAAGTATGCAAGTGTCTTGGGAAAAGTTGTTCCTTCGAGTCGAATAGTGTTTCGCAACCGAAAGACCAAGAATATAGCGATAACAGAACTAGAGAAGAGTCTTCCAACCCGCATCGCGGCATTTCTTCACGAGTCGCTTGACCTCTTGGGACCGCGCACGAGTTGTCACAAGGAGAGTGTCGGGCATGTCGACAATGACCAGATCATCGACACCCAAGCAAGTAATGAGACGGCCCGATCCAGGAACAACAATCCCACCAGCAGCTTGTTCCATAAGGACTAAGTGGCAATCTTTTAGATCCAACCTATACAGGCTAATGAACACTTACCAAGGCTACCGTCTCCGAGTATACGAGGTTGATTAGCTTCGGCTGGGAGAAGCTCTGCGAGCGAAGAGAAGTCTCCAACATCATCCCAGCCTACGTAAGATAGAAAACCAGATGGTTGGTTTCTCGGGCTATTTCTTGGTCATTAGGGCACGTACCGAATGTAGCAGGGACAACAGCAACCTTTCCTTCAGTAGCAGCAGGTTCAGCCACAGCGTTATCGATAGGAATCTTCTCAAGGCCTGGCCAAACCTCTGCTAGTACTGCCTGACGTTGCGCCTCATCCTCCCAAACTTCCGCAATCTTGCATAGGCCCTCACAAACATCGGGCTTGTAATCGTTCAACAGGTCCAGGAGGACGCTAGCTTTCGTGACAAACATACCAGCGTTCCAGCGGTAGTTGCCTGTGCCAATATAGGCAGCAGCCGTACGAGCATCAGGCTTCTCCTTGAAACTCGATACAAGCCTTGCATTCGGAGCCTTTTTGATGCCCAACTTGTCGCCGAGCCGGATGTAACCAAACCCAGTCGAAGGGTGAGAAGGCGCGATACCAATCGTTACAAGATAATCCTTCTTCGCTACTTCAACTGCCTCGGCAATGGCAGAAAGGAACGCATCATCTCCGGAGATCATGTGGTCAGCAGCGAACGAACCAATAATCGCGTCAGGGTCTCGTTTCTGCAGGACAGCAGCAGCCAGGCCGATAGCAGCCATAGAGTCTTTCGGACCGGGTTCGCAGAAAAGATTATCAGGACTGAGGTCTGGTAGTTGTTCTCGGATAGACTTGACGTGTCCTGGACCGGCCACGACTGTGGTACGAGAAGGAGACGAAAGTGGCAATAGACGATCCCAAGTTGCTTGAATCAAGGATCTTCCTTTGAGGGTAAGGTCAAGGAGAAACTTTGGATGACCCTCTCTTGACAGTGGCCAAAGCCGTGTGCCAGCCCCTCCAGCAGGAATGACCACATAGAAACCCGGGATGTCTCTAGAAGAACAGAGGAAGGGTGTCAAAGCATTGTCCCCTAAAGGCGAGGGTGACTGAACATGAAAGGCAGGTGCGATGGAAGTAACAGGGGGGATGTAGTGGGGTGAGAGAAAGGGTGACTTGGCCCGCAGCTGAGGACTCCCCGGCACTGGGGTACTGAAACCCGATGTCCCATGGGCACGGCCATTGTTATAGGTATTATTGCCGTTCTATGTTGCAAGAAATGAGTTGAAATGCCTGTGTTGAATTGGTACACAACTGACTTGCATGCCCTCCCGAACCTGACGCTCCAAGCTAGCATTTGCTTGTTTCAGTTCTGCGCATTCCTGCCGCAGCTCTGCAATCTCTGCTTGCTGTAAGCAGAATTCAACTGTCAGAATAGACACGTCATGCCGTTCCAGAGGGTGCGTACGGAATTTTGGACAGCCCCAAGGATCTGTGCGAACATGGCCTCAACAGAGAGCGTGCTCTGAGCAGAGGAGCCGGATAGGAATGACATGGTAGTCAAGGTCAAGGGTATTGCGAGTCGAGCGACTTCAAAGAGTGTCTTTATGGTTTTCACAAACGTGCGATTTGCGTGCAAATGGTTGGTATTGTGTTCCTGTGTCAGCGTTTTGTCCTAACTCGGGTCTTCGGTCGCGGCCCTGTCAATTTGAAAAACCCAACAGATGCCAATCAACCTCATGATGGACTTCCATTCGACAGTACTTATAACAATTTACAATTCCAACGCCAGCTGCTACGTGCCGATCAGCGTAGAGACAATGCAACAGTAGCACACCATGAGCTGTATTCAAATACACACATCGCCACCGAAAAAGAAAGAAAGAAAAAAACTACCATACAGAGCTACTCCTCATCACTTGCAAACTCTAAAGCTTGGTACTTCCGTGCTTTCTTGTGAGGATTGGCGAGAGAGGCTCCCTTGGCGGTCGGGGTGACAGCTATAGACTCTGTCGCAGGAACTTTGAGCTAATGTAGGAGGGTGAACGTAACATACACCCACTCGTGCCCAAGTTAAGCGGCGGAGATTTACTCTTCGCTTTCTGTGCCTTAGCCTGAGCAAGCTCAGCCTCCAGAACCCGAATCTTCCGCAAAGCTTCAGCAGGTAACGACTGGACGTCGCGGACATCCTTCTCAACCAGTGTTTTTGGGGGTGAAGGAGCTCGCACTATTAGCAGCCGTGCTCCTACTGCTTAACGATGTTCAGTTCGCTGACAATCTACCCACGTACATGGTGGCAACCTGGAGGGGCTAGCAGAAAAGATTGGCGGGTTTAGGCGACACCTACGGGGTTGTGCTTGGAGGGCAATCTGTGCACAGTGATCGTGACCCGACGTTGGTTACAAGAAGTATGTCTGGAAAACTTACCTCGCTCAAGAGGGCGGTTGCATAAGTAGCTGCCTCGGTTGGTGATAGCTCGACCAAGGAGACTGGTACGGGATTCTTCGACGTAGGACCCAGTGTGAGCTAATAGAGTCCAGCTGATAAGTTGGGAGCATTTGCTGATAGGAAACGTATTCACCTTTATTTTTGCACCTTTCTCAGGACTCCAATCATCGATGGCAAGTTCACCGTTGATAAATGTCTCTGACAGCTTCTCCGCATACGTATCAAGTGCTTGTGGGGTGGCGCTGGTACCCTGTAGAATCCAATAAATCAGACAAAATTGGAAATGGAGTAGGTGGAAAGAAGAGGCGGACAACAATGCCAAGGATGTCTTGCGCAGACGTTGCGCCTCTCCACCACCGTCCACCAGGGCCCTTCAGACCGAGGTGTATCGTCCAAGCGGACTCGATGACTTGAGAGATCACAACAAACCGGTCAAAACCTTGATAAACGATTTGTATCAATTCATCTAGCCTGCCGAAGTGCGATAGTACATCCACTTGCATCATCGATATGATCACAGGCAAGTTGAGGAGCTGGCGGGATTGTCAGCACCGCCACTGTTGGTCATCGCACTCTTGCGAAAGCGCCTCAAACAGAATTTAACTTCGTACGTGCGTCATTTCTATTACGAAAAGTCACTCGATTAAAGGCCTAATTTTAAGAGGATCCTCGGGAACTATTATATAGTTCGCTCTGAAACGTCTGCATCAACCAGGACCGCAGAAGTCAGGCATAATAACCCTTGAAGCTCAGAATTCCGTTGGCTAGTGTGGCTTGCTCGGGAAGAAATATTTCCTGATTGTACGGTTCGACGATTACAAGCACCGCTGTTTAGTGCCGAATTGGCAAGGTGGGAAGAGGAAGAGCACTGCGCTTCTCCGGCCTACCTTGTTCCTGACTAGCAGAATCTTTTCCTGTTCTGAGCGGAGGAAGGCTTCTCCAGTATACCACAAATTACATTTCACAGGGTAACAGAGTATGCCGCCACAGTGACATACCTGCGGTATGTATGCAACGACTTCTTGCAAAATCGGACGGAAGATGATTAACAGGATGAACCACATACCACAACATACCCCGTTCGGCTGCCTCGTTGTCGCTTCGAATTCATGTCGCATCAACAGGGTTCCAGCTCACGGCACCGGCCTTCCCGAGGTCGAGGGCATCGAGTTGTTCCATGTCCTCATGCCCTAGCTCGAAATCGTACACGGCCGCATTAGAACGGATCCTGCTAGGTGTTGCAGACTTGGGAAGAGGCACAAATCTGTGGCGTAGTGATTGTTAAATCGGCCCGGCTCTCCCACCTGACAGCGTAAAGTTGCCAACGCACCCTTTCTGCAGGGACCACCTGATCAGTATTTGAGCCGGATCTCTTCCGTACTGGGAAATGCGGTGAGATCAAAAAGGCCTCAGCGAAAACACGTTGCTGTTGAACCTTGTTCGCAACCGCCTGGATCGCCAGATGGCTCATTTGCCCACGGATGATGGGACAGTAGGCTTGTACCACGATGGAATGGGCACGGCAGTACTCCACAATTGGGCGCTGCTGACAGAAGGGATGGAGCTGCATGCACAAGGGACATGATGATTATGTTGTGTGACGCGAAGATAGACGAACCTCTATTTGGTTGACAGCGGGCATAGGCAAACCGGCCATTTTTATTTCATCAAGGTGTTTGACGCCGCTGGCAAAGGATGGCCATCCATGTAAAACAGTAGGATGGTGATAAGTTTCGAATAACATACTAGTTTGAGACTCCCACTGTCCTGATCTTACCAGCTTTGTGGGCATCCAGTAATGCTCTATACGTATCCAGGCGACGCTCCGTGCCAGAAAACGGATCGTGGATAAGAAATAAATCAACGTATTCTTCGAAATGCATTAGTTGACGTAGAAGACTTTAAGAGCAAGAAGTAAGTGACATCAGTGATGGATGTTTCTTACCGAAGCCAAATCTTGCTAATGATTCCTCGACACCTTTGAGGGTGCTATCATATCCATGCGTCTTGCTGACACACTTAGTTGCTTTCATTAAAAGGTGTGAGCAGCTATACACTCTGCACCAATCGGAAATTCAACGGAACCCACTAATGAATAACTCTCCTCGGGGGATACCACTATCCCTGATTGCTTCGCCCACTGCACCCTCATTTTTGTAGGCCTGCGCTGAGTCGACGTGCCTGGATCCCGTCGATTAGGAAAAAATAATCAGATGGGAATGGCCAAGGAAGTCAGGTACTTTACCTGTAACCTGCTTTGAAAGCCTCTAGCACAGAGGACTTCGTGTTGTAGTTTTGATACACACCAAACCCTAGGAGAGGCATCGAGAACCCTGAGTCGCAAATACACGATGGTCAACGTCGTCATCGGTTTCCGCTTCTCAGTCCTACCTGATGTCAACTGAACTGCAGACTTGACAGTGAGCGTCATATCAAAAACAGGCTTGCGTCGCAAGAGCACCAGTGGATGACGATTGATGATCAGTGGATGACCATTAGCAAATTTATACTCGAGTTCTCAGTAATAATTTATTGTAAGGATTCGGTCCGACGCTGTCGACCGTATGCTCAGATGGTGAATTCTCTATGACAGTCTTACTTATCTTCTCATGTCCCTTGATCCTACTTTACCCATATGAAGTCCTATAACTCGCCATTACATTTATACCAAACCGGGTAACTCCTGCGGAAGGGACCAAGAATCAAACCCTCGTCTCACAACGTTCGCGTCTTCTCATTTCGCTTGGCATTCTGCCTCAACGGACTCCTCTCGCGTTTCGTGTCATGTGCAGTGCGTGAAGATAGTGGCCAGCAGCCCCATTGCCAAAGCGAAACCCATGGCAAAATCTCAAACGTATGACGAAGAAACAACCTAGTCGATATGCATGCCGAAGTTAGTCTTCATCCATCCCAGTGAATCCAATTCGCCGGCGCTGCTCCACGCGTTCCCTCATAGCCCTTCGAGCGTCCTTAATAGCAGGCTGTAGTAGTTCAGCTTTCTCAAGGGCGAGCAACGCAGCATGAGCTAAACCGATATGGTTGTGGCGACGAAGGCTGTTCTCGAACTGTTACTGAAGATTTAGAGCGCTTAGGATAACCAAGAGTCGAGATAACTCACAGCCCACTGCTCTCTCCTGGAGGTTTCATTTGAGATTTTCAATAGCACTTCCGCTGCCTCCGTGTCATTACCCGATTGCTGGAGAAGCTCCAATTGTCTGTTCATAGCTGGTAGGGGATCATCCCGAACGGCCAACAAGCTAAATTCAATCTGGGAGTGCAGAGTTCACACCTAACGCTAGGCCCTCAAACAGAGGACGTACGGCGCTTGGAGGATATGTTGCTATCCGATTTTCAATGACTTCTCTGGAAGTGTGGTTACTCCGGCACAAGTTACCGTAGCTGGAGCATTACCTTGCCTTGCGAAGCCAACCGTTATCCGAGTCTTCGAATGTGCCATGGCACACCGGATGGGGTTTTAAGCCATCGAGTTCGTAGACACAACCTAAAACGGGAAGGTATACCACAAAGTGATATGCGTCCTCGGTTTTATTTGGGAGTCCAAGGCCATCCAATGAGATGGTGCTTGGCGGCGAAAGGTCATTGTGTGCTTCACGCAGCCAGTCGGCACTGACGATTGCCATCCCGCACGTTTGCGGATCCATACCAGTGGTGAAATTCAACAGGTCTGCCAATCGGCTGTCGGATTTGAGAGACGGTATGTTTCCGAGAGCATTGATGACAGCAAGCGTAGCGCATGCGTTGTTGGCAGTCTGGTGGGCGAAGAACCCCGTAAAATCTGGGTCGTATTCACCCGCCAGAGCTCTCGGTTCTTCCAGTGCCAAAGGGAGACATTTGAACAGGAAAATGAAAGCATGTATGGGCTGCAGTTCGGAAAGGGCGTCAGGTTCAAGGGAGTGTAAGTCGTCCACGATATAAGGCGTTCCCAAAGTTTTCAGGAGCTGCCTGATCTCCTTGCCTGGTCTATCAATTTGACTTTCGGTTGGTGAAGGACAGACGTACGTGAACACGGCGGGATCTGACTCTGTAAGGTGCCAGCCACCTGAATCATCGTCTCCGGACATGGTTGGTTGCCTAGTGTGAGCCTTGACAATATCATCTTACGCGTCAACCACCGGTGGCACGTGATTCGTAAATTAGGTTCCACACTTGGTTGCCAGAAGCACTCCTACAACGAGATGTCCACTGCCGACGATGCCAATACACAAGATGCACGCGCGGAAAACAGGGAGCGGTTTGAGCTTGAGTTAGAATTTGTTCAGTCCCTCGCAAATCCCTACTACCTGCAATCGCTCGCTCAGCAGAATATTCTTGACCAACCAGCCTTCGCCAACTTCATCGAGTATTTGCAGTATTGGAGAGAAAAGGATTATGCCAGGTTTATACAGTTGGTATCATAATCATGGGCGTTGGTATCGTGACTGATGTGAATATAGCTACCCCCACGCGCTGCACCATCTAGAGCTGCTCCAACATGGTCGATTCAGAGCGGAAATTAAGAAGGACGGATGGAGGGAGTACCTCAATCAAAAGCAGTTCGACCACTGGCGTACATGGTACCATGATTGTGCTTCAGTACTGTATCGACGCAACTGACCTTATCGTTGCAGGCGGAATCACTCATACGAACCATCCCCTGTCAAGCGGGAGCCAGTTTAGTCACTGCCTGTATTAGTCAGCGTGGGACAATGCAATTACTACGTATTACTGCTTTTTATTTACTGTAATCTCCAACATACCCCCGGGAATGTCAGCGTACGGGACTTCGCGCCATCACCACCCTCCCGCGTCATTCGCGACATCGGCGTCAGTGGCGCTCTTCCGTAGACTTGCATGGGAGGGCACGGTTCCCCTCGAAATTCGCGTCGACCCCAAAGAACTGCCGGCTAACTCAGATCGCGGGCTTGAGTGCTACTACATTCAAGCACCCCGCGTGAGCTATCTGCCGCTCCTCATGCCTGAACTTCGACGTTTCCTGATGGATGTTGTCTTTGACGATGCGGCAGCCAGGCTACTGAAGGAGGAGGATTGGTGGTTTGAGAGCGAGGATGGCGCACTGCTCAAGTGGTAAGCTCACAGAATGTTCTGTCCCCCGTTTATCTCCATCTTCTTGAAAATCCGGAGTGATCCTTCAAATACTTCTTTGTCGAAGCGCTGCATCCACATTCGGTAGATACATTCGTCTGGACTCATGCTAACCTACCATCTCGTGCGTTCCAGGCACTGGCCGATAGGTCTGATCTACGACAACCACACCATCTCTGCATCAGTGCGTCCGTCCTCCGTTGCGTCAATCGGCGCCGGCGCCGGCGCAGCCCCGGAGTTGCAGATCACCCCGCTCAAACTGATCCTCCACCTTGCTTCGCCTCCGACAGAAAAGCTACTCCTCCCCCCATCTGCAGAAGCATGCAAACAGGCGTTTATGGGACAGCTTAAAGAGGCAGACTTTATCCGCTGGGGAAATACCAAACGTATGACTGGTCTTCGAAAGGCAGAACAGGACGGGATATGGGAGGGTATACGGGAACGTACGTGGCTTCTTCTCTGGTTCTCTTTCCGAATGCCGGATCTCTCTGAACGAGAGAGTACGGGATTGGATGCTAAATCATCTCATCCGATCCGTGTTCTGATGATTAGATAATTTTGACGATTACTGGCGAGTCGCGTCGAAGATCGTACCTACAACCGTGCCAGCCACGCGGCCGAGCTCACCACCACCTTCTTCATCTGCCTCCGCTCATGGTCGTCCACCTTCCAATGATCCTCAAAATGCACAAGATCGCGATGGTGCGTACAACGTACGCAGTGTACCTGTTAGATTGTACCTGCCAGATGGACCTGTGATACAAGATCTCGCACCTCCTGTCCTGGAAGATGGTGAGCTTTCCTGCATCATAGAAAGGAATAACGTCGTAACCGGCTGCCGGCTTATGTCTTGTTCCCTGTGATACCGCCAGGCACTCCAAATACACTTACTCACTATCTATCGACACATCTACCCTTGTTATTCCCACTACAAGTGTCAGCTCCGGATCTCGCATTCCCGCTAGCCCAGGGCGTCATTTTACCGCCGGAGACAGAAATGGCATGGCTTGGTGTGTGTCTGGCAGGCGCAGACGGCTGGGTAAACGTCTGTGTTGGGTTGTTGCAGTAGGGAGGAGATTGCAGAGGCTATACTACCCGATATTCATCTTACTGCTGTTGTCGTTAATGGTCGGATACCCAGCTCGCCCACTCGATTAATGTTTCATTCCCTTCCACTCTCACGTACTTTCAACGTGCATTGATGATATGCCAACACTACAATGCATCTTTGAAACCATCGCACATGTCTGATGAATACTAAGCTCGCCTGGCCGTCGGCCAGCACATCGATAAACCACAACACGCTTCCCGCCGAAAAAACGGGACGAATCATGTTCCGTCCGTTCCAATCCACCCACCATATGTTGTCCACCTCACGTTGCATGCACATGTAGTTGGAACCGCATGCCCTCTGCATGTCCCGACAGAAATCTCAGATGTGCAACTTTGAGGCATGAATCGCTAGCGCTTCAGAGCTTTGACTTTACTTGGTCGTCTACGTCTAGTAACATGTTAACAGGTATTGGTTTAATAGGGAGAGCAGATGCTAAGCAAACAATAAGATGACGACGTTCATTTGGATATCTACGCATTCAAATAGTTCAGGCAGTACTACCTCGATGGCTCAACGATGACAAGATAGAAGTTTTCGGGAAAAGAGCTGAACATCGGATACAACATGTATAGGTAAGAGTAATGAAAGAATAGGTGAAAATGTATTGGCATTTAACGGAAGACAGCGGCGCAAGAGCTCGCCCCAGATGCGACTGACAAACCGGGTCGAAATGTAGTACCGGAAGTTGTTGGTGTGTGCGATATAGTCATCGAAGAGGGAAGACGACAAGAACAATCGGGCAGAAGGTCAAGGTTAAGGCGAAGCACAAGCATATTCCATAGAGCCACGTGAGGACCACCATCCATGGTGTGCAAGAGGGAAAAAGGGCAGTTGAAGCATGTACAATCTTCCCTTGACAAGAACCCACTGTGACTCGATCGGTTGCAACTGTCGGTGCGGTGGCGCTGTGAGCGCTATCGGCGGAGTCTCACCTTTAACTTGGTAAAGTGACCGTGCCTGCATCGTACAGTATTGATGGAGGTGTATTCCAGTGCCCTATTTCCGTCGTTTGAATTGGGACGGGCTGCCGCTGCGCAAATGGTGTAAAGCAAGTCACTGGCCCTAGATACGGCTTTGCATTGCTAGGGGCATTTTTGCGGAGTCATCTCCGAGCCTCTGGAAACAATACAGAGAACAGAACCACAGGAGCACTTCTGATGACTTGGTGATACACCTGACGTGATTTCTCGCTTATGATCAGTGGCAACGTAGTAGCTTGTGCGTGAGATGCAAGGCGGAATTAAGTTCTGGTGAATAAGAGGGAAACACCTGATGAACTGTCATCTTCTGGGTGAAAATGTATTGTCGTTAAGAACGAAGCGAGGGGTTTCGTCAATTCACGTACCATCCTGGTGCTGCTGTTTTAATCAGAATTGCCGAAGGTTCGTTATGGTTGGGTAACGCTTGCTCCAATCCTCTAAAAGAAACTTGTATGTCAGAACGAGCGTGCCAACTACATACATAATGCATTCTGAAGATGTGTCAGCCTCGTTGCGGCGATTTCGGCGTCGTAAAATATTAAATTACCGACGAATCTGATAATCAGTGGATGAAGGCGACGAACTCACTCCCAACGGTAACCTCCGTGGTAGCGTAAAGTGTCGTTAGGTAATATCTGGATGTGCGTGTCTTCGTGAGGTCATAAAGGATGAAGAAAACGTAGAAATGCTTGCGGCCAGCAGCAGTAGAGCACCTGCAAATGATATTCAAATGTATTTCAGGAAAAGGCCGTACAGCCCTTGTAATCAGTGCTTTGGTGATCAGTATATTCACGGCATCACGCATGATCTGATCCCTCCATACCTAGGGACTTAACCGAGAAAACGAACATTTCGGGGCCACAGCGACCGCCTGCCAACTCAGAGTGCCCTAAAATCATCGGAGACACGAGTCATCACGGGGAGTCGTATCGCGCATGGCACTACTGGAACGGCGTGCAAGCTGAAAGAATTCTTAGTATCCTACCGCATTTGAACGAGAGAATTCCATGGGGCCGCGTGCGCATGTGGTTCCGGAATCCGGGCCCGCTGCACGGAATTGGACCACAGTACGACTTCACTTGTATGTGAGGAAAATATATATTAGGATATTAAATCAGCGCGCTTAATTTAAGAGGAAAAGCCTGCACACAAATTCATTTGCTCATAACTAAAGGGCCTCTCTTCTAGTTGTCTCGGGGACTCTTCAAGTCAAGGTTGATCAATAGGTCTCGAGGTACAAACAGTAGTAAACACCTCGTTCGTCGGGATCAGATTTCAAAGTTTCATGCTTCACTGCCCCCCCATCGGCAGATCTGACCCTGTGAGTGAACACCCGTGGACCTCCCTGTGACACGAGGGACAATGGCCCGGCCACAACGACCTAGAGACTCTGCGCCGTGTTGAGGGAATTTGAAATCTTTCGCAAAGTATGCTAATCCGGGCCGATCGCAGGGCACGGAGCCAAACCACTAGGATGCGCAGCTTCACCACCACCCCTGATATTTCCACGTTTCATGGATCCACTGAAATGTGCAAAATATACGACCTTCGTCGCTCCCGACAGGCCTGTTTCAGATTACATCCACCACGGCAACGCGGAATATTTGAGAAATTCACGGAACGTCTGCAACGTGTTTCTTCATTGTTTGCGGTTACCTCAGGGAAACCCCTGGACCTTGATACGAAGCCTTTACAGAAGTGCCTGCTGTCGTGCTGCAGCAAAAAGGAAGTCACTGAGCATGTACGGTATCTGCCGGGTTTCAGCACCTCAGAGTGATGACTGCCGGGAGGGCAGCTGGACATTCTTTGAATTTCCGTTGGCTTTGGGACTTACGATGCTACGTAAGGCCGTAATTGTTGGGCGCGACAACTAAGGGTTCGAATTCGGGATTCAAATCATTCAATGGGGGCCTGGCCCCTGTAAGAATCATGGTGAAGTGTCTGTTGGCCGCCGTTCCCACCGTGATCAGGGAAATCATCCTACTACACAAGTACCGACACTAGGTGTGCTCCCCTGACTTTATAGAGGGTGCATGAACTAGCTCAGGCAATGTGGAGAACCAGGTCTAACAAGTGTGTTTGCATTGAGGTATGGTGATAATGTGCAGTAATCTACTAGGCTATGCTGGACTGATGCAGGGTGATGGGGCAAGACTGTAGCTATGACCGACATTGTGTACATAAATATCTTTATGAGAGTTTGGGTGAATCTACTGAACGATGTGCTGAATCACAGCCTGAATTTTGTGCCTTCAAGAATCCGGCTCTACCGAGTTAATGGAGTCACCTCCCATTATTTGAAGGGGGGACGGAGATCATGTTGGTATATCTACACTGTCGTCACACACCGGTTTGCAAGAATATATTCATGCAAACTTGCGCACGTACTGGAAGATGCATAGAGTTGCATTTGGTTGACACTGGTCCACGTTATCCGGACTCTATTTTGGTACGGGTCGTAAGGACTGAGTTGCAATGATTGTTCCGACAATCCAATTGCCATGGCAGTGCGCATGGCGAGCTGTGGGAACCATCAAACAAACCAATAACTAAGCAGAAACAGCACCAACATCACCGTATTGGCGGAAGCCTGATGATAATAAATATGAAGAAGCCAAATATATAAGAAGCGCGGACATACCGTGGGGACGCCCAGCCTTATATTCGGACCACGCAAGTAGCATTACGCAATGCAAGGTCTCGAGAGTTGGTTGATTGAGAGAGGCGGTTAGCAACTCCTATGATTCAGTGTAGGCAAAGCGCACAAAGTGAGCGAGTGGGTGACTTACCCTGGCAATCTCGCAATAGGTTTCTGCAACAATTGATGGCCCCCTAGCAACTACTTCAGGGATCTCCGAGGCTCTACAATGGTCTCATCAGAGAAGGTTTCATCGGGATATTTAGAACACACCTTGCACCAAGCGCAGCTATACAATTAGCCATAAGGGCTGACATGGTCTGACGACGCCATCTGTCATACAAGTCTTCATATGTGAGAAAGGGACACTGCCCGCCCATGTGGCTAATGAACAGTGTTATGAATTGAGACATCAAGTCACGCCGGGGAAACTGGGGTTGACCAGGTTCGAATAGCTGAGACACACGGTAATGGGAGGGTTGGTTAGCTTGTCGTTCGTACGATTGTGACGTGGATACGCTTGGACGGTGGTGTGCGTGTTCGTCAGTGGACGAATATCTGGCCCGTGATAAGTCGGACACAACCTCCATATCCTTTGGGGTGCCCACCTTGCTACTCCAGAAGGTTTCGAGATCTCTGAGGATGTGTAGGATTGCGATCTGGCATGACCTTCGTTACCATAGCCAGTTCCAGGTGGCGAATAAGAAGAACGTTGCGAGGAGTGGGATGCCGATGGCGGATTGCTGCAGGAGACTTGTATTTGTTGACCGGAAGAGTATTCCGCCGGATGTCCATCAACCTGGTAGTCTTGCGCGACCGAGCTACTTGCTGGTCGTATATACATGGTAGGGGAGCTCGGTCCAGCGATGGCCCGACTACGTTCGGCGAAGTACCGCTCGCGATCTCGGAACCTACAAGGAATTTTGGCACTCGTGCATGCTTCACACTGTGTCTCTGGACTTGGCTGCAGACATTTTATTTTCTTCAAACGACTGACGAATAGGATGACAAAGGGAAGGCAAATGCGGAGTAGAATACATACCAGTTATCGCATGAGGTAACGAGGCGAGGGCGTTTCTTCTGACCTTGAGATGCGTTGGGAGACTCGAAGATGAACTGAAAATTAGTGTCCATGGGGAATGCTAGACTGCAAGGCCAATGACGATGGTAAAGTTTATATCCGTGGACCGATGTGGTACCGCGAGGCGGCAGGAGCCACTGGTGAACCACCGGCGAACGGAGGAGGGTTCCAACGTTTGCAGCCCTGCAAGGTTTTCTAAGCGGTCACCGCCAGCGCAGCATTTTGCTAGCTACCTACTTACTCAACTATTAGCCTTGTCCTCCAGCGCGTTGAATTAATCAAGATCAATCAAGAAATTGCACACCCGCCGGTGGCATTATTAGTCAAATCTCTTGCATGCCGTAAACGGATTGTCAGGACCTATCTCATCACACAACGAAAATGATGGTGGTCAGTGTGGCAAAAGAGTTTAAACCCGGCGGCGGGTGGCAGCGGGTGGCCCACCGTCCTCCCCGTCCGAGCGGCGGCTCAGGCAGCAGACCCAAGCCCTTGATGCTCGGGAATGATCGCTGCGGATGGACAAGCTTGTCACCATGACCAACCATGTGGAGCCCAGCTTGTGGGTTTTCTGGACGGAAAAACATGCATGTGTACATGATTCCGGCGCGTGGGCCGGCTCAGGAATGTACATGGCCGAATATAGCACTGGTATCACACACCATCCTCCATGTCGGCGCCAACTATATGTCGCTCCATAGTCACCCTCGTGCAGACCGGGGTGTCAGCTGGCAAAAACATCAGAACATCACAGTCTCAACCGTGTCAGTAGAAATCACCCGTCTCTGGGCCATGACACCTGCCTTGCCGATCGTACAGAGCTGTGACTCCACACTCAGCGGAGCAGCTCCCGCTCACTCCTCGGATCAGCGAAACAAATCACCCACGCATGATCCTGTTCACCACACATACCCAGAGTACGTATGTTTCAAGCATGCAGTATAAAGTCATACTTCCAGTTCCGATTAACCATAATTAATTTAGTGCGGAGATGTCAGTGAACGAAACCGGGGTATCCTTTCTATCTCGCGGACAACAATAAATGCATAGGCGAGGCGAACCAACCAAGACGATGGCAGACCATTGTCGGTCCACAGGGACACTTTCTCAAATGTCTTGGCTCTCTTCATCGGCTTGGCCATTCTCATTTTCGTCAGTTTGCATTAATTTCGAGGTCCTGACGCTCCGAAGTTCTTCGGCATCTTCCTCGCCTTCCTCAAGTTCTTCGCTTGAAAATAAAAGATGCTGGTGTATCTCATCGTCCTCGTGGCGCTTCATGACGTTTGGTCAGTAACTAATCTAGGTAAAACGGCCATCAACACGAAAAGGCAGCTCACTTGCAGGCACGTCCTTAGGCCGTACGGCATTGACCCTCGCAGGGTTGAGCTCGAAATCTCGGCCGGGGCTTAAAATACTGTCGTCATCGGCTCGTATTGTGTTACCGAGAGTGTCTAATGCAACGTGGGAGTCAACTGTCTTTCGGTACTTGTGATACGTAAAGAGTGCAATGCCTGAGGACGCATGGTATGTAAACTTCCTTACATTAAAAGGAACAAGACTATCACTCACCACAGGTAGTAATAGCCACGCCAGTGATATTGAGGGGAGTGAGTTCGTCGCCAAAAAACCAGGCCGATATCGTGATGGTCGAGACCTCCTTGGCTATTCCTGCTATTGACATAGGAAGCACGCCTGCTCGTTGAATTATGCTTGACGCCATGAACTAGCAATTAGCCTCATTGCAACTTCGTAACTCGAGGTAGAGTTCTGAGACGTACTAGTATTCGCTCATGACCATACAGAAGGCCAAGAATCCGGGGAGCGTTAGCATCACTTATCGTTTTGATTGTGGAAGCTAAACCGTCAAAGAAGGGGGTGGAGAATACTCTGTCCCACCCTTCCCAAAGTATACTAATGATAGCCAAAGTTATACCCATGATCGGGGACAACCAAAAAATGGCCGCAGCGGGACTGTCCATTCCCATGTTCTTGTCTCGCATCAAGAGTTGAGTAAGACTCCACCGAAGACCACTGCATACACTTGCAGTCATAACGAGGATAAATCCAGACAGTACGAACGAGGTCTCAGAGGCGACCATTAGCAATACACCTCCAAATATGACGAGGATTACCGCAACCAAGGGTAACGAGAACTTCTCGAGACGGAAAAGGAAGGCGAAGATGAGCACGAATATCAGGGAGGACGACTTGCACATGGCTGGGAAAAACGTCAACTTCTGCGTAATTCAAACATGCGATGTGCCCTTCTCGCTTAGTTATCGGAGGGCACGACGTCGCAAAAGACGAAGTTTGAACGGGGACCCACTGTAGAATGAAAGAGTGATCGTCTTCAATGAAACGTTCGAAAGTCCGATATCCACACCAGTGGAAATTGCAGCGGGGACAGCCTTGGTGCTACACACCGTGCTTAAATTAGGGGATAAAGCCGTGACGAGAGTGCTGCCGTCCTGACGCACCCATAGGATTGTAAATTTGGCCTGGTTTCCGGGCGATATCGTCGTGGGTATATGAATCGCAATGCCGCAGCGAGAAGAAATTGGATGGTCATATGGATGGTCGTCACGAACAACGGGTAAGGGAAACCGAAATGGTCGAGAGAAAACATCCATTTATTATACACAGACAGCACCGTTGCGAAAGTGAACCTGGTTAGACAAGACGTCAGCTGTTCAGATATAGAACATGAAATTACAGGCGAAAAATTCTGTCGTAGCCTGGGGGTAAAAACAGAAGGTCGTACCATAACAAGATGAAGCAAGTGTTGATGGCTGCGCTCCTCCACCAAAGCCGCTTCTTCTCTGATGAGGGTATGAGATGGACGCTTGTACCTCCATTCGCACGTAGTTGGGACTCCTACAGCGTCGTATGTCGAGCCTCCAAGGCCATGGTCAGCCATAGACGGAGTGAGTTGGCGGGCGTGGGAAGAGGTATCAACTACTAGTCTCATCCTCAGGGGTGGTATGGAGATAGACATCGAGAAAGCAAACCATATCAAAGCCTTGCAAGGAGACGGGGAACCATATCATTAAAGCTTCAATATTGTGCAATTGTACGACTTTATTCGAACGCTTTTAGTACATGGTCGGTATTCACGTTGCTGTTCCAAGCACAGAATCCGGCTTTATCAGAGAACAGAAGCCTATTATTGGGTAGCCTCTGCAAATGACTATCAATGTCGTTAAGGGGGGCGCTCGTGCAGCTATATGTCGAAAATTCCGTTGGACATTACTTACGTGACAAAGGTAAGTCTGCTCCTGTCTGCTCGTAGTCTCAATCATTGAGCCGACGGAATTGTCCTCGACATATACCAGCAACCCGCTCCGAGTATATTCCTGCATACAGCTCTTATCGCATTATCCTTTGACGCGCAGCCCTTAAGTGACACGGCAGGCTGTACAGTATATTGACATCGGTCACTGCCTTCCGTGTGCCGACGGCACGGCCGTGTCTTCCGTCGGAGAACGTCTGCTACGGCGTATTTCCTGTTGGTACTTATATCCCAAAGGTGGTGAGTAGGTGTCGCCCTATTTCCTCCCTCATTCTCCCTAAAATGCGTTGGTATTCGTTTCTGTTCACTTTGGCGACACTTGTCATTGGCACACTTGGTGCTAGTACGTACATTCCAGACCTTTGCGCAGCACGTTTTGCTCACTCGTATGCAGCACAGGATAACAATGGCGAGACAATTGTGCAGGTCGTGTACAGTGAGCTTGTACTTCCATGCGTACCAGAGTATGGTGCTGAAGGGTTTCACCAGATTATAACCCCAGCCAGGTGGTTGCAGCAGTGGCAGGGTCCCTATATCTTCTTGCCAGTGCCTGCCTTTTTGCTCGCACTTTTTCAAATCGAGCGTGGTGGGGATTGTGTCTTCCCATTGGATCACTCTGTTAGTATCTCCAGCGATTTTAAGAGGAACAGTCTCTAACACATCAGTTGCAGGTATCGCCGTAGGGTTCTTCATTCGAATTGCGCTCCCAAAGGACCCCAACAGTTTGATGATATTCATACTCCAGCAGCTGCTAATTTTACTCTCCCCCGCTGCATTTCTGGCTTTCAATTACATTTTATATGGCCGGTTTGTTGCGAATTGCGTAGACCCTAGTTATTCTTGGGTTCCACCTCGCAAGGTTGCAAAGTGGTTTGTTACGAGTGATGTGACCACGTTTCTGATCCAGGTAAAAAAGCCACTTCCCTGTTGACCTCCATTGAACAACTTTCTAACACTCTCACATGCAGTCGGGTGGAGGAGGATTGCAAACGTCCAAAAACGTATCGACGGACAAGTTGGGGGCCAACGTTATGCTGGCTGGGCTTGCCCTCCAAGCCGTTTCTTTCGCATTTTTCATCTTGCTCTCCCTCCATGTCTATAGGCGTATCCGTGCAGATGGCATCTCACCATCGAGGGAGCACTGGGGCCCGATTGTGCCAACCTTGTTCTTTTCTTCTGCTATGTTCATGGTGAGTCGTTAAGTGATTGCGGCCGGTCCGTGTGTAACGCACATGTCCGTAACAGGTGCGTTGTATCTACCGCACGATTGAACTTGGTCAGGGCAGCGGTGGCTATCTCATGACCCATGAAAGTGTGTGCATCTCTCCACTCGTCACTTTTTGCAGTTGACCGACTACTTCGCATCTAGTTTGGTTTTACGTTCTCGACACTCTCCCGCTCTTTATTGGCATCAGTGTGTACGTCCCCTTCTGGCCATCCAAGTACCTTGTCATCAAGACGGGCCTTCCCATGTCGGAAAAATGAGGCCTGTGTGTATGCTTGTAAGGCGTGTTACCCTATTTGTGGCTTTATGGCCGTTGGACACTGCTGGTAGATACAACTCGTCCCATGTCGAAGTTATTTAATAAACTGATTGTCTGCATCACTGTGAGGAGCAAAGTGTGTAGCTTGCTTTTGTGGAACGCAGAAAATCTATGAAGAAGTCCGTGACGACAACCTTCGGGCACCGCGTGCTGGGCAATATCGCACCTTCATTGCTCAAGGCAAGCCGCCACACGCTGAGCGACATCGGGGCGTAACTGACATCTTTTTGTCAAGATACGGACCATATCCCTTCCCCTCAAAAAGGCTTTATCGCCCACAAAAGACACAAATCCCTTTAGCAACCTCCCGATCCACGCCTCGGGTGGCATCATAAATTTTCCCTGCTCGTCGTACTGCAAGAGAAGCGCACGAATTGCGTCCTGAGACTGCTGATACTTGGGATGTCCAACCACACCGGTGACACAAGCGTGTCCAGCGGCCATGATGCCATATCGCTCGAGAATCTTCTCATTCCGGGGCCACCAGTCCTCCATTTGCTGTTCACGCTCAAGGTGTGTAACCACGAGCGCAACTGGAACCTCCTTGCGGCCGAGGACTTCATAGAAAAGCCGGTAGTTATTTTGTATTGTGACGGTGATGCGGTTTGCGCGAATGCAGAACAAGAGGAGGTTGATGCCGCCTGCGGCGCTCAGGCTTTTGATGAGTTGGATCGCCTTCTCGATGGCAGTGAAGCAGCGATCCTCGCTGATGGTATCAGGCTCTTCCAGTCCAACGGTGTCCCACATCCGGATTCGCGTCGGACCTATTTCAAATCCGTACTCTTCAGAGTCCAGGGTACACGCATCGGCGTCAGGCGAGACCTTTGCGACCTCCTTGCCTGCCATGAGATTGATCAGAGAGCTCTTTCCTACGCCCGTCTCACCGAAAAGGACGACGTTGAGATCTTTAGAAGAGGTAGACTTCGGTGACCGGGAACATCTCTGAATGAGTTGGTGGACGGCAACCTGGACATTTTCGGTACCGTCCCGTCGTCGGGGGGTGGCATTCATCTGTCAAGGTGGTGATACAAGCATGTCCGGTGAAATCCATGCCGTATGCCAAGAGTCCTTTCTGGTTGTTCTCCCACCAGACCTCCATTTCTCCCGGTGAGTCTCCAATCTTCTCCAGCTCAGTGATGACGGCTGCGACGGGGATGTTCTGGGATACCTTGGAACATATACCTGTAATGGTCATGTATGTTTGTTGCATCGTCCGCGTGACTCTTGTACCCCTGAAGCAGATGATAAGGAGATGGACACCATGTGCTTTCTCGAGTTGCGTTAGGAGATTCCGTAAAATTTCCTCCACCCGTTTCGATGCGATGTTTCCCTGCGTCCCCTCATTCAAGCCAGGGGTATCCCATAGATAGTAGCTATGTTGACATATCGTCGTAGGATGGCGCGTTATCTCCAAGCGTGACCCCCACGGCGTCGTTCGATGCCAATACCCTCGCTTCACCGAGAATAAGGTTGATAAGCGAGCTCTTCCCCACTCCGGATTCTCCTACTATAACGACGTTGCGAGTGGACATTGCGCTCAGCAAGGTTAGGGTGCTACCAAACGTTTCAGATGCATTGGGAACTTCCCACCACCAACTGTACCTTCCCAGTGCACTCCAACGGCTCTAACCTAAAGCGTTTTCGACTGATGTGCGCAGCGGTCACCTGAAAGCAAAGATAAGTTGATAAAGCCCAGAGAGGAATAGAACGTAATCCTCACTATGTTTCGAGCAACGTAACTGTCCCAATCGACGGTAAATAACCTGATCGTAACTGATGTGGAAGATGGGCGACAGTTGAACAGGTGTGAGTTTGCTCTATGTGATGGGTTGATCGATAAAGGGTGCTTGGGGGAACGGATGGTGGACATCATGATCTGAATCTCGGCGGTCGGTTGTATGGCCTAGTCTGGGCTCAGCAACCCAAGTTGTCGCCACCAAAGAATGCTACTCATATTTCAGGCAGTCCACGAGGCAAACAATGCCTAGATGATGGGTGCAAGCGTACGCATTTCCGTGTGCGTGGGCCAGAATGGGTGGGAGGAAAGGCTGCAAGGGCTTAGGGGAGGAAGTGATAGCCTGGCTCATCTGGACACTCACTGTGAACTTGATCAGCCGCATCGGCGTCGTGCAAAGTCTCTTCCTCGCACGTGTTTTCACTGGGTTTCGGAGGTCTGCGAATGACGGTTTTGTTGGTCTTTCTAGCGTTCAACGACGACACGAGAGTTGCACCAGCTATGTATGCAACTTTGGGTGCTCGGCGGACTACCAACTATCATGCGTGCCCACAACCACTCTGCCCAACACCGGTGACTTCGTCGTAAAGAGTTCCGATAGTCTGGTTTGGGTTGGAGCCCAAGACGCATGGTAACGGGTCTGTCGACACCACGTGTGGAAGATTCTTTCCCCCGTGGACCGTGAGGTCAAGGGTCAAGGAGTCTAAGACTCCTTTGCAATGTCAACCTGCCAAGTGACACTGCCAAGGTAGAGTCACCACAATCATATGGAGCATACAGGGACGGGACCGAGCTAGGGCGTACAGTGTTCATTGGATCTCAGGGGAACGAATCTGGGGTGGGTTGTCGGCCAAGCCAACATCCGTGTTTACTACATATCATTCACAGCGAGGTCTCCACCTCTTCAACTCGGACCGTACCTCCAAGAATTCTATCAAAGTAGCTCGGGATATCACACATGGTCAAGCTGACCACGCCGATAGGATGCAAAACGACGATATCATCTCCCTGGCAAAGTAAGGCCCTGAGAGTGTGCCCCATGCAGAAGCACTTGACACCCAGTTCTTCCTGCGAGCCCGACAGCAAGTGTAACCACGCCTCACCAAGTACCCTTGAGGCTCGAGCACGATATGATACGTTTGAAGGTCTCAAAGAGAGGCGTGCTCCTTGAAGGGTTGTTGGACGGCAGTGCACTTGGGATGGCGACACTCGAGTCCGTATCAGCGGCACGGCTACCGAGTACAATACATCTTCGTCGAGGGGCCTCGTTTGCGCTACGCGCCTGTGTACGAGCTGAATTCGCCCGGAACCACTTCGATCATGCCGTGTGGTAACGTCAAGCATCCTTGCAATGCGTCGGGTTGCGTAAATCCCCAGGATTGAGGAAGGGGGCAGCCCCACTGTCCAGGGTGAATCATGTCCTGCCTGATCCGAATATGGACCCTGTTCGCTAGCAAGGACAGGTCAATGCAACCTGATTTATCGTTGGTCTTGTGGCGAGCCAGTAATCATTAAGAGAAAGGGTATTTAACGTGACGGGCCCTTTGGACATACATACTCCCCACAACGAAAATTTACCCTATTCCAACTTCATTTATGCACTTAGTAATAAGTTTTGCGAAAATACACGCTCGAGATGTCGGTGAAGCCCGCTGTGCGGGGCCCCACCGCTCTCTAAATCCCGGATCATCATGTGTACATCGAGGATCACGTGCAGTGGCTGTGTCTGGTTGGGGAGGATGAGGTGAGCGGCGCTGGCGCAGTGAGTACTGTTCAAGACATGCTGCCAACTGAGTCCACGGGGACATCTTCCAGCCCGGGGGATTCTTCCAGCACTAGTGGGCCGACCTTTCCACCCACGTTGGCAGATTTGAGTCGGAATGCGTCTGTGATATCGTCTTCGTCCGATTCGGAATCCATCAATGAGGTGCCGACGACCCCGCGTCCTCGGCCAACGCGTACTTTCTCTTCTCCCCGCTCACGCAGCCCACATTCTCCGCCAACGGTTCGCGCTCCCAGCTATCTCACCCGTGAGCTTGTTGTGTCAGATCGAGAGCCCAGATCTCGTTCTCTCGCCCCACACACCCGGTCGAAATCTCGGAGACGGTCTCGCTCTCAGAATCCCTCCGCAAACAGCAGACCCTCCCCGCAGGACTTTTCCTTTCTGTCCACTCTTGGCGAGGGTTCCTACTCCACCGTGCGTTTTCTCCACACCTCAATCCCACACCCGTTCACCTCCCGCCACAGGTCATGCGTGGAAGGTACATCCGCACGGGTCAGGAATACGCCATTAAGATCATCGACAAGAACCATCTCATCAGAAAAGACAAATTGGCCGTCGCAATGGCCGAGAAGAACGTCCTTGTCAAACTGGGCACGGGTCATCCCGGCATTATCCATCTCCACTGGACATTCCAAGACGAGTGGAGCCTTTGTCGGTATTCACCTGGTACTTCGAATGTGTCCTCACACATACACAGTTTTCGTCCTCGATCTCGCTGTCAACGGCGAAATGCAATCACGCATCTCGCGCATGGGTTCTCTCTCGCTAGCCTGCGCCAGACACTACGCAGCACAAATTATAGATGCCCTGGATTACATACATTCAAAAGACGTCATCCATAGGCACGTGCCTTTCATCATCCCGTCCTCTTGCTCTTGTTTACCCCATCCTAGGGACCTCAAACCAGAAAATCTCCTCCTCGATAGCGAATTCCGTATTAAAATCACAGATTTTGGGACGGGAAAAATACTCGAATCTGGGCGTAAGTTCTTCTTTACCACTTCCCCACACTCTATTTCACAAATGTGTTCAGAGGAACGTGCGAACTCATGGGTAGGCACCGCTCAATACATCGCTCCCGAACTCCTCGAACGCAGTGAAACAAGTAAAAGGTTCGTATTGATCGTTAACGCATGACAGATCTGATCTAGATCATTCGTCCTCTTACGTTGCTGATCACCACGTCATGATACTCCTACACTGCACAGCTCAGACCTTTGGTCTCTGGGATGCATTGTTTACCAAATGATCGCTGGCCGATTCGCATTTCACGGTCTGTCCGAATATCTAACCTGGCAAAAGATTAAGGCCCTCGACTACACATTTCCCGAGGGCTTCGACGAACAAGCGAAGGATTTCGTGCAGCGGTTGCTTGTAAGTTGTTCTCGTATAGTCTTTGTCGTTCTCATTCATTGGCATCTTTCACCGCTTCGGATCCCAATGCTGAATTGTTATGTCAATCTTTGATCTTGTGTAGATCTTTGACCCGATGCAACGACTCGGTGCAGGTGCCGACAGGAGCCCGACCTCCCGGACAGCATTACGTGCTCACCCATTCCTCGCCTCTGTAAAGTGGGAGACGCTCTGGAGTGATCCTGTCCCTCCGCTGGAGGCGGGGCTAGTGAAGAAAGAGGTACGTGAGGAGGCAAGAGACGAGGAGCAGGTTGGAGGACAGGGGTTAGAGAATGTGGGTAGTATATGGGACGCATTCGTCGGCGAGGTAAGAATGAATGGGTCGAGTGGGATAGGCTGGGACGACGGGGGCGAGGGAGAAGGAAGTGGCAAAGTCACCACCACCAGGAGAGGAGCTGGGGGACTTGGCAGGCATTTCGGGAGAAGTCCAAAGACTACAGAGGACAACAATCACGTTAATCCCGATGGATTAGGCTGGGCGCTGGACGCAGAGGGTCCCGAGTTTGAGCGGTTCAGGTTAAGGGAAAATCAGCTGCTGATGCGGTGCGATGAGGGCGACGAGGATGAGGCTGAAGATGCACGTAGCGGAAGACATCGACTTGTGGTTGACAAAGTTGAGGACACAACGCGGACGCCAACCCTGACGATTATCCAAGACGTACAGGATGTCGTGGACAAGGCGGGTAAAATGGACGGGACTACTACTACCATGACAATGCAACATATATCCATACCAACATTGATATCTGCACCCTCACCCACGGGAACGCCTCGCCCCTCCCCGTCGCCCTTGGATTCAAGTTCTGGTTCAGGATCGGGGACAAACTCGTTGGGTGGGAGTTTTGTGGAGAAGCCGAAGGACAAGCTCGATAGCAAGCCAACGCAGTCTACTGTGGACGAAGCGCTTTCTCGCGTTGCTGGATTGAGTAATGGGGGAAACGAGAAAGAACGAGTTGAAGTGGTAAAGGCAGACGGGGGTGGAGAACGAGGTAGGGACAGAACCTTGACGCCTGTACAGGGGAATACCTTACCTGTGAGGAAGGTGGATTGGTACGTTTCTCCCCTTTCAGATGTCCATAAGGGTGGCTGATGAGTGTCGCGTTGTCTCCGACCTTATTTCTCGTCAATGATGTCTAATTTCGTGGCCTTCTATCATGCTGCGGTCAACTAGGTCGCCAATCTTGCTACCAGGCGAAAGCGTCGTTTTCCATACACGCGTCGAAGCGCGCTCGCCCAAGCGTCGTGGAAGCCGGCTGCTGCTACCACTCAATGTCGTATCATCAACGGTTAGGTCGAAACCGAGGGAGCTGGTCCTCACGAACCATAGACTCCTATGTGTGAAGAGGAAGGTATTAACTGGATCTGGGGGGACTTCGACTAGTTTTAGGGACGGTGCAGCGAGATGTGCGAACGGCAGCGGGGACGGAAACGCTGTGGAAGTCGCTTCACCTGGCGTAAGCTTCTCGGTGAAGACAGAGTTGGGGCTCGCGCGTGTTGAAGGGAAGGGACGGGACGGGAAGGACGGGAAGGACAAGGACAAGGAGACAAAGTCAGTCGTCGAGAGCGCGGAGAGGAAGGGAGATAGGGAGTTTGTAATATTAACTGTGAGTTCATTTTCTCTTTTCTCCAACTAGGCTGGCAGTTTGAATCTTACGTATGCGCTTTACACAGTCGACAACATCACAGACCTACGCGGCGGAGACGAGTGCATTGTCGGCACAATGGGTCGAGAAGATCAATGCCTTGCTGTCACCGCAGCAACAATCGCCGCGCAAGCGCTAACATGCGGTGTTTTATCGGTTTACCCTCAGGAGTCGCCACGCTGTTCTTCAGACTGTCTTTTGTGGACTTTATAGTCACAACCAACCTCGTAATTTGCATGTACGCGTAAGGCGATATTAATCATTCATTCTCAAGCCGCGATTCGTTGGCACTCCGATTAGGATTATATCACTTTCCTTTTTCCCTCCATAACCCTCTACCCTGATCGCTTCAGTCTGTACTTTGGTTTTGATTTACAAGCGAATGGCAGGATTTTGCTAAATGTTACCGTAATATTGCTCGTCAGTACACATCAGTAGCCAAAGGAAATCGTAGTTACGTGAGCCAATCCAGCCGTGGACACGCGTCGAACAAGTTGCAAGTGGATCGTGCCGGCGATCCACGGGGATCCTGAGAGTGGGTTGGTCAGTAATCCAAGTAAATGCCAGTGCGTCAGCCAATCCGGCCGTGGACACGCGTCAAGGAAGCCGCAACTAAGTTGTGCCGTTCAATTGCGCCCACTACCGCTATGTGCAATCCATGATAGTGCTCCGCAGTGCTATCTATGACTGGCTGCATATAAAACCTCGAGTGCTTAGAGCCAAGACCGGTCCCACGCTATCGCTGTTTCACTACGATTCGTACCATGGGCCAGATACCATCCATCCTCAGCGAATTAGCCCCTCCAAAACCAAAGTTCACTGCAGAAAATGTTCCCGACATGACTGGTAAAGTCGTCCTCGTCACGGGGGCAAATGCTGGAATCGGAAAGGAAACTGCTAGGGTGAATCTACCTCTTTCCTGATTACCGTGGGTCCAATACTGAAAGCAAGGTTCAGGTGCTCCTTACCAAGAATGCCAAAGTCTGGATTGGCTGCCGCGATGTCGGCAAAGGGGAGGCCGCTATCAAGGATCTCAAAGATCGCACAGGTCGGGAAGCTCACCTACTGAAGCTAAACCTCGCCAATCTGCGGTCTATCAAAGAGTCTGCGGAATCTTTGCTGAGGTAGCACTTCTTTCTCTTTTCATCACCATTATTTGACGAACGTCTGTCACTCCAATGTAAAAGCAAAGAAACGCAGCTCCACGTGCTCTTCAATAATGCGTGAGTGTACCTGGTCAGCCCCTGTATTCTTGTCCCACATCATGGACAGAGGTGTGATGAATCCTCCTGTCGAGAAACTCACAGAAGACGGATACGATCTTCAGTTTGGCACCAACGTGCTTGGCCACTTTTACCTCACTAACCTCCTCCTCCCCCTCTTGCTCTCTACTGCGAGGTCTTCCCCCGATGGGACCGTACGCGTTGTGAACACGTCATCAAACGGTCACTGGTTCTCCGGGCTTGATTTTGACACATTCAAAGACAGTCCAAAGCGACGGGCGAAGAACCAAGTGGCGTTATACGGTCAGAGCAAAACCGTATGTCCCTTCTTTCTCCAAATATGAGCACCGAAATGACCGGACTCATAGGGAAACATCGTCTTCTCCGCTGAGTTACACCGCCGGTATCGAGACCAGGGCATCGTGTCTACCTCTCTCAACCCAGGTCAGTACTAAGCGGCGTACGCTATAACGAACCTTACACGGGTTTCAGGTGGTATCCGAACTGAACTTCAGCGACATCAGGGGGGCTTCGTCCAATGGATCTCTGTAGTGTCATATATTTTATACTCGCTAGTCTAACGATACTCACACTCTTATCATACATAGTCCATCCTTTTGTATGACGTCTCATACGGTGCCATCACGCAGCTGTACGCGGGGACCTCACCGGATGCTGTCAGCCTCGGCGGAGAGGTATTGTCTCGCTTTTTTCCCCCGTCGTATCGGCAAAGAGATTTACTTGTGTCCCTAGTACCTTATTCCGTGGGCACGAATAGGCAAACCTTGTGCTGATACACAGGATCCACAACTCGGGAGAGAGCTTTGGACTTACATGGAGGAGCAGGTTGCGAACCTCTAGAGTTTGAGTAGACTTACCCTTCCGCTTTTCTATGCTCGGGTTACTCGTATCTATAGGTTGAACTGCTGGCCTCCCTGATCCATACCACCTAATTACTTAATGCATTTTCTTGATCTGCACTTCATGATCCCGAACTGCCGTGAGAGTCGTAAGTATGAAAACCGACAGCCAATAGTCACGTTCCGAGGACATGATCACTTGGTGTCCTATGCTCTCATGTGCACCCCGTTTTTGCTTATCACCACAGGTTGAGTGACACGGCGAGCCCAACGACTAGACTTCCAAAACCAAAAAAATCAACCCAGAGCGAAAAAAAAAGGTGCCAAGTACAGGGTAATGTATATTAGCACATCTTTTCTGCGAAGCGACTACCACCCCTCGGCCAACCCAGCCAGAGAAATTCGTGGCCAAGCTGACTTCAATATCAGCCCTCGCACATCTAGAGGCCATCTACCAAATTGCAAACGGATCCCAATGCAGAGGCACAAAAAATCAACCGGGCGGAAGGAGGCTAGCGTCAACTGCACCATTTTCGTCCAAAATATCGTCGTTCTCGTCCAAAGAGCGCGCAAGCGGCGTGCGCGGCATTGCCATGAGACCTACCGCGTGTTCATTTTATCAGCAGTCCCTCCGGAGCCCCACAAAAGAGTAGGTTTAAGTGGAACTGTAGACGTGACACTCACCCGTCCGCGCTGACTCGAGGATTCCGAATGGCTTCACTAAGCTCAAGAACGCGTTCACACGGCTCGTCTTTGCGGTGAGCTCAACGATGACTGAGTTGTCGCTGATATCGACGACTTTCCCACCAAACTGCAGCACGAGAGCCGAGATGGACTGGAGGTGCTGATGTTTGAGGCGGAGAGCTTCCGAGGGGGTAAGTGGGATCTGGCTATGGGCATGTGCATGGTTCTGTGCGGAAGGCAAGGTGTGAGCGGGTTGTGCCTGCTCAGGATGACCACTCCGCTCAAAATTCTGTGCTAGGAGGGTCTCCTTCTCAATTTTAGAACTTGGCTCGTGTGGTAGAACGCCCCGGCGGGGTTCGTGCGAAGGACCACCGACAAACTGATCCTCAAGGTATTCAGGACCTAGGATAGATACCTTGACGAGAAGGAGCTCGCGCGAGATGACGTTTGTATCTGTGTAATCGAGGACAGCCCAGACTGGGACCTGTACCGTGTTCGTGAGATTGCGTCAAAAAAAAAAAAGGGGGGGGGGGGACAAAGAAAGGTTATGGTACGAAGAAAGAGTCCAATCGTGAAAAATGCAAGAAACAAATAAACAGGGACGTACAAGGTCTTCAAGCTGCCTGCGCGCCTGCTCAACAACACTATCCTGGCCAGATATGACGATGGACATTCGACTCAAGTCACGTATCTCAGTGCGACACACGACCAAGGAATCGATGTTGAATCCGCGTCCAGCGAGGATACCTGACACACGCGAGAGCACACCGGGTTCATTTTGGACAAGACAGTTGAGCATATGTCTGTAAAATTAAAGGGTACCACGGCAGAACCGGTCGCCAGCCGTTAACGTGAGCAAGATGGCAGGACAGAATGGACAAGAGCAATGAGATGGCATGTTCGGTCTAGAGCGTAACCCAACGCACTTTTTAAATGGTTGCAAGTTCGGTGGAGGTGTGTTGTACAAAATATTGGTGACAGCTTCTTCCGCCGTACGTGCACGCGGTACGTCGCTCACAGGCAGGGGTGGTGGACGTGTGCGCTGAGCACGCTTGTAGTCCAGCGCAGAGGTCGAGTCATCGATCGGTCGGGGAGGTTTAGGCAACTCATCGGATGCCCGAACGATCGACGACGTCCAGATACGGCACGACTGGCGCGCAATGGTCGCACAGCGAAACCGTGGAGCGAACGGACTCATCGCGAAGGCACTAAAAACGGTGTCAGCTTGTTGGGTCGATCGTTGGAGGGACTCCGCTGAAGCTGAAGCTGCTAAAATAGCCTTTAAATTTAACCAGTCGGCTATTAGTGATGCTTACATAAGACGACCTCCTAGCTACGTAGTCTTGGGCAAGCTCTCTATACAATCCCTAATAAGTCGTACTGTCTCTGTCTTGTCATAGATTACTGACGCGCACGCATCATGTGGACAACGCGCCTCCCAACATGCCATTGCTTCTGGCCACTCCTGCAAACCGACGTTCAACACGGTATCTCCAAGTGGTCTATGGTCCATCTCCATAATGATCTTGTACTTGAGCTCTCTCCATGTATGATGGTCGGTTGGTCTGCGGCACCGCGCACAAAGTGCAGCTGTACTCCCGCTCACGAAAGGGTGTTCCTCCAATCTCTTTCGCACCCCCTCCCTCCTGGATCGATGCAACTTCAAGAGGTCAAGAGCAGCGGGACCATCGACCTTCCTTAGCATTTTCCAGTTCTCCTCCGACCATAAGTCCAATGCAAGAGTGCGCTCCGAAGCTACCCGAGATTCTTCGATCCACCCAAACCGGGAAGATGAGGCGTAAAGGCGCAGGGGCTGGTCGGCGAGAGGGGGTGTCAGTACTGCAATCCGCACAAGCGAAGCCGGACCTGGCATATCGTATTTCTCAGATGCGTATAAGACCGCATCTACGGTGTCGTAGGACGTGAAGGGTGTAATCGGGAGACCGCTTATCATCCGCAGAACGATCTCGAGGGTCTCAGCGTCCTCATCAAGGTGGATCGTTTCTGCCGTAGAGGCAGTTGGTGGAAGGGTCTCTTTACTCGGAATTGCAGAATTACTGGGACCGGAGGAGACAGGATGCGGAAGGGTGAAAAGGGAGCGGAACCAGCCCGAGGTAGTCTTGAGTGTGAATGAGTGGACACGGAAGCATGTGAGGTCCTTAGAGACAATGATGATATCCGCCTCGGGTGAGTCGAACGCGGGGTGAACCAAAGTCTCCCGCTTTGGAGGTAGTACGACGTCCGTAGGTGTGAGGTCAGCCGGCAACGTCTCCATTGTCCAACTGTCAGGGATTAACTATCCCTTTGTAAGCCTACAGACTTCGGTACTTTGCTGCGCTAGACGACAGACGTTTGTTGAAAGTGTCAGTGAACAACTGATTGATCAACCTTATTGCTGCATACCTCAATACAACAACGCCAATTCTGCTTACCTAAGCGACTGGCACTGTTTCACTTTCCATACATCCGGATGCCCAACGATGCCAGTGGAAAAGTCCAAGCCACTCGCACTAGCAGATACGCTGCGCGACCTAGCTCTCATACGTGCTTCAAATGTTGACCTCTCAAATCTCATTCCTGACAGGAATACGGGCGTCACTGAGGATCCAGGAGTTCTGAAGTCCGTGGAGCTGTCGCGCGAGTTCGTAGCGGAGACGCGAGCAGCGTTGAGGGAGTACAACAGTGGCGATGTGCAGAGGAAGAACGTTGATATACAGAGGACACATGCGCAGCTGGAGGAGTTGTTGAGAGGTCTTTCACCGTAAATTGTTAAGGTCTGCTCCTAACTACAGCTCTCGTACGCTCAAATTGATCCATATGCCCAGCTGGCTTCATATCGTGTTCTGTCGGTGCTATGGTACTGCGGGAACTTTCCATTTTCCATTGCCAACATCTCTATCTAGGTCACCCGCACGTCCGTCACAGCCCTGTCTTCTATAGCCGTTGATCAGGTGGTGGGACTCTTGTCAGGCTCCAGACGTCCCAGGAAGAGACAGTTGAACAAGTAGTCATCGATACCACAGTGGTCGAGCGGAGTTAAGTGAACAAAACAAACGCTGGTCAGTGTGCGGCACTCCGGATGTCCCGAACTCAGGTACTACTGGTCCGAGATTTCCATCAGACACATGGTGGAGGCATGTTTGACTTGATTACGTAACTAGAGGAGGTTCAAGACGCCGTACGTCAAGGTTCAGACAGCGACGACCAAGGTTGTTCCTGGCCTCGACATGTTGAGGGCGTAAGCAGGAACCATAAAAAACTTTCACTGACCAAGGTGACATGAAGAATCGGTTGTTACCCCTACCAGCATGACCATGAAACTCGCCACGGATCCGATCGTAGCTCGCGTCTCAACCGGGAAAACGATGTTTTCCCTTTCCGGCAGAAAAACTATGATATGAGACGTGTTTTCCGAACGCAACTGATCTCCTTGCGTGTGGATGCCTGGAAGTGTTGGGTAGAGCATAACCTTATCGTAGGTCCTTATCGATGAGTTTGGCCGCCAACCCGTCCACGAACTATTTCTCGGACACACACCCTACCGTAAGTCACAACCCAGCGTGCTTGTGGAGTTTACAGAAATTTTCCAGGTTCCTCAGGACATGCCCCAGATTACGATTTCAGATTGCACTTGCTTTGCTGCGATATTAGTGTCTTGATATGCGACGAGGAACATCATCCTCACCCAGGGACGTAACAACTTCTGACAAGTATATGTCGGCTTCCCCCTCGTCACCCTTTTAAGTGTCGCATTTTCTGCACAGGTTACGAGGAAGGTAGATCAGTGCGTTGCGAGGCTCAAGGGATCTGGTAACTGCCGCTAATTTTCTAGCTCTTTAATTGTTTCAGCTCTCACTGATGAACCGGTTTACAATTACGGAAGCCCAGCTCCCGTGGTCTTTGACCAAATGTACATGGGACTGGGCACGAGACGCCCTCGAAGATTTTTTTTCCCTTGATATTTGCCAGTTCCCAGGCTAACCACCATGAGCTTTGTACGTTTTTGCATGCCTTTTCGAACTCGAACTTGGCCTGAAAAAGTCGTACGTCCAACCTCACGCCGAGGGCAGTTTCCCATCTCTCAAAAGGGTCACCGCGCGAGTGATCGGGTCACAGCACCCGGAACCTAACCCGGAACGAAAGATGTTGAGAAGCGCTTCATCGTCGAACCGGGCATCGACCGCAAACAGCTCGAATTCTGCAAGATACTCGTCGGCCGATTGGCCGTCGCGTTGTTTCAGGGCAGGGAGCCTTTTCTGGGCCCGCATTTTCTTGTTTGGTTCACCGAATTTCCCCTTCAGTGCATCAGCAAAACCTCCCAATTGTCGAACTCTGGGCATGCCCCTCCTGCTCGTTGCTTGTCATGAAGGTCAATTACCCATTGCTGGGCACGGCCAGCCTTCATATATGGCATGGCATAGTTAATTTTGATAGCGTTGGTGGTAAACGTGGAAGCATTAGTTGCGAAGTTTAATTCGAGTTGATTGATGAAGCATCGTATTTTTCATGACCCGTCGCATATGTCCAGTTGTGCCACCTTCGCCTTTGGAGTATGATTGTGGAGGAAAGTTTGCATGAAGACAGCACGAAAACGTGGGTTGTGGCTGAGGATGAGGCGGTGGCTGCGAACTCGATTGGGAAAGCGGGTGACTAGGCGAGTTTCTTCACAGTGGGATTTGTGATAATAAACGGGACGCGAAAGATAAAGGCTGAGGATATCAGTTGCAGGATTTACACGCTCGGGAAACCAAACCTAGAGCTTATGTTTCTAGATCACATAGTTACGTGTTCAAATTCTAGAGCAAGTAGAGAAGTTAACTTACTAGGCTTGAAGACCGTAAGCATATATATATTGAAACTTATCCTACCGTCGGGGATTGCCGTCCTTGTTCAGACCTATGACGAACGTCAGTTAAAACCCCATGTTAAATACAAGTTGACGTACCAAGGGTCAGGTCGGACGTCACCCATAAAAGCTCAGCAATTAGGGCCATCGACTTAGATTGGCAGAGGGCGGGCCACTCTAAGTACTCTGCGACAGCGGTGGTGAAGGTGGCGGATGAAGACAAGGTATGAAGGGCAAAGAATACTGGCAAGAGCCCTACACTGCCGAAGCCGAAAATGACTTTCTTCCCTTCATTATCAACGCCAAAGTTACTTGGGTCTATGTCGGATTGGGTGAAGATTAGCGGCTCATGGCTGATCCTGACGGGTTCTATTGGTGGAGCTGTGCTCGAGCGTCTTGTAAGCGCCTAGCCCAAAAAATGTAAGCATGGACGCACCTTGTCCAAGTACCATTGCAAGGCCTCTACGGCTGAGAAGGACAGAGGAACTGTATTGTTTTTGAAGAGCTTGTGGCTGGCGCGACCATTCCCTAGTGGACCAATTCCGACATGGTCGGAAGGAGCTGGAATCTTAGAAAGCCACCTGAGAGCATCTGCAGCTTTTTCTGCTGATCGAAGGCAATGTGAGCTTGATAAATTCCAACACCGCGTGTCCCATCTCTCCAATTTCGAAGAAGTGCAAAATCTCGGGAATGCGTGGTGCATTTGCGTCGGACTTTGCATGCCAGTGGATGTGCTTCTGCGTCGCAACTTGAGGCCGCAGAGTCTCGCAGTCGTCGAGATTGACGAAGTATTTTAATTCGAAAACCACACACCGCCCATATTCTTCAGCCCGCCAATGAGGTCGCTCGTGTTCGGCGCAAGTGCTGACTGTGGTGACCTCAAAGCCGGTTAGGTCACTGGGCATCATTGCCGAGATGTGGGGCGTTTGGGATGTCATTGCGAGGTGCCCTGTGTGAAGTTATTTAAGCAAGGATAAGGAAGGGTGAGTGGACTAGGGTCGAGAGGAGACACAGCACGATTCCTTGAATAAAGATGTTTTGAGTAAAGTAACAAAAGGAGACACTAGGTCGAAAGGAGACAGGTGACCACAACGCCTTAAACGAAGAGTACTTGAATAGGGGCAGGGAAGAACGATGAGAGCACACATACGATAACGGAAGTGGAGACCGCGATGCCTTGCATGAAGAAGTTTGTGTGAGGGCAAGGAAGAACGCGCTTCCGTACAAGCTGGTTGGGGATGGCAAACACCCAAAACTTGCTTTGCTTGAGGCTCGTAAGTCTACTCATCTATACGCAGGAGACAAATACTGATTGGAGTAAGCTATCTTGCAAGGTAAACAAAGTACAGTTCGTCCCAGTTCGGATGTATCGAAGTGGACTGGATCGAGTTGCCACTTCGACTCACCTCGAACTGATTTCAGTTCGACAGCAACACTAATAACTACTGGTACATGGTACATGGTACGCAATACTGCGGGAATTTACGTTGCACCCCCGACCCCTGACATCTTCCGGTAGTGAAATTTATATTTCGCCAGTCACCCACGCCAATAAGTTGGCTGCTATCGGCACCGCACGTGTAGGTCCAGATCCGGCTCAATCTTGGACAAGTTGGCAAGTTCCGGAGTGCATTTGCTGGTGTAGGATCATGTTGTAAGTAGTAGATTTGCTTCAGGACTGTCAACACAGCTCGCCCGCCTGCCTTCGGCCTTGGAGTGCAGTGACGGCGACCCTATTAACTTATTCTAACAGGTGAGCCAACCTAGCCTTGAATCTACGTCCGCCAGGTTATTTACTGATTGACGTTGCGCAGGTGTGGTCAAAGTTGCGGAAAATAAATGTCGTTATACTCGTGTTAACTGTCCTCGTATTTGGTGCATCAGCGCCAACACAGCATGTCGAGAAGTATTACGCAACAAGATGGCCGCCCGTCCGCCGTGGACTCGTGATGGGTCGTTCTCCGATGAGATCTGATGCTCCGACTAGCTTCCTTGTCTTTCTTCCCGAAAAGATTGTTCATATAAAGGTCAGAATGAACATCTAGCTTGCTTCATTTCTTTCCGCAATGGCTGCGATTCCACCATTCACGTCTGCGACATCCGAGGAAGCTTCGCATGCATATTGCGAGCGCGTTATCCGGCTGTCTCCATGGACTGCCCAACGTTGTCAACTTTCCTCACAGTACGTTTTGTTTTGCTGCGATCACCGTTCGCAGCCTCAAACGTCCTGCAATCAGTTCCTTCTATTCGCACGGTGCGAATATGCGCATTGATTGCTTACCCAGCGTTATCAACGCCGTGTCTCCCACTCCATACCGTTATCTTCCAGACGAGCTTGAATGTCGGGACCAGAGCGCCTACGATGCGACAGCTGCAGATCACTCCTGCATCGGCGGTCGTGCTTTTCCCGGCACGCAAGACTATGACTCCAACTGCGACCACCAAACGGATAGCATCATTGATGACTGCGTCGCTATCCCGTCACTTACCGAAGACTTTACCCAGTTTGAAGGACCTTGGGGGCAGGAAGTTCCCATCCACGTTACATCACAGTTCCACGGAGGAATTGACTATTTGTTTACACCCTACGGAACCAACATGAGCTTAGAGCCTCGGTTTACCCCAACTGTTCCTAATCCTACCATTTTCTATGAATACTCTCCCACTGATATTGCTCCCTCCCCTTTTTTGCAACCAACAACATCCCAGACAACTACCGAAATTCATAACGTGTACGTAAATATGCGGCGCAGCCAGCCCCCGGCCAACACCACCTCTCCAACTACGACTTCGCCCACCGGAGCCACAGGGCATGAAGGACATGTCCTTAACACGCCGCAACCGGATCAGGAGGAAGCCGAAAATCGCGACGCCCTATATCCTGCCACTCGTTCTTGCCTGTGTGCTTGGGGGTGCCCCTCATCTCCGTGTGGCATACATGTTACTGGAGATCGCAAGAGCCTGCGAATCCATCTCAAACAAGTCCACGGTTTCGTTTCCACGGGCAGAGAATCCGTGAAGTGCAAGTGGGATGGATGCGGCAGGTTGTTGCAGAAGGAGAATGTGATTCGACACATATTATCACACCACATGCGCCTTAAGGTTCGTTGCGACTTATGCGGCAAAGACCTGTGCCGTCGCGACGTCCAAACGATGCACTCCAAAAAGTTTTGCCCCGCAAAATTTTGATGGACAAGGACGTTTAGAACCAATTACATGCATAGTAATACACACTCGATAATCTGATAGGGTTCGCTTCCTAGTAATGGTCCGCTTTTAGTGACTCTCTTATGTAATTGTAGTCCCTGTATTAGTGATAATGTACAGAAGGTAGCAATTTGGAAAAAGTGTGATGCGGAGCTTGCCACGCGGTACATATGGCAAGTCACGAATGGGTCCACTTGGGCTTTCGTTTCTCCACGAACGCCATCATGCCTGTACCAGGAGTGTATTAGCATAAACGAGGACGCCGCTTGGCATTGTACTTACCCTCTTTCTGGTCTTCGGTAGCAAACAAACTATGGAATAACCTCCGCTCAAACCTTAGCCCCTCCGAAAGGGACAGTTCGAACGCAGCGTTAACCGCTTCCTTTCCGGCAACGACTGCCACGCGACTTTTGCTGGCAACTTCCCTGGCCAACTTGATCGCCGCATCCACGACTCCGCTTTCCTCACGCACGACCTTGTTTACTAAACCCCAGCGTTCAGCCTCTTCGGCGTCGATGATGCGGCCGGTGAGCACCATTTCCATAGTACGGCATTTACCGATCAGACGGGCAAGGCGCTGGGTACCACCACCACCTGGAATCACTCCGAGATTAATTTCAGGTTGGCCCAGTTTGGCGGAAGGTGCCGCAAGGAGGATGTCAGCTTGAAGCGCAAGCTCAAGTCCACCACCAAGCTTTCCGATGAGTGTTTACGCAGATTGCGACATTCCCCCGGAGAGGTGTGAAATTGTCGGATAGAACGGTAGAATGTTCAGCAAAACCGACTTTGACGGAAAGGACCTTGCACTTACAGCATACCCACTGACTGCTGCGATGACTGGTTTTCGGAGCTTGGCAATGACTTCCCAGTTGGCAAGGAAGTTGGACATGTAAGCTTCTGCGACTGAGAAGGCGGAATGTCAGATCGCTATGTGAGGAAGGCATGGGTGCATACATGTTTTGTCCTTCATCTCCTTGATATCGGCACCGGCTATCCGCGGGTTGGTCAAGGGGTAGGGTCTCGTCAAGATTGCCACACGCACCAGCGAACGCCTTGTCGGAACCTGTAATCACCATGGCTCCAATGGTGGGGTCTTCGTCAGCCTCTCTGAGTGCGCTCGAGATGTCATCGAAATGAGCAGCGTTGAGTGCATTGAGGGCATTGGGACGATTCAAAGTAATCAATGCGACTGCCGGGTCAGGTTTCGACACAATCACGTTCTTATAGTAAGCAGGTGGGCTCGTTGTAAAGAGACGAATGCCGTGAACACCTCGTGCAGTGCGAAGGCAGCGGTAGCCGGAGGGGGCGAATTTCAGTGCCATCGTTGGTGATGAAACCAAACACTGCTCCGAGCCGGGCGACTTCTATTACGCTTACGGCAGCACCGACACAACAACTCGATCCAATGGTAACAATGTAGGATATGCTGGTGGGTATACCAATGAGCCGTAATCGTAGGGACAGACCCCTGAATCTGCATCTTCCAAAGTACCCATGTCTGATGTGTTCACTAATCACGGCCTGAACACCACAGACATGGGCCCGGCGGGGATACAGGGAACAGGCATGTCACGGGCTCTGCATGATGCTAGTTGTTATGCCCAACAGACGTGCAATCTACAGTATTGCCTGTACTTAGATGAGCCTTAATAGCATCCTCTCGAGATGAAGATTTGACATCGTGTAGCTTCGACAGTACCAAGTGTACGTAGGGAAGGTCCGATCTTAACCCGAAGCTGCCATTAACTTATCCCACCATGAGTCCCGCATCTCCCGCAGGCAGCTACAGCGAACACGTTTTACCCCTAATTCCACCTGGAATTCGTTTCCGACTCATGAAAGCCTCGGACCTACCAGAGGTCCGTGCACTTCACGTACGTACACTTGCTCTGCTATGCCGGCTCCTGCAGATCTACTCACACATTAGTAGGCGAGCCTCCTCCCTGTCCAATACCCCCTTGCTTTCTTTATCCATCTCCTCCTTCAACCTCGGTATCTCTGCGTCCTTGCCACGCACGAAGATTCAGTCATTGCCTTTGCCTCTGCCGAGATTAATGCCTCTCATGGAACTGTACAGACTGAACACAGGAATAGTTCCCTTGCGCACATTACACTTCTCACGTTGGGGGTCCAGCCAACCCATCAACGACAGGGCATCGGCCGGGCACTGGTCCACGATGTTGCCCGCCGGTTACGTGCATCATCGTGCAGGTATGAGACACCGTCCGAGCCTAGATCGGCCGAGGATGTTCGGCATGGACCCGGATATTCAACCGTCCTCGTCCAAGCCGAGGTTGCCCATTCTAATACGGCAGGGAAATTCTTCTACTCCCGCCTTGGTATGAACGTGGAACAGGTTGGATCCAAAACACCAACGTACATCGTGGCTGGACTGTTGTGTGTGTAATAGACCTCGGATTCACCCCAGCTGATAGATTGATCGATGAGTTCTCTTACCTCGTAGTTACGGGACGGATATGTACCGGGTTCGTCTAGGTGATTACCGAGCGGCGTCTGGCGTCAGGTAGACATATGCATTAGTTGCATAAGTTATGTAGAATAACATTAATATGTGGATTTACAACTTCGATGACCCCAGTGACCGATGGAGAGAGCTGTTTCTGACGAAGCGACCGAGCAGAATACCAAGCTTCAAGCTTTGGCTGTTATACCCAGGGGTCAGGAAAGAACACGTCAAAAGGACCGGTGCCTAGTACTGGGTGGTAACGTGACAGTTCGTGGGGGGTCGGTTCGCCCTGCAGATCAGAAATATGCCTGACGAGCGCCTTCAGACGAAAATTTTCAACCGGTTTGGTCACTACAGGTTTTCTACAGGATGGACAAGTATGTTCCGGCTGCATCCTTCGCAAGTTAATGAGGAGAGCCTTCAGCTGCTGCTGAACATATGGGTTTAAGAGTGCGGGTATGCTGTTGAGGAGTATGCGGAGTTGACCAAGGACCATGGCACATTGAGCATCATAATCGGGGTGGCTATTCATAAATTTGGCTTTCGTCGTAGTGAACCAGTCTACGAGACAATCCTGGCAGAAGCTGTGGCCACAGTCGGGTAACCTGTTGGAGATATATGATGAGAATGGCATATGTGGGTGTCAATAAACAAACACACAGGTAGGGTTTCCACATCTTGTGTGTACAAACTTCACAAAGAATGTGATCTTCGAGTTCTGAGAAGTCCTAGAAGCGAAGGAATATATGACGTAAGGCTTGTAAGTGGCACTAACAAGCGAGTACGGACTTTGCTTAGTGCGCTTCGAAGTGCATTTATTTCTTCGGCCTGGGCTTCCTCTAAAGATTTGAGCTCCGAGTGTTCTTGTGCTGCACGCTGATTGGCAAGTTTCAGAGCCTATATACCACATAGTGCATGTCGTTAAGATATATAATGGGCGTGTGGGTGTCAGAGAAGAGGCATCACCTGTTCAAGGCTGTTTACAGTGCGCTTGAGACTTTCGGTAGTGCTGTCCTCTGTCTTCCGTTTAGCCGCTGGCAGTGATGGCTGGGCTTCATCAGACTCCGATATTTCGAGAACTTCCCCAAAGACTTGAGGAGGTGGTCGGAGGACTGCTTTTTTCTTCTTCGAGTGTCCGAAAGACTGCTTGGTGGGTCTAGGTCGAGTACTGGTGACGGGGGAATTTTCGTCGTCCGAAGAGAGTATGATGACTTCCGAATGGGGTGGCGGCTTCATTGATCTCTTTGAACCACCAGGCATTGGCTGAGGACGAGAAATGGGAGTCCGGTGACGTTTCTGCTCGGATGACGCAGAAGAAATACCTGCACGGGTAGCTGGCATGTCGACGGGTACTTGGCGGTGGCACAGGGGGAGGGCAATCCTTCTTGCCCTCCTCAACATACGTCACGTGACGGCGAACTCGGCTGATACACAGCCGCTGCTACAGCTTGGAGCGGGGGTGTGACCATGGATCCACCGCATACCCATGCTACTTGCTGTTGCGTGCAAGTAACTGTTGTCGACTGTCTACCAAGACGCATATCTTGTTGGTGGCTCCGTACATTTCACCGGATTCGGAATGGACGCAGCTGTACACGTGATGGAGCATTGACGTCATAGTTTGCCCTGTCGTCATTGCACAACGAGCTTATATAGGAGACGTCCACCCACACTGCAACAGTTTTTCCCTTGTACCACACTCGCATTTACTAATTTTTCTGCGAGCGCGCAGGCCCATCACAATGCACTATCACAATCTACCACGTAACATGGCAACAGCGCGCTTTATGAGATACCCTAGATGCATTGCCGCTGCAAGTTCCCATTCGCTGCATTGACTATCAACGATCTAACCAATACCTCAGACATGTAGACCGTTAGCGACCAGCTCACCGCCACCACCATCGTCTGGACGTGAAGAGACGAAGAAACGTAATGACGCTCTCCTACTCGGCGGGGGGGCGGCGGTGCTCGCGGGCATTTACTATTATTATACAAGAGAGCACCAGGGACACAATCGACCGCTAAGTTCTTCGGAACGGGCTGCTCGTGAAGAGGAGGAGATTCGACAGAAAATGCGGGAGGCGCAGGACGACGCGCGACAAGCTGCCGAAGCGGCAAAGGCTCGCGCAGAAAGCGGGGTGCGGCAGACCGAGGAAAAATACGCAGGGATGAAGGTGTGTGGTGACGGCTCTTACCAGGACGAGTACCAAAGCTTGACCCGATCGTAGACTAGCGCGAAGGCGAGAGCTGAAGAAGCTGGGCACGAGCTCACAGAGCGAGCGCGCCAGAACGTGCGAGCAGCACAGTCGAAAGTGGATGAGTATAAAGAGGCCGCAGAGAAGACCTTCGACGACGCTCGCAAGGCTTCAGAGCGAAGATATGGGGAGGCTAAGGATACAGCCGCTCAGAAGGCTGAAGAAGCAAAGGATTCGGGTTGGAAGCTATTTGGATTTGGGAGCCAAAAGGCAGACGAAACGAAGAAGCAGACCGCGGGACAGGTCGCGGGCACGGCTGAAGACGTCAAGAGGAAAGCGGAGAGGCAGACATAAGTGCCGGGTCATTGTAACATGTACACAAGTAACTCGTACTACCGTGATATGGACATGCCATGCCATGGGACCGTTGGCACGACGAAGTTCCAACATCTTCCGCTGTGAGATCGGTAAACGCTCGAGTTGACCGAATTAGGCATTTTCTTATCTCCAGCGCTTGTGGCTTCTTTGCTGTTAACTTCGCATCTATACCCCCTCTTTCACACTGCATGGCCAATACCAAAGTCATTCTTATTGGAGTCGGGTAAAGATCACTACTCAGAGTTACTCGATCTTTTTCGATGAGGCAATTCCTATCTACAGAGGAGCTACGTGCTCAGGGAAGACGACCCTTGCAAAGCATCTTCGCACGATCCTTCCAAACAGCGTCATCGTTCATCAGGATGTGAGCATGCCGCAGTAATTGTAAAGTGAACCGGACTGATAGCTGACAACAGGATTTCGCACCGGTACGTGGCCGAAGACCTAGAGCCGTACCTTCTGTCGATGAAATCCCTGAATTAGCCTCAAGAATTGATTCCGATTCACCCTGTGTACAACGTCCAAGACTGGGACAGTCCTGAGAACGCCATAGATTGGCGTAGATTCAGCCAGTTCCTGGAGAAAGTGAAGCAAGACGGAAAAATGCCATTGGACCATATAAGCCACGATCCTCTTAACGAGCAAAAAGAATTCCCAATTGACCCCGAGTGCTACGCGAAGTGGAGGTCACACTTTGAAGAAGTCGAACGCCGTGGTCGTGAGGATCACGGGATAGAGATTACATGGGCTCTGGTCGACGGCTTCCTGCTCTATTGGGACCAGGTATGAGCGCTCGACCTAGTATGCTCTAACGTTGCGATGACTTCGATCTTGACCGTGATTGTTTAGGGATCGATGGATCAATTAGATATCCGCATATTTTTGCGTGTCCAACACGATACGCTGAAAGAACGGAGACGCGAGCGAGATTATTACATAGCAGGTAAGATGATCCAACGAAATGAGTGGTCTCCGAAAAATCACGATTAATTTGCTCCGTTTGTTCTGTTCTCTCCCTGGCGTGGCTTTCCGTCTATCTCCACACATGGCGCTCTACCTTACTATCTCCGCATCTTCTCAAAAATGCCATTCATTCCCACGGATCCCCGCGCGTTCGACCACGAACTAATCCGACTTACTACCTGGAGCGCAACCCAATTCAGATGGATCGATTTGGCGTGACCCTCCGCTGTACTGGGAACACATCGTATGGCCTGGATACGTTGCAGCACACAAAGACATGTTTGAGAACGGTGATGTAGAGTCGGGGAGGCCGACCGGGGATAAAATGCGGGGGATGCTTGTGCTTGGGAACGCGAAGATGTCAACCACTGACGTTGTCAACCGGTGCTGCGAGGAAATAGCGGAGTTCCAGGCATTTCCGCAGAAGAGAAACTCCCGCCATCACGAACCGTAGCCCAATCACGCCTCTGAAGTTGGTGTATGTAGCATGTTTACAGCACATTAAATGATGGGGCTTTATCCTGTGTTTTCTCTGATGGGCCAGGTGTATGAGCCGGCTGACATAAGCATTCGAGAATCACATGCTAGCCGCTCATTGGTTTACCGGCACCGTACAAAGTATCGCAGGTCAAGCTTTCTTAGTTGTACAGGTTCACCCATCATCCACCCCCACGTATATACGGATACAACCATGGCACAGGTAATCGTCGTTGGCGGTGGTCTCGCCGGTCTTTCAGCAGCTCATACCCTTCTCGAACGAGGAGCCAATGTTCTCCTACTTGACAAGCAAGGGTGTGTCTTACCGCTCAAAGGTCCACGCCCGTACTGACTCTGTCGTTCGAAAATTATTTAGATTTATGGGTGGTAACTCTACCAAGGCCACCTCCGGCATCAACGGTGCTGGTACTCAGGCCCAGCAGGAGTTGGGCATCCCTGACAACGCAAAGATATTCTTCGAGGACACGAAGCGTTCCGTGAGTTAGCTATCACAACGCGGCGAGTGATTGCGCGTTGACATTAGAATCACAGGCCCGTGACCTCGCTCGTGACGATCTTATTCGAGTCTTGACTGGACGTTCTGGTGATGCCGTCAACTGGCTTCAGAACAAGTTTGGCTTAGACCTTTCGAAGGTGGCCCGCTTGGGCGGTCACACCCAACCTCGCACTCACCGCGGAAGTGCGCAATTCCCTGGAATGGTGCGTGTTTACGCTACAAGCAGGAACACAAACTTATCTCCGCATACGAACTCGTACAGGTTATCACGTATGCCCAGATGGAGCGACTAGAAGACTTAGCGGTCTCTCAGCCGGATCGGGTCAAGATTTATAAGAAGGCGCGAGTGACTAAGCTCATCAGGGATGAGTCTGGGGCCGTTGCTGGTGTGGATTACATCCGTAATGGCAAGACAGAGACTGCATATGGTCCTGTCATTCTTGCGACTGGAGGTTATGCAGCAGATTTTACCCCAGACTCGCTGCTGAAGCAGCACAGGCCCGAGTATTATGACTTGCCAACTACTAACGGCGATCACTGTACCGGTGACGGTCAGAAAATGGCCATGGCAATCGGTGCCAGTGCGGTTGACCTCGAAAAAGTGCAGGTGCACCCCACAGGTCTAGTTGATCCCAATGAACCCGATGCGAAAGTAAAGTTCCTGGCAGCCGAGGCACTCCGTGGTGTTGGTGGTTTGCTTCTGGACAAGAATGGTGACCGCTTCGTGGATGAACTTCAACATCGTGACTATGTCACTGGTAAGATATGGGAGAATGGGAAAGTAAGTCATGTCCTACATAGTCTCAGACGCGTGCTCATGATGGCCCAGTATCCCATTCGACTTGTCCTCAATGGCCAAGCATCGAAGGAAATCGAGTGGCATTGCAAGCACTACGTTGGTCGTAAGCTGATGAAACGTTTCGAGAGTGGTGAAGCTCTTGCAAAGGAGATGGGCATTTCACCCCAACATCTCAAAGAAACTTTTGACAAATACAATGCAGGCGCCAAGGCCAACAAGGATCCCTTCGGCAAAAAGGTATGTGTATACTGTCTTCAGGAAGAAGTGACTTAGAACTGACTCGTTTTTAAGTTCTTCTCGTCAGGAGCGTGGACAATGAATGATTATTTCCATGTGGCCATCATGACCCCTGTCCTCCATTACACCATGGGTGGCCTTGAGATTGATTCGGAGTCTCGAGTTGTTGGTAAGGACGGGAAACCTATCCCCGGTCTATATGCAGCAGGAGAAGTTGCAGGTGGTGTACACGGTGCCAACCGGCTTGGAGGTTCATCTCTTTTGGGTTGTGTTGTTTTCGGCCGTGTATCCGGGGATTCAGCCGCTGCTTATCTCTTGCAAACGACCGGTAAGCTTGTTGAAAAGGCCGGGGGTCGGCTTGGGGCGCTTGCTAGCCAGCTGGCTCCGCCTACCGCTTCACAGCCTTCGTCAGCACCAGCTCCCACGGATGCTCCTTCGACAGCAGCTCCGGCCTCCCAGGCATTCACGGAGAGTGAAGTTGCAAAACACAACAAGAAGGACGACGTGTGGGTGATTGTGAACGGACAGGTTCTCGATGTTACTTCGTTCCTGCCTGACCACCCAGGAGGCGAGAAAGCGATCCTGTTGTATGCGGGAAGGGATGCAACAGAGGAGTTCAACATGTTGCACGATCCCAAGGTTCGTTTTTTCGTTGGTTCGCTGAGGAAATATTCCTTGACATTAACTCTTCTTTTTAGGTCATTCCGAGATACGCCCCTGATTCAGTGATCGGCACCTTGAAGAAATAGAAGTCAGACTGTGATTCTCGAAGGAAGTAATACAAAAGTTGCGGAATCGGATGACATCCTCCCTAAACTAGTACGATCCATTCTGACGGGGTCTCTATCTACGTATTCTGATCATGTGTATCGCTATACGCCTGTTGTCTTAATTTTACCCATTTACATTTCGTCCAGTGAATGACCCATCGAAACGAAACATTCCCTGTCTCCTATTCTCTACCAAAGATGACGGAAGGCTTGTAAGGTTAGTAGAGAGGATGATTCTGGATCCTTCGTCCCATTCTGCAGGACAACTGTACGAGGTTGGCGACAAAATGACGGCTTTCACGCCAACGAAAGACATCCCGAATTCTTGCATATATTCTACAATGTACAGAGCGAAAAACAAGAAACTACTTCCTCCTTGAGCGAGGCTTTACGCCTTTACCTTTCCTCGCTTTCTCGGGTATTGGCCCTTCGATTATCTCCACCTCGTCATCTGTTTCTGCCTTTCTTTTGTGTCCTGTTACCCCCACTTCCGCTGTGCTACCTTCAGCATCCTCCATTGTCTCACTCACGGTCGACAAAGACGCTTTAGCTCCCATGCTTGGGCTTTGCCTTAATGACATGATGCTTTCATACGCTGACTCCCTTGAACGCACTGAGGACGCAGGCGATGCCCTCCGCGACACAGATTGTATCTGGGCGGGGGGGATAGTGAGGGCACCGATATCATCGGTGCCATCTCCGCTTGTACTCTCAGCGATGCCAGCGTGTATGTCGCGGTGAGCCTCGAGGCGTGTCTCACGCCAGTCTCTCGTGTAGACGCTTTCCGCCGAGAGACCATCTTCAAACGATCTCATATCTCCTTCCAGTCTCATATTGTCTTGGTCTGATGCATTCTCGTTGGTGGCCAAAACTGATGTTTGGAAAATATGGTCTCCTGTCGGTCGCGCTGCGAAAAATTCAAGAGAGAGTGACGCGGCATTTTTTATAGCTGAGTCGGTCTTGGGCCGTAAGCCGGTCTCGACGGAAGGTTCTCCTAGATTTTCGATCCACTCCCAAGGTCGGTTTTGCACCAACGTGCTATAGACAAGTTGACCGGAATGGTCGCGGTAAGCATGCACTAAGGCATTGACGACATCATTAGGTGGTAGCTGCGGGAGAAGGGAGCACAGCTGGGTATAGAACTCTGCTGGAACACCTGGAGGAAGATCGGACTCCAGATGTTTGGGGTAAAACCGGAAGGGATCAGGTGTACCAGATTTTGAATGGGAGTTGAGTTCTTTTAGACATGAGGAAAAAGCCGTGGAAACTTTTGCCCAGTGACTTACCGTCAATAACAAAATAGAATGTATCCGCCAGCAACGAAAACGCAACCGGATCGAAATGGGCACCAGTTGCGTGTACCTGTGAAACGTCAGATCCGGACGATTCGAAATTAAGGATACATACGAGCAACAAGCGGAACAAGACAGTCGTTAAGCCTTCGTGAATTTCCATGCAAGAAGTCGACCACGGTCCAATAAATCCGAGGTTGAACTGTAAAAGTCGCGCAAGAAAAATGGCGCATCGCTTCACCTCATGTGAGATGCTTGTTAATTTTGACAGCATCGTCTCAATAGTGACGAGCGTCTCGAGTACCGCTTTACTGAGCCGCTCTTGCACGGTTGGATCCAAATGAAGGACAACTCCTTTCGTCCGCAGGGGTTCCGCTACATGAGAAAGAACACGAAGTAACTCCCCAGCACGATCTACTCTGTCGAAGAGTGTGTCGCGTGAGGCTATTGGCATGCGGGTGAAGATATCGACGATGCTTTTGAAGCCATTGTTGAAGAACTGGTTACAGCAGTAAGCTTAAAACAAGGGGCAGAGGGTAACACCCTACCTTCTCTGCAACAGGGCCATCAATGTCACGTGCAGTCTCTGCAATGAAATATGCCTCGTCCGATGCCATTGAATGGTGAAATAACATGGACGTCATCTTGTCAAGAGATGCACTTGCTGCCTGCTTCGTTGTGTCATGGGCCATCGCTCTGCCAAGCTGTCGAAGGCCAAACTGAAGTTGGACAGCTGTAGCCGCAAGCCGCCATGGACTTAGTTCCGAAGGACTACGACCAGTAAGAAATGCATTCACGTCCGTTCCTGTGAAGTAACATCAGCATCTTCGAAAGTGTCATGATTGAAGCGCCCCACCCTCACTCGAGTCGCTTAATATCACCTTCAATGCATTAACGAGGGGCTCAAACAGGGTTTCTCCAATGGACCCAGATTGAATAGGTTGTTCGAATGCCTTCCGTATGACATCGAGGTCGCGATATGCTGCTTGCCTGAATTCGCGGCTCTCGCATGTCCGCACTCGGAGATCTTTCGCTGTCGCCCGGAGCTCCAAAGCAATAGCCTCGTTGCATTCAATCAACAGAAGCGTTGGCATTTCTCCTGCAAGCTGCGGGAAGTGTGGCCCGCGAAAGACGTTTCGGCGCCGACTGTGGATTCGATGCGTATCGAGCAACGAAGATGGTACTGTCGAAGATATTTGAATTTCTTCGTGAAGGACTAAACGGTCGAAAAGTTCATTTGCAGACTGTACAAATATACTTGGCAGCTGTGCTGAATACCCCGTCGCGTTTGCACAGATATGCCAAGCTGGGTAGACAAGGCCGCGGAGAAGGCTGGTCGTGGACAGGGCGCCGTGTGCGGTCAAGAAGAGGAGCACCACGGAACAGACATCCCAAGCTTCTACGGTGAGTGCTAGGATCTCTCCTTTACCTGTTCCTAAGCACCATTGCAAAACATGATCATCTAAACCAGCCGGAAGGTGTTGATCAATGTGCAGAAGAAACTGAGCGTATCGCAGACCGATGGCACGTCGCTTATCGATATCTGCAGTCATGAGGGGCACTTGTCGCAGGGACGCAATCGTGTTATCCCAAACTTTCCATCCCCAGTCTAGAGCCGTACGATACCGGTACCATAACCCATTGGCGAGTATAGAAGGGGCATCCGGCTTGGGGTCATCTGCCAACAACAAGATCTCTGGTAGGTGTTCTGGGACATGTCCAGGGTTCGCGGTGTCAGGAGCCAAAGCCTGGAGATAGATGAAAAAAGCGCTTAGAAAATCTGATTGGCGGACTAACATGAGTGAAGGACGAGATATCTGCGGTGATCTGCGCCCTTGCAGATTCATCAAGATGTCGACCTGCATCCATTTGAATCAACAACGCCAGCAATGATCGCACTCGCATGCCCCTATTTTTCCATTCCATATGTGCTGAGTAGAGAGCTGTTGTTATGGCTCCCGTACAACCCATTGAGGTCCATACGGTCGCGAAACGATGAAAAACTTCCCCAACAACTTGAATTATTTGAGGATTCGAGGTTTGGGACAACACAGATAAGCTGAGCTATCAAGAACATCTCAGCTCGCGTCAGCTAACACGACACGCAAATACCTCAAGTAACGATCCGTAACATTTGGTGCAACTAAGTAACTCTGCAACAATACTATATGTTTGTAGCACATCACTCTCGTCATATGCGTCCGAGCTAAATTACGTTAGAGAGTCTCACGCATTTATGCAAAGATACCGCATACCTAGCCGCAAATTTATTGTAATTGGGAAGCAGCCACTGCTTAAACATTTCGACCTGCTCAAATCTTGGAGCTTGTATGGTAGTACTGCAGCTTTGGCGGAGCTCAGAAAGACTTGGGGGTGACAATAGTGCAGTGCCTTGACTCATCCATCAGCGCGGAATGCCAACAGAACGGGATAACCTTACCACCAAAGACCAGTGGTATGACAGTCCTTATTTCTCGACGCATCGCACGCTCGCATACATCCTCCGGTGTTTCTCGTACTCGAGGCCCATGAAGAATTACTTTGCGCTGGTGCGAGAGTGAAGACGTCGTGCTATGCAACGGTATCCAACGGAGAAATTCGCGATGTTTCGAACCAGGCAAAGTCGACTAACAGGGCGATCAACATTCCACATTAATTGGACTCTTCAAACCGTACCTGCACATATGAAAGATTCTCTCCTCCCCTCGCCACAAGTCTTTGTAGATACGCCGCATAGTCGAACAGGCCATCCTTCACGAGTTTACCAAAAAGGGCCGAAACACTTCTGAGGTTTCCGCTCTCCACTGCCACCTCGCTCGTATCCAACCAGTCAAATAGGTAGTCCTGAAGTGCACTCGATGACACCTCACGCCGCGCTGTGCGCTGGCGATATTGCGAGAGTAAAAAGACGGCAGCATAGGTGCGATGGGGACCAAATTGAAGAGGGGTGACACTCCAGGTCAGAAGAGTGTCAAGTTTGTTGTAGAAAGTGGATGTGGAAGGATGGTCCGTCGCATTACACGAGAAAAACTCAATGGTCGACATGTCGGTCATACTTGAAATAGAATTGAGAATCTACACAATGCCTCCTAATTAACTAATGATGACAGGTCAAGGATAGCATACCTGGATGTCAACAACCATCGAGCCAAGCCTCTCCGGGACCCGGGGAGGGAGATTGCGAAAGAGCATGGCATCGGTACGACGTTGGATGTCGGTGATATTATGATGAAGGACACGCTGTATTTCCCGGTTGCATGTATCGCCGGGAGTAGAGTTACTATTATTATCATTGGATAATATTGGTACTACGAATGATGCGCTGTTCGCCCATGTGTGAGGACTGACGAATGCGTCTGGAAGAGTCAAACATATACGCTAAGGAGGTGAATAAAAGGCCCTGTCAATTGCTGGGTAGGCTCACCTGCAACAGCGATTTAAGCAAGGCGTCTAATCTAGCTAGTTGGTCCGGGAGGAACGTCCGTATCTGACAAGAGATAAGCATAGCTCATGTAGCAACAGCTCACCCACCTCAGTCAGCTTCGCAACACACGCATCCATAAATGGCTTCGTGAGAGCCCTGCTCGACAACATGTCATCCAGGTATTGATCAGCAAGATGTGCGACGAAGCCAGCTTGGGCAAGGTTGCATCCCGACATCTGGTGTACCAACCAAGTAAGAAACGTGCGGCGGTCTACCAGACCTTCCACATAAAATGGTCGCAGCAGCTGAAGGCTAGCAACCTATAAATCAACAAACATTTCCAAGGCAAGATTCCTTACCAGTAACCGAACCGCGATACCCAGCGCTCACGCGATTCGGAGTCTGAGAGGACACCTTTAAAGGTTTGCTTGATGTTCAACCCTGGTCGAGGTGCACTGGGTAGTGCGATTTCGCCGAGCTGTTTCCTGATATACCCGGTCACTACGTTCGTCCAGTCGATGCTATACTGCATCGGGTTGAAGTTCGGTTTGTTTCGGAGGCCGGCCTAGTAGATGCAATTAAAAAGGAACGCAACAAAAGATAAAGTCGCTCTACTGTTTCGTTCGCGCCAAAAACCCTCAGGAACCATACTGCGCGGGGGATCGCTACATTGTTAGACTGGAGAAGATCCAGGAGATCGTGCCCTTTAGCACCGTGGGGTACACTCTTCCCAAGTTTATGAAGCGGAACATCTGGGTTCGCCAGGTCGGCGAACCAGGACTGCCGCCGGGTATCATTAAGAGTAACACGAGACGGTATTTTAAACGTCGAAGCACTGCCAAAATGCGCTGAGCGACGACGCGATAAGACAGAAGAACACTCACGGGACAACAGGCGCATGCGGCGCACGTCGACAAAATACCTCATGCATGATAGTTTCTAGCACCGAAATGCTGTCGCCGTCAAAGAGCTGGCCCCGTTTCGACTCCTGCGGAAAGCGTGCTTCGACGGCTCCAGAGTGCTCGGACTGCAACAATATGAATCCTCTGACGGTGGAAATGGCTGTTCGCCATTGACTCACCTGAACATACGGGGCCTGGCTGAACCCATCGTTGATCTTGGCTGCAGACAAGACATCCTCCTGACCGGGGTGAGGGGGGTCAAACCCAGGGTAGCCTTAGTACGAGATAAATGATGATACACCCCAGGCGTGTAGAAGGGACGCTCACCAACATCCGCTGCTCTGTGTGTGGAAGGCACCCATGCGGGCGGATGGCATTCATAAATGGGTAGAGGGTCGCTTTGATCGTCCTTGTCGCGCTTGGCGTTGCTCTTCGTCATAGCCCTTAGACGAGCGGCTCAAAGTGAACGAGAGAAGTGGAACTAGCGTGCGTGCTAGCATGGAATATGTACAAGCTTAAAGCCAATTAATGCTGATGCATACTGTGCCTTCGACGTCGAACAATACGTCCTCATTACAGCAATACTCGTACTACATACATTGCTGCTACACAGGCTGTAGTGCCAGCGAGATAGCAACCTGGCGTTCTGATTGGTCAGAATATTTCAATATTCGATGTCGTCACTAGAGGCTATGTTGTGATGCAACTTTCACCTGCAAGTACTGAGACTGCACCTTGATTCAACTTCAATTGATCACCGCAGGCATGAGCGGGGAAGCAGAACCACTGATACACGGAAACTCTTCAGAACAGAGAAATTATGCTCATGACGACGCCGAGCACGAAGCCGCGCAGCAGCAGTCACGAGCGCTTCGCGTCCGCACCATAGTCTGGTCTCTCTTAGGACTCCTGTTTATTGTCGGTATTGTCATCGGCCTGGTCGGTCCTGACTATTACGCCGACCATGGTTGGTCTGGAGCGCTGCCGAAAGACCCAGACCTGGCTGCTCGCAGGCTGCTGGATATGGCTCCTGTTATAGTAAGTCCGTCGATCCTATCACCACCTTTTCCTTGTTGATCATTCTCACCACTCAGGATGGGCACATTGGTAAGTGAGAATTCTAGACTATGCGCAACATATGTCCGTGATGGTGATGCGAAATACACAAGATTTGCCTATGGTTGCGCGCTATGGTTGGCGGAATAATGTTTCTGCCATACCACTGCATGACAAGATGCCTATGCATGTTGATATTCCGCGACTTAGAGAGGGAAGGGTTGGAGGATTCTTCTGGTAATATTTGACAAACATTACAGGTTCCTGTAATGACGAACATTATGTAGGTCGGCATATGTTCCCTGTGCAAGCGCGTCGGCTGAGGGAAGGAAGTTCTTGAACGCGACTTGGAGGGTGAGGTAAGCAGCAGAAAGTTGTTTTTCCATCACGGCCACTGACTCGGTTGCAGGGACACGATGGAACAGATTGATGTCGCCAAAGGGTTGATTGTGAAGTATCCGGAGGTGAGATTTGAGCAACCAATCTCGGTGTTCTAAAACTTTATTCTGCTCCAGACCTTCCAGTATGCAGTGAGCTCAGCCGATGTAAAGGATTCTATTTTCCAGAGAAAAATAGCCGGTCTGCTGGGGGTTGAAGGGTACGGTGTATCGCGTTCAGATAGGTTGCCGCTGAACGTACTCTCAGGGCGCATCAACTTGGAAATTCCATTGCAGTGCTTCGACAATACTATGACCTTGGCGTTCGATACGTTACACTCACTCATGTATGTCACAACGCGTTTGCGGATTCTTGTGGCTATATCGACATGATCTCCCCGTTACACCATGGATTGAGGTAGGATCGCTCCATGTCAGGGTTGCACGATTGACTTCACTTGCCACAGTCCTCTCGGATTCAAGCTTATAGATGAGATGAATCGGATTGGGATGTTGGTAGATCTCTCGCATACATCAGATATGACCGCTACACAGGTTATTATGCATTCTAAGGCACCTGTCATGTGGTCACATTCATCCGCAAGGGCAGTGCATAATGTGGCGCGCAATGTGCCTGACGAGGTGCTTAGGATGATTGGAACGGGTGAGGGGCAGAAAGATGGCATTGTTATGGTGCTTACCTTCTTCTTCCAAGGGAATGTCGATCTCATTCCTAGCTTAACAGGTTAATTTCTCACCAGCCTTCGTTGCACCCGAAGGTGAGGCAGACGTAGAGAGAGTAGCAGATCACGTCGAACATATAGCGCGGGTGGTCAGCAAAAAGCAGTAAGCGTGGTATTGTCACCTGAGACCATCTTCGACTACTTCCATCCCAGCGTCGGTATCGGTAGTGACTTTGACGGGATCATGGATGCTCCCAAGGGTCTAGAAGATGTCTCCAAGTATCCGAATCTTGTGAGATCAATCGGTTATTGTCATTATCCGACTGAAGACCTTTCTTTCAGGTTGCAGAACTTTTTCGCAGGGGCTGGAACAAGTACGAGCTCGCGGGTCTCACAGGCGGAAACTTTCTTCGCATTTTCGCTGCGGTGGAGGACGTCGCTCATAAGCTGCAGTCAGAGGGAGCTTTGCCTGTTTATGACGTTTATGAAGAGCGAGAGGATATGCCGTCCAGACGGGTGGGAGAAGCCCTGTAACTCGCCATTTTGTACGACATGGATCAGTGTACCGCGTTCATGACTCTTGCTTGACTATATAGTTCGTCACTCGTAACAAGTGATAATTTTGATGAACAAGCCAAGGATTGCTGTGTGGGTGCGGAACCAACCACGTTTGGTGCACCGTACGTGTGGCCCGCAATTGGGGCAGGCCCAGGGTTAGCGGTGCGGCAGAAAGTCAGGCGGCGGGTGGCGCGTAGTACACACTTCAAGCTTCATACCACTAGCCCAGCCAAGCCCCTAAGCCCCAAGCACTAGTGGAGGTTCCTCAGAAGCATTTCATCTACATACGCACGGTTGCTGCCTGATCCGTCGCTCATCTCCTAGATTTTGATCGGCGACGCGGTATTGACACGACCCTACCAATTATAATGGAGTACTTGCGTAATTTGGGCTCTGCGGCTGTTTCAACGCTTGTCCAGAAGTCGGGCATTAATCTACCGTTTATTCTGGGCCCCAAGGTTTCATCCTGCGAGACGTTCTGGACCTTGTATGATGCCACAAAGCGGGTACTGGTATCCAGTTTACACCAATGTAACTTGACCTGACTCGGATGACTTCCGTGTAGGACGACGGATCCCCCGTGTCCGTTTTCGAGTATGACCTCACTCACCCACTTAACAAATCCACGATACCCCTCGCATGGAATGCCCTGCGAAAACTGCGCACTATCCGACATCCTGATATTCTCAAGTTCATGGATGTTGTCGAATCTGATAGTGCAATCTTCATCATGACGGAACGGGTAAAGCCTCTTCAGACAGCTTTACAAACGATGCCTCCTCGGGGTCCGCAAGAGAGAGAAGAGTGGCTCCTATGGGGACTACATCGAGTATCGGTAGGGCGACTCTCGGAGAACATCAACAACGTATCTAGCTTACAGTTCGACAGGTAGCTCTCGCTTTCATAAATGATTCAGCCTCGTCTACCCACGGAAATGTATGCCCCAAGTCCATTTTTATTACCCCCGCCGGAGAATGGAAGCTCGGTGGTTTCGAAGTTCTGAGCAACCCAAGAGATGATCTTGCAGTTTTATATGTACGAATCTATTCAATCTACCATCGTCAAGGAAGTGATTCCGATTACTAGACTATGGGCGGCTTGTTGCCTGAAGCTATGTCGTACGCATCACCGGAGGTGAAAAAAAGTGGTTGGTCAGCCTTGAAGAAGTACGATTTTTCATTGTGTCTGCTAACTAATGTATTGAGATCCAGAACAGTGGCCCCATACACGCTGCGGACAGTTATGCACTTGGTCTTCTCCTCCATGCCACGTTCAACCCGACAGACCCACCGCCTGCGACTGTTCAACCCCCTCATCCTCCTCCACAGGCTTCATCTCGTGGTGCCATACCGCAGTCTGTGTTTCCCTCGTTCAGAAAATTGCTCAACCCAGGTCCAAAAACTCGAATGTCTCCGAAAGTTTTCCTGGATATCGGGATGGCTGAAACTGCTGGAGAGGGCTCGGGTTTCTTCTCCGACAATCGATTAGTGAAGGTTTGCGGTGGGCTAGACCACTTTAGTTTGAGCAGCGAGAGCGAGAAGGAAGCTCTCATTCGGTATGCGAACTATTCGAGACCGCATGGAGCCGTGAACTTATGATGCGTTGCCAGTATGCTGAAAGATTCCGCGACGTCTTTCCCTCCCGAGTTTGCGGCTTTCCGCATCTTGCCATCTGTTGTCTCAGCACTGGAGTTCGGCGGTGCTTCGGCAGCTAGTATTGTTCCCCTTATTCTGCAATTTGGGAAGAACGTCCCCCCCGAAGATTATTCACGCACTGTTCTCATGCCGCTTATGAAACTTTACGCAAATCCTGATAGGGGAATGCGGATGGCGCTCCTTGACAGTTTGCCAGAATATGCAGAAAAATTAGAAAAGAAGGTCGTCGTCGATCAGGTCTGGCCACATCTGGTGTGTGGATTAGCCATCCTATGGGTTCATTATATGCTAGAACGTTGAATAGCAAACGGGCTTTTCGGATACGGTTGCTGTTATTCGCGAGGCTACGGTACGCGCGATAGTTCTTCTGTCTCCGAAAGTGCGTATGCATTGTTATCTGTTATCTGTTCCACACTTGATGTTTATGACACTTCCACAGTTGAATGATCGTATACTAAACAATGACCTGCTCCGGCATCTCGCTCGCATGCAAAATGATCCAGAAGCCTCCATCCGGACGAACACATGTATTCTTATTGGGCGACTTGGACCAATACTAGGATATAACACTAAGCGGAAGGTGTTAGTTCCTGCTTTCTCGCGAGCCATTAAGGACCCATTTGTCCACGCAAGAATCGCAGGGCTTATGGCATTCATGTCCACCAGTGATTGTTATGACATGGAAGACGTTGCAGGAAAAGTCATTCCTAACGTTGTAGGAGCAACATTGGACAAGGAGAAGTGCGTGTTAAGACCGGCCGCGACTGCACCCACCATCTCACAGTCATTAACAGAATCGTACGTGATCAAGCATTTAAGGCTTTGGAACTCTTTGTCAAGAAACTGGAGGCACATGCGGCTACCATGGTGCGCCTTCTGAACTTTCGCACTCTTCTTTCACCTGCGATGATTTCCCTAGCCGGAGACGATGCTTACTGAAGGGGAAGGGACCAATGTGCTTGGATCTATGCCGGGATCATTCAGCCAAACAAGTATTGTAAGTTCCGCAACTGGTGCTGCTGGCACCCTTGCATCATGGGCAATTACCTCCATCGGAAGAAAGGTGATTTCATCAGCCGCACTTTGCCTTCTGCCTCACGAAGCTTTCCAGCTTGCACCAAGCGACCTCCAAAGTACGATTTCTAGCAATGCCGAATCACTCGTTGCTATTTCGTCAGCCGCGGGCACTACACATCCCGTTACTGGCGTTTCACCTGGGTCATCGCAATCGAAAGGCTTGCAACTCGGCAAAAACAAGGCAAATGTCGATTCCATTGCTGCGCAGGTACTCGATGAAGCGCCTACCGAAGATAGCGGGTCCTGGACGAATGATGCCTTGTGTGATGCCTTTGCGGATGGGGATTGGGGTCAGTATTGGTAACCTCATTTAGCATCATCGACACCCCATGACAATGCCAATCCAGGCGCGTTCGAGAGTGCCCCGCCCATCGCTGGCCCCGAGCCTAAGCCGGCGATTAGGCCTGGCCTAGGGTTTTCCCCATCAAACGTTGGTATGTCCTATCTTCGAAACGGTTTGTGTTGTGCATATCTGATCATGTGTAAGCCGATTGGGGCTCCGTCCTCTCGCCGACAAGTGTCAACCCCCAAAGGAGACCGCTGTCGAGCCTTAGTATCCTGCCCAACGTCTCCGCATTCTCTCTTGCATCAAGTGCACGTTCAACGCCAGTACCCTCGCCCGCACCGACTGACCCTGAGAAAGAGCGAGCCATCAAGCCTATATCAAAAGAAGAGAAGGCAGCGGAGATGGCAAGACGTAAGGAAGAACGACGGCTGGTATGTATTTTATCCTGCTCTCGACGATACAGTTCCTGATTATGCATGCAGCGCATCGAGAAACTGAAGGAGCAGAAGAAGAATGCCGCTGCCCCTGCCGAGTCATAGGAACGATGCCATAGAACTCTAACGTTGGATCCTTCTCTAACATTCCGATAGGCTGGTGAAGTTTGCGATGAGACGTCCATGTAAACGAGTACTGGTAGTCTGAGATTTCCGTTAGCATGCAAGCATAAAGCTGACTGTTCGTATTCCCGAAAATATGATGTTGCTCTCCACTAAATGGAATCAACCATGGCCTCTTTAAAGATAGTTTCAGGAACCAGACGAGACTCCCGCTCCCCTTTGAGACAAAATTATACTCTATTACACACCTGAGAGACATGGAAAGGTGTTGTGTGGGTTCATTATAATACAGTGTTCAAACATGCGTCAATGAATGGCAACTACGTCCCGGTAATCGAGTCCGAGGCAACGGGTATCGGTAATTCATCGGCGGATGCGGCGAAGGATTCATAGAGATAAATGACTCCAAAAATCAAGAAGAGGACGGCTCCTCCGAGAGTAACTGCGAAACATAAGCAACCATACAAGAGATAGTTCCAGACGACAAACCATGCTTGACAGATATCTTACTGGAGACATACCGGCCACCGAGTACGGCGAGCGCGGTACATGCTGTATGGCCAATAATAGTCCCCAGTGTCACAAGATAGACGCTCTACAGAGAATTGGAGATCGTTCAGAAATGGGGGCCCACTTGATGGCAAAACTCTTACATGTGCAGCACCCAAAGCAATAGTTGCTATTTGGCTGCGATCGCCCCATTCACCGAGGAAAGTTAAGACAAAGGCTTGCACGAAAACAGGGCCCAAGAGGAGATTGCAAACGTTGCGCATTCCTTCCGCAAAGCCGCTTTTCTTCGTGGGTTTCCCAGCATGAGTTGGCGAAGATGGAACTTGACCCTCCTCCATGCGTTCTAGCGGAATGGAATGACCATTGAGTCCCTCCACACCAGCCTCGTCGTTTTCAATCTCCTCTTCTGCTTCTCGCATTTCCTCAATGATTTTAGAGCTGTTGTTTTTCATCGCACGTCCCTCCATCAACATCTTGCATCCAAAGGCCAAAAAGAGGACGCCTGCAGCAAGCTGGGTCCACACTTTAGGTATGAGACTTGGTAGAATGTGGCCCATGGTGGCGGACAGCAAAGACATCAGAAGTAATGAGCCGAAGGCACCAGCGAAGACGAGAAGACGAGGATGTCGCATGGCCAGGATAGCCGCAATAAGGAAGGTCTTGTCTCCTATTTCTGAGAATATTATTGTAGCGAAGGAGCGGAAGATAATTGCAGTGGAGTCTCCGGAGACATCACTACTCGTGGACATTGTTCTACTTATTTTAACGTCAATATATCAAAGAGCAATGGAGGCACGGGTTGTAAACTTTCGACAGACTTACCGGTGCCCAGAAGCAAGGCCTGGTAGCGTGCACTGACAGTACAACAATTGCAACAGCACTACTGCACGTTTGAAAGGACCTAACCGCCAGACACGGCAATATGTGATATTCCCACGGTCAATTCTAAGATTACGGGCAAGTGCATATGAGATTGTCCTTCCACAACAGTAGCCAATCCTGAAACCATTCAGGAATAAACTCCATCGAGCGCTGCTCTACCTTATTTACACTGAATGGGTACATTCATAATAGTATTCCTATCACGACAACTGCATCACGGTTTAGACACGGCGAGAAGACTCCTAGGCAGGTCACAAGGATTCCGCGGCCGAAATGTAGAGCACTAGGTACAATGGCGGGGTATGGGTGGACTACGGGGTGCACGATGGAGGTCATTACGCACCGTTATTGCCTCGAATGAACGCGTCGCCATATCGGTTGGTGACCATACCGTTGACATGTTCTTCTGTTTGCTCCAGTGCGATGTTCATATAACCATCCAGGCATGACAGCACACCTTGAGATACATGTACGATCCGAACATTGGTGTGTGTGAGATGTAAGAGATATGCCTACCACGGTAATCTACACCCGAGGTCAAACGGACAATGACGCGCTTTCCAACGACGCCTTTTAAGAAATCAGTGGGTGATCCTGACACGGATGGCGGTGGTGGTGGTGTCGAACCGTGGTCAGGGGGTGGAGGTGTCTGTTCGTCCATGTCGTCCGACTCGTTCCCAAAGCCATCGGCTGCAACGATAGTAAGCTTTGGTCGTGTTTACACGGATTTCCTCATTAGGTAATCTTCCTGGCCTGCGCGGGATGCGGATAAAGTCAGCTTATGCATCGACTGAGCAGCTCATGCAGGCCAACGTAGACGGCGTCAATGCTCACGGTTAAGCTAGTAGTCCTCGGTTCCTCAGGCGTAGGAAAAACAAGTCTTCGCGGGCAGGCATGTTTCGTGTTCATCGTACATTTGTTGACACTAACAATCTATGCCGACCTCAGTACTTATCAGGTCGCTTCTCGACCGGATACAGAGCCACCATCGGCGCGGATTTCATCGCAAAAACATTACCCCATCCTACACGACACGGAGAGTTCCTTTCACTCCAGATTTGGGTCGGACGTTTGTTCCACTCATGCGAATATCGCGTCTGACCTCCTGATTTAGGATACCGCCGGTCAAGAACGTTTCTCAAAGCTCTCTTCCGCCTTCTACCGGGGAGCAGATGCGGTGATACTGATGTTTGATGTCAACCGACCCGAATCCCTGACTTCCCTAACCAAATGGTGGACGGAATTCCGTGAAAGGGCACCCCTCGCTGACGAGGAGGTAGACGACTATTGTTGTGTCGTCGTCGGCAACAAGATCGACCTTGCCGACTCTGATTCAGTGTCCGTCGTCTCTGAAGCAGAAGCGTCTCGTTTTATTGAACAACTTGTACCCCAGTTGGCTGTCCCTCTTCCCTTGACCACGGGGGAGCTCGGGACTGCAGTTGAACTACTCGAGGAGGATTCCAATGACCCACCCCGCGAAGGAGATATCGATGTCTTGTTCACCATCGCGCGATCTCAGCATATAGATATCGATCATCCACGTGCCGGGAGTCTGTTCAAATCCCGTTCTCAGAACCTCAGCGTGCTGAATGGTACTGTATCGTCCGCTCATACAGGAAGAACCTCATTTCATACCCCGTCCTCATCGTTATTCGATGCATACACTTCTGCTCGTTCATCCCCGTGGCCTTGGCCTTCCTCACGACCATCCTCTCCCAATCGTAGTCGTCCACCGCGGCGTATGTCATCACAATCCAGTACCTCTTCTACTGTCACCGTTACACCCAGTCTATTCACCCGTGCCCATGAAGAAGCAGCTACTCCACCTACTCCACCACTTCTCACCTTCACTACAGAACACGCCGCTACATTTCCGCCGCAGCCTGATCGTGGACCGAGGCTCTTCTTCACATCTGCGAAAAACGGGAAGGGTGTCTCTGATGTGTTTGAATATATCGCTAGGCGGGTAGTTATGAGGTGGGAATATGAAGAAGCCATGGAGGCATTGACACTTCATGCCCATGACGCAATGTCAACCGCAGGAGACACAATCCGGCTTTCCAGGAGCGAAACGAAGTGGCCTAGATCTGGTAACTGTTGTGGGCAATAGGTTACTCTTTATTATATATATTTTTATTGCTTGTTATACATACATACTATATCAACAACTGTCTTGTAAGTCTGGACGTCTAAGCATCATTACCTGGATTTATTGCATATTGCTGGTGTGAGTTCGCTTACCTTGCATTGCATATTGCTGGTGTGAGTTCGCTTACCTTGCAGCAGGCCAGACTATATCCTTGCTGCAAGTGCCCAAAATTATGGGTTCTCTCCAGGCTGATGAGTCTGACAATGTTCGACATTTCGCAGACCCAACAATCCCCTAATCGACCATTCCATCCACCCTATTCTTAAATAATAACTATGGTATTGCAGGCTACAGCAGCCATCGTACATGTTACTGTCCCACAATATCAAGTAACTGAGCACAAGACGATTACACATCTTTTTCTAGCACCTTCGAGTTGCGACCTCTCAACTTGTTCCAGACATAACAGATCGGCCAACCAAACCTTCGCCAGCGACTGCAACCAGGTGGATGAAAAGAACTGTAGGTTTGCAGTGCTATGACAAGCCATGCGGTGAAGGACGTGAGAGCCAGCGTGACGGCCACGTAACGTGGCAAGGTCTCGGGGGCAGAACCTCCAATGAACTCTCGCACATTCATGCCGAAAAGAGACTGGTGGCGGGTTGCCGGGTTCGATGAGATACACGGAAAGAATGGTAAATGCAACGCACCGACACGAAGTTCGCAGGCAGGAATACCATAGTCAGGTAAGAAATCTAAAGCAATACCTTGCTGAGCGACCTGGTATAGGTTTCAAATCGATCACACACCTGTTTCATGGCTGCAGAGTCGCGCACTGTTGCCTCCGTTAATTTCTTCGTGTACCTGCTGTCGTCAATGTTCACAGACGCGAATGCCTGAAAAACGTTTCCAGGTCATTGAGCTCGCGCTGAGAAATGCACTCACCAAATCCATAACATTCTTAAGTCTGTCACTCTGAATTATTCTCTGATTATCCAAGCGCAAGATCTCAGACAACAAGCTATTTGCTTCTCTCTGTAGAATTTGTACGGACTCATTTCGCTCTTGCTCACTCAAGGCTGACATGGCTGGGTTTCGAGTATCTTGCACAAATTTTACAGATTTCTGGAAGTCCTGAAGGAGCGATCGGTAGTGCAGCAGATGTGCCTGTACTATGTGAAGTTGCCGAGTTAACCGAATATCATTAGTGCTGAGCACCTGAGTCTCCTACAAGAAGTTAATGTTGGTCAAATGTTTTCACGACACGACATACCAGCCAAGTGATATACTTGTAAAGTTCTTCGAAAGTCTCATCCCAAGCGTATAGGACATACCAGAGGTAGGCAAGGAGCAAGAGCGTAGGATCACTTGATGTCTTGAACATCTTTGACCAATACACACTCTTGCCAGTCCGATGAATGAGGGATTGGAGGCGCTTCGCTGATGTTCGCTGACGCGGATGATATGATATGATAGTGCTGGATTCCACATGCCTAACCATATGAACCGCGAGAAGGTCCTGAACCAGCACGCAGTCGGCTGAAGTATGGGTTCAGCGAAGTGGCGTACTGAATCAGCAGAAGACCTCACATGAAAGTAAAGGAAGAGGTGCTTGGGTATCGATTATTTGATTCGAATCTTAAAATAAAGCATACAGATGAGAATCTAAACGAGGGAAATCAGCTGAGAATCACCTTCCAGCGGTGCCGGTCCGAAATTTGCGGGAGCTGAGTTCGAGGACAGCACACTCGGCGGTCGCATTTTACGACCCTGCTGCACTCGGATGAAGGGTAGTACAATGGTAATGTCTACAACGCATGAACCTGCAGAAATCGAGACACACAGTGTGCACGCTTACGATCGTTTTCCTTTTCCGCTTCTTGGTATCTAGAGGGTATCCAATTTATAGACGACGAGAAGAAGAAAGGTTCAACGACGTATCTGCTATAAATGAGACCTCTTGTAAGGTAAGGAAAGCTGATATCACGCACTTAGTTCCCAGCATCTTTAGAACTTCTATAGTCATGTTGTCGACAAAGATCGACCGTACTCGAACGTTCCTGGGTCGCTGAATACTGCTCATTCTATGCACTTCGTGACTGTACAGTAATTCTAACACTGACCTCGGCGTTGACATATGTCCAACACTCATCCCGGCAGTCAGGAGGGACGGTAAGAGCCCTGGACGCAATGCCCTCGTCAAACGTCCCGTCCTTGAGGACATCCACTCTGTAGATCTTGCATGTGCCGGAAGAACGGCCAGCCAACATCTTGCTCCGGTGAACTTGATCTGGGGTCCAATTCCCGAATATGTTTTGTGGGTATCCTTTCCATGACTTGTCAACTTCAACAGACCCAGATGAAGATGTATGAGGGTCGACGTCAAAGTCCATCCACGGCCAAGGACCGGAGGGTGCAGCATGGCGGTATCTGCGCAATGTGGTGAAGAACGTTCAAAGCCTCATAAATGCTGTTTGAACGGACCACAAAACTCACGTTGGTGCAGGAGTTCGCCCTGGCATATTGCCAAGAATTGTGTCTCCACCGAGTGGAATAGCTAATGCCGAGCTCATTGGTATATATCCTGGGGGTCAAATATCAAGGACAAGGAAACAACGTTGTTGACGTACGCTTGACAAATATGCAGTGATGGACGTACTTCCTGCCACTTCACGTTATTTACACGCCGGAAGCAACTTGCTGTGGACGCGCCTAACACCGACATCAACCCTAGGAACCAAGAAATCTTTGCAGTCCCGTCAATCATTACAGCTGATGTCTCAGTGCATCATTGCATTCCCCTCTCTTTCACATGCTCTGTGTATTCAAGATCTACCGTTGACAACGGACATAAACAATTTATAGTTCCGCACTTCTTTCATCCCTATTATTACTTGCAGCAACAACACCATAGTATAAAGCGTTTTTCGTGTGGTTGACTTCTCTATGTACGGGTCCCTCCTTCCCTCGGCGTTACCTTGGCGTGCCAATGCTGTGCCTATTGTCGTCTCAGACAGGCTGTTGGCTTGCGCCCCTAAAATCCGGGTATTTCCCGACTTATCGCGGGTGCGATGCCCCATGGCTATGCACCGCTCGACTGGTACAACACCGACATTTCGGCACAGACAACAGCAAGACCTGTGACTGTCATTACAAGTAGCGGGATGCAGTTCCAATAAGCGAAGTCCCGCTGCCTCACAAATATTTTCTTCTGCGCAAGGATATCCTTCCACAACAGTCCTGCGAGACTAGCGGAGAAGGTGAAGCTGACAGCACCGATGTTGCTTGCGACAGCAAGGGCGATAGCGGCAGCGCGGGCGGAATGGGATGGGAGGGCTGCCGCGTTCACGATTTTGGTAAGTAAAATGGTCGCTCCAATGTTGGTGCCAGCGACATTGCAAAGAACGACACCAAGGACGCCGACAAGCCATATAGTAGCGTACATGTCGTTGTGTGTTGCCTTCACTAGCCAATCAGCAAAGATGTTTACCCAGCCTTGGTGAGCCAGAGCCTGGATCAGAATAAATTGGGAGAAGGCGAAGGGCACCAGGGCAAAAGGTAGTCGAGGGAGAGCGGTGAAAAAAGTTGGGAAATGCAAATGGAGGCGGCTATACAATGTGGATGACTGTGAGCGAAAGCGTGTGATGAACGTTTGGGGATATGAATGGGAGGCGTCCAAAATGGCCTTTTCCAGGGAGAAAGAACCAGTCCCCCCTGCAGTCGATTGCGACTCCGACAACGAAGTCAGCCCAAGAGCGTGTTGGCTTTCTGGCGGCTGGTTTGGGGCTGCTGTCATTGGTGCCCTTTCGGTATCTGGCAGTTTCCCAGAAGTGGACCTGTGATGGTCCCACGCTAGGTCGAAGATAAACTTCGCGACAGCAAAGGGCAAGCTGATCTTCCAAACGTCTATTCCAAAGAAGCTGACGACCAAACACACGATGAGTGCGGAGCCAAGTAAGAAGCTGCCAACCAAGGCACCGGTCGGATTATGTAGTACAGACCGGGGATCGGCTTCGGCTTTCTTGTCCAGTTTGCGCGGAATATTCTCTCCACTGCGATACTGGCCCGCTAAGGCTCCAAAGCACACGATATTGCAGGCGATGAAGGGCAGAATGGTGTACGCAGTGAATGCTGCATTATTAACGCCAAAACCCTCGCAAATAACCACCTAGGTAATAAGATCGGCATTCTAGATATGGAAACAACGAGGAAAATTCGAGGCAACTTACGTTGGTAGGGTTCCCGACGAAGAGGACCATACTTGCAGTGTTGGCTGCTGCAAACTCCGACATAAGCCAGGGCATAGGTTTTACTCCTGCGACAGTAGTGTAATACGCCAAGAACGCCGTTCCGGACAAGATGACCGGATCATTGCCGAGTAGGATGGAGAGGAGTGTTAGCATGACATAGAAGTAAAAGTATAATTTTCGTCCGTTTGAGCCACCCTTGTTGCTAACCCAGAACGCAGCAGCCTCAAGGATACCGGTGGTATCGAGTGTGATGGCCATGTACGCCAAGGAGAAGAATAAAATGAGAATATTGTATGGCTTTACACCACCAGTCCCTACGATACCATTTCTGATGACGGTTGGATCGATGCATTGCGAAGCCCAGAGAATAGCAATAGCGAGAATGGGAGCAGTGGTGAGGTTGAAGTGGACATGGGGTATTGAGCGAACATGAGTGGGTATCGACACAGGCTGTATGACGAAGACAGTGGAAACGACGAAAATGACCAACGTCGCAATGGCATAACCGTCCATCGCCTGGCAGGTTGGGAGGGGGGGGGAGGGGGAACAGATTCGACCAATCCTTCGTGGGAGAGAACCTATATATATCCGAACAATTCCGATTTGGTGCTTATGTAGAAAAGTGCATGGAACGGGTGGATAACGGACGCTGACAGATGCGCTCATTGATCATCAGTGGTTACTGTTTTCCATGGAACTTTCTTGATATGTACTGCCACGGACATGTCCTCCAAAGTGCATTACGCCTGAAAAATGAAACCCTCCGTTCAACAACTAAAACTCCGAACCTGGAATTCCGAGTTCGGTTTCTGTGGGCAGCGCCCATCGCAGCATATTTATGTCACTACGTCAATTGTGCTCCGCATCTAGCAGATGATGTTCAAGTGGAATTACAAAAGGAACAATTGCATTTGGATGTACAGGATTTAGCGACACGGCCTCCGAGAGACTAGGTGGATATTCACAGGCCGCCTATTTGTGGAGTGCGGAAACCTACTCTCCGTCCACGGTATTATGGTGGTGGCACGCGTGAGCGACATGTGTGAACAGCTGAGCGACGCATATGATCGCCGACATGGACAATTCTGCAGTGGTTGGGGGGCCACCAACTTGGGGCCTTTTGTGCCAAATATACTTACCCAATAAAAAGCCAGTGATGTTGGAGGCGACTTGGTGGGATTTTTCATGCACCAAGTATCCCAGGACTTTGTGTTTGAGGTGGAACTCCATCAGTAGGACACGTTTGTGCGCCTGTGTACCGTCAGTGTCAGTGTCAGTGTCAGGGATGGTGGTCGGGTTGAGTTGGATAGGGTAAACAACCCAAACTCGGAACACAGACACTACACTAGTACAACGCTAGTAGTCGACGAGACTGAGCTTCTCGTCGCCGCCAACGCCGGACACATTGACGAGCGACCATGACGAACAAGCACATCCGCAGCGCTCCAATTCCGCCGTCGCCTAACCCACAGCATGGCCCTAAGTTACCCAAGTTTTTACAGAAACAGAGCCGCGACCGGTCAAAGTCCATGATGGACACTCCAGCGAGCGACAGTGTTGCCAGTCTGGCAAGCTCAAGCTCTTCTATTCGAACCTCCCAAAGCTCCTCCCCGATGCCCCGAAATCCTCAGAGCTCGGCAACGTCCCACTCAGACACCAAGGACGACAATCCAACCAACCCGCCAGAACCCGACGACGAGCCTGAGGATGCATTCGACGAACCACCTGTGATCGTCGAGCCTGCGGATATGCCACGAATTCGCACGCGTGCAGAGCGCCCTCTCAGCGTGGTGTCTGACATCCAACCGTCAATATCCATGTACTCCCCCTCATCGACATCCCGCATATCCGATCTCCCCACTCGTCTATCTGGCTGGCTGTCACACACCTTCAGCAGCTCTTCAACTGACCTCTCCCTTCCATCTCTCCTATCCCAATCTCACATGGTCACACAGTCACCAAAGGGTAAATCAAACCCGCTTTTGACTGCTGCCAAGCATGGCAAAAGCCACCTCGACCGTGCAATGCGCTTCATTAGAGATAGTGACGCCATGCCCGATAAGTGTCCTGAACCCATCTGGCTACTCGGAGTGCAGCACTCAGGCTATGAACCACCGCCCCCAACAACACCCGGCCGTCGTGCCTCGGTCGAGTCACGTCGCTCCCCCTCTCTCCGTTCCAATACGTCTTCTTCGGCAACCGTCTCCCAGCTTTCTCAATCACAGCCACCTTCAGCTAAGAATCCGGCAGCCCACTGGCCTCCTGTGTTCTATGCTGATTTTACGTCTCGAATATGGCTGACGTATCGCGATCAATTTCCGCCTATCCGGGATTCAACACTTGCTGCACTCGATTCTGATCTCGCCTCCGGCGTTCAGTCTATTACACCATGCAGTCCGCGTCCGAAGAGATGGAATTGGCCCGGCACAGGTGAAAAGGGGTGGACTAGCGACACGGGATGGGGATGTATGCTGCGCACCGGCCAGACATTGTTAGCGAATTCCCTGCTACACCTCCATCTGGGACGAGGTAAGGCTGTGTCGTCATTTATCCGCTCACGTTTCTTACGTGTCGAAGATTGGAGGTGTCCACCATGCCCCGTTCGTACCAAGGATTATGCAACTTACGTGCAGATTATAACCTGGTTCCTCGACACACCATTGCCTCAAGCGCCATTCAGCGTGCATCGTATCGCTCTCGCTGGAAAAGATCTCGGGAAAGACGTCGGACAGTGGTTTGGACCTAGCACAGCCGCGGGTGCAATCAAGTAAAGCATCCTAAGCTTTTGCGGTCCGAAAGGGCTGATGAACATTTTTTAGAACGCTTGTACATGCCTTTCCAGAAGCGGGCCTCGGTGTTGCAGTCGCTGCCGACGGCGTAGTCTATCAAACGGATGTATATTCGGCCTCCAATGTTCACTCACGCTCGCCACGGCGACTGGCGAGATCATCTTGGGGCGACCGTGCCGTACTGGTCTTGATTGGTATTCGTCTCGGTCTCAAAGGCGTCAACCCCATCTACTATGGAGCCATCAAGGTTAGTTCCTCGCCTGGCATCTGCGGGTATAGCAAACCAATTACTGCTACCATACAGGAGCTTTTCACGTTCCCACAGTCCGCCGGCATCGCTGGGGGCCGTCCTTCGTCCTCATACTACTTCTTGGGTTCCCAAGCCGATAACCTCTTTTACCTTGACCCACATCACACACGTCCAGCAGTGCCACTGCGTCCCGCTCCACCCTATTCGTTGGACGATTATCCTGCCGTTCGCAGCCGAGAGACTACGCCAGACGACACGTCCGAAGGCCGCACGAATCAACACTCTCCAAGGGCATCATCATCATCCTGTTCACATCACCACCGTGCTCCAACCTCCCCATCATCCATCAGGACCGGATCGTCAACATTCTCTTACCATATACCTCTTTCACCTTCCCCCTTACAGCACCAAGTTTCCACCTCTTCTGGAGCGTCCAGATCGTCATCGATCTCAGCCTCCTCACAACATGCTTCACACTGGCAGAATTCGAATATAACAACATCGCCTGGACTCACCGCCTCCGATCTCGACCCCCGCGACCTTGGTATGGAAGAAGAAGATTTAGATCCTGCTGCAGAGCATCACGTGACCCAGTACAGTCCTGCAGAACTCCGCACCTTCCATTGCGACCGGGTTCGCAAAATGCCACTCAGTGGTCTTGATCCGAGTATGCTCCTCGGATTTCTGTGCAAGGACGAGAACGATTGGATGGACTTGCGGAGGCGAATCAACGAGGTATTTTTTTAAATTATCTCTTACATTACCGCGATGTGACACCGGACTGCATTCCAGCTCAACCAACAACACAAGACTATATTTACCATCCAGGACGAGCCGCCGTCTTGGCCCTCAGACTCTGATGAATTTATGGGCTTGGAATCGATCGATGAGCCCGAAGACCTGGATGTGGACCTCGAAGACGAGCCCGATGACACAGGAGGCAGTGATGACAAGCAACACAACGATGACTTTTATAACACTCGTTCAGTCTCTGTATCTCCTGTGGACAGCAGCGTCAAAGGGGGGACGAAAGGTTCTGAAGCCGATACGGAGGAGGACCCCATTGGACCCATTACCCCTGGGCCGAATTCCACCTTTGAGGTTGACAAACAGGAAGAGGGACACGAAACAGGCTTGTCAAAGAACGAGGATTTCGAAGAAATTGATGCGAACGAGGAAGATGACGACGAATGGGTGGACCCCTCGATGCCAACGCCTCTGGCACAGCCACGGGAACGGCCGCACGCTCAACCGATCAAACAAACCAAGTCGACTGGGTCGACTGGTAGCTCAGCCAGCAAAGACAAGGGGAAGAAGGGGAAGAAGAAGAAAACAGCCGTACCGTTGGTAAAGCCTCCATCACCTCCCGTGAGAGTGGAAGAACATTTCCCGTTCCCGCGGTCATTGGAAGAAAGCTTCCACGACCAGGCCGATGGAGTTGGGTTTGAAAAACGGATGAATAACGCTCGTGCAAGGGACGGCGGGCGAACTGAGAGTGGGGGCGTTAAAGCGGTATTGACTGAGGAGGTGACGCCAAGGTAATCGTCATTTATCGGGACGGACTACAAAGGGAGAGACGTCTCGTGCGGCCAAGGATGGGTACACATCACGTTCTATTTCTTCTTCGGTGCTTTTCTTTTTTTACATTTACATTATCTTGCCTCGTGCAGTTCTCATTGAATCGTCCCGGTCGTATTCTCGCTCCCATCATCGTCTTCTCAACTGTATGGATGACCCTCGCTACTTATAATGGATGACCATATGGGGTGTACCTCGTGTAGCTATGTATGTGCTCGGCCTACCGCTGCTGATATACCCTCACATAAGCTTCTAGTATTTCTACCTCTCTTCTCTCGTGCTTTCTTTATTGTAATGTCAAAATTTGTCACCCACCTCATATGGGTTCGATCAGATAACGGCGGCGATAACGACTTGACCACTTTCAACCACATACCATGTCCAACCCAGTCACTTGCACGTCCGGCAGCAAACCGACCTACATTTACAAACTCGTTAACTACTCTTCTCCAACCCCTACTTCTGTCGAGGATTTCCCGGAAAAACTACCGGTGAGCCCCATCGACGAATGCTCGGGCTTTCTCCACTTCTCCACCGCGAAGCAAGTCCCCAACACCCTAAAATACTTCTTCGGCGCGGACCCCCACGTGTATATTTTGCGTATCCCGTATGACAAAGTGGAGAAGGATATTAAATGGGAGGATCCTAAAGCAGAGGTGTGCGGACCGCGTGGAGGGGAAGGGATGTTCCCGCATGTGTATAATGGATTGAAGCTAGGGAAAGAAGAGGTCGAGAGCGTGAGAGTGCTGTACGGACGGGCTAACAGTGACAAAGGAGGGGGGTGGGATGCGGCCCTCCAAGAATCCGCAGACTGGCTTATTTACTGAGCTCCGATGGGTTCCACACATATTGCAATGCAATATAGGGGTAAGTAGCCATCGAAGCAAAATGATCTTCAAGCTTCGAGCATTATTAAACGCAGGGGCCTTTACTCGTCGCGGAGAGACATCGAGTAGAAATGCACACAATCAACTCTCAACAGTCAAACTCGAAAACCGTTGCAGGTATAAACGTATGTTAGTAGGGCACGTAGCCTGTGTGTCGTGGAACAGAGGATGTATGGCTACAAGCAAACGTAGCAGAATTTCAACGTCTGACCCCCTTAAGTCCCAAGGGAACCATTGTCCTCTGCCGAGTCTTTGGTCTGCCTAGGGGATACTACTTTTTCCTTGTGTCCACAAGCCAGATTCGGCGGATTCCGTGCCACGTGATTTCTGAGAGGGCACGGTACGGTCTTGAGCTGTGTAAGTGGCGAAAGCAATAGAGTTCGTGCGGGGAGTATGCGTGCCCACGGCCCGACCTTGAACAACACGGATGATGATAATGAGCTGGGCAATGGCCTAGTGGACCGGTCAGAAGATCTTCCCGGTATTCATGCAACTCTGGAGCGTCACCTGAACGTGGCTGATAGACAGAAATACAAGGTTAGATATATTGGAGTGAAGAGCAAAAGAAATGATAAAGAGGACGCCTAAGATGGAATACACAGCGGCAGATTCGACAACCATGGTTACGGCCGCATTGTATGTGCGTAGGTGCTCGCTTGCTATCAGCCCCTCCACTCCTCGTCGGAATTTGAGAAGTCGCCATGATACGAGAAGAGTGTACGTGACCGTCATGCCAACTGTAACGCAAAGGTAGGCTAGTTGGATGTTGTCGTTGTAGAACACCGTTCCACTGGCCCCCGCTAAGATAATGATCGAAAGTGCTTGAGGGAAGTAGTTAGCCAGATAAACCTAGCAAGTGCTACCTTGATACGTACCGATCATCGTCAGCCAAAAGGCGGTCATAAACATTGCGATGAATTGATTCCCATTCCAAACTACGATACACCGATGAAGCTGTCGTGTGTAATTCAGCATTGTATACCACACAAAAAGAGAGACGTCTACCAGATGGGCTTGCATGAACCATTCCATGACATAGTAGCTGAATGCATCAATGAACCTGCAACGCGGGGTACATGGTTCTCGTAGACGTACCAAGTCAACGCCATAACGTTTATCCAATAACTCAACTCATCCTGAATCAAAGCCACAGGTCCACCTGGGGCGTCTCGCAAATCGATCCATATCATCTCGGTATATTTGACGTTGGCTGAGAAGCCTATCGTAGCCAAGATGAAGGTGACAAGGACGTAAGCGAGGAGCCACGGGCGATACACCGTGCAGTTTCCGCTTCTACGTCGGGAGAGGATGGCCACCGCAGCTTGGTAGGTCAGTAAAAGCAAGACCCCTTTACGCGTCGACCGGCGAGTGAATTTAGTTCGAGAAAAGGTTAACTCGGAGCCCACCATATGAAACTGCACCCAATATCATGCCATCGAGGCGCGACCGTTCGAGCCAGAGATCGGTGTTTGGGGTGTCGGGGCCCGAAGACATCGTTCAAGAGTCAATGCAGTACAACACCGGTTGTACTACAGGTCTCCTTGCTGGAGTGCTAGCCCGTGGAGGTAGATTGAATACAGGAAAAGGTCATTGCGGACCGTTTTGACGGCGTCGCCCGAGGAGCTTAACAGTTACTATTAGCCTGTTTCACGGTGTATACCGCTGGCACATGCGTCGAATAATAATATTTTCCATTCACACGAACCCTGCCACGAGAATCGAAGTCAGGCGGTCAAGTTACATGAAACGAAATTGACCTTGACATGTCATATCACCCAGGATTGTACACACACGTGTGACCCCACACAAAGGTTTTCCGAACTTATCGACGCATGTCCCGGGTTTCTGGCGGCGGGCGGCTGAGACTGCGAGACTTGGAGAACGGAAATAGGTTTTGCCACGCGCACCACGGAAAGTGCCCATGGAGCCGTCCTTCTAGACGGTGGAAGCAACCCGATTAGTTTTTCCGTGGCTGGTCATCTGACGCAGATGTGATTGACGCCGAACGCTTATCTGCCCATTTGCGGCGCACATAATTGACTCACGCCACTGGGCTTCCAGCAGGGAGAATCACTGATGACTCGAAGTTCTACATAGATACATAGCTGTGTACTAGATACAATGATATGATAAGATTGTGCTCTCTCCGATCTGTGGAAATTCTGTGTCGCAAAATTTACTTTACCCATTACGATGGTGCCACATTGTAAGCGATTACAATGGTTTATTTTTGCCAGATTATGACAGCTATGTATGATCTTATCTGATATTTATATTAAAATGCGAAGTATTCTGTATAGAAGCTCCTTTTTTGGAATCATTGCAATGAAAACATATCATTGGCAGTACACTACAATGAGGGTGGGAACTTGTGCCATTAACATCCATTAACATGTAATTGTCACGTGTCCAAGATTTTTCCGACATGGTTTGCCAAAAAGAAAACATATAAAAGGACCCTGGGTAATCTAAACCTGACCTGTGCTGAAATACGAGCACCGAGTCGGTTTTGTAGCTAGAAGTGGGCCCTATGAGACCCTGCGAGGCCATACGGCGTGGAAAATTAATTGATCGAAGCACGATGCCGTCAAGTAAATACGTACGTGTGACGAACCCCACATCAAGGTTCCTATATAATACCGCTCCTTTTCCTTTTCATCTCAGCCCCCAGGAGCCACGACATGCCCACCGTCTTCACTCACGAATTCAACACCTCTGTCTACAAGGGTAAGGTATCCTTCAACACCGGCCTCTTTATCAACGGCCAGTTCGTCGATGGCTCAGACCGAACTACGATCGAGTATGTTGTGCACTCGCTTCCATCGTCCCTGATATCTTATCGCTACGTGTGACTTGGCAGCGTGGTGAACCCGAGTATGTCTCGTGCCCCTATCGTGGAGATTCAATGCGCTCAATCACTGGCGTAACAGCCAATGGCAAAGTGATCACCTCTGTCTCTGAAGGAACCCCAAAGGACGTCGACCTCGCCGTCGATGCCGCTGAGAGAGCCTTCGAGACTACTTGGGGTCTCAACTGCCCCGGTAATAAGAGGGGCCATCTTCTCAATAAACTAGCTTCGCTTATGGAGGAGCACACCGAAGAACTTGCTGCCCTCGAGGCCCTGGACAATGGTGTGTGCACTATATTATGCACTCTATCAGCGGCTTCGTCATGATATTATCTTCCGACATAGGCAAGGCTTTCAACATGGCGCGTAACGGAGACCTCGCTCTCGCCATCGATTGTATCCGTTACTATGCCGGTTGGTCTGATAAGATAACTGGTCGAGTGATTGAGGTACTGTCTTCTTCAAGCAATACACAGTGTACTGTTTCTGAAAAACCCTCCAGACTTCAGAAGATAAATTCAACTACACACGTCACGAGCCCATCGGCGTCGTCGTAAGCATCATGCACAGTGGTCTTGCGTTCGTCTAAACTAGTTTACAGGGCCAAATCATCCCCTGGAACTTCCCTCGTGTGTCGAAGTGTTTTTGTTCCTATTTTGCAAGAACTTACTTTACTCTTAGTCCTCATGTTCGTTTGGAAGATCGGACCTGCCCTTGCCACGGGCAACACCATCGTCTTGAAACCTTCTGAATTCACCCCACTGACGGCAATCCGGATGTGTCACCTTGTTCAAGAGGCAGGCTTCCCAGCAGGCGTTTTGAACGTCGTCACTGGATACGGCAATACTGTCGGCAACGCCATCGCGTCTCATATGCGGATCCATAAGGTCGCCTTCACAGGAAGCACCCTCGTTGGGCGCAAGGTTATGGAGGCTGCAGCCAAGAGCAATTTGAAGAATATTACCCTCGAGCTTGGTGGGAAGAGTCCGAATATCATCTTTGATGATGCAGACCTCGAGCAAGCAGTCAATTGGGCTGCGTTTGGCATCTAGTGGGTGTTTTTAATTTCTTCCATTGCTTTCGAAGGTGGGGGAAAGGTTGACTTTCATGGATGATGACTCCCTGTAAACAGTTTCAATCACGGTCAGTGCTGCTGTGCGGGCTCGCGTATATTCGTGCAAGAAGGAGTCTACGACGAGTTCTTGAAGCGTTTTACGGAGAAGTCACGCTCAATCAAGGTTGGGGATCCCTTTGCTCCCGACACCTTCCAGGGACCGCAAGTCTCCCAAATTCAATACGATGTGAGATTTCACCTTCATTTCTCTCCGGTTTTTGGCGCAGTGACATGGTCCACCTCACCTAGCGCATCATGGGCTACATCGATTCTGGAAAGAAGGAAGGCGCTAAGGTCCACATTGGTGGCGAACGCCACGGAAGCGATGGCTACTACATCCAGCCGACAATTTTCACCGACTCCAATCCGGATATGCGCATCGTACAGGAGGAGATCTTTGGACCCGTCAGTGTTGTGATCAAGTTCAAGGACGAAGAGGACGTTGTGCGTCAGGCGAATGATACATTGTATGGTCTCGCCGCGGCAGTGTTCACAAAGGACATGAGCCGTGCGATCACGACAGCACACAAGCTCAAGGCAGGAACACTTTGGGTGAATTGCTACAATCAACTGAATTCGAACGTCCCGTTTGGTGGGTTCAAGCAGAGCGGGATGGGGCGGGAATGTGGAGAATATGCATTAAACAAGTAGGTTGTCTTCTCCTTTTAATCCCGCCTGGGCACTGATAATGCGTTGCAGCTATACTGAGGTCAAGGCGGTTCACGTGAACCTCAGAATGAAAATGTAAAGTGGGCTCCTTGTATGTGAAAAGTTCGAGTATTATATGTATTTCTTGGGTTCCGTCAATCCGTTTTCATCACAATGAATAGCGGGTCCTGGGTCAACGGCGAAAAACTGCCTACCTGTACACTTTTGTTGTTCATGCACCTTTTGTATGAAAGATGTATATGATCTACAGTATGCATGCCTACACGAGGTGACTTGTTGTGCGGCATTCACTCTTCTCATGAACCTAAGTCCCGTGTCGGCCTGTGACTTGCAACAAACGTACTGATACATTGTAGCATCCTCAAATGGCCTTGCTTGCGCTACCTGAAAACCGGCAGAAAGGAAGGCACGGGCGATAATAATGCTTCTAATATCTTCCATAATACCACATTCAAAGCTTCGGTTTTGGTTTCGCGTCTGACCTCGACGCAGAAGGTACGATATCCATCGGTAGGGGCTCGAAGTTAACCTCCCCACGACCTTTCGACCTGGCTACTCGAACGGCTTTGAGGATATCCTAGATCCTCGTTAGCATCTGAACGAGAGGGGAAGCTGACATCACGAAGTAGCACAAGAACTCACCTCCGTCTGGAGCATAGCAGCGTTCCATGTAGCCGTATATTCAAGGTTTTCCCCGACGCTGCAATTAACGGTTGTTAGTCATAAAAAGAACTATGAGACGTTGTGCCAACGGAATATGGTGGAGGCAACCGCCAAGGTACGTAGAAATCCCCCCCGGAAAGAAATTACCCACCTGTGATCCCTCGCATGCATCAGCAAGTGCTTTGCCCCCGTAACGGCGATAGGGCTCTTCCGTGCTACCTCTTCTGCGAGGTCGAGTGATTCTCTGACAACCTCGTCCATTCCACCTTCCACCACACGCGACACAATTCCAAGCCTGAATGCTTCCTCAGCAGAGAAGGTACGTGCAGTGTACGCAAGCTCTGCGCCAAGAGATGCATTGGAAGAGATATGACGGAGACGTGCGAGTGTGCCGATGTCAGGCGCGAGACCAACATCGACTTCCTATTTGACAGACCATTAACCCGGTTATGGATTAGCGATATATATCAGTCACAGCATCACAAGAACGAGGATCTCGCGCGTGGGGGAGTAAACGCACCTTGATTGAGAACATTGTATTAGATGCAGCATACCTGATATCACACCCAGCGATGAGATCGACTGCGAGACCGTACGCTACACCGTGGATTGCTGCGATCACGGGGACGGGGCATCGCTCCGGAGAAGAGATGGCGGCTTGGAAAGCGAGAACGTGTCTTCTCAGAGCCACGGCAGTGCGGGCGGGATCAGTCGAGGGGGAGTTCTTGAGGTCGAGCAAGTCTTCGACTACACACACCCGCAGAGTTCAAGGACGCCATAGAAGCATAACAGAATGTGGTCGGTCTACGGGAAACGGAAATAGACGTGGATAAACTTACAGTCGATACCCGCACAAAATACCTTGGGAAGAGAGGAAGACAGAACAACAGCCCGGACATCTCCATACCATTCGCGCACGTTGTCAAAAACGGCGACATACTCTTTCCAGAACCTACACAACGCGCGATTGTTTCGTGAGCGTTCAAGCGATAGCGTACCAGCTCCGAAACACACTCAGCATGGAATGCGTTAACGGGTCCTCTGTATATGATGCGAAGCGAGCGTTTTCACTTCACGGGTAAATAAATACCATGCCAGCACTCACCGTGCAAGTTGTACATGTGCAACAAGTGGCCTTGGCTTGGTGACCTTGATGAAGTCCAACTTTACGGTAGCAGACATGTCTTGCTGTTATTGCCTTCTTTTTTTCGGTTGCAGTAGTACGACGAATGCATCAGTTCTGAACACCTACCTGAGCGAGTAGCCTGGCTTTGAAGTTATATCAGCTTACTCGAAATTCGGAGGGCCTTGTCCAAGGCTGAGCATGAAGTTAACTATGTATAGTTTAAACACGGGCTTTCTCCTGGTAAAAATTTAAATCCGTGCAACATCCAAGCACGAGATCGCCTTCGATCTGATCACCACGAGTACACATACTCCACAATATTTGCAGTCCCCGTTGTCTGAAGTGAGTACTACATAACATGAACGAGTTAACTCGTATCAACAAGCATCGCAGCCTGAGCTGGTTAGAAGCGAGGGAATTTTTTGAGGAAATGAAACCTGCTCAGGACTACCGGAGAGAAAGTGTCGGAGATCTCATCTCTATGCCAGTAGGCCTATGTCGATAGTGTAACGGTAGTCCGATGCCATCGATGTGATACTGTTCACCAACCAATTCTTTGGTTGTGATCATCAGTCGGTCCAGCCGGGTCACAATTGCAAATGCAGTAGAGACACCAACACAGAATATCCTGCGAAATAACTCAGTCTACCGGCGCGTACTCAGATGTTCACCCTGTGACTTACATGTACTGCAGGCTCTCTAGCGTGTCGAGGGTTAGATTTTTCGGTAACCCGAAGTCGTCTTCTGACTCTTGGAGGATAACATTAAACCCCTGCGATCCCTCCATGAAGCGGTCAAGAAGTGGACAAGGCGTCACTTGGGGCAGTGGATTTCCAGTCCGCAGAGATGTTGAAATCAAGCCTAGGGACCCTGTGGGAAACACTAAATTGTATTTGCGAGCGACTTACTAATGACAGCCAGCACGTCTCCCTGAAAGTCGGGGTCCAGTAAACGTGTACGCTTTAAAAATGCTCGTGCCCATGAGGGATCCAACTGGTTAACCACTGAAAGCAGATCGGATAACAGGTACGACAATTGTCTAGTGATATGGTTAGTTACGGATGATAATTAGTTTGGGACTCACAATTGAATGTCAAGTATCTTCTGGTACCTCCTTGAGGGCCATTTTCCTCGGAGAGAGAACTACCATACTCATAAGCTCCAAAGCTCGACTGGAATGGACCTTACTTCTCACTTACCTCATATATCACGTTCGCCTTGCCCGCCATCGATCGCTTCAGCTTGCTCCGAATGGCAAGTAGGCTCTGAACGATTGAAGTTATATCGTCTTCCCGTCGTGTGCTGGTGAAGGAAATGACAGAACAATATGTCGAACCAAGCTCTGCTACAGTAGTAGCCAGAGCTCTCCGCTGGTACGACCGGATCGTTGTACTTGGAGGTAGAAGAGAAAATGCACTATAGTGAGTGAGTATCTCTTGGGACATGACGTATCAACACGGGCCTACCCAGCGCAGAGCACTCCGATAGCCACTAGTACAAAACGTCTCTGAAGTGAATACCTTGAAAACCAATGTGCGGAGTCAGTAGATCGGGCCTACCCATGCAACATCAATGCCCAGACCAGGGGAGGATGGAGTGATCAAGTGAGTATCTTGGTACGAATACCCGATCACCTTGAGACCAAGCATGAGTTTGCGCTGCACGTCCATACATGTCATTTTTGCTTACCAAACCAGCAGTGACAAATATGAGAATACTTGTCATAGGTTGCACAGGCCAGTAAAGCCTAACAAAAAAGAAAAACGGGAAGCAGACGAAGCAAAGAGCAACCAGACCGTACGGGTTCCCACTGCCAGACCCAGTCGATATGTACCTGATTTAGACGTTACACTCGGGCCAACATTGAAATGGAGGTGTTCGCGAACCATATAATGGTGCCTAATAAGCCGCCAACGAAGGTGCTGAAGATTCGAGTCACGACGCCAAAAACTGTGTCGCCGTGAAACCGAGCGAGAGTGGTCTGTGCCATGACTCTAGGAGCAAGAATAACCCATTTGCTCGGTGCCCTGCGGTAGGGACAAGAGACTCACATTGCCCATATGAGTTTCTCCACTACAGCAGAATTAGAACAGAGCGATGAACATTCACGTACAAATTCACGCACTGTACGCAAACTCTGCGGACGATTTTAGAAGAACAGGCAACATCAGTATCACTAACACTATATTTAGCCCTGAAAACATTTATGTGTGGAGAGCGCCGACCTGAGAGCACACCTCCTTTGATCGCAAACAACGCATTGCCGCCACCTAAACCAGCAATCATGCGATACAAATGACCCGCAACCGCTTCTAGTGCATTTCGAGGAGGAAGCGCATCTGGGTCTCTGCGGACTGCTCGACCAAGGTCCGTCGCACCTGAGAGGGCTATGCCCGGGATGGTCTCTATAGAGAAAAACTTATCAACGTTGTGTGACAATGCCCCGACAGACCAGCGTACCGGGATTTTCATCGTCATTCCCGTCGGCGTCCTCAGGGGGTTCCCCCGTCGACCAAAAGGCAAACTTTGAAAGTTTCAACGACGGAAACCAGAATTTAGGGTGCTTTCTCTGCCTGTCGAGCCTTATATTCTCCTCGAGCTAATAAGCAACACATCAGTGGATTATGATCTGGTCCTCGCAATTACATACCAGTCCCTGAAGGGTAGAAGCAAATCGCATCAGGTGGTATTGATAGACGTAACAATGAAAGAGATATCTATGTGGAGGAACACCGTCACGATCGCTATCAGAGTCGAACATCCGACGATAAGGTTCCAGCACCAGGAGCCTGACAAAGCAGGAAAATAGTGAGATACATTTGCCAAAAAAACGCAACGCAATTAACCTCTTCTTCACGGTGAACTCATCCAATTCCTGCGAGAGTTTACGCAAAAGGCCCTCAAACTTTTGGACACGGTCATTCCGAATCCGGTCTTTCTCCTCTGGGTTCACCCAAAAGTCAAAGCGATGCTCTCGAATGTGAGCAAGCCATTCACACGACTCGCGAAGGATAGCTTCGCAGATAATGAGCAAGTCATGACAGCTCGCGCTCAGGAGCTGTGTAGAACTCGCTATGTATCTTTCAGATTCCGGATGTGAGAAGCGCGTCGCCTCCAGGTTGAGATATCGATATGATTCAAATACTCCAACAGCTGATTCCGTCCTAGGGATGCGAGGCGCAGCAAGGTGGAGGAGACTATTGTGAAGAATACCGTGATGAGAGTGGTGAGGACTATGCTTGTAAGAATGTCGGTGGAAAAGGTGTGGCGACGAGTTGCAAGACAGATGAGCTGAGCCCGGACGGCGAGAGCGTTTATGAGTGACATCACCAGAAGTGCCTTCGCGGGTATGTGGGCGCGATAGGTCAGGAGATGAGGGCCGCGATGGCGCGGGCGTGTTTACCGAAGGGGTACCAGGATTCGACTGCGCAGGAGTAACGGGAAACCGTTCTCTTGTGGGGTCGATAAGTGTGTAGTAGACACCTAGCCCATTGGCCACGATCACCAAGCGCCTAGCCAACTGATGCATTTCACCATAGTCCGTGGGAGCAATACGACAGTATATGACGTCCAATTTTAACAGGCGGCAAGCCGCGGCAAGTTGGCCCAACACCCCTTCTGCTTTATCAACAGCGGCAGTAATCGGAGCAGCCGAAAAACTGGGGGATGTTACATCTGCAACAAGATGCTCGCGATGTTCTTTGATAGCGTCTGCTAGAGATAAAAGCACCCCTTGGAGACGAGCTGTGAAAAGAGAGGAAATCGAAGACGGGAAGACAAGGATCGAAGTTGATAGAGCGACAGCGGAGTGGAAAGCAAGTGGAACCATGATAATTTTACCAAGCTATGATCTTGTGAGCGAAAAAAAGGACAGCTTGGTTAATCGACTAACGCTATAATAAGGATACGGATAAAGAACGCCGGTGGCGAACAAGATATCTGATTCGATAAGTCGTATGTAAATCAAAGATTTAAACAAGACTCACCCATCCCGATGCAACCCAGTATACACGCAAGAAGAAACGGTCCTGGACCTTGGCGAGCTTTGACATACATATAGAAAACACTCCCAAAGAAAAAGAATACAGCTATGATGATATTTGGCTAGGGAACCGTTAGCAGGATAACGGACAAGAAGGTGTGCCGTACCGCAGTTTGAAGGTATTGACCGCTTACAACACTTGTTGTGGTGGGATTGATTACATGTATAGTTCTAGCAAGATCTGCCAACTTGAGAGCGAGACACAACCATCTACAACCCAACGCATGAGTGAGTTATTTTATGATATTAAGCCCATACTCACGCCCAACCCAAACCTACAAGCAGGAGGATTATACACTCACGTTCGATTACGGCGACAAAAGGGTCACTTGGCGCGGACAGGAATGACGCTAGACGAAGACATCAATGAAGATATTGTGGGTGGCAAAAGTCTGACATGCCGATGAGGATGAGAAAGCTGGCCTTGGAATGTGTCGCGTAAGTAGATGTTACGAATTCGGATAAGAGGTCCTACCTGACCCAACACGTTCTCCATGGTCGGAATAACAAATATGATGAGGCAAACCCATGCTGATACGGCACTGCGCAGGGCTGGCTTCCACTTGGACCACGTCCAGTTGGCGGACACCCACTGCAGTCGTCGGGGAAGTTTGAGGGATAACCGTTCCGGTCGTTTGCCCGAGTTGCTCGTCGATCCACTGGAAGGCTCCTCTTTGCACTTGGGAGCCTGGGCAGATTCACCTCTCGTTGCATCAGACGGATCCTGATGGGTGCTACTTGAAGAGGTGGCCCCACTGGCCATTATCTCCGCTGGCCCTGACAGTATCCTAACGTGAAGACGAGATTTATTGTGGCTCTCTTCACCTTGCTGATCGTCAGTACTCATGTTGGCGCTCAACGGTGTTGGAGCTGTGGCTTTTTATACTCCGTCATCGAGTCAAAAAGGTTTCTGGAAGCAGTAGTATTGCATATGATCATCCCCGGGATGTGGCACGTGATGCGCGACAAGCGTGTTAGTCACGTGCAGATATATACAGCACGCGTAGCAAGTGCTGGACGTTAAAGGGGAAGCCAGCACAGCAGCGTGAAATTATCCACCTCACACTCGGAAACGTGGCTCCAAGATCCTCACCGTCGCGCAAGCGAGGCCTCTTGCCAATTCATTTGCTCGAGCTATGGGCAATATGGAAGGAGGACCAGCGCGTTCCGTCTGTCGCATCTAGACGCGCTTGGGCTATCTCTCGTAATGCAAACCCTACCCTCGTCAGCAGCTGGTTTCATCGCAGGAAGGCAGCAGCCAAGCGTGCAGGGGAACCAATCGCTCTTACATCTTACGAGTTGTCGCTGGAGTTGCGGCTCAATCACAGCTCTCCGCTTCCCATGGGTCCAGAACTTCCTTTCGGCGACTTGTCCGATGATAAAGAACTGAGCCTCGATAGCGGCTTCCCCGAGCACATTGAAACACCTAGCATGTCTATTGACGAAACCGACGGTTCGCTACATCTCCTTTTGGGCGAACCGTCCGAAAACGGGTCATATATGCGTCCAACATCCGGTGCGATGACGCTCGACTGTAGTTATCAACCACCTTCAAGGTTTAATATATGTTCCACTTTCAAAACTACTCACACTCTCCGGCTCTAGTCCAGCCGGTGTTCCTCAGGATTGCGATAATCGGGAAATCCAGGGCGATGCCTTTGCAAATTCGACGGGGTTCTCACTCGAAGTAGATCTCATCTGCGATCAGGGCGAGAGAAATGAGACTGGCTTCACTTGTTTTCTCTGTTCTTCAGAAGGTGAAGGTTTGAGGCACCAACTCACAATTACGCCAGCGTATGCCCGTACATAGTACTGACCAGAAGCCAACAGCGGATCTAGTTACCAATGAGCCTAGCCAAGCAATCCCTTACCAGCTACTCACGCATTCAACTACAGAATCAATCGTTGGCCGTTTGGACGTCACTTCTGATTCCCTCATGGAACTCTCCGCGATTCCATTCCTGTCGCATACCCCCCGAGCCGCAGCTTTCCGACCTTCAGCTGACCATATCCTGAGAGGGGATCAGAACAGCGTAGAAGATATGCTCTGCTCCCTGGTAACGGAAGGCGAGCTTGATTTTTCTTTTCTTTGTGAACCAGACCTATGGGCGGCAGGCGACCCTTCCACAACTTGACACGGAGTGTGTTCGCCTTCTGCGTTCCTGGCCTCTCACGCCTACTGCGCACACATCGAGTTGGGCTTAGTCCGCTGCAGTGCTTTCCTTGTATGGATCTACAACCGTTTTACCACCCGTATCATTGGTCGTGTCCTTCGCCAAGACTTGTTCACGGGTTCAAACACGTATTTTTGAAATCCGTACTTAACCCTCGCAGTGTTTCAATCAGTTGACGACAAAGCAGAATAAAGTCGTTTTTACGTCACACATCAGGCCATCCTATGCGTAATGAGGCAATCCGGTGACGTCTTCATGTATCACGACTATGTACCAATCGAGACATTCATGCAATTTCAATGGCTGGATATGTGGTAACCCTTGATGTTACTACACGTGTAGTACAAGTGATCGCCGCCAGAACGGTAGGCCAGTGTATACTATGTGCCTGGATGCAAAACATGTATCCGACCCATTCGACATACGTATAACCGCTCCGTGCCTGTCCCCTGCTTAGACTCTGTCGAACCAAACTTCGGCCCGCTCCCGGACTGTGGCACCTAATCGTGCGCCCTCTGTCTGCCCCCCCACGAGCCCAGACACTCCAAACCCGATAACCTTTCCATCGTCGATGACGAACTCTGCTGTCGCTGTGGCCGTACCGATCTCTGCAGTTTCGAACGGAGTGGAGTCTTCGCCGTACCCTTTAGGAAACAAACTTAGTCATGTACGGGGTAAATGTGGTTCCTTGCACATGTCGCATGCGAACGTGAGTCGACCAAACACGAGGCCATGCAGCCAAAAGTTCGGTAGACACACTCGGGTTACCATACGCTCCGTCAACGGCTGCAAAGTCAGCGCGGACCCCAGAACAATAGGAAGACATGTCATTCGGATCGCAAAGCGTGAGGGTGCCGTAGCCGAGATTAGTATATGTTCCGGCGAAGTCGTCCAGCGGCAAAGATAAGTTCCACACAGTAGGACCATCGTCATCCAGTCTAGATTTGAGAGAGTCGGATAATGGCCTAGTACATGATGTAAGTTAATTCAAAGAAGGAAGAATGGGAAGAACCTTTCCGAAGGATCTGATCTCTCAAGGCGTAATACCGCTTCCAAAACGTGCAGTGAAATACTCATGACCGACGAGCCCTGATCACCACCGTTCACAAAAACTACTACACCAAACTCGTCGCGTGGCAAAAAAGATACCAGAGTGGATACACCAGGGATGGCGCCGGTGTGACCCACAAGCTAATAACCCGTGCAGTTACAAGCGTCAGCGTGAGGTGTGGATCAAATGATACGGAAGTTCCCTACGTCGTAGCCTCGATATGACTGACGGTGCCAGCCCATGCCATATCCGCCAATTGAGATATAGGGACCCATTGGACGGTCCAAATAAACGGCATATGAGGAAGTGGCATTGTAGTAAACTGACGCAGGGATGATGGATTTTCCTCTATATGTTCCTTTGTTCAGCCACATTGCGATCCATTTGGTCTGTGAAAACGTGACCGTCCCATCCGAGACTGTCTGTGAGCAGTAGCGAGACTGCATAAGAGTAGAACATTCTTCACCATATCGACTGCATTTGATATGACACCACCTGCTACGGCTGCTGTGAACGCAATTTCTTCGGTAAACCACTCCGGAATCAAGCGTCCCTCTTTCGTCCATCCTTGCGTGTACTTGCCTGATGATGCAGCTTTGCTAGGCGAGAATGTTGACGATGCCATACCCAGCGGAGCAAATATTCTCTCCTCCACAAAAGACGTATAAGACTGAGCCGCGTATTTCGAAACGATATGTGCAGTAGTGATATACATCTGTATAACCTCAGTTTGAGTTGCTGTCCACCTCGGGCTGAATGGTGGAGCTTTACAATATTGTTGTATGACCAATGCTCTCGCAGCTCGAAAGCTGGCCTTAGGTGTTTCAGACGACGAACCACATCCAACGGCGTGTCGTGGGGTCCGTAAGCAAAATCATGCCTTGCGAGGAGAAAATCATAATTCTACATGGAAAACAGACACGAATACTGACTCACCTTGGCACACCGGAGACATGCGAAAGGATATCCTTGAGATTTGCTCGTTCCGACGCCCATTCATCCATAAGCCGCCACTCGCCTGGGAGCAGGTCTTTTACTTTGGTATGCCATGTTAACTCCATCAATCCTAGTGGAAGTGCCGTTACGTTCCTCCCATTCGCGAAGTCGTCCATGAGGATACCGACGGCCGTCGCGCAGAAAGCCTTCGAGACGGAAGCCATGTGGAACAACGTCTGACCAGCCAGGACAGAATCAACGTGAGCGTATAGACGTCCTCGAACGGAAGCCACGCCTGGTGCTTACATCCAAAGTCATCTCCTCGCCGTCCTCTGACCTATAACCCCATGCTTTCAACTCCGGCTCACCGTTCTTGGGCACTACGGCTATGGATAGCCCAGTAATGTTCGATGCAACCATCGTGTCCTTAATGAACGTTGCAACTTCTGGGGTGATGTATTCGCCATCATGGGAGCCTTTTCCATGACTAGTAATGCTGGTAGAACGCAATGACTCTGGAACCCAGTTGATAGTGTCCAGGAGATTTGGATGCAGATAAGTCAGTGCTGAAAACAAGCCCAAAAATAAGAAAGCCGGGTGAACGGTCATCGCAATTCGTTACCCCAAGCTAAGATAAGAGGCCTACATGCACCAGTATTATATACTGGAGGCGTATCGTGCGCAGCATTAATTTCTCAAGTAGCCCCGGTAATCAGCCCGATGCTGGGAATTTGCGGGGAGTGATGATCAAAACTGTGGGATGTCAACTGGTGAAGTATCCGCAGCAATCTCAGGAGGACCGCAGTGTTTCGTGTCTCTCGCATGTCGGACACACCCTGGAGATCGTCACCGCGTACCCAAGTAGCTACGATCTAGCGGGAAATTTAACAGGAAGAAAGGTCGTCAGACATGCGAGCACGAAGAATAACGCTTGTAGCGAGCTAATCAGGCGAAAAGAGCGCTGCACGTACCTCTCTAATCAGGGGGTTTCGGTAGGTTTCGGTATCAGAATGTCTCAGCAGTCCCATATGTAGGTATAAGGACTAATACTCATAGATACCAAGCAAATGCCACCGCCCATAACATAATACTATGAATCTGACCCAGATACGATGCACTCCGCATTGTCCCATTCAATTTCCTGCTTTAGGACAGCTCGCAGGATGAGTTCGGTAGAGTATATCTTGTATCCCTCATCGACAAGGGGACGCCATATAGATACGTCTTCAGGGCAGGAGATAACATAGCGATTTGCTTTCGCCTTCAGAATCCTAACAGTAGGCGTAGCGTTCTGTATCTGAAACAATGGTCAAAGTTGTCCATGGCGTCTTTAAAACAGTGTAGGCCTGTACCTGCCCACCAGCGCTGGAGACAACGGCCTTCAACAATTTGTTATCAATGGGCACCTTCGGAGTGAGGTAAAATGATAACTGTTTGAATAGCTGGGAGCCACAGCCCTTTTGCTTAGAGCGTTCCAGGGCTTCAGAGAATTTGAAGTTCCACTTCATCTCAGCAGCAGTATCCGAGAGCAAGTAGTCATGTTCAGCTGTGTGCAGCTTTGTCAGAAAACCATCTGCAGGCAACGATATTAAACGTACGCAGGAGCTTTCCGCTTTGGATCGACGCGTTCACCCATTCCTCCTTCAAAACGTATGGAGAAACGGACATTGCACAGAGAAATTTCTCTGTGCGGACGATTCCCTTAGCTACCAGGTGTGTGCAATCGGTCGATTTGGTAGTCATCCTTGCACCCAACTTCGACAGACCCTAAGGAGACCAATATGTCAGCTATTCTAGCGAACTTCGTGGATGTGCAAACCTTGATGACTTCATCGGAAAGAGTGACCCCTGTGGTTATCAGCCTGATGGTTCTCGTTTCTGGCGTGTTCCTATACGGTACGAGTCAATTTTCGAAACGCTCATACGTCCCAGCTCACATGTCAGATGACGCGGTCTTCTGGAGTCCGCCTTTCCCCTTCGTGAGTTTCGGTTTCTCTTTCGGTATAGCAACAGCTAGTTCCACTTCTTGTTCCTCATCTTCCTCTTGAGGTTTCACCTTCTTTCCCTTGCCCTTTGTGTCCGCTTTGGCACCCTCTCCTTCAACCTTCCTTTTCTTCACAAGCCTGCTCTCGGCTACATCATCCTCTCCCAAGGAGAACAACGACCGACCCCCGGCACTTCTCCTCCGTTTCTGGTTCTTTCTCTCTTTCTCATAGTCGATCACATCAGGCATAACCGCATCCCTCAGCTTAACAGTAGCCTTATTCGCTGCACTCCGTCTGGGCCCGCCACGGACAGACATGGTGGCGAATGTATCAGCGGAGACATACCCGTCGCCCTCGTCAACAACGGATGCCTCTGATCGATGGCCCTTGAGTCTGGAAGGAGATGCCATCTGTTTCTTCCCTGCTGCATCCGGCGACCTATCAGCAACAACCAGCTTTCCCTTGCTTGAGGAAGCCCCCTCGGCAACCGCAGGGCAACGGTTGGACACAGGAACACGAGAATTTTTTATATCTGTGTTCTCTTTCTCCATTGCACGCTTCACCTTGCTGCCTCTCGGGGTGAAGTATTCATCAGGAAGAGACGGTACTAACACAGACACCGATCTTTTGGGAGTGGTCATCGTCTTGGCGGAAGGGGGAGGGGGGGACGATGATAGTGTGGATAGACGACGTTCTTTCGTTGAGTCCGCTACGTCGGGTTGCGCGGCATGCTTGGAGCGTTCCTTGTGGGCCGTGGTATTCGCTTTCCGACTACTCGTAGCTTTGCCATCGGCCGCTTTCTTATTTTTGTTATGTATGGTGGGGAGGTCTTTGTCCGAAGGTTCCTCCCGGTCTACCAACTTTTGGCTATGACCGGACTTAGATTTCGGTTTCATGCCAGACTTGATGGGAGTCAGTGTCGAGGCTCTTGAAATTCCAGGGGGTGGTGCAGGCTCGGAATCTGAATCTAGCTGAATGATTTCGTCACCGGATCTAACGTCCTTCGCTTTAGGCTGGCGCACTGACAAAGGACTCTTGTCCATCCTCTGCTCCGATTGTTTGTCAGGTTCACTTTGAGTCAAATTCGCAGTTGAAGAGGTTTGGTTCCTTCGGACGAGTTTAGGACGAGGCTTCCCTGCCGCAGGCACCGGACTTCTACGGTGCGGAGCTAGACTAGTTGTGGATGATTTGACATTGGATTTGGCCATGAATTTGCCCTTCGATCGTGCAGCACTGCGTTCGTCATCGTCACGGGAGAGGCCACCGTCAGACTGAGGATGAGGTACAGCTCTTCCTTTGCCCTTGGAGTTTGGCTTGATTGTGTTGGTGAGTTTCGCCCGCCCAGTCTTTGTATTCTTTGGCGCATCTTCGTCCACATCCATCACGTTATCGTCCACGTGCGCAACCTCAGGAACGCCATCCAGGTCGCCATCGTATGTCAACACTGCTTCTACTTCTCTGGTGCTCGTAGACGTCCCTGGTGGAAGAGCGCGAAGCGATGATGGTTTAGAAGTGGAGTGGAATCTTGTAGTAGCCAGTGATGATTTAGGTTTACTGACTGGAGAACTTTTTATCGATGATCCACGTCGCTTGCTCTTCGTCGTACGAGCATCACTATCGTCATTGTCAGGAAGATCGATGATCCTGTCCTCGTATGTATCCCGGAAAACAGGTTCCTTTGACTGAGCAACACGCGCGGATCTAGTGGACCTCGAACGCGATCTGGCAGGGCTCTGTTTAGTACGGAGGACCCTGCCTGTACTTCTGCCTCTTCCCTTCTCAGCGGGGGTACCCTTGCCTGCTCCGGTTTCGGCCGCGTCGATGCCTCGGATAATAGCGCCCTCTTGGCTCGCATTAATTTCGATGCTTCGCGTGTACTCGGTGTCACGCGCTTCCTCACATTCCACATCTACAATGCCAACGCCACGCCCACCCGGAAGGACACCTCCAACTAAGGTAGTGGTGTTCTCATTTGCGGAAGATGAACCTGCATGGTAGTTGGGGAAAGAGCGTTCAGTCAAGCACACGATTTTGCTTGTATCGTTGGTGTAGCTACTGACCTCCCCCATCTGCACCCATAAGGACCTTCCCAAAATCTATCCCTGGAGGAAAGACAATGTAGCGTTCGAGACCGACAGTGAGCGCTCTAACACAATATCAGACAAACGTAGTGTCACCATGAGAAGAGAGCAGAGTAATGCACTATACCAACAGAGCGCACTCACCGCCACTCAACAATGCAGTCCTCTAGCCATGTGTGGTTCACTACCGGTATTGACCAAGCGAGGGCACGTGTCGTCTTGGGCGAGGGTTGGCTGGAGAAACACCAAGAGGAAGATAACACGGAAAACACGGCACAAAGTCAGGGAGGGATTGGCTTAGACATGCACGGACGTTTGGATTAGAATAATAACTCACAATCCTGCAATCAAGACCTTGTTATCCATACTCAGACTCGGAGTGAACTTTGCACCTGTCAACGATATTAAACGCTTAAGGTAATCCCGGGCAGTGCCAGTATAGTTGGTTATGGATATTTCCTATTCCTTGTGAATGAGGGGCACTAGAAACGCGCGACTTTTGTCGTGAACTCACACAACCTGCCAAGCCAGGGATTCCGCCCCTTGGGACCGGATACCACAACAAAGAATCCAACGGAGAATGGAGAGTTCCGCTTGACTCGACATTAAATAGCCACGTGAGAGTGCCAATCAGACGGGAAGCACGCGCAGCCTGACAGACGGGAAAATGTCGCGATTAGGTGAGCGTTTAAGACGTGGAGAAATAGAAAGGTGTGCAGCAGACGCGACATAAAGGGAAAGCTGTACACAGACCTTGAAGTACGCCCTGCCACTTCTCCATCGCGTTACAAACACGTCACACGTATCCACTGCCCTCTCCTCTGCTTCATCATCGTCTATACCTTCCGCTTTGACCACCACGCCTCCAGAGCGGGTTATCCCAGCGTTGACAGCAGCTCGCTGACTTTCACTCAATTCCAGAGATCGGGATAGGAGGACTTTCCTTCCTCCCCAAACTTTCTCCTTCTCGCCCTGCACCCGAAACAACGAAATCTTCTCCAGTAATATCAGATGTCCGTGGTTTCTTTCGTTTCAAATCGCCGTTATTAATCGCATCCTCGTCCAAAGTAAGTGCGGCGCCGGGACGCAGGACAATTGGATCTGGCCATAAGTAGGGTGTTTCGGGTAGCCGGCGCCCAAGGCGAACGGAGTCGTCGAACCAATGTGGCGTAACAATTGACATACGAGTATGAGGGGCAAAATGAAGAGCAGTGTTATACTTTTTGGTGGAGGTGCGGGGCGTGGCAAATCATGGGTATAAGGCCACACCAATGAAGAGCAACGTACCTTGTCACTTCCTGGACGCAGAGCAAATAGATGTGTAACATCCCGCGTCAAGCCGATGCGCCATTGACCTCCTAGAGCGGTGACTCCGGCAGATAATACCTCGACGTCGGATGTTGGTAGCTATCGACTCCACGTGTCAAACAGCGTCAGTTCCTATGAACAGAAATACGCACATCAGTTGCACAAGCCACAATTCCCGAGAATATCATGGCCGGGTCAGGGGAATAATACTGCTCTCTATCCGCATGCATTAGTAAGGAATGTGCCACATACGGTTTCAGCTGGGCTGCATACGATTGAATTTTTCCCATCACGATGCTCCTGTCCACCCATTTGTCACTGACAACTTTGAGGGTTGTATTGGCTGATTCTGCATGTTGTTTGTCGTGATGTGAGTATGATCCACCGAGAGCAATGAGATGAGTGTATGGCCCGACGCTAGTCGCCCCGTTGAGATCTAAAATGGAGACCAATTCATGCCTGCGATGGGGAGGCAAGGAAGGGGACAGTATATAGTGAACCCCATCGAAGACGGCCATACCAGTGTGTATGGACAACTTGCGGTGTGTCAGGCGACGTGACAAATCGCGTGAGCCGTGACAGGCGTGACATTTTGTGTCGTGTGACGTAATACCGTGTGACCTGCCCAGGCCGCCGATCGTTAAATTCAACCGTTGCAACCGATTGTTGACGCAGAAAGTTTAATGCGCTTTTTATCGTCAGGATTCCAAGGAGCTACCCTGATGAGTCAAGTATCTACCTGGATGCGGGATGCAGGAGTTGGGGGCCCAATCGAGTGTGGGGTGGTTTCTTTGCTCAGCGCACAAGGTTTACACACGCGCTGGGACCGGCGCAACGTCAGGGCATCGCCATGACTCTTTGTGCCCATATCCTATGTGGTATTTTTCTACGACCAGGCATTTGCATTTTACTGTCAGTGATACAACGAATGCATAACGAGCTGCTCTTCTAATATGCGTGGCAGATGGCAGGAAATAGATCTCAATGTACAACAAATCTCGAAGCTTCTCAGTCAAATCTGGGGCCAGCTACCCGCACGTTCTCCCTGACGTCGCCTTCGTAAAGCCTGAACGCCTTCTGGAACATGCTTGCCAACTTCCTGACCTCGCGCTCAAAGGCATCCTTGTCTGTCCATGCCAGCTTGGGGTTAAGAAGTTCCCGAGGCACGCCCTCGATCTTGGTGGGGATCTGCAGACCGAAGACATCGAAAGTCTCATACTCGGCATCAAGGAGTTCCCCGGAGTGGATCGCATCGACGATACGACGGGTGTATGAGAGCTTGCAGCGCTTGCCGGTACCAAACTTGCCACCTGTCCAACCGGTGTTGACCAACCAGCAGGGGACGTTGTGTTTGGCCATTCGTTCTGCGAGCATGTCGGCATAGCGCGAAGGCTTTCGAGTATTTTGAGCAATGATGATGGAAATCAAGGTAAGAACTTAAACGTACGTGGAGGACAATGAAAGGTGCGCTGTAGCACGTCGAGAAGGTAGGGATGGGCTCCAGGACACCGTCCTCGGTTCCCGGGGTTTTCCTAAATTATCAGTCCGAACCATCCAAGACATTTGAAAATGTGATACTTACGAGGTGTAACCAGCAAGGAAGTGATAACTAGCCTGCTCAGGCGACAGCTTACTGATGGGCGGAAGCACACCGAAGGCATCGCAAGTCAGCATGATGATGTTACTCGGCTGCCTCTCAACGATACATGGAATCTTCGCATTCGGAATGTACTCGATCGGGTACGCGCAACGAGTGTTCTCGGTGATGCTCACGTCATCGTAGTCGGGCTGGCGCGTCAGTGGGTTATACACCACATTTTCGAGGATCGAGCCAAATCGGACGGCATCATATATCTCCGGTTCCTTCTCCCTCGAAAGATTGACGCACTTGGCGTAGCAACCTCCTTCAATATTGAAAACACCGTTGTCCGACCAGACATGCTCGTCGTCACCGATGAGCAAGCGACGAGGATCAGCGGACAACGTAGTCTTTCCCGTGCCGGAGAGACCGAAGAAGAGAGTAACGTCTCCTTTGTCGATGCCAACGTTTGCAGAGGAGTGAAGAGAGAGCTGGCCGAACTTGACCGGTTGGAGGTAGTGCATGACGGAGAAGACTCCCTTTTTCATCTCACCAGCGTACTCGGTTCCAAGGATGACCATCTCCATACGCTTGAAGTTGATTTCGACTGACGTCGTCGAGGACATACCCTTGGTGAAACGGTTGGCGGGGAACTGGCCAGCATTGTAGATGATGAAGTCAGGCTCGCCAAAGTTGGCAAGTTCCTCTTCGGTTGGGCGGATAAGCATGTTGTTCTGTTCAGTACTGTTAGATTCTCTGGCCCAGTGAGTATTCGGAGACATTAACCATGAACAAAGCATGATAGGCGCGGGCGCAGATCACTCGGACCTTGATGCGGTAGTTGAGATCCCACTAATATGGTATGTAAGCCACCGCGACAGAGGAAATCACATGCACGGGAGAATGCTTGCCCCTGCGAAACCGTCAAAGACGTAGACGTTGTCGCGAGTGTTGAGGTAATCGATGGCACGTTCGCGATTAATTTCGAATGTATCTGCAAGTGCCCCATGAGCAACAGAGGAGGTCCAACATGAAGAACAAAACTAACGTTCGTCCATCTTAATGTTGACGGATCCCCACCAAATGTCGTCCTTGCTTGTGTCCTCGTAGACAATACGCTTGTCTTTGGGGCTCCGGCCAGTCTTCTTACCGGAGAAGTTGATGAGAGCACCAGAAGAGGAAATGACGGCGCCTTCGTTTTTGATGGCATCCTCGTAAAGTTGAGCAGGGGCGGCGTTGCGCTTTAACTGGATACGATCCATGTCGAAGCCGGCCTGCGAGAAGTACTCGAGGTCACGACCGATGACTGTTTGCCAAGTAGGCTCATCTGAGACATCTAGATGCCGAGAAGAGTTGGAGAACCTACGGTTGTTGATGCACTCATTGTCATGTCCCTGAGCATAGTTGCGATGAAGGATGTGCGGGGTGACATAGGGTGTTTGGTGGGGAAGGACCATGGCTGCCTGATAATTGTTCGTGAGATCTACAGTATATCTAATGCGCGAGCGAAAAGATGTCACTGCCACTCGGATACTCCACAGTAGGCGTGTGGCGCGAGGCATCTGTGCGGGGTGGTACGACAGAGAATGCGCTTACCGTGCTAGTTGGAGATACAACAGGAGAGGATCAGAGGAAGAAGAAGAAACGAGTACTGTTTTGAAATGAAGCTGCCGGCTGACCCGCTGTATAATCGGGTGACTTATATATGCTGTACTGTATAGTCAAAATAACCCTCTCCACAACCCTCCGATTACAGTAACAAGGTTGCCCGTAACCTCCCGTTTCCTTAACAGCCAATGGATTCCACGGTGTAATATCTGGTGCCGGAACGCCCCGGTGTCTTCCCTCCACCACTTACACTTAGATAGACTTCGTGATTAACTACTTTGTCCGACTAGCCGAGCATTCACGAACACATTGGAGTAGCCCGCCCCAGGTCTCTCGCCAAGTAATACTTGGCCAGCGTATTGGGCATAGCCCACAGGCTACAGGGTCGGACCCGATTCACTCCGAGACGTCACCCTGCCACCGGAGCCCGACATAATCATAATTCCCTCAGATCAGTCATCAGGTTCTCCCAGTGTCGCGGATATCGCGCAGTGCTGACTCGGGATAGTGCCATTCGAGACTCGCGCCCCTGCAAGCGCTACAGAAGGCGCATGATTCCAAGCTAGTAGGGTCTCATCAACGTCTTCCTAGACACTGTCATGCTAACCTTACATAATAACAGAGTTCCTTCACGACATCCTGGCCTTCAATTCTTGCGAAGTGAGTTACAACTATGCAGACTACAATTGTACAGGTTAAAGGTGAGTGGCGCCTGCATAAACCTGGAACACGGCATCCGTGCCAACGCGCCCCTTCGAATCGGATGGGAATGTTTCGCGGATATGATCCTTTTATTGACCCTGGCGGCTGAAGAGAAAATGCATCGGTTTTTTTTACAGCAAGAAATTGCTGAGGTGTTCTTCGTTCGACAGCTTACGCAGAAAACAACCTCCGGAAGGAACAACGATGTTTAGAAGAACCTGCATTTTGGTTCCGACGCCCCATCTCAAGAGTACTCCTCGGATCGTCGAGGCATATGTACACCTAGGTTATAGTTCAGTTAGGTCTAGGCTGACTGTCAATTATCGGATCCTCTGTGCAGGCGGTGCATCGATACGGTGACTGGGGACCACTACCTATGTACATAGCTTTTTTCTTTCTTTTTTCCGCCTGACTCGTAGGGAAGGAAGGGACTGCCAAACTCAATCTTAACGATACTTACCCGGCACTCTGGTTCACGTTAACGTTCAACTCTGTTCAACACGTTCCCCTGCCGAGCGAGCCTCGGGCAAAGTCGTGCAATCCGCGATTTCGTACTTGTCTATAGAGGCACTACGGCTGTCGTACTCCATCCGTATACCATGAGGTTCCCATGCCGTTGTGACCCACGATTGTGCGGCGATATCCGCGATATCGGAGACAAACGGGAATGAATGTGTAGGTAGGATGTGTCCTTGTTAGTTTTTCTCCATGGAACTGACAGTGGCCGGGCGCTGCTATATAACTGTTGGATCAAAAGGCCATCTTATCCTATGTACTTATGTCGAGCCGTTTCAGCTATGGCTGTCCAGGCACAGGGGGGGGGACAAACTTGCCTTGCCGAACTACAACAGGGCCTGCAACGTGTTCCATTGTCATTCCAAGCTGGGTACATGAGTGTGGTACGACTCGATCGCCGTCACCATAGCTGCCTCGTGGCCAGGCGACAATGAAATGGGGGATCAGGGAGAATGGAGGAAGAAGGCAAGCCGGCCTTCTGATATGAACCTATGAACCTCCTTCACGCCTTTGCCTCACACTCAACGACTCCCTCCACGACCCTCCCTCGTGCCAGTGATCCGTATCGTATCGCAGTCTTCCCCTTTATTCAACTAATCTGGCCGCGCTGTGCGCGCTTTCCTTGATACATGAGCTTCTTATAGGCCTATATCAGTTCTATTCATTCCCTTCGTCCATCCAGCTTGAGTCAGTCTTGTAGGGGACACCCCAGATCCTGGAAAACGTTATGCAATCCTTTCTGTACATCTCTCTGCTCATCCTCCATATTGCCTCCCCCGCGAAAGCCCACGGATACGTCGCCCAAGTCTCGATTGACGGGAAGATATACATGGGCAACGTACCCAATGCTCAACCCACCTCTTCGATTATCCGCCAGATCGACGACATCTCACCTGTCAAAGGCGCAACTAACCCCTACATGAACTGTGGACAAGCAGCTCAGCTCGCTGCTCTTGTTGCCGATGCAAATCCAGGTAGTCAGTTCCAGTTTTGGTGGAAGGACGGCGATGGAACCAACGTGTGTTTCGTGTTCGTTAACTGGTTGACGGTTGTTCATCCGCACATAGTGGCCGCACGATATAGGCCCGATCATGACTTACATGACATCGTGTGTAGGCACGACGTGTGATAAATATAACTCGACAAATGCAGAGTGGTTCAAGATCGAAGAGACGGGCTTGGAGCCAGGCAATATGACATGGTACCAGCAAAATATCAGTGCGTCCATTCTCCATTCCTCATTTCGTCCTCCCCTATGGTTTGATGGTTTCTACATGAGCTTCCGTCGCATTTCCCTTCTCTCAGTCTCACATGGTTATGCTAACATGGAACATATATAGTGAATGGCGAGCCTGCTAATGTAACCCTTCCATCTAACCTGGCACCTGGACAATACCTTATTCGTCACGAAATCATCGCACTCCATCTCGCGACGGAGTTAGGAGGGGCTGAATTTTATCCTTCCTGTACACAAGTAAGTACGTAGTCGGTCTGCTCATATACATGACTCACCTGTATGTACTCAGGTTAACATCCTTGGAAACCAAACTGGCACTCCTACATCGAGCGAAGAAGTCACTTTTCCCGGGGGCTACTCTGATACTGATCCTGGTATATATGACCCAACGGTTTTCGATACCCCTGTTCAGTACACGTTCCCGGGTCCTCCTGTTGCAACGCTTGTCACTTCGTCGTCGCCATCCTCGGGTTCTTCATCGTCGAACCTGCCTGCGTTCACAACAGCAACGCTGGTATCCAGTGGTGCGAGCACCTCAACTCCAACAGCCACGGGCCAAGCGACGTGCAAACTACAAGCTCAGCAGACTTTGGCCATGAAGAAACGTCACCCAGGGACGCTATCGAGGATAATGGCAGTACTGATCAAGGGAATGCATGACTGAGGCTGATTTTTTTTACCGGTTTGTGTGATGTGTGGAATTACACTGTAGGATAAACTGTATTTACTAAGTATTATGGTGACAGTACGTAAGTACTAATTGCATTCGAGACACTGCGAGAGACCGTCGTCCGCGGAGAAAACGACATCTCAGGCATATCGCCCTCAACCAATCGGAGGCCGCAAAACTATCGCTGAGCCCCCGTACACCCCTAAGTAATATTATGCGCTTATTTTATGCACTTACCGTTGCGCTATGTCCGACGTCCAACTGTACACCGAAATCCATATTTTGCCAAACGACCCTGTAGGGCTCCGTGAGTCTGTGCATGGTTATCTTTTGCATGTCTTCGAATTCGAGGCCATCATGCCGTATGATAGGGATTCCCACTGTCAGATGTTGTTTGAATGTTGGTTGCAAAACGACCCAGAACGACCCCAAGTGCGTCTGTCAATCTCAAGTCTCAGCATCAACCCAGTCGAACGATTAGCGGTGACCAGGGTACATGCACATGTCTATTCCGCGTTCACATGTCGCATGTGTCCCTTGTAAGGTCTCGCATAGCAGATTGATTACTCACCTGCAACTCCAGTCAGTGATAAAAAAACATCAGAGAGACAGGGAATGACGGAATCGCGGTCACGACCAGTCAGTGACAGGTTTAAACAGGTTTAAACCATTCTTTCGCTTCCTGATGAAACCACGTCCAACAACAACCGAAGTGAAACGGCTGCGAGCGATCGCTCAGTGCGGTCATCATCATCTTGGTTGACCAGCCATCAATCCATCATACATCAACCCTGATGTCAACCGATGAAATGATGATTGACCGTCAATCCTGGGATTGGTACCAGAAATATTGCGGACGTGATGAAACAAGTTTCGCTGGGTCACAATGTCAATGGCTTACAATCAGAGATAAGCGTCATCATTATTGATAACATGCCCAAATTTTAAGCGAGGAGCCAAATGGTCACCTCTATTGATCGACTAAACGTGCGAATACTAAGATAATAACAACACCACGAAATAACATGACACTTCTATTGATTCGTATGATGTACTTCCGCGCGTGAAACAACTACCCCGTATAGGGACGCGACACACATGGAGGATAAGGGTCTATTTTATAGATAGGTCTTCGTCAGCTTTGTCCACCATACAAGGACAAGAACTCCGGAACACACATATTTAGGCGGAAAGGCCGAGGAGTTGGAGAAGGGCAGTCACACCGAGGCAGTCGATCAAGGGAATGAATGGAGCCAAGAGAGGGCCCAGGGAGGCCACAATGCTTCCAACAAGCTTGACGACAACCTGGAGGATGGCCAGCACAGCGTTGAGGACCCCAACGAGCAAGTCGAAGATCTGGCCAGGCTGCGAGTCGATGATTTGAAGTACCTTGATAAGAGCTTTGAGGACCAACTGCAAACGAGGCAGAAATTAGCATGGACCAGGAAAGACAGCCACCCCTACATACCTCCAGATCCTTGAAGATGATCTGAGCAAGTTGGTCGACAGTAATGACGACACCTTCAACGTCGATAAGGAGTTTGGAAATCTCTGTACCAACTAATGCCTCGAGTTTAGGGACAGCGGCAAGGAGAGAGCTCGTGATCGACGTCAAAATGGGAGTGACAATAGCAACGGTCGCGTTGGCGGGAACCAGGTCGACTAGAGCGCAAGGAACGATCAGAATAATTAGCATGCGTAACCCAGAAAGAGCACGTACGCAATTCCTCGACAAGAGGTTCAATCTCCTCGGTCACAGTGTTAAGGATACAGGCAATGGATGGGAGGCAGGTGGAGCGAGTAGTCAACTCAGAAGTCGAGGGTCCCTTAACGGCGGAAACGCCTGGGACGGAAGGAACTGACAAGCCCGGGACGGCGGGCTCACTGCGGGGAGCATGAGCCACCTGGCCAGGGAGCGCTGCATTAGCGGGGCTTGGAACGCTCTTGCCAAGGCCATTAACTGAGTTAGCTGGGCTTTCAAGGGAGGAAGAGCTCAGGGGAGCCGCAAAGACGGAGGTGAAGAGGAGAGCGAGAGCAGCAAAGGAGCGCATTGTTAAAAGAGTGTGGGGAGTTGTCTTCAAGGACGACTGGTGGATAGCAGGGAAGGGAGAAAAGAGACGACAAAACAGTCAGTGATGGAATGGGAGAAGAGAGACACTTTATAGGATCGGGTTCTGTATTGATGGTGCTTGGTCCGGTTAGCGCGCCAATTTTTTGGTATGTCAACGGTGTTTCTCATTCCGGAAGCTACTTCGATCTGTCACTGGAGCAGGAAGTCAAGCAAAAAACATCGCATCGCAATAACTTACCGAACCTCCGCGAGTGACACAACTAGTATGTAGCGATTTCTTCGATCCCATTGGGACCAACTTGTCCCGTTACGCACTTGATACAGAAAATGCGACTGGTCTGCTTGCACGTACTACAAATGAATTTTTGGTTGGGACCGCCGATCTGAGCAGGATCGGGGGTTAGCCAAATTTGAGAAAGACGTCAGAGTGCTCTCCAATTCAAGTTCGATCCGTCAAACTTGTCTGCCGACCAATGCCTCCGATCAGCCAACAAATTCCAAGGACCCCCAAAACCGCTAACTCCACCCTCTAATATGTCGAATCACAACGCGTGGCATTTTTTGAGATAATACATAGTGATTTACTTACCGTGTGAACTTCTAATAGGAAAAGTCCCACTCGTTCCCGTCTCACCCGGTTATTGGCGGGATGCAGTATGTAATGTATAAAAATAGGGTCCCTCAAAGCTGGCGCCGACGCCGCCGACGATACCTACGCCTGCAGCGCGACTACCATAAATTAGCTGCAGGCGCCGGCGTCGGGGCCAACTTTGAGCGGCCCTAATGGTTTATATCTTCTAATGGCAGCCCGTCATGATGTCGGCTCGCTGATCGACAGTAAATTTTCACGCCATTCTGACTGATGAGACGTTCGTTGCAATCTTATAAGTCTCCTTCCCACATCATACCTTGCCGTGAGACACGCACATGTAATCGCCGTCAGTTCACTTCCCTCCCAGGGTGTCACACCTTGTGGCGAACGACGCAAAGTTTGCTGCATTGTCGTGTGCGTGTGTCGCTGCTTCGGTCTGACTTGGGCACATTCCAAATATTGTCTTTGCCAGCCTCGTTGATGGCAAAACATGGCCAAACCGTGGTAAAGCGGACCAAACTAACGGGTACAGCTTGTCTGCAGTCTGCCAGGATTGTAAGCGAAGACCTGCCGCAAGACAATGTGTCAGTCAATAGTGCCATTCTTAGGGGGGTTCACAAGGGTAAGCTTGCATCTAGTGCGTTGAATAGTTGTGCTCTGAAACGGCTGCACTAGGGCCTGGCAACTGTCTGTGCAGGAGTTGGGACGATAGGTACGATAGACTGTTTGCCTTCACCAGACCGACGTTCGACAAATATTCGTTCATCCAGGTTGTGGACTATTGTACTATGGCCAGAACTATCTCATATATCCCTCTGCATTTCCTCCGGAATCACGCACTGGTGAGCGTTCTCTGTTCAACGCGCGCTTCCGTTCACTTACCCCTATTCCTTCCCGCGTAAACTCTTCATCCGCCACCGCCCCTGCATTAACTTCCTCAACTGAACTCAAAGAGGTTCCCAGTCCTGATATGTATGGTCTTCATTACGAAGGCGTTGAGCTGAAGACAGAGGACGGCGTATTACTGCGGTGCTATCTCTTGACACAACGAAAGGAGGTTGGTCATCCATATGCACTGCAGATCCCGGTTAACGATGAGATGTCGAACGACGAGGTATATGTTCAGCTTTTGGTGTTCACCGCATCTCACTTTTATCGTTCCCTCCCTACCCGCTTCATCGTAGTTCACAGCAACGCGTCCAACGGTCCTCATGTTTCACGGCAATGGGGGCAACCTCGGACATAGAATACCGCTTGCACACGTGTTCTATACTACAATGCGTTGCAATGTCTTTATGCTTTCTTACAGAGGGTACATATTGTGTATCCCTTTTCTCGTTGTGCGCTCAACAATTATTTTTTTTGTACAGTTACGGCCGCTCCGAAGGAAAACCATCAGAGTCAGGTGGGTTTTGTGTCACTACGTTTGTTTATGCTGATGAATGGCAAGTATCTAGGCCTCTGCATAGACGCACAAACCGTGCTGGACTATATCCTCGCTCATGCGAACTTGCGGGGGACCCCCATAGTGCGTAATTTGTCCTACAAGTGGTTGTGACCATCTGATTGCACCGATTACACTGAATGCATATTTTCCTATGGCTTAGATCCTGTACGGACAATCACTTGGAGGCGCCGTCGCTATCCACCTTGCAAGTCGGAACCCATCTAAGGCGAGCATACCTCATTCCTTACGGCCTCTCCTTCTAAGCACCACTTGACCACATTAGATCCGTGCACTTATCCTCGAAAACACCTTTACCTCTCTTCCCCGAGTTATCCCCCACGCCACTCCAATCCTCTCTCCTTTTACGTTCCTGTGCCACCAGAAATGGGACTCAGCATCCAAGCTTCCACTCATCCCCCGTGAAACGCCGATTTTGATGCTAAGCGGCGAGAGAGACGAAGTTGTTCCCCCACAGCATATGAAGGAGTTATGGGAGATTGCGTCTAGGAGGCAGGGGACAAAAGTGGACACTAGGGATGGGAATGGAGGGGCTCCAGTAGCTTCAGGTGAGCCAAATGGTGAGCCGAACCCTGAAGTGGGGAATGGAATGTCGAGGTTCGTGAAGTTTCCACACGGGTATCACAGTGCGTTATTTGTCGTTTTCATGAATCGGTTTCTGGAACTGATTCTGGAGCGCTATAGACGATACTTTTATGCAGATGGATTATTGGCGTGCTGTCACGGAGTTCGTGGCAGGCCTGTGTTCATGAATTCCTCGCTAGGCTGTCCTCTCACACCATTCTTCGCGTGCTAGCGCTGGCGCTGTCAAGATAGCATGCACACCGCGAGCCAGTGACGCTGCAATGGAAATGATTGATACCTGATTACTCCCAATACTACAGCCCGCTTGATACAATCGCTTACATCCTTTCTCGTGCATGCTTCCACGAGTATTGGTCAACATGCCGTTGTCGGATGTAAGTGTAGCATAGTTTAACACGTTTTTTCGCATCGGGCAAGTTGACGGAGTCACCCAAATGCACGCAATACAGACCTGGATTCCAGGTGAATGGGCATCGTTAAAAAAGTTAGGATACGTTGTAACATTGCGAAGGCAGTCCATCCATTTACTGTACTGCAAGACCTCCTGCCAAACAATGCAGACGATACGACTGCTCCAACACCATCCCTCGTACCGATATGCAACCATCGCCTCGATCCTATGTATGTCTGTGGAGAAACTTCTCAGCTTGACTTGTTGGCTCTTGCTAGCTTCAATTGCGAGCGGATCTGTGTCAACCCATTCATCTTGGGACCACCGTTCTAAGCAAGATCGCAGATTAGCCAAATTTGAGAAAGACGTCAGAGTGCTCCCCAATTCAAGTTTGATCCGTCAAACTTGTCTGCCAACCAATGCCTCCAATCAGCCAACAAATTCTAAGGACCCCCCAAACTGCTAACTCCACCTTCTAAATACATGGTCAATTCTATGGAGGGTTGCATCACCTTGTTTACAAGGTCACTGCACCCCGAAATTTGTCATGCATTTTTTGGCAACTGCAATCCTCTCAAAAACAAAGTCTGATTCAAATTGTGGGTGGCAATGAATTGAGCCCATGTACCTAGTTAGGCTGTGTGACATGGCCAGTGGAGGTTGACAATTGGTTGTGTGACATGGGCCAGTGGAGGTCAAGCCAACCTATGAGTTGTCACCATAACATAGGGATTGGCTGTGATTATGTTGTCATGTGTCATTCAGGATCAGCTACAATTGTATTGTCATGCATGACACCAGAATCGGCTACAATTATATTTTTAGGTGTCACATGGAGAGGCTTCAAATAGAATATCATCATGTCATAGGGACATATATAGCATAGCCCAGACTAGATCTGCATTGTGTACATAGGGCAGCCCAACATGACAACACAGTATGTCTGGGGCATACAGCAGCACACAGCAGCAACTCCTGGCACATGGTGGAAACATGATATGCCATTGCACCAAATGCTGGGTGGATTACTGGAGTGGTGAGTACCAGTGGCAAGGACCATCTGAGCATAACTGAGGCAAAAGTGGCATTTTCTTGCATCTGACAGTGTGGTAAGTGGTAAGCTGGTGAAGATGCAAAAGCATATGGCTGCATACACTAGTATGTGTCAGCATAGTTTTGCATATAGAGACAGGGTGGGGTAGTGAGGAGAGTACAACATGCATTGCCAGCAGAACTCACTGGCATGACACAGCAGTAGCAAGCAGGGAGTGGTAATCACTAGTGTGGAGCAGAAGCTGGCAGGATCATGCAGCATAGACAGGAATGGGGTGGTGGCATGGATATGAGGTACCAGCAGGGGTTGACAGCATTGGGTGGCATATGTGGGAATGGGGTAGCAGTATGTATATGAGGTACTGGCAGGGGGCAGAAGTTGACAGCATTGAGTGGCATAGATGGTGATGAGTGGAAGCTTAGTCAGGAATGGGCTGGCAGCATGGAAGTGAGGTGCCAGCAGGGTCAGGTGTTGATGGCATCAGGGGGCATACATGGGAATGGTAGCAGCAGGGGTCAGGTGTCACCAGCATTGAGTGGCATAGACAGGAATGGGCAAAGTCAAGCACTATTCACTCACAGCATCAGCATTAAGTGGCATAGGCCACAATTGCATGGCCACAACCTGGGTCAGAGGGTTAAACCCTTGCAATTGTGCAGAACATATGTGGCAAGCACCATGCATGAATTGAGGGTGCTGCTAGTGTGCACTAGCTTAGTGGTACCAGTGGATTTATAAATTGCATGGCCAGTCACCTGGCCAGACTCAAATGGGATGGCACACACCAGAGAGACCATATCTGCACCATGTAAAGCAAAAGTGGGCAGGGATGATCATTCTCAGGAATAGTGACAATGAAATGGTAATAGTACATTCTATGGACATGTTAATCTACATCCATCCAATTAGCGGCATCCTCATCATTGGCATCATCCCCACCAGCATGGTTGGCAACTGCACCCAAAGAGACATAGATAGGGGGCTGGGCTTCTCCTACACCAGGGGTGGATGAGTATGCAAAACAGTGCAGGGGTGGCAGGAGAGTAGAAGGGGCTAAAAGCATATCACCTGGGAGGTTCTGGAGGATGCTGGTATCAATTGCAACCTCCTGGACCATCATAGTGGGCACAAGGTCAAGTATCCTTGCACCATCAGTGGGAATGACTGCTTGATGACTTGTAATTGCAAAGGTGATGGGGGAGGGGTGGGAGGGTCCAGGTGCATCAGGTGAGGAGTGTGGCAACAGGTACAGATGCTGGCGTAAGGCCTTGGCAACATTGCAAAGTGTCTGCAACTTGGTCTGGGTATCTGCAAGGGCCTGCTGGGTATTGACAAGCTTGTGGCAGGTATCTAGCAGATCATGTGCCATCTCCATATGCTGCTGCCACAATGCTGTGATCTCCTCTTCCATATGCTCCATTGGGGTGGCATTGGGGGTCACTGGGCAGGATGGGGTAGTGAGATGGCTTTGGGATGTTGCTGCCCCCTGGGATGCCAGGCTTGATGTCTGCCAACCTGACTGCTGCCAGGATGGAGTGATGATGACCACTCCATTGAAAACTATGTTAGGCTCAAATAAGAATAGCAGAATGAAAGAAATGGAGGACTTACTTTGCCTGCAGGAGCTTGGAGTGGCTGAGGTGGTGGTCTTGCCAGTGGCAGGTGTCATACTTCTAGCAGATGCCTGCTGCTTCTGGGTCTGCTGTGTGGGAGTGGTGGGTTCTGAGGATATTGTGGCTGATGGCCCTGGTGAAGGGCTTTAAGGATGGCATCGGCTGGGGTTACAGGTGGCTGAAATGGTTTGGGGACAGTCCACTGCTCCATCAGGCACCTCAGTTACAGTGCAACTGTGGGGTCACCTTGACTGTGACCACACAGCCTTCACTCTGGTGAAGATACTACACCTGTACTTCTGGCAGCTGCACTGCCAACACACAGAACCTGGCTTAACTGCACATGGCAGATTTTTCTCCATGCACCTATCACATCAGTCTTCTTTGGCAACAGGCATATAGCCAGTGGCAGGGGTTGCAAGAGCAGCAACTGAGTGGCCATGACCAGCAGATGCTCCAGCAGTTGCCATTGAAACATCAGCATCACTTGCTGCCACTGACCTTGTATGCTTCTGTGGCCTTTGACTTCTAGGACAAGTGCCAGTAGGAGCAGTGTGACTGGTTGATCAGCCACAGGGTTCTTCCAAAGTCTTGGTGGTGGCAGCAGCATTGTCACTTGTCTGAAGTGGGTCTAATGGAATCGCATGCCCTTTACCCTTATTGATGGGCCTTCCAATCTGGTACCATGGATGGTCTGCAACATTGGCATCTGTTGCATCTCTGATCTTGTCAAAGTTTGGCCACTCCTTCAATGCCATAAGCACTGCCGGATCTCTCATAATCATTTTGGCAGTGATGATGTGGGTAGGGGTGGTGAATTTTGAGGGCAGTTCCTCAACCAAAGGGTGCACACAGGTCTGGAATGTTGTAAATATCACAGGATAAATAGAGTGGCATGCCATGAACCAACTGTTCCCAAATGACATGCATAGCTCTTTTCCAGTATTGCTTGTTCCTGTGGTCATGGAGCATCAGAAGCTCTGCCATGACTATGTCTGCAGCATTAGTGACTATTTCACATGGGAGAGCAATGGAGGGAGCAGTGGCAGTGGCAGTTTGGGATGCTTCAGCATGTTGGGACATTTTTGTGGAAGTGGGGTACTGGTGTGAGAGCGGTGCAGTCAAGTGATAGTTGACAATTGTGTCAGCAGTGCAGCTGCATTTTATATTTTCATGAACCATTGTGCCAGCATCAACACTGGCCAGTAGACAAACAAGCCCAAATAGCCAAATCTGACATTGTGACACAACTGAACAATATTTCAATCAACTTATCAACATTTTACAGATCACTGAATATCATGGAGCAAAAGTCAGTAAGGTGGAGGCCAGGCAGTCCAGACACTCGATGTAAGTAGTTGTTATAAGATACAACTATCAATAACCTTTGCCAGTCATCTCCCCACGTAATAAACTGCAGGTATTGCCAGGTGCTGACAATAAGATATGGTCATAGATGAACCAGAATTTCTACCATTTGGTGCAGCTGCAAATGCCACAGCTTCGGGCCATCAGCTAGGATCACCATTGTCCTCCATGCCACCAAATGCCAGTCCTTCCCTGCCATCACTCAGCATGCTTGTGCCATCTTGGGACTCACCACCACTTTCACTGGAGTTGCAGCCATCTGCTGCTGATCAACAATGGGAGGCGCAGCAAGCAAGTCATTCCATGCCATCCTTGGCTGCCATTGCACCTAGCTGGGATTCACCAACATCTTCCCTGGCAGTCTCGCCCCCACCTAGATCATTGCTGGCATCCACACAAATTCCACAAACTGCCATTTCCTGTGGTTCATGCATATATGGATGAGCCATTAGATGGTGCAGCAGTCTCCAAGCCACAGCCCATCCCAGCTATATCATGGCAACCATCCCCCCCAGCCTACAGCCACCAATGCTGCTGCTGGTGAGTGCCATGTCATCTCTTGTTGCTGCCAGTATTAATGTATTAGCTTGCTTTTTGGCACTGCAACATTTCTCCAGCAACTTGGGTATACAAGGACTTCATGATGAAGGGCCAATTACAACATGTAAGTTGTTTTATGATATCCCTCACATATATATCAATCATCCAGCAGTGGAAAAAGCATGGTGGCTTGTGGTTCTTCTTGTGGGACTGACTGATGAGCACCTGCCCCATCTTAACACCACTCCTGATGGGCCAATTGTTGTGGCCTACAACCACTACAGCAATATATTGGTGGAATCAAGCATCCAGTTTCACCTGTTGCTTGCAAGGAGAGTGCAGCTGGAAAGGACTCAGCAATATATACAAGATTTGATGACCAGCGATTGGGATGGTGAGGATGAATTGGAACTGGATGAGGATTTGTTGTAATGTAGCCATTGGTTGTCAAAATGTAGTATCACATTCCATGGCCATGTAATATACAAATGCTAACATCGCCTATGTTTCTTGGAGGGACTTAGGAGTAGGAACATCATCATCAGGCTGCTTTGGTGCCTTCCACACCTGTTTTGATTGCTGCATACCCCTCACATTGTCTATGCCGGTCTGGTGCATGGGTACTAGGATTGAGAGATAAATTGAATCCAGAATTCAGTGACCATGGCACAAGTACTGACTCATTGATGGAATGGGCAACTTGCACTTTGAATCTTCCTGTTTATGGTCTCTCCTGATAGTTGTTGGCACTGCCAAAGGATCTGCCAGGTGGACTGAATCAGGCAAATCAATGCAGCGGGCATCAGGCACAGGTTGCACAGGGCTTGTGATGCCACCCTCAACCTGCCACAAGGCATTTAATGGTTCCTTGCTGATGGCTGAAACATGTCAGCCATTAATGTTAACAATATTTGGCTGTTGTGATTCTGCTGGCTTACCGATTGGCTGGCAGGTGTTACCCTCAGCCACTTGGCATCTGGCAATCTGCTGCTGGGAATCCGGCAATGGTACTGCCTCTGTGGTGTCTTCATCCACCATGCTTGTGCCTGTACTGTCATTTCTGTTTGATGGTAATGTTGGTGGAATTTGACAGAGAATGGATTCATTGTCAGAATCAGACCCTACAACTTTGTTCCCCATTAGATAATATTGCTGCACATTTAAGTTCCAGTTGCATTCCTTCATACCTGTTTGCCATCGCAGCTTCCTCCTACCCCACATCATTTTATCCATTGTCCTTTCACCTGCCAAGTGTTCTGGTCTCCCATCCAAATCCTGCTTCACACACATCCTTGCTCCACTGCTGTCAGCCTCTGCCACTGGCGTTTGGAGGGACCCTCCAGCATCTCTCCACTTCTTGAAGCTGAATATATTGTTGGGATGCCACTCTTTTCTCTCTTGCCACCATTCTAAGATTGCTGTCAACTTGTTCTGGGTAAGTCAACTTGGCTCTTTGAAGGGAACCTCAGGTGGCAGAAACTGTGGTGCAATATAAAGTGCAGTGTTGGTTGTTATTGCACTCCATGGAACAGTTGCCTGTGAATTCCCACAGGCCTTCCCTGTAATGGATTTCAATGAACAGTATTTCCCCTATTGTTATACATATGATAGTGAAATGTCACAAATGTCTGCATGATATCCTTGAACTTTGGTGCCTGCATGTCCAATATGTTCAGGATGTATGGTGTGCTGTTTTTGCTGACTGGCAGGATGGTTTTGGGTTTCCCATTGCTCTTTCTCTGCCTTGACCATGGAGCAGCATCTTTGTCTGGTGACTCAGCATTGGTGCCACCATTCCCAAATGCCATTTGTGCATACTTTACAAATTTATCCTGGCACTTGTCCAACTCCTCAAATAATTTGCCATTACCCAATTCATTGTTGAAATCATGTCTGGACAAGTTGGTCAAAATCTGGCAGTACTCATCTGCACAAAGAACAAATTCCTCATGCTCTGACTATCACCTCTCCATTGGCATCTTCCCATGCCGCCATCACTACCACCCTGGCACCACACCACTTCCACATTTCCTTAGCAAATTCCTCAGCATATTTATGGCCTTTCTTCTCTGTGGTTCTGTTTCTTGTGAGTGATGGGCAGCATTGCCAAATGGTATGTACTCTGACTGAACATCCCAAGGTGGCTGCTGCTCATTCCATTCTTTGGCCAATGCCTCAGCCTCTTGTATCTCCTTGGCAGTAAGGGACTTCATGATGGTGTCAACAGCCTTCTGATAAGACTTGATCATTTCTGTGGATCCCTGCTTGATACCAGCTTCTTCCAACACTTTGTTGATTGATTTCTTTTGATGGTGCATGACCACCTTCCTCAGTGTCCAACTGCCACCATATTTGATCAGAGCCTGTTGACTACGGCTCTGGCTGTGGTTGTACAACCAAGTCTGAATTGCCTGGAAATGGTAAGGACATGCCAGGTAATCAATTGCAGGTGTGGCACACCTTCTTCCTTCAAACCCATTCATGCATTTTCAGCATCACATTTGCATCAAGGTTCTTTATCTTGTTTCTGAGGGTTAACATGATGGAGCTCCTCTTGTTTCAGTTGGCATTTTTACATGACTCTAGCTTGGCCTCAAGAATCTCAATTTCAGCTGGCTGAAGACTGGTTCCCTTTTGCAGCAGGGAGGGTTCAGCATTGTTGGAGAAAGAGTCACTTTCATAGTCACTGGATGCCATTGATGATGGAGGTGCTTGTGCACAAATTTTCTGGGGACAGCTAGTATGATGTCTGTTGAAGAGAATAGACTTCTCTGGCATTCTCCCATGTCAATGAAGGTTACATTTCCATGTCTAGTCCATTCTTGCATGCCAGTTGATTGGACAGTTTCCAAAGATGGCTAAGGTTGTTAGTCAATCATGAGATTTCCATCCCTGAGCCATGTGCAAAGGTGGTGCCTCTCAGACTGCATGGATCCAAGATCTTTGGTAATTGGGCAATGTGCATTGAGACACTGTGGATGGTATAGTCACTATGGGCATGATGTAGGACAAGGCTTTTTGCAAGTGCTCATTCATTTCATTGATCTCTAGGCAATGTGCAGGTGCCAGCACTGAAATCATGTGCCAGATCCTAAGACAGCATTACCATAGTTGGTGGTCAGACCTTGCTAGCATGTGTTGGCTGCATGTATCTGTTGTGATCAAAACCCTTCTGCATTGCAACATTCATCATGGGGAAGTCAAAGATTGCACCAGTGGGACCTGCTACAAGAGTGACCCAGGTGACCTGGCAACAAGTGAATACCACCCAAGGATATAGGGATAAGATGGTAAAAGTAGCACCCAGAAAGTGGGTGCCAGGCCATGCAACTCAGCTGCCTGTGCAGCCTGGCTCTATTATCCTGGATCACCTGGACAGCCTGTTGGATGATGTGGGTGAACAGCTGCCTTCCAATAATGATGTATTGCCTGCAACACCTTCTAAACCTTGGAAAAGTCAGGTGTGTGGAATGCCACATTGCCCCACAAACCTGCAATGACAGTGTCACACAATTGTAGAATAGTTATCTGCAGCAGTGGTTGCTGCACCAATGGCATGATCTAGCCATCCTGTTGGACATGGAGGCCCCACCTGAGCTGAGGGATTGTGTCCTGTGTGGAGTGGATGGAATCTTCCAGTACATTGAGTGTGCCCATTGGCTGGTCTTCTGCACCATGTGTTGCTGGGCAGAACACAAGCACTGGCCATTCCACAGGGTGGAACAATGGAATGGCACATTCTTTGAGGAATCATCCCTGCAGCTGGTAAGCAGCTGAATCATGATGGTTGTTCCTGTATTTACCATTTGGGCCAGTTTGGTACTGCATGTTGGGTGTGGTGGGAAGCACTGCCCAGCCAGTGGTTGTTCAAATGATGAAGTCACAGGCTGAGGAGGAAGATGATTGGGAGGATGTGGATCAAGATGGTTGTCCACCAAATCTGCAGGCCCCAAACAATTGAAGCTGTCTAATTGTCATGCACACCAATGGAATACACTACTGCAATGTGCAGTATTGTAGATGCCCTGGGGCAGAGGATTCACACATACAGCTGATGTGGGCTGGGATGTTTCCTGCTACCACAAAGGCCACAAGGACTGCATTTACCTTCCAAGTACTCAATGACTTCGTTCAGGACAATGTGGAATGTGGTACCTCAGTGATGAATTTCTACAGCAAACTTCATCACATAACCTCCAATGCCTTTCCTCATCTGGTGCCAGTGTGTCCTATTTGTTGAATTGTATCACTGCAACACAACTCTTAGCTGGATGATAGGATAGGTACAGGGAGCTGCTGAGAGTTGCTAGGATGTGGCAGCTCCTGAAACTACTGAAATGGCAGGGATCCCACACAAGTGCAGAAGATGCCAGCCCTGGGGAATTAGTGTTATTCTGTCCAGCATGTCCTCAGCCTGGCATCAACATTCCTGAAGATGAAACAGATTATTCCCAGTGAGTGATAACATGAACACTGCTAGCCATTTATACAATGTGTAATCCAGTTGGACACTGGCAAGAAGCTTGGTCATGGATGGGAATTTCAAGGCAGAGCATATGCATCCAAAGGATGCTGGCAGTGAAGCCTGGTTGATGGATGGAAAGGGGTACATGGTTGCATCACAGCCATACAAGGAATATTTGAGCAGCACTAAAAATGTGGTTGAGGTGGGTGATGTGTAGGAATGTATTACCTGATGGACTGATCACACTACAAGATCTCAGATTGCAGCAATCATCAGGCAGTTAATCAAGCAAATGCCAACCAGCAGCAGCTTGCATCTACAGGAATAGGTGGATGTGCCTGTGCATGGCATGGCTGTTTTGTGCTGCATGCAATGGTCAACTTCCAGAAGGGCAAACAGTATGAATAACCTTGTAACAATGTATGACAATATTGACATTGACACCACAGGCAGGTTAACATGGACTATGTGCTTGTGCATGCCATCAGGCATGGCACAGTCCCTGGCCAGCAAGTGATACATTTCTATGATATTAACTGCCAGTATAGCAAAGGTTTAGAATGACAGCTACATGCCAATGCCTATATATCCATGCTGGATGGCATGTGGATCTGCCATGGCATTGGGTTGTGGCATGTTCATGGCCACTGCACAGAATGGTTTGCACAATATGCTCCCAATTTCATTGTGGGTGCTGGCTGGGTGGATGGGGAGATCATGGAAACCTTGTGGTCCTCCCTGAATATCATTTCCCCATCTGCTAGAGGCATGGCTACTCCCCATCAGCAGGAGGTACTTGATTTCCAAATGAATGATAGCAATTTCCTGAAAATGGTCAGAATGTGTAAGTCTAGTGCTTGTATCAGACATGGCTGCATGGCTAACAGGCTACAGCAATGAGACTCAAGTGGAAACTCAAGGTTGCTGAGGAATCTTATTTAGTGGTTGAAGGCAGGTTTGCTGATTTGAATGGTAATGTCCCACCAGCAGTCAGCCAATCATGGGGGGAAGAAGTGGCAGTGGCATTGGAAAACTGGCTGTCAAGGCCACAGGCCATGGATATATATGAGGTCAGGCTGCAGAAAGGTAGGTAATGAAGGTTAACCTGGACAGGATTTGTGCTGAGTGGTATTGAAGCTCCCTCTGCAAAGGCAATTGAGATAGATTTACTGGCCATCCCCCAGCCAGGGCATTTGCAGGGTATGGTGACCTGGATTGCAAAGGCATTGAAGATAGAGGAAGCACAAATCCAGCTTACAGTGGCATGCTGGCACATCACCTCAAGAGCAACAGAAGCTCAAAATCTCACCATTGCATGTTGCTGTGATTGTCTCCAGTCCCATATACATGGCATTTTCAACACTGCCAAAAAACTATTTGGGAACAGATTCAAGGATGCCGAGCTGTGCCAGTCATCTAACCCACATGACCCAGAAACCATTGCATTGCTGCTGCCATCCAATGTTGGCAAAGATCATTTTGAACGATCTGGCCTGGGGTATGTGACAATAATGGAGCTGCAACTGTGGCAAGGACAGGCCAATGATTGTCTTCATGAACTGCAGCTTATGCTTGCAGAGAAGGCAGTCATCTTTCGAACTGACATTCACCATGGAAGTAATTACCACATGGCCACATGTGCCTGGGGAAGGGTGGCCAATGCTGAAGCAGTGGTGCAACATCATGCTGCTGTGTACTGCCAGTGCCACATTCAAATGGACAGGTTAGGGGCCAGGCTGGATATCCTGGAGCAATACAAAGAGTTGAATGACTCTGACCTAACTATCAGCATGGCAGTATCTGACCCAAATGCCAGAGGTCACAGAGACAATACCCTACCTTGGATCTGGACAATGGATGTACCAAGGGACATGGCCACTAATGATTGGATGTCAGAATGTGAGAGGTGCAATCACATGGCAGCAGCATCTGAGATTTACTTATCATTTTCTCTAGTCTACAGGGTCAATTGGCTCCAGATGAGGGCACTGCAGGACAGATGGAAGGAGGAGGTTCAGCTGTTGAAATGTGAGCAGGAGTGGACTAACAACTTCTTTGAAAACAAGGTAAGATTTTGGACCAGCAGAAAGGCTGCCACATTGGCAAAGGGACAGGCCAGGCCAGCATGCTATGCTGCACAGCAATGCCAGATGTATGGCAGATTAGCATGTTTTCTGTGAACCATTTCCATCTAGAGACCACTAGCTATCTGCAATGACATCATTTTTGAGATCTCCCAAATGATGCTGGGGTTATGGATTGCATATTGGTTGGTGTAGTTGAATGCAAGCTGAGCATTTGCTAATGAGTGCTGCCTTAATGGCAGACACATGCCACCACACAAAGCCATGGGAAAGTTGGCCAACACTTATATAGTATGACATCTCATCTTTCATGCCAGTAAGTCATGTCATCAACGTTCACTGTGGCTGAACTCTCCATGGCCATACAGTACTTGGGAATAAGGTTTTGTCACCTTGTTGCCACCATGAAGAAGCCAGATTGGTCTGAATACCAGCACACTAGTTGGTATCAACATTTCCTGGCAGAAGTGGTAAGCCACTGTTCCTGTGGTGGTGCAATGGTTGATAGTGGTACAGGGTACAATGGAGCATCTGATGGGTGCAGCATCTCACCATCCCATTACCCTGATCATGCCGCTCACAGCCAACAGGCTGTTAACATACCTGAATGATGGCAATCAGAGTCCCTGTGACATTTTAGCTTTCATCAGAAGCTTGAATCCCCACCTGACTAGGATTAAGGAGTGCTGTGTCAAACTGTGGAAAAGTGCATGACACAGCAAACCAGCATCCATTTCAACAAACTCACTGTTTCCACCTGAACCTGCCAATACCAGTCATCTGGCAGTCAATTGCTTGGGTTGTTGGCCTGCTGCAAAGCATATGTGAACCATCTAAATTGGACACTGATGTATTGGATTATCATGGAGAGGTAGGATAGATTAGTGGTCCTGACATCCATGGTGATTTGGAGTAGAGTTGGATTGGGTGCAAATGTTATTACATAGCAATGTGGCTGACACATGTGATGACCACAAGATAAGAGATCATCAATAATCACATCCCAGGAGGCCAGAATAGCAAGTGGCCTATCCTGGCACAGCAGTTATCGTTATCATGAGCCAAGTGGCTGGATATCAATCTGAACAAGACTGATGTTGATACTGTAGTATATCTATGCATTACCAGCACTGCCAGACCAGTACTGGGAAAGGCAGCATTGCATTTTCTAAATGGCTGTGGAATAGGCAAATAGTTGGAAAGGCCCCAGGCTACTGTCCAATGCTTGTGGACAGTGTATAATGAAAGGTCCACATGCTGAAATATGACCAGCTTGGTAGGAAGTGTAGCTAGTGCCAGACCTGTAGCAGAACATTGTATCCATGCATTACCAGCACTGCCAGACCTGTACTAGAAAAGGCTGCATTGTGTTTTCTCAATGGCTGTGGAGTATGAAATTAGGTTGAAAGGCCCCAGTCCATCATCTAATTCTTTGGCATGGTGTATAAAGGAACATGAACACCATGAAATGGAACTGGCATGGTAGGAAGTGTAGCTAGCACTGGAGCCATAGCAGAACTGGCCATCTATTGCCTCTATCTTGGTACCTGTACCATGCTGGAATAATATGTGGAAGCCAGAGGTACTATGCCACCATGGTGGCACCTGTTTTTGAAGGCTGGAATGGTCATTTACCAATGCTGTGCAACCATGGCAGCTTCACTATGGTCCAGAAAACACCAACATACATAGCCACAGTTCCATACTACACACTACAGCTACCAGATAACCCATCATCAACACTGTGCTCACTATATCATCTTCCATTCTTAATGGCAATAAATCACAGCACCACTTGGGATATTACACACTATATGTGCCAGGAATTGTCCAGTCAAACCTTCCCAGGAATGAATGCCCCCAAACCAGATCCTCCACTCCACATTCCAACACATGGCATTGTCACTATGAATCAGATAGTGGCCAGCATGCATGTGGCATACAATAATAGAAGTAAGCTGATGTCCTGGCTGAATGTAAAGTCAAATGTAAATTGTATTGCAGAGCAAAGCAGCATTGATCTGATCCAGCTTTCTGAGCACCTTTCAGCTATGGAATTGGGGGTTGATGAAACCTGGGAGGCAGGCCACCTGGCAGCACATCCATCAAGTCTCACTGGCTTTGTAGATGAACCTATGGTAATCCTTGGTACTGGTGATACCATTGCATTGTGGTACCTTCCCAGTGCCATCACCAATGATTTGCAAGTCAGTTTGAACATTTCCTTTACACTCTATATTATTCAGGCATCCCTGCAGACACACATGCTTGCCACTCTGGACCCCCTTCACCATGCAATGTCCAAGAGTATGACAAGTGGCTCCTGGCAGAAAAATGCTGAATATTTCAATCACACTTCACAGTCACTGGGGTGCCTGGAGTTTTCCCTGGCCAGGCACCAACAGGGGCATATGGTATGGTTATATTACCTCAGGGGTATGTCTCTCAAGTGGCATCCAGACCATGAACTTTTCCCCATCAGTTTCTGCTGACCTACAGATGGATGCCAGTTGTGAATGGTCCCAGCAGTCTTACCTCCTGGCTGCCATCCTCTCTGGTGCACTTTCAATTATGCACCCAGGCCTGTATGATGCTGGAAGGCAAGCCATGCAGTCATTGGACACATGGTTGAGTCAGCATAACCAAGATATGCATGATGCCTTGCAGCACTGGCCTTCTTTGACATGGGGTTAGTTCTGTGGGTGGGAACCAATGTTGCTTTGCCTACTACATGAGGGACAACATACACAATTGGATAGGGATACCCCATGGGGATTGGATGAGAGTTCAGAATGTCTGGACTTGGTTGATGCCTGCAGGTCCAGTGAGACATTCCATATAACCTACACTTATCCAATAGGGGGTCCATGTAAAGGTAGTTCTATAGATATTATATGCCATCCCAAGCCAAGTTATTTTCCATATACCTCCCCCAAATATCAACTATGGCTGGCCCATAATTGGTGGAACACTTCAGCTCAAGCTGAATCAGTCAGATGGCACACTGGGAGATTGGCTTGCTTGTTGTGCACAAGACCATGGCATATGTGCCAGACTACATGGATTGGTGATCATAATACATGGGCTGATTCAAGACAGATGGGACACCATATCATGGGCCTCCCATACACCATGAAACACTGGAGTATTTGTCCAGCCTGTCCTATGGGATCATAATATCTGGGCCCTCCCCAAGGACATGGTACAATGGACTATAAGCCCTCCATAGTACATGGGCACTCCTATTTGGGCTGAGGCCAATGTGCACAGCACACTGAAATATGCTCCTACCATTCCAAATGGAACACTGCAGGTCCAGCTGAGCCTTATTACACAGGCCACTGATATATAAGCCCCATAGACAATAGTGTCCCAGCCAAGCCAATATATATGGGACACTATTTGTATGGCTCATCCATTTGCCAGGGGATGCCAAAAGACTAGCCCATCATCTACACTGGTAACATTAAGCAGCCTTCACTGGGCATCCATGCCAATCAACTACCATAGGCTGGGCATCTGTCCTGGTCCCCTATCATAAGGCAAGTATGTGTCCCAGGTTATGGTCATTGACTGGGAATTTGGCCCAGCTGACTGGACTTGGCCAGAACATATACCAGCCCAATAGAATCCCACTGGAGTGCCTTCTGAACCACTGTAAATAGCCCAGAGGGTGTCATCCATCCTGGCCAACTGGAGTTGGTTCAGAATTGATGCCAAACAACTGCCACCAGCCCTGGACCTGTGCCAGCCCACTATATTGTGGCTGGTAGGTGTCCTGGGTCATGGTCATCAACTGGGAATTTAACCTGGTGTGGGACACTACCTCTGGGTAGTGTGTGAATAGGGGAAAGCTGTAGGGGAAATCCTTAGGCTTGACCCAAGGGGTGCTGAGTAGGAAGGAGATGTAGAGTGCAATGGTAGAGTCGGTCAAAGAGTCAAATGTAGGGCACAGAATTTAATTCTGCAGAGTTGGAGGTAGGAATTGACTTGCTTTAGAAATTCCAGGTGATGATCTTGACCTGACAAAGTAACTCCAAGATGAATTAAGTGCATGGGAGGGGAAATGAGACACAGTAGATGCAAGGACACAGAGATGCAGAAGACACAGTAGACACAAGGACACAGAGACATGGAAGACACAGTAGATGCCAGACTCTTTCAACTTTTTAGACCCACATATGACATGGATTGTGAGTCATAAAAAATGATGATTCTTTTTTGTCACTGATGCGGAATTATATAGTACATGGATAGTAAGGTACTGATTGGAGAATTGTGGGGCAGGTAAAGCAAAATTCTGAAAAACAAAGGGGACAATGTGTCAGACATCAAGGCCATACAGCAACATGTGAAAACAAACTGTAAAGTAGTAACTGAGAAAGACCAACAGGAAAGATGGATATCTTCCAACAGGACAAGTGTACACTGTACTGTGGAGTGGAATGTGAAGGGTAGAGGCTGTAGATGCAAAAGGGGTTCTTGCATTGTGGAGAAAGGTTCATGGGAAAGGAACAAGAGGGGTAACTGGAGTTTTTACTGATGATCTATGTGGTTTCCCAGCTATGTGATGAGGTGAAGGTTGAAGTGACACAACTGTGGAATTCCAGATGGATGTATGTCAGGTTGATGTTGACACAGAATTCTGGGATGAAGTAACTGAGAAAGACCAACAGGAAAGATGGATATCTTCCAACAGGATGAGTGTACACTGTACTGTGGAGTGGAACATGAAGGGTAGAGGCCATAGATGCAAAAGGGGTTCTTGCATTGCAGAGAAAGGTTCATGGGAAAGGAACAAGAGGGGTAACTGGAGTTTTTACTGATGATCTATGTAGTTTCCTGGCTATGTGGCAAGGCAAAAGTTGAAGTGACACAACTGTGGAATTCCAGATAGATGTATGTCAGGTTGATATTGACACAGAATTCTGGGATGATGACTGGTGTGTGTTATTGATGGACAGGGGAGCTCTGAAGGTTTGATGGGCAAGGAAGTGCATGAGGCAGATGTAACAACTCTGAAGATGACAGGCATGGTTGGTAATGGTGGGATTTTGGTGTTAGCATCCCTGTTTTGGCCTCAGGGAGTATACCACTTCCTACACCTCCCAGGGTCCTTGAATGCTGACTGTCCTTGGTCAGAGGTCATCAAGTTGCGACAGAAGGGTGGCAGAGATGCAGAAGGTGATGTAAACAAAGAAGGCTCATGTTTGGCCACATGCCTTGTTTGAGCAAAAACTCCACACCCAGGTAATGCATCAGCAGCAACCCTGCAGAATTAAAAAAACTCACCCAGAAACTGTCTCATTGTCAGATTCACCCTTGTTACTCCACCACCATGTCCTGTGTTCAGCATGAGGGACCAGGCAACCATGGCACTCACTGCAGCTCTAGGGCACATCTGGGACCTGATCGAGGTGGTGCCACAGCCAGAGGAGAGATTGGAGACAATCTACATGTGGGTGGAGGACTGGGACAAGATGTGGGTGAGTAAACCTTCCACTGCAGTGTGTCATGCATTGACAGAGTTCTGCAGGCTGGCATTCACTCATGGTGGAAATACATTGATGACAATGGAATTACCATACTGAAGATTCATGACAAGTGCATGTGTGACTACACCAAGGAATGTGTGATGTGCCAAAACCTTTTAGTCCCAGGTGCCATTGCCATTGCTGACCTCTGGTGCCCAGTGGAGCAAAGATGGATCCACATTGATGACATCTTCAAAGACTACCAGGAGAGGGTAGAGTTGAGGGTGCAGCTTGAGGTGGAGAGGTTGACAAGAGAACCTTCTATGTGCATGTGCAGACAGGCAGCAATGGTGATAGGTGAAGGTCAAGGCTGCATGCCCAGTGACACTGAAGCAGGGGAGTCTTTGAGGGGGACTGGATGACCAGTGAGGCAACAGATGGATAGCACAGGCAAGGAAAAGGGACAAGGAAAGCATATGTCCTACCCTCCAGGAAACCCCAAGTGCAATGGATAACATTCAGAAAAACTCTGCAGGCCACAGACAAAGTTGACGAGCTGGAGAACAACAAAGGTGACTGCCCACCCAACCCTGACCTGTTGAAAACTGGTGCACTGGCACCCGAAGCCAACCTGCCATGCAGGGAGTGCACAAAGGTCAATGCTGAGTGCAAAGGTCTTCCTGGGGAGTTGTGCAAGTGATGTAGACAGGCCAAGTGGAAGTGCAGCCAGTCACTCAGAGTGGGTAGGAAGGTGAGTACAAGCTGACCATGACATGAAGAATGAGGGCACTGAACTGTAACTCAGCGTAAGAACACTGGAAGTGGAGAGACAGCTGCTGGGCTGTCACATAAATGGGTCAAATCAGTAATGGTAATGGAAATGACTGAAACTCTGGTGTCAACCAGGTTGAAAATTTGAATCCCTGCTTGCAAACCACCTCCCAGGCAAAATTCCAAACTGTCTCCCAAGCACCCAACACCTTGTGCTAGTCCCCCTTCGACCTCAAACATGCCTCCACCTCCTGCACCTAGACCACCTCTTTTCCTTCCATCAGCAACCCCTGCACCTTGACCTTGCCCTGAGCCAACTCCACCTCCAATGGACAATGTGGGAGACCTTGGCAATGGTGGACTCTTTGGCAGACTGATGGGATTATTGGATGATCCACCTGCACCCATCATCAGTGCACAGGATGAGTCTGAGGGTCCCCCAGTCGAAGAAACTCCACTGGTTGCAAACCTGAGTGAATCAACTACATGCGAGGCTCTTGCTGAGTGCATCCAACTGTTGGAGGGTAGGGTGGATGACAAGGAGTTTGAGTTGACCCAGATCCACCAGATGCTGGGACTGTTGGTGATGTGAGTAGAGTGACAGATTGGTGCAGTTCAGGGGTGATGTGTGGAGCTGAAGAGGTTGAAGGATCAGCTCAAAGATATCTAGGTACATGTACAGTAGCATAAGTAGATTGTGGAATTTATTTGTTTTATTTTATTTCATGAGTCTTTTGGTATTTTAAACAGGATTATCACTGAGAAGGGAGCAGGGAAAGAGAGCGAATCAATGAGAGACAAGAGATGAGGGGAATTTGTTTTTTTTTTTGTGAGTTGTGAAGACAGTTTTGTTTCATATGAGACAAAGAGGGTAAATATATAAGTGAAAGGGAAAGTGGAGAAAGAGAGGAAAGGAAAAGATAGAGAGAAAGGTGTGCCACTCATCTGATTTGTCCAAAGGGATGCCAGCAAGTGCAGGGTCTGGTAGCAAATCATCTTCCAAGTGATCTAAGTCACATGTGGAAATTCCAGTCAACTGCATGACTTTGATACAAGAGTTGTTCCATGGGATATAGGGGTAAAGACAGAAGGTGGTGAAACAGAATTTGGACACAGCACCATCTAATTCTGCCAGGATGTACAAGCCTCCTTTGGTTTGCTGAACAACAATCATGGGGCCTAGGTAGTGTAGTTTGGTCTTGTGATCTAGTTCTCGCTCAATACATGAATTCCACATGAGGATGAGTGACCCAGGTTCAAAGTCAAAGTCTTGGATGGTGTGTGCAAAATGAGCAATGAAGTCTTTGACTGACACAAAGCGAGACTTCAGAACAAGATCCTGGATGCAAGTGAGGTCTTCTGAATGTTTCTGGAGTTGTCAAGCATGATGGGCAATGAGTTCTGTCATTGAGTAAAATTCTGCCTCAAAAGGGGCTAAGAATGTCACCTTGGCAATGTCAAAGGGGAGTCTAGGTTCAATGCCATGAGCCATATAGAATGGAGAAAACCCAGTTGCCTTGTGAATCGTAACTCTCTCTGCCCAGAACACTGTAGGGGCCACTTCTGACCACTTTGATGCTTCTCCATTGCAACTCTTTACCAATGCCTCCCTCACATTGAAATGCTGATGCTCAATGACTCCATTAGCTTGTGAGTTATAAGGTGAGATTTGTATATGGCAAATTCTGAAGGTCTTGGAGAGCCAATTGAGGGCAAGGATGTAGGGACCACCATTATCTGTGACAATTTCCACAACAGCACCCCAGCAGCACAAGATCTGCTCAAAGATGAATTTTCTGATGGTCTTGCCAGTTTCTGTGTGAAGCATAGCCCACTCTGGATAACTAGTGAGTGAACAGCAAGCTTGGGTGATGTAGCAAAATCCATTTGACTTTGGCATTAAGAATGTGTCCATATATGCTTTAAAGAATAGGGGCTTGGGGATGGCAACAACTGGTGGAATATGTACATGATCCAAACAGTGTATTTGGCACTCATGACATGACTTGATGTACCAGCAGACATCCTGCTCTAGCATAGGCCACCAGAAACAAGTCAGCAAACACATGTGGGTCAAGTGGATACCCTTGTGTCCTAGCTCATCATGAGCCTGATGAAGGATCCTGAGTCATTTGTGAGGGGCAACTACTAGTTGGTGATGTCCTTGAGGGTCTTTTCTCCACAGCTCTCCTCCTTTGATGGCTTTCCAACTCCCCTTCTTCCAATCCTTCTGGCATCTTCTTTGTCTCCAAAAATTCCTTCACCACTTTCAACCACTCCTCTCTCTGGATCACTTTCTCCAAGTGTGGAATTTCTGTCTCATAGACACTTGGTGAGGTTTGTTTGGAGGAATAGATGCCTAGACTCTGTGACAAGACCAAAGGTGAGTCTGACAAGGTACTCGGAATTTCTGAAGGGTAAGGCTGAGACTTGAAATGGGCCTCCCTATGGTTCAAGAGCTTGACAGTGAAGGCTCCATACTCATCTATCCAGTCCTCATAGTCCTCTTCCCCATCCTCATCTTCTTCTGCTTTCAGTCTCCTTGAAAGACCATCTGGCACTGCATGCTTGTGTGCAGGGACATGTATGAGCTTGAAGTCAAATAAAAAAATTCCCACAATCCAGTGGTTGATGGTAGTGTTGGGCTGTAAGTTGGGATTGTTAATCATCCCCTTTATATATTGTGCATCAACCTTGACAACTAAATTCCACATGCTGAAAATGTGAAGTCTGATGTCATGTAAAGTGTGGAAAAGACCAAAGAGCTCCAGTTTGGCTTGGCTGTAATGGCATTCATGGTTGTTGAGAGTTATTGAGCCAAACTTTGCAGGGTAGCATGTTTCATCTTCCCCCTCCTGCATGAGGAGGTATCCTATAGTGATATTCAAAGTGTTGACTGTCAGGATGACCTTCCTATCAGAGTTGTAGTCGATAGTGTGTAGTGCAGGGGATGAGATGATAGCTTGGTGAAGATAATCCATGGCTTCTCTGTGTTTGTCATGGAATTTGAAGGAGATGTCTTTCTTGGTCAGCTCAACGAGGGGATGTGCATGCTTAGCAAAATCCTTGATAAAGATCCTGCAATACAAGCAAAGACCTAAAAATCCATGCACTTTGGTGACATTAGTGCAGTAGGGCCAATCTTTAATTCTCTGGACTTTAGCTTCATCCAGAATTCTCCCCTTGAATGACACTTTATGACCAACCACTATGATAGATGACATGGCAATGACACATTTCTTTGCTGAGACAGTAGCTCCTGCATGATGCAGATGATATAAGATGAAGTTGATGTTCTGTAAATGTTCCCAGATGAAGAGTCTGATCCCAGAGTTTTGTGCAATCATCTGGTAGGTACCATCAGGATTTTGGTAATGAGATTTTGGACCCTTGATTGGGCAATTGTCGATGAAAGGGATGGATACTTTGGGGATTTCATCCATCAATATCCAACAGATGTCTCTGTGGAAAATCTGGATGGCATTTGTGTAGCCCATAGGTAACTTAGTGAGTCATAGAGTACCAATAGGAGTTTGGAAGGTAGTGAGGTTGTGGTAATCATCATGTATGGTGTGATGATCATATCCAACTATAAGATCCAAAATTCCATAGACAGAATGGCAAGTGAAGGCTTCAGTAATCAAATCAATGAAGGGGGGAATGGCTGAGTCCTGAATAGAAACAGCATTTAGAGGTTGTAAGTCATGAACGAGGCACAGAGATTTTCTGTCCTTCTTGACTATGCAGAACCATTTTGAGCAATAGGATAAGGTAGATGGTTCATAAACCCCTGTGGAAATCTTTTCTTTGATGATGTTAACGACTTCATGGAAAATAGCAGGGGGAATGGGAATATTTTGCTTGACCCAGGGTTTGTGGGCTAGCATAGGTATCTTCAGGGGCAGGAACATGTCCTCTCGAAAGGTCCCTCTTTCTGAAGCATCCCAAGTGAAGGTGGTCTTGTGTGTCTTGACCAGCCATCATACCAGATTTAACTCCATGGGCCAGAGGAACTTTGAAGGGTCCAGGTTGAGCTCATCAGCCCTTTCCTGGGTGAACCTGGAGCCTGGCATGAATGGAGGAGGATGTGTAGGTAACACAGGTAGGTCTGCAAGAGGATCTCCAGCCTCCCAATGCTCTACCTGGAATTCCACAGGCATCAACATCAGTACAGGCCTGACCTTCTTCACTACAGGTTTGTATTTTAAGATGTGAAGAACAGGGTCAAACTGGTAAGTGGAACATAAGGCTGAAATTGTCAGTGGTGAAACAGTAGTGCTAGTAGAAAATAAGAAGGGGTCATTTGAAGATACAGAACTAGAATTGAATGGGTCAATTGGGGGCATACTGTTGCTTTGTAAATCATAGAGCAATGCTGCAGCGGAATTTTGGGTAGTATCCGTAGATAAAAGAGAAGCTGGCTTTGAAGGTAACAAGGGAGAATCAGAAACATAGAGCAAACACATGGAGAAAATGTTATCATGGCCTCCTCATGATCTAAATGAGTCATCAACCAACATGAAAAACCCTGCTCAGGTTGTTTCATGTGGCAACACATCTCCTTGCATGCAAAGTAGTCTTCTTTGTCTTCAGAATTTATGAACCATGGAAGAGGCTGTAGTCTGTTTTGAGGGCATGTCAGAATTAATACCTGTCTCCTTGTGTTAGGGTCATGAATCTCCAGGGACTGTTCTCCATCAGGGAAATCTTGTAGGATGCTGGAGAGCAGACAGAAGAGGGGTCGCCCAAGAAGTAGATCAAATGGAGTGTGATCAATGACCTGAATTTGGAGGTGTGCTTTGATATTCCCTATGTGCAAGGACACATTCTCTATGACCCCTAGAGTACTCTCTTTGGATTGGTCAGCAGCTTCAAGCATCATGCTCATGTCAGAATGAAGAGGAGCCCCTAAGGCCTCCCATAGTTCACAACACAAGGCTACCACCTGACAACCACTGTCCAGGATGCATTTGACATGGAGTTTGTTCATTAAGATGCCATTGACAGCGTGTAAGGGGGCAGTAGCAAGGCCTACACACTTCCCTTTGATGTCTCTGACCCAGAATTGTTCATAGGATGCCCAGGTGGGTGATGCCACAGCTTCTGATGCTGTTTCCAAGCTACCAATCATTATCTTCTTCATTGCAGCCAGTTCTGGGACCTGCTTGCAAATCTCTGGGCTGACAGCAAAGAGGTCTTTGGTAGAGATTTCCATCTTTGCTTCTAACACTTGGTTTATGAGATGTCTGGTAGCAGCCACTTCATCAAAACTGCTCTGGTATCAAAATTGGGGTGCAGGAATTGTTGTAGGCTTAGATTTCCTGGGATCTGTGGAATTAGAGATGGCCAGAGTTTTACTAATGGCTGGGTTCTCTGTAACATGGATGGGATCATTTGGTACAGAATTAATGACTGGCCTGGGGGCAGTTGATGCATTAGCAGGTGCTGGACCTGTTGTGGGGTTTTGCTGATGGTGGGCCAGAATATCTACAACATTGAAATGAGCGACCTTCTTCTTGATATTATTTTTCAATTCTTCCACTTGCACATAAGCTCTTGCCAGGGCATGCTGGTCTTCTTCATTGGCATTACTCTCTAGTTCTTCATTGATTAGGTAGGAGGAGGGATGTAAGTTGACCTGAAACTCTGTGGATTCTTCATTAGTGAAGAACATCATGCTGATGAGATGAGGTGGGCTATCACATCCTTGAGACAAGTTCAATGACTGGCTAGGACATTGTACAGAGATGAGGTTTGCTGAGGTGATGATAGAATCACGCATGGCAAGGAAGTTGTTGATCTTTTCTTTAAAGTTCCAGCCAGCAACCATCCTAGGAACATCAGAACCATCAGGCATAAATACTCTTCCCCCTATCAGGGTGCATTTCCCAGCTTGTATGTATTCATGACACAGTGCACACTCTGCCATGTGGTGACCATCAGTTTGCTACTGTTACTAACCTTGGTTTTCTTCACTGGCTGGTCAATTCTGATGTTAGTCTGTGGCTTGACATAAGTTAGTGAGGGCCTTAGGTGAACAAAATCACATACCATTGTAGTCACCTGAGGCTCCTTCACAATCTTCATGTGAACACTTCTATCAAGGATGTCATGGAAAGAGCCCTCATCATCTGTGTTCTCAACCTCTGATGAGGAAACATATTTGATATTGTGACAATCAGCATGCCTGCACTTCAAGCCAGCCTGCACTCTGTGATAAATAGGGGTATTGGCCTCAAGATCACTCTCCACATCTGCACCCATGATAGTAGTGCATGCTGCAGCCTAGAAGTAGTAGTGAGACTTGTAGATATTCATGATCTAAAGAAAAATACCTTAATAGGCTTCTGGCACTGCATAAACCTGGTGAAGAAAGTAAGGTGATCCACTAAGTTACAGTACTTTCATCCCCATCATGAACTGCTGCAGGAGTCTCATTCCCAACCATATGACATTCAGTCCTGTCCTGTGGCATAGTGCATTCCAGATCATCCTTGGCCACAGAAATTGCTGAGCTGACACTGGTGGCTTTAGTGGTCAAGGAGGGGACAGTAGAAGGAGGTGGGTTGGATGTGCTATTAGTCTGAATCTGGAACCCAATGGTGCAGAATTATGAGGGGTCTGATTTCCAGCAGATTTGATGCCACTGGCCTAGTTGTTGATGCAGCCTGCCAAAACAGCCCTATTGTTTGGGGTGCTAACATTCTGGGTGAGGTGTAGCCAAAATAAAGTTGATTCAGTGAGTGGTAGAAGCATTGTGTGAGAGAAAAATACAACATACTGGGACTTCCCTTGGCTGAGTGCACATGTCAATGTTGCCACATCATCCTGCAGCAATTCCATTGCATTGTGTTGTCTCAATGCATGGCTAGCAGTAACCTGGACCTAACTTAGTGGCTTATCCCTTGTGGCCACACAGTCATTGGCAGTCACATGGTAAGCTTCAGCTTCTATATTTGCAACTGTTGATCAGTTATTGATTATTAGCAAGCACATTATAAAATCTTGTCCTCACCCTCACCATGAGGCAGGCCACATATATTCATAGGTCTCCCTTGCCTGCCTCTCAGCTTTGGTTTCAGTTTCACAGGCTTCACTTTGACAGTGTCTTGTGTCACCTGCTCAACTTCCATGGCCACCTCCATCTCACTGATCCAATCTCAGCCCTGTTGAATCTTAAGTGCTTTACACACACATTGTCAGTTTGCTTGAGGTGTGTTGTTTAACCCGCGCATTGAGAACAATCTGTCTGGGGTGCAGATTAGCTTTTGCTCTTTGTGGATGTTGACCTCTAGAAGAATTGTCAGTTGACATGGTACCTGTGGTGCAAGGTGGGAGATGGAGACAGGGACACATTTTCTGTACAAAGTTCTGCTTACTTGAAGCCAAATTACCCATGCAGTTCTAATGTGGTACCTTACATTGAAAATGTCCACACACCTGATGTTCAACATGCTATGACACCCTTGTACCAAACCAAGGTGTAACTGCTGGTTCAGAAATCTTTCAGGTCTTACTCAACACAAACACACACATCACCCCAGTTTTGGCTGTCTTCCCCAAAGTTCCACCATCAGTGCAGGGTTGCCTGACCATTTAGGACAAGACCATGATGGAATGGAGGACCATGATGCAGACATGATTGCCCCCAGCAGCCAAATATGATGTTCCAGTTCATGGTGACCAAGAACTGAGTGATAGCAATGACTCATCAGTTTGGGAACATCAAAATCTAAGGCTGGGATTTGTTGGTCCTGGGGATAGGATTTATTGCAATTATCATTCAAGTCTAAACAGTAATTTGTGTATGCTATGGTGACTATCTCAGCTAATATCTCATTCATAGCATGAAGATGTGATGCCAATGGTCAGTTTCTGTCAGATGATGCACTACCACTGCCACCTCCAGAGAAATTACCTGATGACTGGACCTGTTATGTTTCACCCTTGTTTTCCCTTGGTTTGCCTCATGTTTCTTCTGTTGGACTCATTTTCCTTTCATGGGCATCTTCTCTCTGATTTGATGACCTTCTATTTCCACCACTAGCATTAACATCTTGTAACATGCTTGGGACATGTGTTGTCATTGTTTAACCAATGGCATAGTCACCTCATTACATGTGGATGCCTCATGGTCTGTCCCTTTGTAGTATTTAGTCTGCCAGCTCAAGTCCTGGAGTGCCCAGACTTGAGCTGCTCAATCATATGCAGTGTTCCTCGGAACTTCACCCTCAGCATCCCTAACCCAGACCACTCTTACTGGCATTGCCAAATCCTCTGTCATTTACAGAGGTTACCTTAGCCATTTGCTAGGTAGACACCATAGTCTGTGACTGAGCTCAACCTATGCCTCGACTTCAGTCTTAGCATAACAGGACCACATACCAAAACTGGCTAGAATTGAGCTCACAGATTTCCTCTTTAGGCAAGCTGAAATGCCTGCCAAGAAGATCAACACATTGCATGAAATCTGGGCTGCCTCATTGCTTGCATTATGTGGGGAACTGCTGTTCACCAACCAAAAAGACCTTTATTGTGTTATTGATAGCACATCTATTGGCAAGGTCAAGTGGGAGAGCTTCAAAGTGTAGTATGCCAACAATGGAGAAGGACAAGACAACAATATGGCTCCTTGGATGCGCAACAGTTATGACATGTGGTATTGAGATCCACATAAACTCATTCACAACATCCTTGCTCACACTGATTTAATAGGTCAAATTGACTACATACCATACCAGGAGTATGATGCTACAAAAAACCAAAGGCACTGGGAAGATTTTATGTTGGGAGCCTGGGCATGGAACAAGGTAGTTAAGGAGTGTCTACTCCAGCTTGAAACTTGATGCTAATTTTCAAGTTTCTAGGACAGAACCATCAGCAAGGAACCAGCAACTGCTGGTGTGACACTAATTCCAGTCATTCTTGGTAGTGATAAGACAGTGGTATCAATAGCAACCAGCCAGACCAACTACCATCCCTTATACCTTTCCATTGGAAATGTTTGGAACATTGTTCATTGTTCCCACTCCAATGTGGTAGTCCTCATCAGCTTCCTTGCAATGCCAAAGAGTAAGACCCCACCTTCTGGAGTTTGTATTACTGCTAACATTTTGCCTGCATTCTGAAACTGCCAAGAGGCAGCTTTCCATTCATTGTTGACCCACATCCTTTCTTCACTTCAACCTGCCATGATTGTCCCAGAAATGCTATGATGTGGTGACAGGTACTACTGGCGCATCATTTGTGCACTGGTGGTATCACACACCAAATGTGTTTGGTGATGTAGTCATGGATATTGTTGATGAATGGAGATGAAAGACTAGAGCCCTAATGCATAGAAAGACAGCCAGGAATGTGGCAGTCATCCTTCATACAAGAATGAGTTGTCAGTACCAAAGAAAAGAGAAGGAAATGAGTTAAGTGCCCATGTATGGCATTCCAGTTTTCAATGTATCTCCCCCATTTTTGTGGATACTAACACCATTCCCACTCTCACTTATAGTACTCAGCCACACCATCCTACCTTCCAAAATTGGGAAGGATCCTCACATTCTGCATGTTTCTACAGCACTCCCTCCAACAGATGCTCATTTTACTAATTCCTCTGATATGGCTGCCTCCACATCTATTGTTTTGCTTGTCCCCTTTGCTAGGGACCATGGCTATGTATATTTACCAGGAATTCCTACCAGCTTCCAGCTTTTGTCCTGAAGTGTCCTGGTACATCTCATCATTGCCTGCCCCCTCTCAGCCCATCCAGCTTGGACAATGTGTTCTATTTGTCAGTATGACATCCAGGAAGACATTCTTTGGTTGCCTCAGGTCTATCATTTAGTTAGAAAGGTCTTATGTGGTTGTTCCAGTCTCTCCAGTCCAAGAAGCATATAGATCCTTCCTCCCTGCAACATCTTCATACCAGTGTCATCCATCATTCTTCCAAAATTGTGACAGCTACTGTATAATCTACTGTTCTCCACTCTCCCTGATTGCATCCATGATGAGTATGATGCACATCTTGCCTTCTTGTTGCAAGATACAGCAGAAGATGCTCCCCCTTCATCCTCTCTTCCAACAGAGTCTCACAAACAGTCTGTGCAGTCCAACAGCAGACAAAGCAGAGAAAGCTTGTAAATGGCAGGGGGCAGGTGGAGTTGGTGCAGAGTGAGTGAATGACTGGTGGAGTAGGGTGTGGAGTGAGTAGGGACTTGGGAAAAATGTACAGTCATGACAATGTGCCAGGCTGCATCAGTTTCTAGCAGAGTTGAATGGGCATTGAAAGAGTGGAATAGGGGGATTAACTTCTTGGTGAGAATCTCCACTCTCTTCAGCTTTGTTCCATCCATCCAAGGAGGTGTGACAGAGCACTTTGCCAACAAATTGCACAAAGTCTGTGTCAACTGTTCCCAATTCCACTCCAACCTCTGAGGGAAGGTGGTCAGGAGGGCACACTTGTATATTATCTGATGTAGTTGTTTTGTATTCCATGCACTGGAACAGACCTATTGGAGTCTGGGAAAGATGATTTATGGACTCAAAACAAGTCCCAGGGTGGCCCAGTCAATGTGGACAGGGGCCTCAGTGCTGGACTGATGTTCATGGGTGTTTGCCCATGTTTGGCAGTGTTCATCATGTTGTATGGACCTGGAAATATCTCTATAAGGTCAATGGGAATGGCATCAGGGGGATGAACACCATCCCAAGTGTTTCAGCATCCTCTGAGGGAAGGTGGTCAGGAGGGCACACTTATATATTGTCTGATGTAGTTGTTTTGTATTCCATGCACTGTAACAGACCTATCAGGGTCTAGGAAAGATGAATTGTGGGCTCAAAATAGCTCCCAGGGTGGCCCATTATATTTGGACATCATCATGTTGTATGGACCTGGACATGTCTCTACAAGGTCAATGGATATGAGGTCTGGGGGATGAACACCATTTAAAGTAGTCTAGCATACTATGAGAGGGGGGGGTCCACATAGCCTTGATCAGACTATTAGATCACTAGGCCAATCACCCAATGTGAATATGAGTTGTCCTACCTACCTATCCATGACATCAGTAACATTTATGGCATAGTGTATGGTATGATTATCAGTGTATGGGACATGTGTTCCATATTTGCAGGTCACAGATCAAAGTTTGATCTGATCCTTTGATTGCATCATAACTCACCTCCACTACCACAGACCACTTGCATCCTACTTGAAATGGCATCACCACAGTTCCATATTACCACCATCCAGCTAATCTGCCTGAATCAAATGTTTCCTGTCAGCATGATCCAAGATTCCAGTGAAATTCCACATGCTGGTGGCATGAGGCAATGTCAGGGTACTATTTACCTAGCTCTGAATGACATGTATATCTTCTGTAACAGTGAATGGGTTCAATGGGAACCCAAAACTGCTCTTCATCTTAGTATTGTGGGGGATGATTGCATCATTGCACCTTTCCTCATCAATGGGATCTGGCTGCTGGTGAAGGATACATCCTATATCAACTACCTCATATCCATGGCAGAGGAATTTCACCAAATCAGATTCCAAGACCTACCAACAAATGCTGACACCCTGCAGCTCATGGGGATGTGATTTCCTGATCCCAAATCCCAGGTATGTGTGCAATCTACATAACTCTGAGAATACACACTGATGATAACAGGTTTTGGAGAAGCAGGGTGATGGTGTCATTGGCAGGGCCAAAAACCACCTGCAGAGGCTCCAGTCCCTGTGCAAGAAGCTGGTAGCTGATTGCAGAAGAGAAAGGCAACAGATGTGGGTGGGACTGGATCAGGGAAATGGGATGATGGGGCAGTCAAGGGTGCCCCCATTGCATCCACATCCCAAAGCAGAAAGGGGAAGGGAAAGGCACTTTGATTTCTTTGCTATTCTTCATGGTCCTGATTGTATTTATAGCTGAAGATGTTGAACCCATCACTGAGCAGGTTCCTTTCCTCAATCAAATCACTTGCCCATCAGATACAAAGGTGATTGATTGGGAATCATTAAATATCAGAACATATACTCCATGGTTCAGCAAAGTGGTATGTTGAATATAGGAATTGATAAATGACAACCATAGGATTATGATGCAATTGAGTACATGTCCAAGGCCACATGCATGACATGAATACCAGTATGGACATGGTTGGACAATGCTAGTTGAGCTGAAATGTGATGGGGACAAGGAATCACTTGCACAGCTAATTACCAACATCAGTGATTCATTGTCAAGGGGATGTGCAGTGTTGGTCAGGGGATGGAAGCCAAATCATCCACCCCTTGACTTCACTTGTGAAGACATAGGCTTCTTTCACCCCACAATATCACAGGAAGTTGTCAATCAAGGTATGGATGTCATGATATTGCTAAAATTCATGTCACTAAAAGGTAATTAGATGCATTTCAGGCAACTATCTGACAATGTGAATGCAAAGAGGATGACCATGAATGATGACCACCTCCCCCATTCTAGTAAGAACATAGGAAAAGCATATTATGGCATGCAGGTGGTCTTGGGTGATGTTAAATGACTTCATGGATGGGACCTACTGACACATGGGGGTTTCATCACATACCCTCACCACAATGTGGCAGGGCTATGCACATACATTACCATACAGTCTGGGAGCAAGATATGGGGTTATTTCAACACCCCTGGAAGTCAGGATGTGAGCAGGGAGAACCTTTTTGAGGCCTGGGATGATATTTTCAGACAACATCAACCTTATATTCCACAACCATCCTCTTGGGAACATTCACATTCAGCATGGAGATATTCTGTATGATTCTAATCCTGATTCCTGAGTGTTCTCTTATGATTCATGATGCTGGAACAGGATTCAGCCTCCCAGTGTGAGTCAAAGTGTGGTTCAGTGGTGACAACCAACCAAAACCAACACAAAAGACAATAAGAGTGAGTAGTGGTGTGCCTATGTGGTACCTATATGGTGGAACCTTATATTTGGGTGGGTTTTTGCAAGCTACAATACTCAAAGGCAAGTGCTGAGGGTTGGGGGTGCTCCTGATGAAGAGGGAGAAAAAATACAAGAGATTGCAATGGGGTAGACTGCTGTCAGCCTACAGAAGGATGGATGATGACTTAATTCAATGTTCTGAGCTGCACTGAGCTCAGGGAGGACTTGGAGCAAAGCTGATTGATGAGAGATGATAATAAGTGAAGTAGACAATATGTAGCTAGACCCTTAATAAAATCTTAACTATTGAAGCTGATGAATGATTTACTGAGAGATGATAAAAATGCAAGCAAGAGGGGCTCTCTGACATCATCATCTTTTTTTTTTTTTTCCAGCTCTCTAAGTACAGTGATTTATATACAGTACAGGGGTGTTGCCTATGGAAAACAAGGTGCAAACACTTGGTAAGTGATTGGTAAGTGATAAGCAAGGAATGTAAGTGGTGGGAAATCATCTTAGAAAGCATTGGTGAGCATTGGTAAGAATAAGTAAGCCAAAAAGCAAAGAATCAGTAAGCAAAGTCAAAAGATTGGTAAGTATTGGCAATAGGTGAGTCAAAGACAGTCAGATTGTCAAAGTATGAGTCAAGTAATGTCAGAAACTTGGAAAGTGCACTGGAATCACATTAGGGGGAGGCTGTGCATGTCACATCTTGAAGAGATTGCTTCTGGGCCAAAGTGGGATGACAGAGAGGCAGCACTGATCTGACGCTGATATAGTTCATCCAAAAGCAGACAGGGTGAGTCAGATGTCAACAGGGGTCAAGCTTTGGGGGTCTGTGGGGTGACAGGAGCATAGGGGATTGCAAATTTCCCCCCCTAACTGTCCTCTCAACAAAGCAAATAAAAACTTCATGAATGAGGCTCTGTTGGAAGAGAGGACAAAGGGGGAGTGTCTTCTGCTGTATCTTGCAATAAGGAGGCAAGATGTGCATCATACTTGTCATGGATGCAATCAGGGAGAGTGGAGAACAGTAGATTATATTGTGGCTGTCACAATTTTGGAAGAATGATGGATGAGATTGGTATGAAGACATTGCAGGGAGCAGGGAGGAAGGATCCATATGCTTCTTGGACTGGAGAGACTGAAATGACCACATGATACCTTTCTAACTGAATGACAGACCTGAGGCAACCAATGAATGTCCTCCTAGAGGTCATACTGACAAACAGAATGTGCTGTCCAAGCTGGATGGGCTGAGAGGGGGCAGATGAGGATGGGATATATCAGGATACTTCAGGAGAGAAGCTAGTAGGAACTCCTGGTAAAGATACATAGCAATGATCCCTAGCAAAGGGGACAAGTGAAATGATTGATATGGAGGCAGCCATATCAGAAGAATTAGCAAAATGAGCATCTTTTGGAGGGAGTGCTGTAGAAACATGTGGAGTGCACAGATCCTTCCCAATTTTGAAAGGTAGGAACATGTGGCTGAGCATTATAAGTGAGTGTGGGAATGGTGTCAGTATCTGCAGAAATGGTGGAGATATGTCAAAAACCAGAATGCCATACATAGGTGTTTAAGAATTTTTATTGGTGCTTAACCACTTCCTTCCTTTTTCTCTGGCACTGATGACTTGTTCTTGTGCAAAGGATGACTGCCAACACTCCTGGCTGTTATTCTATGCATGAGGGCTATATTCTTTATCTCCATTCATTAGCAGTATCCATGTCCACATCACCAAACACCTTTGGTGTGTGACACTGGGGCTAACCACATGGTTTACACCCCACAGAATGGCCTCACATCTGGGGGGCATTTCCTCTCATATGCCACCATGCATCTCACAGAGATTGCAATAAATGATGACTACTCAAAGATCCCTGAAGGTGAACAGACCATGTGTGGACTAGCAGGCACTAATGCAGTACATCCATCAATACATCACATCATCATATGGATGGTACTAGCACTTCCAAAGATGGTGATGGACAGAACCAGTATGTCATATGTCATATTTATAAAATACATGTTCCCAGCAAAGATTTCCCTCCACCAGCAACATTTTACTACAGGCCATTGATGGCCATGATATCATTCATAGAGAGCTAGGAAAGGAAGTATAAGTCAGCCAATGATGCAGATCATATGCCCACCATGGATGAGAAGGACAACAGTGAGGAAAGAGATGGCCAATGAGTTGGAAGCAGTGAAGAAAATAATCTTGCATCTGAAGAAAGCCCTTCAGGTAACAGATGCTGAAAAAGAACTGGTTCATGGTGGGATTGTGGACCAGTATGTGAACTCTTCACCATCTTCAATAAATACAAATCTGCACCGTGTATTATATTTAAATTTGATTGTTATTCCAAGATCAGGGGGTTTGAACACAGCACAGATAGGAATGGTCATATTGTGGTGTTCACTCATGTGCACCCATATTAGCAGGTGTTCTCCATATTTATGGACATTGATATGTCTATATCAGCTCAGAGAAATGGGATCTGGTGGTGTGAACATGATTCCAAGCAGTCCAGCATGGTTAGTGGTTTTGGTGCTGGATTGATGTTCACAGGTGTTTGCCTGTTTGGCAGTATTCATCATATTATACATACATGTCCAGGTCTCAATAAGGTCAGTGAAAAGAGTTCAAGTGGTATGAACACAGTGTTGAGTGGTCCAGCATGGTCTCAGGGGGGTGGTAAGGTGGCCACACTGGTATACCATCTGTGTAGTTTCCTTATATGCTATTCAGTACAATAGACATATCAGAATCTGGGAATGATGATTTGTGCAACCCAAAGGGGTCCTGCAGTGGCCCAGTCAATATGGACAGGGGCTTTGGTTCTGGAACAATGTTTGTTGGTGTTTGTCATGTTGTATGAACCTCTGAATGTCTAAATAAGGTCAATTGAAGTGGTTCCAGGGGGACACCATTTCAAGTGGTCCAGCATGCCCTGAGGGGGAATGGTCAGATGGGAACATTGGTATGTTCTCTGATGTATTTTATTTGTATTACCAGACATGCAATAGACCTAGGAGAGTCTAGGAAAGATGATTAATGCATTCCAAACAAGTCCCCAGGTGACCCAGTAGGGGCATCAGTGCTGGATTGATGTTCACAAGTTTTCACATGTGTTCATCAGTTTTCATCATGGTGTACAGACAAGTACATGTCCATACAAGGCCAGTGGAATTGGACCTGGGTGGATAAACACCATTCCAAGTGGTCCAGCATGCTCTGAGGCAGGGGTGGTTGGGTGGGCATACTGGTATACTATCCAATGTAGATTCTTTATTTCATTGTAATACATGCAGTACAATAGACATACCAGAATCTGGGAATGATGATGCTTGAAACATGTCCTGGGGTGTCCCAGCATTTGGACACAGTCTGGACAGGGGCTTTGGTAAGGGGTTGATGTTCACCAGTGTTCATCAGTGCTTTCTGTGGTTCCCCATATTTTATGGACCTGTAGTGATCTCCTTGAGTACAGGGGAAGAGGTTCCCATGGGACAAACACTATTTCAAATGGTGCAGCATGGTCTCAGTAGGGATGGTCAGGTAGGCACACTGATATGTTATCTGATGTATTTTACAGTATTTGTATTACATGAAATACAATTGACCTACCAGAGGCTGGGAGAGATGAACCATCTGCTCCAACATGAGTCACAGGGTGACACACACAATTTGGACAGGGGCTTTGGCACTGGATCAATGTTTGCAGGTGTTTGCAGGTGTTTGCAGTGTTTGCAGGTGTTTGCAGGTGTTTGCAGGTGTTTGCAGGTGTTTGCAGGTGTTTGCAGGTGTTCATTAGTGTTCATCATAGTGTATGGACCTGGAGACAGCTCTATAAGGACAATGTAAATGGACTCAGGGCAATGAACACCAGTCCAAGCAGTCCAGCATCCTCTAAGCCAGGGGCAGTCAGCAGGGCACAGTGGTATATCATCAGATGCAGTTTCATTGTATTACAAGTAATACCATAGACCTACAAGAGGTTGGGAAAGATGATCCATCTGCTCCCAAAATGAGTCACAGGGTGACACAGTCAATTTGGACAGGGGCTTTGGTGCTGGATTGATGTTCACAGGTGTTCACACCTGTTCATCTGTGTTCATCATAGTGTACAGACATGGACAGGTCCCTATAATGTCAATGGGAATTCTAGTGAGATGAACACCATTCCAAGTTGTCCAGCATCCTCTCTTAGGGGGGGGGGGGTCAGGCATGCACACTCATATATTGCTGAATTCATTTACTATGTATTCCACAGAATATAGTATACTATAAGAGTCTATAAAATATTACTTACAGGCACAAAGGAGCTGTTGTGCTGGATTGGTTTTTTTCAGGTGTTTTCCATATTGTACTGATGTCTTCACATTGTTACAAGCATAGGGGTATCTTCCAAAGAGGCAATGGTTGGATATGTTGCTTGTGTGGATGTAGAATAAGCATTAAACAGTGGCATATGTGGCATTGTATGTGGAGTTATGCTATGCAGTATATATTAGTGATTGCTCTGACCCATTTCTTGAACAGCATTGCAAGTGTGTCTGCCATCATTCCTCCAGTGTTGTTGATATTCCAGAATAGCCAAAAGCTTGTCATCAGAGTCCATTCCACCTTATTGACAAAATATCCCAGCCATAGTTTGGGGCTCATGCTATCTGGGGCTATGATCCTGATATCCATTTGACAAAACAATGCCATCAAAGGTCTTGTACCACCAACCCTTGTTTCTTGTGTGACAAGTCCTCCCCAGGCTTTTAGCATGAAGTCATTGAACTCATCCATGGCTCTCCATCTTGTTTTGATATCTCCCCTTTGTGGATTCACAATCTTTCTCCTCCATTCAGCAATGGTTAGTGACTCATCCTTCCTGTTGGTGTGATCCAGTTCTAAGTACAGTAATCATGACAAGAGTGCATTGTACCATATTTTGCCTGCTTCCTCCAATGACAGAAAACTTGTAACTTGGATTCCAGACCAACCACCATTGTTTAACCAATGTGTATGTGTGACAGACATGATCTTCCCTCCAAGTATTATTACCTGCTACTCTCCAAGGAGCACCAAGCTTGGGATATATTGTTGGGTAATCCATACCTCCTCCAAGTCCTTGTTTGTCTTATCCATGAGATGGGCCCATGTGCAGCTTGATTTTGGGGTGGTCAGAAGTATCACATGTTTTCTGCAGTTGCTGTGACTTCACTTCAGGATGTGGGCATCATTGATAGGGTCCCCATTGCTAATAATATGTATTTCCAGTACCACCCAGTTGTGAATCACTGAAATTGCCTCCAAGTGTGCCAAGGTCTCCCACTTGACTGCAGCAGTCCAAACCTGATCTGGTGGGGGCCAAAACTGTACTTGATGGCTGAGCAGTGCAAAGTGTTTTTTTTTTTTTTTTTTTTTTGTTTAGGTAGGAGGAAAACTCATAAGTGAGTACCAGTTGTCAACTCTGGTGATGTCAGGTTGGGCTACCCATGCTAGGGAAACAGCGTTGCACTCAAGGTGTCGAAGGGGCCTGACTGACTAAAGACCTCCTGGTCAATAACACAGACCCTGACAAGGGTACTGCTGACTGCACAGGGAGCCAATCCAGAGGGGTCAAAACAGCTGTATGCCACACTTCCTGGTGTGCCTTTGCCACCCTCTTTGGGGGATTACCTCCAATTTGTATACAAAGGTGTCAGGATTAAGTGTGGTGGCCAGCCAAATATCTATGCCAACGGAAACCTCCTGCAGCAGGGCCTAGACCAAACAACTCCCTCTAGTGCCCTGGGGTTGTACCCCCAGCTGTGCATACCTCTAAGTTTTCACTGATTGTTTTTAGTGTCAGCTCAGGGAAGCTTGACACCCATCCTTCAGATGGAGGGGGTGGACTAGTTTCACTTTGAACACCTGACAGGAATTTCACCCATATAACTCACTTCTTAGGCAGTGGGGCAGCCACCACACCAAGCCTCTGGACCTCGTCAAGGTCTAGTGAGGGGAAAGTCCATCTCCCACCAGAGGCAAAGTGATTTTCACATGTGTGCAGTTTGATCTCATTGAGGCCATATGGGTGTCTGTTGCACCTGAAGGCCATATCAGACCCACACCTTTGAGGTGCAATGTCATCACTCACTGGAAATCAATCATGTAGTCAATACCTCCAATTATACAGTCCATCCATATGAGTTCATTCCATTTCAATTGCTGGCTGTTCAGATTGAGTACAATGGTCTTGAAGTCTGCTAACTTCATGTACCTTGGCTTGAATGCATTACCATTGTTGTACTCTTCCATGTTGATTACCAACCCAAGCTGTGATGCATGCATCAGCAAACCAAACTGCACATGTCAGGGAAAAGGGGACCTACCCATTCACTGACTACCACCTTCACACCCTCTTTGCTTTCTGATAGTTTGTATACAAATTTGCTGAGCTCCTTGATAACCTCATATTGCTCAGGTTTTATACAGCAGGTTGCCCATCCTAGATCTTCCTTTGTCTCATTCTTTGATTTCACCTCATGGCTTGGGTCTGGGATGTAGAGTATATTAAGTGGATTATCTTTTGAAGTAGACCCCTTTGAATGAAATGGATATGGCAATGTGAATGAGAATGCTGATGGAGAGCTTGAAATACAGTTCTCAATGTCTCCTATTGCTGATGGAGATCTTGAGATCACCCCTGATCACCCAGTGGATGATAAAGGCCTAGAAGGCCAATATGTGCCACTATCATTGATAAGTGGACTTAGCCTGGATGGACCCACACCTGCCCATGATGCTTGATCTGGATGTGGAGCTCAATGCAGAGTATGTTGAGGTGTGGATGGATGGACTGGGATCATTCCAATAGGTTTCTGATCCTTGTGACACAGTCTCCCCATCTTCCATCACTATGTCTTCATCACCAGCAGTGGATTCTGGTCTGAGGATTGTTAACTACTGTGCTGAATTTTCTAGACATTGGGCCACTCACAGAGATGATAATTTGATCTCAGGAGCCATGGGTTGCCCAAGTCTTCAGAGCTCCCCTGCAGCTTTGGATATGGGGAGATAATTGAGAATGTCTTGCTGAGTAGCTTCTCACACCTTTCCAGATTTCTTTACATTCTGTGAAAGCACATTAAATCCTGGACATGTCTCCATGCAATTTAGGTGGGAATTGCATGACCTGGCATGCCACAGACATGATCCCCCTTCCTTCCTCCAAATAACCTGGCCACCAGTTTTACATTTTGCACAATTACAGGTATGAATGCAGAGTTCATAGCCTGCCATTGCAACATGCTGTTTTTGAGCCTTTGGCATGATTGTCTCTGTGTCTCGGTGAGGTATATGGTGCATTATGCATTCTAATCACCTCATGAAGTATGCATGATGTTTACATAAGCAATTGATGACCATGTAGAGTAAAGATCATTGATAGATTGGATGATCTACTCTCATCATTGCCACCCAATACTTTCCATCCTCTTTGGGCCCCATTAGCACATCCAGGATCAAATCTGTGCTGGAGAAGGATCATAGCAAGCAATTGGCTGCAGGGAAAGATTCTAGCTGGATGTTGCAAGTCAGCAATGACATGGGAGGCATAGTCATGGAGCTCCCAGGGCATTACTATGAGCATCTACAAGCATTCTTCTGGAGAGAGAAGGTGATAAGGCTGGTACTTGGGTTCAAGGAGGAGCATGAGGTTCAAGAGCCACTCAAGGAGAATCTGACCTTGATCCTTGTTTATATGGTACAGGATTTTCACTCAGGTGGTCAGGGAAGCCAAATCTATCAAGTGGGATGCTCATGCACCTGACTGGCACAGCCCCACATTTGACAATTATCTTCTGATCAAATATCATGTGAAGCATCATGAACCAGAGATGGTCAGGGAGTATAGGCAGAAGAATGCCTGCAATATCAATATGGAGAACATTGAAGATGTTGGTAAGTCTTTCCACTTGATTCTCCCATTCCAGCCATGGACTATCATATTGCATAGACTGGCATGAATGTGAGGACACCCTCAGTGAGATTTGGTATGGTAGTTCCACTGGGTTCAAAATGGAGGAGAAGAACATCATATCTGGAGACTGTGGAGGCCAGTGCATTGATACTGTTGTCCTCTAACCACTTCTTGGCCATTTTGGAGGTATGTTTTGGGTCATTGTCCTGTTGAAAGATAACATCCTTCAAAGGAATTCCAGAATCTCCCAAGCTAGGAAGCAACTGACTCTCCAAAATGTCCACATATTGGTTGACATCCATCCTCCCCTCAATCTCTGCAACGTGGGAAACACCTTCCCAGCCCATACATCACCATACCATAATGTTTCCTCCTCCATGCTTGACTGTTCCCTGTATTTCTCTTTCAATAAGCCCCTCTCCTGCCTGTTTCCACACCCAAACCTTCTCATCTGACCCAATCCTATTGATTTTGGTCTCATCTGACCAGATAACCCTTCTCCAGTCCTCCACAGTCCATTCTTTGTATTTCAGAGCAAAGGCTAATCACTTCTTCCTGTGAATTATAGAAAGGAGTGGTTTTTTCTTCTTTGTTACAGCCTTGAATCTGAGGACCCTTCTGACTGTTCGTGAGAAGACTGGATTGGAGATTATGGAATTGATGTTATTTGTAACCTCAACAGCATTGGTGGCCTTGCCTGTGGTGATTTGTGTAATAATAGCATGCTGAGAGGTGGATGAAAGCTTAGCAGGATGTCCAGAAGAAGGTTCTTGAGAACCCTGGAGACTGTAGGCTGGCTGATGACCATCCTGGAGGCAATAGTGTGAGCAGAATGACCATTACAGGCCAGAGAAATGATGTTTTCCTTCTGAGCAGAGGAGATGGGGTGCATAGTATAGTTAGGAAGCATTGACAGTGTAGACAGTGGTTAAATAGCTTGGACTGAAATGGTTGCTAAGATACAATAACCATAGCAACCATCTTTGATGATTTTTGAAATTGTTTTATGTGATATTGATTGGATTCTGATGGATCTAATACATAGTTACAAAATTGATTCAATGACATGGTGATTTAAATCAAGTATATTGCCATGGATACTAATTCAAATTACTTTTTTTTTTTTTGATGGATAACCCTGTGCAAATGGTTTATGATATCAACTTACACTTTGGTCTTATTTGTCTTTGTTCCTGATCAATTCAACAAACAACCCAAAATGTGTGAACATTGAATCAATTTTGGAAGTCACTGTATAAAGAGCACATGAAGAAGGCAGGGAAAGTGAAAATGCTCAAGAGGGACATACTGGGGTCCAGAGTATTTAAGCAGGTGAATAAGAAGGGGCCTCAGCTACCTGATGACAAGGAAGGTTAGGGTCCCTCCTTTGTAGATAGCTTTGAGTGCCCTGCAGTGTTTTCATTGCAATATACCATATTTCCATAGGCCACCCCACTATATATATGTATGTTTCCTTGACACAGGCATGCAATATGTTCAAAGTTAGGTTATTGTAGACAGTGAATTGGATTGGAATGGAAACCTGTAAAATGTCTCACTGAACTCATCCATAATTCTCTCAATATTGATGGGGCAATGTGCCCTGAAGTAGTTAACTGAGTTCTGATTGTGCTGACCAACAAGATATTCTGTGCAAAGGTATTCTTTGAAATTGGCCAGTTGGAAATGTTTGATATCTTGTCTTTTGATCAACATGCATGGGTGAATGAAAGCCTCAAGTACATTGCCCAGGAGGACAATGTTTCTCAAGAGATGTGGGCAGAACTCTGTGTACCTTCTTTGGTGGTCCTTCTTGAAACAGACATAGAGATCAATGAGGAGGTAATACCTCCAGAGTGTACATATGAGGGCATTATGATAGTTGGGGGGAATGAAGGTGCAATGTTCCATTATCTCATCATTGAGATTTGTGTATTTTATCTGGATTGTACCATTCACTAGCTCCTCTGATCAACAATAGATCTGTAGAATGTATTTCAGCTGAGTACTTGTGGGGAGTGATTGTTGCCAGTAGTGGTCAGACATGCTATGATGGAGGCTTAATTGAATTAATCAAATTGATCAATGAGGATTGGCACACCATACCATATACAATATTCTAAATAGGACTTATGGTGTAGGGTCAGGGTTACTCCTGATGCATTCATACAATCCCACTTCTGAGTCTGACAGACAATTGATGGAAATATGTATTGAGTACATTAATATATACATATGATATTTTTAACACCCTAGACTGCCAATAAAGAATGGTCCAATTCAGAGGGTGATGGTGTGGGGGACTTGACTTACACTTATGCTTATCTTTCAGCCTCTAAGAGGCTCTGCACTCATTCACAGTCCCTCCTGCTCATCCCTTGCCCTTATCACCTCCCTTGTGCTTGCCACTCACCCCACCACCATGATGACCTCCTCCATTGTTATCATCTCCCCCTCCCTGTGCCTTTGCCTTGCAGATGTTCTTTGTATGTGTATCCAACTGTTTGAAGTTAGAATCCAGTAGATGGGGAAAGACAATGTCACCATGCTTACAATCAGGGTCCTCATCCTCTACTGGATCATAGAAGTCCACCATCACATTGAACGGTCTCCTTGCCACATCCAGAGTCTTCATGTCACCTTCCATATTGAACTGAGACAGGCTCCTATACCACATCTCACCCAGGGAGTGCTCATGGAGAACCCGGTCTGTGGTATATGTATGTGAATAGCAGAAAAAAGATACAAGGAAATTGAAACACTTACCAACCTCTTCAATGCTGGTATGGTTGATGTTGTGGTCATTGTTGCATCTATAATGCCTCACCTGGGATGGTTCATGGTGCTTCATGAAATATTCTACCAACAGGTAGTTGTCATGTGTTGGACTGTGCCATTTGAGTGTGTGATCAGTATGGAATGTAAGTGGTGGGTAATCAACTTAGAAAGCATTGGTAGGGATAAATAAGCCAAAAAGTGAAGAATCAGTAAGCAAAGTCAAAAGATTGGTAAGTATTGGCAATAGGTGAGTCAAGGACAGTCAGAAACTGAGTAAGCACACTGGAATCACATTAGGGGGAGGCTGTGCATGTCACATCTCAAAGGAATCACTTCTAGGCAAAAGTGGGAGGCAGCACTGATCTGATGCTGAAATAGGACATCCAAAAGTGGATGGCAGGTGTCAGGTGTAAAAAGGGGTCAAGCTTTGGGGATCTGTGGGGTGACAGGAGCATAAGGGATTGCAACTTCCCCCCCAACTGTCCTCTCAGTGAAGCAAATAAAAACTTCATGAATGAAACTCTGTTGGAAGAGAGGATGAAGGGGGAGCATCTTCTGCTGTATCTTGCAACAAGAAGGCAAGATGTGCATCATACTCATCATGGATGCAATCAGGGAGAGTGGAGAACAATAGACCATACTGTAGCTGTTGCAATTTTGGAAGAATGATGGACAAGATTGGTATGAAGACATTGCAGGGAGCAGGGAGGAAGGATCTGTATGCTTCTTGGACTGGAGAGACTGAAACAACCACATAAGACCTTTCTAACCAAATGACAGACCTGAGGTGATGAAAGAACATCCTCCTGGAGGTCATACTGACTGTTACACTGTGCTCACATTTGTTTCCTTTTATAGACATTGCACCACACCACTTGTGCAGTCACTGCCTCAGAGTGATGTTCCCTCTACCCACAAGCCACTGCCTACACAGTTGGGCTTGCATTTTGTATGTTTCCTTTTGTATGTTTCCCCTGTTTACCCCACATTGTACTATAGCCAGACTATGTCTGTTTACCCTTCCTCCCATGATCTGCTGGTGGCCCTGACCCACATGGTCACATGATGTGTATACCCCTGTATGTCATATATGTGGTTCCCTTCCTTTGTCATATGTTCACCCCTGGTCCCTTCTGCTGTGGAGACTTGGTTGTATGTATAGTCCTGCTGTGCAGTGACTCACTATGACTTGGCTGCACCTTAATGGGAGTATGGGAGTATGTTCAGACATTTTCAAATGTTTGTTACACAGTACTTCACATATGTATACAAACCCACATGTATCATACTGCTACCTCATTCAAAATCTAATTTGCAACCACTCTTAACTCTGCTTGCTGTACCCATGAGGACTCAACAGTATGTCTTTGATTGGCCAAGACTAGTGTTCTGCCACTAGTGAAGTTAAATTATGTGTCACTTTTTGTGCAGTCATGTGCTTGTGCATCCACACTCAATTTGTGACATGATACAAGTCATCAGCATAACACTGACAGAAAGAACATGCTGTCCAAGCTGGATGGGCTGAGAGGGGGTGGACAAGGATGGGATGTACCAGGATGCTTCAGGACAGAAGCTAGTAGGAAATAAGCAGCCATCCATATTGGTCACTCCATCATGAAGTATCGACAAAGCTCTTTCTTGGCTTCATCCTTGAAGTGCTTCACAATGTAGTCAGGGATACACTTAGTTGCAGTTGGCTGGAGATTAGTGGGGACTAACATGGGGGTGTTGGCTGCAGGGGTATCATTGGTAGGGAAAATGGTTAAACAGATGTGCTTGGTTGGCCAGGTTGAGTTTTGAACAGGCCATTCCCCATCTGGAATGATGTGAATACAGTCAAACTCCTCACCTCTGGCAACTTCTCCCTGCCAGTTTGGCCAGTCCCCTGTCATCACAACATGAGCAGAAAACACTTTGTCATGTGGCATCTGTGACTGTGTGCTGCAGGTGGAAAACATCAGCTTCTGGGTGATGTGGGTTTTTGGTATGTTGTTCAATCTCATAAGATGTGAAGATCAACAATTGATTGAACAGGGATGTGGGAGGATAGCTAATATCCATTGACAGTGGATGATAGATGTTTGTCAATGGGGGATGATATGTGGTGTTTATCATGCTAACATTGTAACAATCAATTTGAGTGTCAAGTTCTGGGGGAAAATGGTGGCTGATCTCAAGACCATCATGACTTTCTTTGCCCTGGTCAGTCAATTCCAGATATCCCTGTGATAGAACATTCATTAGTTAGTGAATCAGTGGGTCTATGAAAGCCTACCTCATCTCTGAAGATTGGCCAATCCATGGTGGTGGGAGCAATGGAAGAAGGAAGAAATGGGATTGAGGCACATGAGATATAGTTTGATCATACATCAAATTGAGGGTAAATAGTACATTCAAAGCATTACATAGCCACATTTTGGAATAGGTGAACAGCAGAGCTACTGCAAGGCAATCAGCTAATGTTCATAAATAAAGTGTGCAGGTGTCACCTTTAGTCATTTCCAAGTCATCAGTCATGTGCTATCTACTAGACCCATAAAGCCATCCTTGTTGCTGTCCACACCCAACTCCATATATCTGTCACTGGCATCACAATCTGATGAGCCATCAAACTCACTTGACAAGTCATGAACATGGCATTGCACTTCCTCCTCAAGTTGATCAAGCTGGGTATTTGTAGTCTGAAATGTCATAGTATCCTCATTGTACAGTGGCTCAAAAAACTGACCACATGTTTGGACATTTTTCACTAAAGTCAATACTGCCCCATTACCCCCAACCTGGGCCCTAACCTATAAGTGTATGAGACAAAGTCCTTACTATTGGCTCTCTATTGGTGCAGGGGTCAATGGTTTTGGATAAGGTTTGATCAAATGGCAGCCATTTCAAAATGATGACTCATGCAGTCAGTTTTTGTTATGCTATGACCAAAGTTGAGGCATAGGTTGAGCTCAGTCACAGACTAATGGTTTCTACTGAGCAATGGCTGCAGTAACCTCTGTAAATGACAGAGGACTTAGGCAGTGCTGGTAAGAGTGGTCCAGGTTAGGGATGCTGAGGGCAAAGTTCTGAGAACACTGCATATGATTGAGAAACTCAAGTCTGGGAATTCCAGGACTTGAGCTGACAGGCTAAATACTACAAAAGAATGGACCATGAGGTGTCTGTGTGTAACAAGGTAACTATGCCATTGGTTGAACAACAATGACACATGTCTTCAGCATGTTATGAGGTATTAATGCTAGTGAAGGAAGTAGAGGGCTGTCAGATCAGAGAGAAGATGGCTCAAAAAGGAAAACAAGTCCAATGGAAGGGCAATGAGGTAAACACAAGGTAAACACATGGTGAAACAAAGGAAAATAGGGGTGAAACATAACATTACCCCTCCTCTAAGCATTGAAGTCCCTGACTTCAACTATTCTCTGTAAGGCTCTCTGGTCATGTTGCTGATGGTGGAGTCATCAAAGTCAAAATCATTATCATAAAAATTGTTATCCTTGCTCCTGATGAGGGTATGATTGCCTACCAATGCAGGGGTAGATATTCTTTCTTGTAAAGGGCAATGAGAGTGCATAGATGGACACTGGGCTTGGGTGTGCCCAGGATGAGTGGTGCGGCACAAGGGACATTCATAAAGGGCACAGTTGACCCTGATATGTCTGAGGCAGTGGCAGACATAACATGCTTGATGGTAGCATGGATCAGATGGGGTGAGAGGACAATCTGCCTCAGCAAGGGCATTGAGCATGGGGGAAGGTGGCAGTTGGGCCAGAGTTTCAACCTGATTCATAGTATAGGTGAGCTCAGCTTCAGTGATGCCAAAGGCAACCTTGGGGTTCACCACAGAGGGTGATGACAAGCCATGAGACTCACAGGGTTGTGGGTTTGGGCCTGAAAGACCACAGGCACAAGGTCTGTCCACTCTTCAAAGAGAGTTGGAGGAATGGGAGGATGACAACAATGATGCTGGAGGGGAGGATGATGTAGAGGAAATTGGGGGATATGTTGCAGTTGAGGGTCTTCAAGACCCAGGAGGAGGGGGGGGGCAATCAACATGGGGTGTTAATGAATGTTATATATGAGGTCTGCACCTCTAAGGATATCCAAAAGGCAAAGAAGCAGGGGAACCTGCTCATGGGCAATTTTGTTCAAGATAGCTCTGGCAGGGGACAGAAGGGGATTCTGTCAGTTCACATAGTGAGAAAGTTCTTCAAGCTGAAGGGCTTGGATGGTTGCATGATAGACAAGGTTGAGAGGAGAATCCTCATTGACTTCATGATAGATGGTGCCAACAACAGTGGGGTTGGTGATGAAGAGACAATAAGGGTTTATCATTTGGGAGCTAGCAGGTTGCTGTTGGCAGTGAGCAAAGGGGGTGTGGCAAGAAGAGGGTTTGCAAGGATAGGTGAAATGATGGGGAGGCATTTCAACAGAGATGGTCCTGATGGTGTGTGAAGAGCATCTGGCAGGTTGTTTCTGAGGGGGAAAATCCTTGGGGAAGTGTGCTTTATATGTGGAGAGGGTATCATCCACATGTTCAAGGTGTGACTCTTTCTGCCATGAGTTTTCAGAAGAAGGGTAACCTGGAACTCACCATGGTAGGGGTGAGCACACTCAAGACAAATCACAACAATAACAGAACATGGACAGGCATGTGTGGGATTATGATCAAGTGTATATGCTGATACAAGGCAGTTGAGAGAGAAGGAAAGAAAGAAGAGATGACCCCATGTCTACATGCAGCACTGGTATATATACCCCCAGGGTCCAAACAGTACAACACAGCAGGGATCTGCATGCCCAGATGAAGGATTGAGGATGCAACAGGAGATGTGATAGTGTGATGTGATACTGTGAGTGGCACATGAGTGTGAGTGGTGCATGTGAGTAGTGTGAGTAGGAGGGTGAGCATGCAACGAGCAAATCTTCTTCAACTTCTTCATCATCACTAATCCAACTCCAACCTCCCAAACCTCTAACCTCTAACCTCTAGCCCTCTACAGCAGATGCTCCCTTTCCCAAACATCCAATGCCTCACAATCCTCTAACTCCTTCTTCATCAACCACTCATCATCCTCCAGTCCAAACCCTCGCTGCCTCACCAAGTACTTCTTTGACCTCCCAGCCTGCTTTTCATCCAGTATCCACTCAATGAAGTTTTCTAGCTGGCTGTCTGCCATGACCACAGGGCCCAGGCAAGGCAGCTCCCATGAGGGAAAAAGTGTCATGTCATTGGGCACAAAGGCACATAGTTGGCTAACATGGAAGGTTGTACATGCATTTGACACATGTGGTATGTCCAGGATGTATGTAGATGTCTCTGGGGAAGCTGATAAGATGGTATATGGTCCATCATACTGCAGCATAAACTTAGCTACATGATTGGTACTGTTAGCAATATACTCATGATGATGATGTTTTGTAGATAGCCAAACCTTGTCCTTGACTGCAAACTTCAGGTTGGGGACATGATGGTGATTGGCCACATGGGCCTGAGCTGCTTAGCTGTGAGTAGATTATTGCAAGCCTCAAGAATGTCCATATCTAAACAAGCCAGGACACTGGCTGCATCACTATGGTCCTCTGTGTCAGCTTCCAAGGTGGAGACAGGGGGCAGGAGATGAGGAGTGTCCAAGGTGTAGTTGAAAGGGGGAAAACCCTGTACTATTGTTAAGTGTATTCATGATGTGGAAGCACACCCTAGGCAGGGCCTTGACCCAACCTTCTTGATTACATTCAATGTGAAAGTGAATGCATTGGTTAACAGTCTTATTGGTGTGCTCACTTGCTCCATCTGTCTGAGGATGGTAAGACAATGACATCTTGAGTTTAACACCCATCAGTTTATGAAGCGACTTCCAAAAGCAAGACACAAAGAGCTTATCATGGTCTGACACAATCTCCAAGGGGAGACCATTCTCACAATACCAGTGGTTGAAGAACAGTGAGGCAGACTCAGCAGTGGTGATAGAACTTTGACAAGGTATGAGATGCATATCTGCACCAAGATGATCTGTCATGGTGATGATCATGTTAAAGCCATGATCCTCTGGCAAGGGTCCAACAAAATCAACTGCAACTGAGTCTCCATGGGCATCCAGGACAGGCAAAGGGTGTAGGGGGGCCTGCAGGCATGGTAGTCAGGGACTTGTTGCACATATAGTGTGTGCAAGTGGGGATATATGTGGATGCAAGATCACACTGCATATTAGGCCAATAAAAGGAGTTTCATAGAGCCACATACATCTTGTCTGTGCCAAAGTGGCCCAAGGTGTCATGGGCAAGATGGAAGAAGCATTCATGAAGGGAATGCACACAAGGAATTTCCAGACAGCCTGCAAGGTACAACAGACCATTGCATTCCTGCAGGCTGGGGAGCAAGTCAAGGAGTGAGAAGAGACACTGACAGAAGGGGTCCTCCATATATCCTTTCAGTATCTCCACCATTAATGACTTGTCCACCTCAACTATTGACACTGCAGCAACAGGAGGGACATCATCTGAGTGATGAGACAAGGCATCAGCCCCAATGTTATGTTCGCCCTGAACATAATGGATAGTCAGGTCAAATTGTGACATGTACTCCTGCCAGTGAGCCTGGAATTGGGAGAGGTCATGCTGTAAGGCAAAACTCTGAAGTGTACAATGATCTGTATACACCAGCACTGGAGCACCAAGCAGCTCGACCCTCCACTTCTTCAGTGCATGGATGATGGCAAGGAGCTCCTTCTCATGCATGGGATAATTGAGCTCAGTGCCACAAAGAGGCATAGAATCAAAGGTGACTGGCTGAGCACTCTCCCAGGTAGGTCCCCAAGAGAGGATTGCTCCCATTTGGAAATCTGAGGTGTCACATGTAAGAAATATGTGATTATCACCTGGATTATCATGGTCAATGGTCATCAAACAGTGAGGGCTGACTACCAAGTCCTTGGTGGCCTGAAAGGCCTGCTGATGATCATCAGCCCAGGCAGGAAACTTGAGCTCTGCCATTTTTGTTGTTAATACATTCAGGATATGTGTGTGTTCCATGAGGTTGGGGAGATGGTTGGTGACATAACAGAAAAGACTGAGGAAGGCACACATGTCAGTTACCGACTGTGGGACCAGCCAGTCAAGGATCCTTGCAATCTTGGAGGAATCTGGCTTGATCCCTTGAGCAGAGACATGGTGACTGAGAAAAAGCACTTCAGTGCAGAACAATGGAGTCATTTTAAGGGAACAGAACAACTTAGCATCATGGAGGGCCTGGAGGACCACACAAACATTGCATTCATGTTCCTTGAGTGTCTGCAACCAGATGATAATATCATCAAGATAGACATGGCAAATGTGGCTGATCAGATGACAGAGGGCAGCAGACATGTGATGCTGATGGACAGCAGGGGCATTCCCCATGGGCATGATGGTCCACTCATAAAGACCCCAAGGTGTGTGTACTGCCAACCACTTGATATTGTCTGGGTGTACCTTGGTCTGGAAGAATGCATTAGTCATGTCCAGTTTCACAAAGTACTTGCCCTTAGCACAATTGCACAGGATTTCATCAATGCAAGGTAGCAGGTGATTGTCCAGTATGGTATTCAGATTAAGTTGCTGAAAGTCATTCACCCAGCAGGGTAATGTTGTAGGATCTGCCTTCAGGATAATGAAGGCTGGCAAAGAGTGTGTGCTATTGGAGGGCCATAACTGCCCAGCATCAAGATGCTGCTGTAGCAATGTCTTCCATGCCTAGTGATACTTCTTGGGACAATCATACAACCAAAGTTGGATCACATTGTTTGCATCTTTGGGCTGTACATGGAAAAGGATATCATCAGGCAGGGTGTTTGTGGGTGGAATGTTGACAGGAAAACAGTCAGCAAACTCATCCTTGAGTCATGCATCATGCTTTGTCAGCTCCTCTGCTGCAGTGAGGACCTCAATGCAGTGCTGCACTGCACCAATGACATCCACCCCACAAACTGGAGTGGATGCCACCTCAACAAGTTCGCAATAGGTGGGTAAGACACCACATAGCTCTTCAAGAACAGCACTCTTCATTTGCTTGACAGTCTGGACAGTAGGAGTCACTGGTTGTGAGGGAGTGGGGACAGCAACTGGGGAAGGGTTTATTAAATCATAACCAGTATTCTTATCAACACATGTACAGAGAGTGTGATCAATGACAAGTCTGATATGCAAGAGGAAGGGGAGCCCTAACAAGAGTGGTGTACACAAATGGGGCACAACAATTGCACAAACAGAATGCAAACAAAAACATGCATCTGAAGAAAGGCAGGACAGAACAACATAACTCTGAAACAACATGACTTCCTGGTCACCAGAAGAAAGTGCCACTGAGACATTGAGGGACTTGTGTAGTTGACAACACCAAAGACCCAACTTCAAGACAGGGTCCTCATCAATCAGAACTAGATGTGAGCCACTATCAATCAGTGCTTTTACAGGCAAGGGGAAGGTCAGATTAGGTCCTTCAAGAAGGCAGGACCATCAAAGGTGGGGAACTGAGAGAGGTGTGACATACTCTTCACCTGAGTCAGTCCCATCCCCAAGTGTGGCCAAAGGCATGACAACAGCAATGGCATCAGTGTTGTCATCAACCTCAGTGATGCAGGCACACTTTGCCACTGGTTCTTCTTCAATGACAGCAGCAACCAGCTTTGTATGTTTCTTCTTAGCAGCCTCAACATCAGCAGCAGTCAGTGCCTTGTAGTTTTTAGCATCTGGGATGTCATTTGGACAGTTATGCATAGTGTGGTTTTGGAAGAGACAGTGGCACTTGAAACACCCAGAACTGTCACAGAGGAGTTGACATTCCTTGACAGTAAGGGTGGGGGGACGAGTGTGTACATGACTATCTGATGTCTTTGAGTTCAGTGCAGTAGTGTTGGCTGAGTGACTAGGCTGAAATGGCTTCTTATGAAGAGCCACATTGAGCTTGGCAGCATCATGGACATGTTTCTCATCTAGAAGATGGACTAAATTGAGCCAAGCATGGAACTGTTTCTTGCGATGTGCAGCAGTCAATCAATATTCTGCAGTGAGGTCCAGGTGCATGTGTGATTCTAAGTGAAAGTGGAGATGATCTTCAGTGAGATGGAACTCACTTCCTTGCAACAGGACATTCAGGCTTTCTACTTCAATGGCCTACAGATGGAAGGCCTTGTTACCCTGCATCGATGACAGTGACTTCTGCTGGATAGCTTCCACCCAATCACTGGGAAGCCAATATGTATGAACCTCATCCATAAACTCAGTGAATGTCAGGGCAGTCAGTTGACTACCATTGTTACTGATCCAGTCCTGTACATGGGGGTCCAGAAGATGGCCAACAACCTTAGTGACCTGAACATCCTCTGCTATGCCTTTCAGCCAGAATTAATTTTCACAACCTAGTTCCCAGCTATGCAGCCCTTCCAGAGTAATATCTCCTGCTGTCAAGAAGGGAGGCATCTTTCCAGGAGTAGTATTCTCACATCACACTATCAAGGACTGTGCTGAAGACATTGCAACAGTAGGGAGAGCCACAGTAAAGCTATCAGACAACAAGGAGCTATCTGTGGAAGTGGGCAACAGTGGGAGGGATGCTGGTAAGGGGATATGTGAAGGAGAGATGGGCAGAAACAGAGTATCATCAGGTAGGGCCATGAGTGGTGGCATAGATGGCCAGGGAAGAGAGGCAGCAGATGACAGAGACAATGAAATCAAGGACAAAGACAGCAGTGATAACAACAGTGTCACAGGCAGAGGGTTATTCCCTTGACTACAAGTAGTCAAGGGTACAGGGATGGAGGGGATGCAACAAGACAGCAGTTTGACACCTCTACCAGGCATTGACACAGGCTATGGCACATTCAAAAAAAGTGGAACTCACCACAGTAGGGGTGAGCACACTCAAGATGGATTGCAATGATAACAGAATGTGGACAGGCATGTGTGGGATTATGATCAAGTGTATACACTGATACAAGGCAGTTGAGAGAGAAGGAAAGAAAGAAGAGATGACCCTGCATCTACATGCAGCACCAGTATATATACCCCCAGGGTCAAAACAGTACAACACAGCAGGGATCCACATGCCCAGACGAAGGATCGAGGATGTGACAGGAGATGTGATAGTGTGATGTGATACCATGAGTGGTGCATGTGAGTAGTGTGAGTAGTAAGTGTATACTTACATAACCCTTCCATTTAATTAAGGAGGTGTGTCCACAGCCAGACCTTTTGTGGCCAACTATTGCTTCTACTTCATATTCTTCCTTCTCATTGACAAGGTCAGGTGGTGGAGCCAGGAGGTTTGGCCTGTGAATGTCATTTTCACAATACAGTGATAAGAGGGAAGCATGGAACATGTTGTGTATCTTCCATTGTGTGGGAATCATGAGGTGGTATGTGATCAGAGATAGGATGTCAGAGATGGTGAAGGGTCCTTCTCTTTTTGGGGCAAGTTTTCTGTTTTCATAGGAACATTTTAAGTTCCATGCTTCTTGCCAAACCTTATCACCTTTTTGAAATGGGGTGAAGGGTCAGGAAGAACAATCTTTCATTGTTTTTCTAACTAGGTCATGTGCTGTCACACACCAAAGGTGTTTGGTGAGGTGGACATGGATGTAGCTGATGAATGGAGGTGAAGACCATAGCCCTCATGCAAAGAAGGACAGCCAGCAATGTCAGCAGTCATCCCTCACACAAGAACAAGTTGTCAATGCCAAAGAAAAAGGAGGAGGCAAGTTAAGTGCCAATAAAATTCTTAAGCACCCGTGTACGGCATTCCAGTTTTCAACGTATCTCCACCAATTCTGCAGACACCGAAACCATTCCCACACTTGCTTGTAGTGCTCAGCCACGTGATCCTACCTTTCAAGATTGGAAAGGATTTGCACACTCCACACATTTCTACAGCACTCCCTCCAAAAGACGCTCATTTCACTAATTCTTCTGATATGGCTGCCTCCACATCAGTCATTTTGCTTGTCCCCTTTGCTAGGGACCATGGCTACATATATCTACCAGGAGTTCCTACCAGCTTCCATCCTGAAGCATCCTGGTACATCCCACCCTCATCTGCCCCCTCTCAGCCCATCCAGCTTGGACAGCATGTTCTTTTTGTCAGTATGACCTCCAGGAGGACATTCTTTGGTCACCTCAGGTCTGTCATTCACTTGGAAAGGTCTTATGTGGTCGTTTCAGTCTCTCCAGTCCAAGAAGCATATGGATCCTTCCTCCCTGCCCCCTGCAATGTCTTCATACCAGTCTCGTCCATCATTCTTCCAAAATTGCAACAGCTACAGTATAATCTACTGTTCTCCACTCTCCCTGATCGCATCCATGATGAGTATGATGCACATCTTGCCTCCTTGTTGCAAGATACAGCAGAAGATGCTCCCCCTTCATCCTCTCTTCCAACAGAGCCTCATTCATGAAGTTTTTATTTGCTTCACTGAGAGGATGGTTTGGGGGGGAAAGTTGTGATCCCCTATGCTCCTGTCACCCCACAGACCCCCAAAGCTTGACCCCTGTTGACATCTGACTCACCCTGTCCACTTTTGGATGTACCATATCGGCATCAGATCAGCACTGCCTCTCTGTCATCCCACTTTGGCCTAGAAGTGATCTCTTCGAGATGTGACATGCACAGCCTCCCCCTAATGTGATTCCAGTGCACTTTCCCAGTTCCTGACATTGCTTGACTCATACTGTGACATTCTGACTGTCTTTGACTCACCTATTGCCAATACTTACCAATCTTTTGACTTTGCTTACTGATTCTTCGCTTTTTGGCTTACTTATCCTTACCAATGCTTACCAATGCTTTCCAAGACAATTACCCATCGCTTACATTCCTTACTCATCAGTTACCAATCACTTACCAAGTGTTTGCACCTTGTTTTCCATAGGCAACACCCCTGTACTGTATATAAGTCACTGTACTTAGGTAGCAAAAAAGAAAGAAGACATCAGAGAGCCCCTCTTGCTCACAATTTATCATCTCTCAGTAAATCATTCATCAGCTTCGATAGTTGAGACCTTATTAAGGGTCTAGCTATCATCTACTTCGCTTATCATCATCTATCATCCATATACTTTGCTCAAAGCCCTCCCTGAGCTCAGTACAGCTTAGGACATCAAATTAAGTCACCATCCATCCTTCTGTAGGCTGACAGCAGTCTACCCTATCGCTTTCTATCACATTCTTGCTCCCTCTTCGTCAGGAGCACCCCCAACCCTCAGCACTCATCTTTGAGTGTTGTAGCTTGCAAAAACCCTCCCAAAGAACAGGTTCTACCATCTAGGTACCACATAGGCACACCACCACTTGCTTTCATTGTCTTTTGTGTTGGTTTTGGTTGGTTTTCACCACTGAACCTCACTTTGACTCACAGCGCCACAAGGGCTTCCTCTCTGGCTTTTTGGAGTTCTTTGAGTCTAGACTCAGTGGCAGGAAGGTGAGTGTAATCAGGGACAGGAGAGGTTTTGGTTCATAGCCATACATGAGGTAGAATGGCAATTGGTGAGTGACAGAATGAGGTCAGTGGTTATGTGCAAATTCTGCCATAGGAAGATTGTCCACCCAGAGAGTGGGGTCATTTTGGAAAAAGATGCAGAGGTGTGTTTTGACCTCCTGGTTTATGTGTTCTGTTTCTCCATTGGTCTGGGGGTGATATGCCATAGACAGAGCAAGGGAATATCCCAAAAGGGATGTGAGTTCTTTTTCAAATGCTGAGGTGAACTGAGGGCCTTGATCAGATATAATTTTGTCATACAACCTGAAGTGGGAGTAGACTTTCTTGAAAAATAGAGCTGCAACATTGGCAGTGGAGGCTGTTTTCTTAGTTGGTGCTAAAATTACCCCCCTTGTAAGCCCATGGTCTACCACAACCAAGAGGGAATCATAACCCTTTGAAGGGGGAAGATTGGTAACCAGATTGCAAGAGATCTCTTGGAAGGGGCAGGTCAAGGTTGAGGGGATGGGCATGAGGAGTGGTGTTGTCAGGTGGGTGTTTACTTTATTCTGCTGGCATATAGCACAACCTTCAACATATTTCCAGATGAAGGATGCAAGTCCAGGCCACCAGAATTTGGAAGAGATGAGTTGTCAAGTCTTTAAGACACTGGGGTATCAGTGCCTGTTCATATGCTGTCACACACCAAAGGTGTTGTGGACATGGTTCTGACTCTGCCCAACTTGTCAATGAGTTGTGCACAGTGCCATGAATGGAGATGAAGACTATAGCCCTCATGCATAGAAGGACTGCTGGATGTTAGTAGTCATCCTTCACACAAGAACAAATCATCAGTGCTAGAGAGAAAAGAGGAAGTGAGATAAGTGCCCATCAAAAGTTTTTAGCACCCATGTATGGCATTCCAGTTTTTGTCATATCTCCACCATTTCCAAGGATATTGACTCTGTTCCCACACTTGCTTGAAGTGCTCAGTCACATGATCCTGCCTTCTGAGTTTGGAAAGGATCCTCATTCCCTATGCATTTCTACAGCACTCCATCCATCAGATGCTCATTTTGCTAAGTTCATCAGATATGGCAGCCTCTACATCAATCATCTCACTTGTCTCCTTTGGCAGAGATAGTGGCTATGTATATCTGCCAGGTGTTCCCACCAGCTTCTGTCCTGAAGCCCCCTGGTTCATTCCATTGTTGACAGCCTCATCTCATCCCATGCAGCTTGGTCAGTGTGTTCTCCTTGTCAGTATGACTTCCAGAAGGATGTTCCTTGGTCACCTCAGGTCTGTCACTCAGTTAGAGAGGTCTTATGTGGTCATCCTGGTGTCTCCACTTGATGAAGCAAATGGATCCTTCCTCCCTGCTCCCTGTAATGTCTTTGTTCCATTCTCATCCATTGTTCCCCCTACATTGTGATAGCTGCAGTATGATCTGCTGTTCTCCAGCCTCCCTGATCACATCCATGATGAATATGACATGCATCTTGCCTTCTTACTGCAGGATCCAGCAGCAGATATCCCCCCTTCTCCCTCTCCTCCATCAGAGCCTTGTTCATGAAGTGTTTTGTTAACTTCACTGAGAGGACAAATGGGTGGGAGACATGATCCCCTATGCTCCCATTACCCCACAGACCTCCATTGCCCAAGCCCTTTGACACCTGACTCATGCCATCCATTTCTGGATTTAATACTTCCCCATCTAGAAACACTGTCCATCTGTCATCCCATCTTTTGATCTAGGCTTGACATGTGACTGGTCACTTATCCATTGCTGGTGCATGGGACATTGGTAGAATGGGAAAAACATTGCAGGATTGGAAAATATGGCCATCAGAGGATTACACAAGTGACCAAGCAGTATATGAACACTAGCAGATGGTCAGGCATGTGAGTTTTGCTGCTCAACTTGCACTGTTGTGACATGTGAAGTACACTTTGGTCACAATGCTCATAAATGGTTTCTGCTCCTTGCATTGTAGGGAATAGGTACTCCCTACTAAGGAGTTTTGATTATTTTATCTTTTCTACTGCATTTTTTGCTTTGATTTACATTAGTATACTTAACCTTTACCTTGTGGCACATCTTTGATAGCTTAGTCAGCAATTTTTGCGCACTAGTGTAGGTCTACAGTACACAATAAAAAAATAAGTGAAAACCAGACAGCAAGACAGTGAACTGTGATCAAAGGACAGCAACAAGCCCTCTTTGAGGATGACCTCCAGATGCAATTATTTGCTCATTTCACCACTCCATTTGTTTTGCCCAACTCCAATCCCTTCCCTTGACTCTTTTCACCATTCGATGCCCAGAGCTCCTCTGGGTCAAACTGGACCCATCTCTATCTTCCTCTAGGAGTCCCCTTCTCTCCTAGACTTTGCATTCACTACCTAACCTACAGCATCACATCTCTTTGTCCCTCTCTTCCAGAAGGACACCAACTCTGGTCAGGAGCATCAATCAAAACACCAGTGTATCAAGGTAAGTGACCAGTCACTTATGGTTGTGGGGCATGCCAACAACTGTGAGGTGTACACATGAGCCAGTCCAACTCTGGACAGGTATGACAACCAAAATGCCAGTGTATGTACCCAAGGTAAGTGACCAGTCACCTATTTTTTTGTGGGGCATGCCCACAACCATTGGGTGCACACCCAAGCCAGTATGGCTTACTTAATTGATTACATAAGCAACAAATAGCACCACTTTCACATAGTTCATTGATTGGTTATTTAATATCCAAATATGGAAGTCACAGTATTATATAATCAACAAACAAGTATATACCAAGGTCAGATTGGTGGCTATGTAACTTTTGCATCTTGAACTTGAACCACTGCCTACTGCATTGGGATTAAGTACAAACAGGTGCAAACAAAAAATCATGTCCAGCACCAACCAAAATCAGACCAAGGTAAGCCAGAGTCATTGAAAAAATAAGTGACCAGTTGCTTATTTCTCTCCCCCTGCCTGCAGTCCAACAACAGCAGTAGCAAGTCTGGCAAAAGGACTGCTGTGCCCCAGGTAAGTTGTGCCATACCTCATGCCCAGGAGACCACACTGACTTGCATGTGTATCATGTCATGTCACAGCTTTCCCAGCCCCCCAGACCCATTGTAAGTGACATGGAACCTCTGACAAGTGACCAGTTGCTTATTCTGACCTTCTTCTTTTCAGGGTGTCTCTGCTGGAACAGATGTGGCTGCAGCCATCAATCTTTCACATGCCTAGTCTACTGCTTCCCAAAAAAGGTTAGCAGCAAGGAAGGAGTCAAAGGTGAGTTTTTTCTCTCTCTCTCCTCCCACAAGTCACTGGTCACTTATTCCCATTGACACCCATAGGCAATGCATCCAAGGGCCAGGAGGGCAGAAAGGTGAATGTCAAACAGGTAAGTTCACATCATCCATAAACAATTGACCAATTGCTTATTCTTGTCAACACCACTGTGTCTGAGGGCCAAGAGGGGAGATGTTATGATACATACTCTTTTCTTTTCTTTCCTTTTCCTTTCCTCTTATCTAATCTCTTCATCTTATCTTATCTCCTCAGTCTTGGTCCAGACTCTGGTCTAGACCTCACCTTGCTGTTCCCTCATGCCTACCTTCTAGTACATTCCACTCTGCTATGATGTCATGGACCTCATGTATGCCTCACTGTTACCACATGTACCATAGTATAAGTATCACTGTTCAATCCCCAGACTAGCTCCAAGCTAGTTCATTTGGGTCTTTGAGATCTGAACCCACCTGCTTCTATGTTCATCTCCTCTCTACTTCTTCTTTTGGTTCTTGGTGTGAGCCTACAACAAACCCTGTTGTTAGGTCTTGTCACAGGAGAGAGATGGATGTCAAACCAGTAAGTCCACATCACCAATAAATAAGATGATCAGCTGCTTATTCTTGTCAACACCAATAGCTGACTGTGTCTGAGGGACAAGAGGGGAGAAGATGGACATCAAACAGATAAGTTTGCACTACTCAAAAATAAGCAACCAGTGGCTTATCCTTGTCAACACTCACAGCCAACTGCCTCTGCAGCCCTACAGGGTGGAGGAGATGTAGCAATGGAGGCGGAACAGGTAAGTTGGCATCATCCAAAAATAAGCAACCAGTCACTTATCATTTCTGACCATTGCAGAAGAGTGGTGGCAAGAAGAACCCCAAGAAAAATTCCAAGGTAGGTTATGGTACACACAAGGCATGTGCATGTCACTAACAATTGATATCAATGTAGAAACATGGACACCAGGACAAAGTGGAAGAGATATCAGGAACAGAAACTGGAAGGTTCTCAGAGGCAGTGGTCAAGCACTCACTGTTGACTTGGATTCCATGGTGGTTGCTGACATGACATGATTTCAAGTCACAAAGCAAGCATCAGAAGAAATCCCATAAGGATCCACTAGGGCACAGATGGTATGTTATTGGCCCAAATAAGTGACCAGTCACCTATTTTTGATTCTGATCCAATAGTCACCACCCAAGGAAATTCCAACCAGAAAGCATGGTCCCAAAGCTTCCAAGGGCAAAGGCAAGGTGACAACCACTGAGGTCAGTACCAATTCAAGGTCTGTTGATCAGCCACTGATGTATCTGTCTTACACAGGATGATGGTATGACCTGGCCAGGGGTCTGATGTTTGATGCCAACCTCAGAGCAATGTACCAGTGGAAATGGCAGAGAAAACAACAGTGTATCAGCACAAGGCAAGTGTGAAGTGACTGAAAATCAGACATGTGTGCTGACCAGGTGGCAGACAAGATCAAACTGGAGAGACAAAGGTGTGTGAGATAGTAAAATGTGATGGTAGGTATGCCAGAGGTTGACATGCCATCAGAAAATCTTTCCAAAGCTAGCTGATTGTGTCATGTTGAGCAAGGATGTTGTAAGTGGTCACAACTTCACTGGTCTCACACATTTGACATGATGATGGTCACAGGTGCCCAACATCAAGAAGACAGAGATTACTGAGGCAGACATGCAGATCATGGTGAATGAAAAAGCACTTGCAGACCTGTCACTGGGGTATGTGCTGATGATGATGATCTGAGACAAGGCCAACAAGCAATACAACCTGGAATGAGGGCCCATACTCATACTACATGAACATAACCCAAGGTGACTCAATGACAGATATCTGGTGCAGCTCAAGAATAGCATCAGCTTGTGAGGACTACAAAACAAGGTAGTCTGGAATGCCATGGTGGTGGTGGTGCCACCAGTAGCAATTGACCTGGGTTCATTGCAACTGGTGCAACTTGGCACCTAAGCCAACCATGTGAGCTGGATGCCTGAAGTAGCCAAGCATGAAGCAAGCTTCCTTGATGGATATTGCTGCTGTGAGGTGATGAAGCTCATGACTGTCCAATGGACCCATGTTCAGTATACAAAGAAGGTTCAGTTGACCAAGAGTGTCTATGGGGTGGAGCACAAGGACACAAAGTGGGTCATGGTTGGTCCACTTCATCAACAAAGGTCAGTGGAAAAAAAAATAAGCAACTGGAGGTAGCCAAGCACAAAGCAAGCTTCCTCAACAGATATCACCACCATGAGGTGATGAAGCTCTTGACTATCTAATGGACTCATATGCAGTATGAAAAGGGAGTTCAGTTGACCAAGAGTATCTATGGTGTAGAGCACAAGGACAAGTTGGAACAAAGTGGGTCATGGTCAAAGGTCAGTGGAAAAAATAAGTGGCTGGACACTTTTATGGCTGATGACAAACAACCTTTCAGACAAATTGGATGTCCACACCAACTGTACTTGGATGTTGGAAAACCTGAGTGGCAATGCACCAGCAGTGACATTGCCTGACAATGACAATATCAAGTTGTATCAGGTTTTGAACATCCTTGTGACCCTGGAAAACAACCAGGATGCCAAGGAGAAATATGTACAAGAAGTGCAGCATCAACCAGGCAGCACTCAAGTGAACCAGTTGAGTCAGGTGTTGGTGGATGAAGTGTTGTACATGAGTGTGATGAAACTCATGCACCCCAAACACTTCCAAGGAGGGTCTGTCAAGTCAAAGTTGGACACTGGGTTTACAACTCTGCAGCTTGAAAGCTGGCAGTGTTCCACAGGTGGAGTAAGTGGTCTTCCTTTACATGGAACATTGTCCATATGTCAATGTCCTTGCAGATACAATTACTTCTGTGTGAATATGTCTTGGATGTATTCAAATTCCTGGCAGCACCCATCCCAGTTCCAATGTTGACATCTGTGAGGGAAAATGCAAGTAAGGATGAGTTGAACATGGATAAGGAGTGCAAGAAGGTGGCACAAGACATGTGGGCTTTAGCCATGCAATCACCATACTTTGCATGGGGGATCATTCATGAGTATGCAAACATATGGGGAAGTGCATGGGCAGAGGTTATGAAGAAGCATAGGGATGGGAACCCATGGTGCCTCTGGGCTGTGAATGATGAAATCAGCAGAGGCAAGTGGGAGGACTTGATGACCAAATATTTCCAATGACTGGCTAGTCTGGCCACCACTGAAGGGCAAAGCATCACACTCATGGACACCACCAGTGAGGTTGACAAGGTCCATGCCAGAGTGCATGCCAAGTTGGAGTGGGTTCACAAGGGGTACATGCTGCAAACAGGCCACCCATCTAGCTTCAAGACATTGCCCATTGGCAACAAGTTGATGTTCAACAACATCCAATGACTCTTTCATGATCCCACTGGCATGCCAAAGATCAATTTTGGAGATATCATCAAGGAGGTGTGAGTTTTTATGTACTGGACAAGGAGCAGTCAATCTGATGCAAAGTTACCTAGGTGGTCTGTTGGGTGGAACCATTTGTTGCCATGGCATGTCAACAGTGAGGAGACAGAGTAAGGCAGGATGCATCATGTGCATGGATTGCATGTGCATCACAGTGTGGACCAAGTTCTGAAACAATCATAGCCATGGTGAGAACAAGCAACTGGTTGCTTATTCTCTGGCTTTGCTGACCAGAATGTTGGCATTCATTGCAGATTGATGATTTCTTGTGCCACAAATGGCCCAAACTCCTCATGGCACAGAGCTACCTGATGAGGAATAATGTGGATATGAACCATTTACTTTGGGAAGACTGCCATCATACATTTTATTGGACAAGAAAATTCTTGGAGTGTGTCAAGGCCAACATCAAAGCCTATCAGGAACAAGTGGAAAGCTGGACACAGGTGACATGACCCCTGCCATATCTCCATCCAACCCCCAATCAGTCTGTCAACTTTGAGGGCCACAAGTTTGACAACCAGAGACAAGTGGCAGAGTGCATCATTGACATAATGCATGTCACAACATTCCTGACAACCAAGTTCAAAGGGACAGCACAACTGGTGAAGGCACTGGAACCACTAATACTCAACAAGGAGTGCCATTAACAGCTCTTGGGAACTACAGTGGTGTGAGAGTTGTGTTGCAAAGTACAGCATCTCATGCAGTTTTGTGGTGGTGTTCCAAAGGACAGTTAGACATGGTGGGGATGGGATACAGGAGAAACCAGAAGTCCAAATGCCCATGGATAAATTTGAGGCCTTGGCACCCATGGAAAATGAGACAACTGACAATTGAGCAGTGTGTATGGCATTGGAGCACCAACTGCACATGAAGAACAAGGCCAAGCTGGCCACCATTGTGAAGACTTTATTTTCCAAGGGACTTCACCTCCATGGGTGTATCTTCATCACCACTGTCCTCAATAAACTCAAGTGCCTTGGGTTATCCTACACAGACATGAGATCAAGGTGAGGTGGACTGGCTCAGACAACAGTAAAAGTACTCACTCTGGTTTTTCCTTGCAGCTACTTGCACTGCACATGCTGACCTGACAGACTGCACTGTCTTGACATCCAGGTCCATTTAGCAGGACCCTGTGTTGTGGATGATCCTGGGTGTGTGTGGTCAGTCAGCACAATTCATCAATGAGTTATGCAGAGTTAGCTTACCTGCATTCCTGTCCTCTGTGGTCTTGGATGGACCTGCTTCCATGGGTGTATTTCATCACCACTGTCCTCAAGGAACTCAAGTGACTTGGGTTGTCCTAAACAGACATGTGATCAAGGTGAGGTGGTCTGGCACAGATGTCAGTAAAAGTACTTACTCTGGTTTTTCCTTGCAGCCACTTGCACTGCACATGCTGACCTGACAGACTGCACTGTCTTGACATCCCTGTGAGCCTCTGCCAATTCCCTCTTTTTATCCTTTGCAGCCTGTTCTGCATTCTTCTCCATCACCCACAAGTGTTTGGCATCATTCTTGAAGGTTGGCAAGGCATCTGTGGCATGGAGGGCAGTATTCCCCTGCTTGTCAGTGTAAAGGTTCACCTGTGCCTCTGACATCAGTTCAGCCCAGTCAATTGGGTACAGATTCTCCAGTTCCCCAGGGGATAAATTGACAAATGGTTCAGGTAGGCAACAGTGTTGATGGATTGCCAGTTCAGAGCACATCTCCAGCTCCTACAGTGATGGTCAGCATAGTTCATTGATGAGTTGTGCTAGGGAGCATACTTACTTTGACCAGGTCCTGGACCAACTGCAAGGCCCATGGCATGGCTCTACCAGCAAGTCCAATTCCAAGGTCTTCAGAAAGTGCAGTCCTTGCTATCAGTATCAGTTGCAGTTTGGCATAGTTGCATTCACACAGTGCCAGATACTGCTGAGCATGAGCATTGAGGTCTCCTTCACTTTCCTTACCAAACATTATCATGGGCCCTTCCAAGCTATCCAGTCAGTCCTTGTCTGCTACATCAGGCCTGGACTGAACACTATCATACCACTTCCAGTTCCCTGGCAAATTCTTCTTCTTCATGAGTGTAGGATCTTGGTCAGGTTTTCTCATATGTGTGTCAAGTCTGGGCCTGCTCTGACCAACTCTGACACTTAACAAGGTCTGGGGAGAGGTGCAGAAGTAAGTCTGACACAGACAAACAGAACTCCAACTAGTGGATGATTGGCAGGGACAAAGTCCACTGTGACAGAAGTGGAGCAGAGTGAGGGCATCAGGTTTAGCTTGTGTGCTACCCCTGCATGATCTCAGCCCTCATATTTCAGAGGTAGAGACCAGACAGATGTTCAGAGATAACTCTAACAGACAGAAGATGAAGAGATATGGAATAGGAACTTAGGTGATATTTGTACTGAAGAACAGTGGGGTACTGTACATGCTTTTTATACTAACACAGAGGTACAGTAACCAGAATTGGAACTGACATGTGGAGACTCATAAATTTTCAAGTGAAAACCTCCTGGATGACAAATGAAGGGAAGATGGAGAAAATGCAATGGGTAACTAGAACAGACCAAAAAGGAAACAATCCAGGCACTGAACCATGAGGTGTGCACACTGTCAAGGAGGAGTCTGAAGGGAGGTCACATGACCTCTTGGAATGGTGTTCATCCCCCTAACACCATTCCAATCAACCTTAGAGAGGCATTCCCAGGTCCATACAGCATAATGAACACTGCTGAACACAGGCAAACACCTGTGAACATCAGTCCAGCACCAAAGCCCCTGTCCACATTTACTGGGCCACCCTGGGACTTGTTTCAAGCCCACAAATCATCTTTACCAGACTCTGATAGGTCTATTGTAGTGCATGTAATACAAATAAACCACATCAGATAATATACATACCCCAAGGGCATTATTATTACAAAGTGGCAACCATAAATTGAGGGAAATGATGCTGGAAGTACTACTGGAGGCCAGCATCATATGCATGGATTTAATAATACATGGCAAGAGAAGGAGGTATCCCAACTTCACAAACTTGAATTGTGGCTGATGATACAGCACACAGAGGAGGCCAGGGTGGCTGACATTGGGGAGCTTAATGAGTACTTTAAAGAGTGTGATGACTCACAGGGGTTGCTAGGATTTGGTGGGCAATGGGTAGTGATGATATACAACAAAGGTGAGATTATACTAACTCCATGTTCACTATGTATCATCTCTCAATGGCTGAGACCATGCAAACACTGACCATCTTCTGGTCTGGTGTGTATGTATATGTGTGATTATTGGAGCATATTTCTACCCTCTTATGGACACAAAAACAGTGTACCCTGTTTTTGCATGATCCATATGTCATCTTCCATATCCAATTTGTGATTGGCTGATTGGTCAACAAGAAACCCAACATTTTGTGCAAATCAATGGTATGCATGTTTTGTGTCATCCCATTCATCCCCCACATAACCATCATGGATGCTGCATCAAAACTGCCAGCACCATGTCCATCAATGCCCACACCACCCGATGCAATGCAATCATTAACATGCCAAACATGGATTCTCCACCTGATTTCAGTGGCCTACTCTAATCCAATGTTATTGAATGTGAGTTCTCTTCTGCACTATGTGTGTAAATACAAATCCATTCCAGACTTATATGAGGCCAATGACAATGATGACCATCCAACAGTCATCCACTACAAAATAGGAAATACATGTGTATCCATCTATACATATATCATGCTGATCCCTCAATTCCCTCAACCCTCACAGAATTTCCATCCACCCTGAGGGTGGAATCACATTGGATGATGTCAGTGACCAATCTTGATGTCCTACTGGTTTGGAATGATCAAAGGGCTTTACATACAACCACACAATATGGAGCAGGTGTGTCATCCCTCATTTTCTTTGATCTTGACTCACACATAGACTTAATGCCAGATTTTTGGGTGGACATTCAGTGGTTCTACCATGGTGCTAACTTATGTGTCCTTCATTGCTGGTGAGTCTCTTTTCCATTCTTCTTTTGTCTACTGAACCAATGCTTCATTCATCAAGGCTATCAAATGCTCTTCTCAGCTATGAGCTTGTCAACAGTGACCATTGATCCATAATTGACATGTGTTGTATCAAAGGTTAGTCAGTCTGTTCCCCATTCACATCACCCACTGATCACTCACGATCAGACCTTTGCCCCATATCACTCTCACCCTTGAACCACACACCCTTTTGCCATTATCATATTCATGTTCAAATGAACAACCCATGCTATGGCAAACTGAGGCCTGTCTACATCTCTCTCATTTCTGTTACAATTGTTGGAAATATATTAGTTCTGACCATCTAGACACTTCTAGATTTACACATTTTGATACACATGTTGTATCAGGTGACATGCTCAGTCATACAGCTCCACAATGACATTAGTACATCAGTAAATCACTTTTGCTGGCCAGAGCTGTCCAGCACTGGACAGATTCCCTAGGACCACCAGCTCACAAAGTGGTCTACTGATGTATGGCATCATTTACTATGTCATGTTCCATGACATTCTCTGCTGTTCTTTGCCTTACATAGTAGTACCTTCCTTATACACTACTGGTCCATGCATAGGTCTACATGTATATAAACTCAGGGATTTCTACTGTACTCCCCATTGTTCTACCTACAGAACAATCTACTTCTATCAAACCCCAGCTCTACTCTAAAAACCATCTTCAAACCTACTGTCTCAACTAAGCTAAAAGGCAAGTGTTCTGTCCTTGCTCTTCATCCCTTCCCATTCCTCTGCACAATAACAATTCACCATGTCCTCTGCATTTCCTGTCAGTAGCACATGTAATACATGTCTTCACTCTACTGCATGTATTGAAATTATTTCATTGCTATAATCACCATCCCCATGCCTAATAATCTACTTTCTGGAGTCCACCCTTGCCTTTGCTTGCAACCTGCCCTGTATGGAAGGTTGCATGCATGCAAATAACACAGCCACTGAATGCAACCACCATATAAGGAAATGCACAGCCACTGAGAGTAGAGAAAATAAGTGACTGGTCACTTCTTTGGACCCAAGAGAAGAAAGCTGATTAGCAAGTGCTTAGGGAAAAAAACTGGACTGCCAAGGGATTAAGTAGAGACTGCCACTGATTGCAACCAACACAGCTGCTGACATTAGAGCAAAAAAGCAACCAGTTGCTCATCTGGATGCAAGGGAAGTGAAGTAGCAAGAAGGTGGCTAACATATTTGGCACATGTCCAGTCATTGATGACTATCTTATGCTGATATGAAGATGCAGAGTCCCTGGACAAGCTAGAAGATTGAAGAAAACAAATTGAGATGATGCTTGCAGCTGCACAGAATGATGACACTAAAGCAGAGGAGATTGCTAGTAAGTATCCAAGTTTGTGGTGATGTCCCTATGTTATTAACATATGTACAGAACTTCCAAAGGCCCTTCATGATGCACTTAAAAACTCACAACTGAGAGTGAAATTCACAAGGTAGAACAGCTAGTGCAAGCTGCACTTGAAAACATTCAACCCAATAACATTGCACTAGAAATTCCTGATGGTGAAAATATCAATATTGCTTGGAAGGGGGAAGAAGATCCCCCTCCTCCAGGAATTCACCAACCCCAATGTGATGATTGAGCCTTGGTCCAAAGAAGGCAAAGCATGGCTAAACAACCCCACCAGCATGTGCAAGGCACTCCAAGCCAGATGGCACCATTTGATTGGCATTCTTTGGATGTTGCAAAGGGCATTCAACAGCCAACCGGTCCTCCTGATGTCAGCATTGGAAAAGCTTTCCAGGTGCTTGGGCTTATCACATATCTGTCATGGTTCTGACACCATTTTGAGACACATGGCAAGTTTCCCAGCATGTTTGGTGAGTAACAACTCATTTCATCTTGTGTGTGCAGACACTGATAGATCATATAGCAAATCTGAAATGGCAAGGGAAGGAGGGGAACATCTCCAACTTACCCTTCTTAATCATTTGCCCAGTCTCACTGCATCATCAATGGCAGCATGAAATTGAGTGCTTTTTGCAGTGCAGTTCCTTTGACATCCTCCCATACATTCAGAAGTTCACCAAGCCCCATGAGTGGTGGACTTGAGTAAAACTGCAAAGTTGCCAACAACCCCATCAGCAAATCATTCTGGCAACCAATACAGTATGTATCACACACATATTCTTGGTTCAGTTGTCCTACATGAAAATAGGCCATTCAGGATGATGGATCTGCAGTTTTCCTTGACCTCTTCCACAGCATAGATGATGAGGTGAAATGTGCACCAGTGTACAAACACAATGTGCTGAAGACAGTGTTCAGTCACCAATATCTAGGATTGATAATTGACAAGGCACATAATCATAAGGCATGCAAGTTCAACAAATTCCATCAGGCCATCATTGGCCTCCATCACCAATCAGCAATGATCATTGCCATGTCTGTGATGCCAATCATGACACAGCTTCAGGTAAGTCCAACAGTTGATCATGTTGGATACTACATTGCTAATCTATGGAAATTAGGATTTGTGGATTATGGGCTGGATGATGTGAGTCCCAGTGTTACAGAACAAGGAGAAATTCAATGAGATGAGCTGGGAATTATCATGTGTGCAGGCAAAGAGCTGAAAGGCTGAATGTCACTTGGCAGAAGACTGACTTTGAGGATTGCTCAGCAGTGAGGAGAACATGGTCAAACACAATACCAAAATCTGGCCTGTCCTTCAGCAATGGGTGCCTTGGCTCTGTGATTGGTTCAGCAAGCATGTCATCAGGTGAACACTCAATTCTCTCAACTACCATGGCAACAAGATCTTTGGCCTTCCACCATACCAGGAATACATCATGCTCCTCAAACTGCATAAGTGGGAGAGGAGTGGCCTTGCAACAATTACTGAGGAGTTGGTACACTCACCCTTGGTAAATACAATTGCAGGGGCTGGAAAGACAAGTGTTGTATTTGTTTCTCTCATGTGCAGATGATGAAGGATGTCCAGGGTGCCTGCTGCCATGGCAAGCATGAATTCCCTGGTGTGGGAACCAAAATGTGTCATTGCTCACATGACATGGGCATCCTGGACACCCCTCATGTACTGAGTCATGTCATCAGCTTGACTCAGTCCCTTGCCTGTGTGTATGAGTGTCCACAATGCCCTTGCATACACACTGAGTGATGTCATGGGCTTTGATATCCCAGACCTGTGTGTATGGGTGTCTGCAACACCCTTGCTCACACACTGCTGTGTGTTTTTGTTTGCACAGTTAGTGAGCAAAAATTATCACCCTGCATGAGGGTGTCCTGGATGCCCTTGTTCCAACATTCCACTGATATGTTTATCATCAGAACTTTTATATTGAATTCCAATGCAGCCTACTTCACCCCAATATGGATCTCAGCTCTGGGAATGACATGTGGAGCACTCTGGCCTCACTGGATGAGTGGAAAGGCAATTGCTGCTCAACAAACTTGGATGTCCTTGCTGAAATTGTCACCCACCATCTTGCACTGACAACTCTCCCCCCCTCTTGACATTCTTTATGATGGTATGACCCTTGTAGTGGGTCAGTCAATGGCAGTTGACAAGCCTGTTGGGAAGGAACCCAATCATATTACCATCTTCTCAGCTTTCCCCAGCTCTGATGCAGCCATCATCAATGTAAGTCACATTCATAATATAATGTTGACATTCAGTAGTGATCAATTCACTAGGTTCTGAAATTACATGGCATCAAAGCTTTGGAGCTCCATGGGAAGCTCAGCCCAGCAAAGCACAAATCAGTGTTGAATGAGTTCCACCAGTCCACACAAGAGGCTGGCACTGGTGTATTGATACTGTCAATGGTGGGTACAGTCAGCCTTAACCTGGCCTGCACAAATATCATGATCATTGCCATATGTATATTCCTATCCATTTACTCTATTGTTAATTCTCTCTCAAGGATATGCTGTGGTCCACATTGGAGGATGAGCAATTGTGTAGTTGGATCTATTGATATCCACAATAGAAACATGCTCACTTCTATTGGTCTACCCCATTGCAATCTCTCACATTCTGGCTCCTTTGTCAGGAGCACCCCCAACCATCAGCACTCATCTTTGAGTGTTGTAACTTGCAAAAACTCACCTGAATAAGACCCTCTGCCATATAGGTACTGCAGAGGCACACCACCACTCACTTTCATTGTCTTTTGTGTTGGTTTTGGTTGGTCTACACCACTGAACTGCAGTTTGACTCATAGTGGTCTGGCATTGTTTGCATGATGATCTAGGCTCCCCATGCATACAGTCTTGGCCAGTATGCAGGCCCTGCAGGGTTCATCAGGCCCAGTCATTTGGGTGCCCTTCTTCAAGGGGCCTGGCTTGTCATCTGTGACCTTGTCAACTTCATCAGTCACCTGCAGAGTTTTTTTGTTGAGGTCAGTAATCATGCCCAGCATTTTCTGGGGTATGACACACATCTTTTCTTTGCCTTTCCCCTTGCTGGCACTACCTGAGCCCTTCCCTGTTGCACATGCAGCTTTCCTCAAAGACCCTCTCCCCTCAGTGTCATCTGGCTTGTGGTGTGAGTTAAAGTGTGGAAAGCTGGTGTGAACCAACCAAAACTAACACCAATGACAAATAAAAACCAGTGGTAGTTTGCCTCTGCAGAACCTGGAGGGCAGAAAAATCCAAGAGTGTTTTTTTTTTAATAGAGAGTGCTCAGCAAAGCTGATTGATGACAGACAATAATAAGTGAAGTAGACAATAGTTAGACCCTTAATAAAGCCTCAACCATCAAAGCTGATCAATGAATTACTGAACAATGATGAAATGTGAACAAGAGGGGCTCTCTGGCATCTTCCTTTTTCAGCTATCTAACTACAGTAATTTATATACAATACAGGGGTGTTGCCTATGGAAAACAAGGTGCAAACACTTGGTAAGTGATTGGTAACTGAAAAGCAAGGAGTGTAAGCAGTGGGTAACCAACTTAGAAAGCATTGGTGAGCATTGGTAAGGATAAATAAGCCAAAAAGTGAAGAATCAGTAAGTAAAATCAAAAGATTGGTAAGTATTGGCAACAGGTGAGTCAAGGACAGTCAGAATATCAAAGTATGAGTTAAGCATTGTCAGACACTGAGTAAGCACACTGGAATCACATTGGGTGGAGGCTGTGCATGTCAAATCTCAAAGGAATCACTTCTAGGCCAAATTGGGATGACAGAGAGGCAGTACTGATCTGATGCCTATACAGGACATCCATAAGGGACAGCAGGTGTCAGGTGTCAAAAAGGGGTCAAGCTTTGGGGGTCTGTGGGGTGACAGGAGCATAGGGGATCATGTCCCCCCCCCCCTCCCCCAACTGTCCTCTCAGTGAAGCAAATAAAAACTTCATGAGTGAGACTCTATTGGAAGAGAGGATGAAGGGGGAGCATCTTCTGTTGTACCTTGCAACAAGAAGGCAAGATGTGCATCATACTCATCATGGATGTAATCAGGGAGAGTGGAGAACAGTAGATTATACTGTAGCTGTCACAATTTTGGAAGAACAATGGACAAGACTGGTACAAAGATGTTGCAGGGAGCAGGGAGGAAGGATCCATATGCTTCTTGGACTGGAGAGACTGAAACAACCACACAAGACCTTTGTATCCAAATGACAGACCTAAGGTGACCAAAGAATGTCCTCCTGGAGGTCATGCTGATACAAAGAATGCACTGTCCAAGCTGGATGGGCTGAGGGGTGGCAGACAAGAATGGGATGTACCAGGATGTTTCAGGATGGAAGCTGGTAGGAACTCCTGGTAAATATATGTAGCCATGGTCCCTAGCAAAGGGGACAAGCAAAATGATTGATATGGAGGTGGCCATATCAAAAGAATTAGCAAAATGAGCATCTGTTCGAGAGAGTGCTGTGGAAACATGCAGAGTGTGAGAATCCTTCCCAATTTTGGAAGTTAGGATCACATGGCTGAGCACAATAGACAAGTGTGGGAATGGTGTCAGTATCTGCAGAAATGGGGGAGATATGATATGTCAAAAACTGGAATGGCATACATGGGTGCTAAGAATTTTTGAGTGCTTAACTTGCTTCCTTCTCTCTTCTTTGGCACTGACAACTCATTCTTGTGTGAAGGACAAGCCAACATTCCTGGCTGTCATTTTATGCATTAGGGCTCCAGTCTTTCATCTCCATTCATCAGCAATATCCATGTCCATGTCATCAAACACCTTTGGTGTGTGACACTGCACCAGCATGAGCATCCACCAATCTAGACTGAATGACATCCATGGCCAGTCAAGGTGCTAGGTACTGGCAGACAGCTTGGTGTCTCCCTTTGGTGCTAGGAGGCAGAGTTTGAAAATGTTATGCTCCAATGCAGTGTAAGGAATCCACTGTCACACACCAAAGGTGTTTGGTGAGGTGGACATGTATACTGCTGATGAATGGAGATGAAGACTATAGCCCTCATGTGTAGAATGACCACCAGGAACATTGGCAGTTATCCTTCACACAAGAATGAGTTGTCAATGCCAAACAAAAGAAGGAAGCAAGTTAAGTGCCAGTAAAAATTCTTAAGCACCCATGTATGGCATTCCAGTTTTCAATGTATCTCCACTATTTCTGCAGATACTAACACCATTCCCACACTCACTTATAGTGCTCAGTCATGTGATCCTACCTTCCAAGATTGGAAAGGATCTGCACACTCCACATGTTTCTACAGCACTCCCTCCAAAACATGCTCATTCTGCTAATTCTTCTGATATGGCTGCCTCCACATCTTTTGTTTTGCTTGTCCCCTTTGCTAGGGACCATGGCTATGTGTATTTACCAGGAGTTCCTACTAGCTTCTGCCCTGAAGTGTCCTGGTACATCCCATCCTTGTCTGCCCCCTCTCAGCTTTCACCCATGTAGAAATATCTGTAGGCTACCTCAGTAGTGAACAAACTACTGAGTGTATTACTGTACCTGTAAGCTACTACAGGATGTCAGTATAGTAGAATACTTGTAATATAAACAGACTTACCCTCAGCAGTGAACAAACTACTGAGGGAATACTAGTAGAAAATACTACAAGTATGTGTGCTATTTCAGCTTATGTAAGCAGCCAAAACATCGCACAGTGGTTAAGTACCACAGGGGCACTTTATGTTCCAACAACCCAGACTGACTGCTATGTATTTAGTATTGGGATTGTCCCTTTGATGGAAGAGACCATACTTTGTGTTTTTGAAGGCTTTTTCACCCAGAATGACTGCTATGTATTTGGTAGTTACATATGGCTGGCAGCCTGAAGGACTGGTGAATCAGAAGAAATCTTATAATGCATGAATCCCACTTACTGTGTTGTGACCCTCTGTCACAGGTGATGCATCATTTTCATCATCAAAAGTATGAAAGCTCCCAATGCCACCAAATCCCCTTGTTGCATCATGCATCCTATATTCCCCTCCAACAACCACTTTCCCCTTGCTTGGCCCACCAGTATCATTTTTGAGATTTTCATAACTGTTGGGGTCTGTCAAGTCTGTCAAGTCCAGGTTCAAGGCTGGACCAGAGACCAAAGCTGGTGCAAGGCCAAGGGGTTGGGATCAGGGGAAGAGGCAGAGGTACAGAGGGTGGACTGATTGGACTTAGTGACTGATGATGCAGTGCTATTCCCTTGCATGGGTCACAGTCCAAGGTGGGAATATCAGATGAGACTTATTTGATTTCAGACTGAGGGAGTACAGGCTGAGTATCTAAGAGCTTATATACTAAAAACTATAGTATGGAGACTGGTAATGCCAGTCTCACAAAGATTGCTAAGGTGATTGGTAAGAATGATATATTTGTAATGTATGACTAAGATGAGCAGAGACTGGGACAGGGTGGACCAGGGACAAGACTAGGCAGTGTTCAACTGAAGTAACACACACTGAAAAGCAGTGTTAACTGCACTAGACCAACTGGGGGTAAGGGATTGGCAAGGCTGAGGCCAGACTGGATGAATGTGAGGCCAAGTCCAGCCAGGGTTGAGGCATGGTGTGAGTCAAAGTGTGGTTCAGTGGTGCAAACCAACCAAAACTGACACAAAAGACAATGAAAGCAAGTGGTGGTGTGCCTATGCAGTACCTAGATGGTAGGACATTTGATTTGGGTGGGTTTTTGCAAGCTACAACACTCAAAGATGAGTGCTGAGAGTTGGGGGTGCTCCTGATGAAGAGGGAGCAAGAATGTGATAGAATGTGATAGAGTAGACTGCTGTCAGCCTACAGAAGGATGGATGGCAACTTAATTCAATGCTCTGAGCTGCACTGAGCTCAGGGAGGACTTGGAATGAAGTATATTGATAATAGATGATGATAAGCAAAGTAGATGATAGCTAGACCCTTAATAAAGTCTCAACTATTGAAGCTGCTGAATGAATTACTGAGAGATGATAAATTGTGAGCAAGAGGGGCTCCCTGATGTCTTCTTCTTATTCAGCTATCTAAGTACAGTGATTTATATACAGTACAGGGGTGTTGCCTATGGAAAACAAGGTGCAAACACTTGGTAAGTGATTGGTAAGTGATAAGCAAGGAATGTAAGTGGTGGGTAATCATCTTAGAAAGCATTGGTGAGCATTGGTGAGCATTGGTAAGGATAAGTAAGCCAAAAAGCAAAGAATCAGTAAGCAAAGTCAAAAGATTGGTAAGTATTGGCAATAGGTGAGTCAAAGACAGTCAGATTGTCAAAGTATGAGTCAAGTAATGTCAGAAACTTGGAAAGTGCACTGGAATCACATTAGGGGGAGGCTGTGCATGTCACATCTTGAAGAGATTGCTTCTGGGCCAAAGTGGGATGACAGAGAGGCAGCACTGATCTGACGCTGATATAGTTCATCCAAAAGCAGACAGGGTGAGTCAGATGTCAACAGGGGTCAAGCTTTGGGGGTCTGTGGGGTGACAGGAGCATAGGGGATTGCAAATTTCCCCCCCTAACCGTCCTCTCAACAAAGCAAATAAAAACTTCATGAATGAGGCTCTGTTGGAAGAGAGGACAAAGGGGGAGTGTCTTCTGCTGTATCTTGCAATAAGGAGGCAAGATGTGCATCATACTTGTCATGGATGCAATCAGGGAGAGTGGAGAACAGTAGATTATACTGTAGCTGTTGCAATTTTGGAAGAATGATGGATGAGACTGGTATGAAGATGTTGCAGGGAGGAGGGAGGAAGGATCCATATGCTTCTTGGACTGGAGAGATTGAAATGACCACATAAGACCTTTCCAAGTGGATGACAGACCTGAGGCAACCAAAGAACATCCTCCTAGAGGTCATACTGATGAAAAGAACACACTGTCCAAGCTGGATGGGCTGAGAGGGGGCAGACAAGGATGGGATGTACCAGGACACTTCAGGATGGAAGCTGGTAGGAACCCCTGGTAGATATGTGTAGCCATGGTCCCTAGCAAAGGGGACAAGCAAAATGATTGGTGTGGAGGTAGCCATATCAGAAGAATTAGCAAAATAAGTGTCTTTTGGAGGGAGTGCTGTAGAAACACGTGGAGTGTGCAAATCCTTTCCAATTTTGGAAGGTGTCAAGTCTGGGCCTACTCCAACCAACTCCAACACTGGATGAGGTCTGGGGAGAGGTTTGGAAGCAAGTCTGATGGAAAGAGCAGAACTCCAACTGGCAGAGTGTTGGCAGGAATGAAATCTGCCAAGGTAAGGGCAGAGTGAAGTGAGGGTGTCAGGTTTAGCTCATGCATGGTAGTGCACCTGGAGGTGCAGGGTTGCACATTGGCAATAACAAACAAGACCTGTAGGTGTCAGTACACACCAGAGGAGTGCCTGAAGGAAGGAATTGGCACTATGGCTGCTGAACAGCATGCAGTGGGGTCCAGCAAGGTGCAAGAGGTCAAGATGCTGCAAAATGAGCACAACTGTGCACCAGCAATACCACAAGAATCCTATCAAGGTTGGTGCACACTCAAGAGCTTACCTGATGACAAAGCTAGGGAGCCAGGAGTGCCCAAAGGCACAAGGACATGCTGGAAGATTAATGAAGACATCAAGGCAAGTGAGACAAGGCTGCAGACAGGGCCTACCAGCACTAAGACAGCCAAATCACAAGCATACCCACTGGACATTGAATCACAGCCAAGGGAGGCCAGTGACAAGGGGAGCATGCAGGATGAGAGCAGCACAGCCAGTGTGATGAGCAATGATGCTGTTGACACACTCAGAGTGGAGATGAGGATGCTAGCTGGGAGCAGCATTCAGTACTATGACAGAGACTGGTCACCGAGGGCAAGAAACATACCTGCATCATTGATACCACTTGTAGGATGTGTGGAACACATTTGCAGGACCTCTGTACTGAGATGTCGATGTGGATGCATCAAGTTCGAGGTTCTGGGGCGAGCATCCGCTTTCAAAGGCATCAAAAGGCTGTTTGAGGTGTTAGGCACAGTCATGCCAATTGCGGCAAGCATAGAGAGCGAGACACTCAACAAAGGTGATGGCAAATGAGGCAACAATATTGGCATGGCAAACGACAATGGTGGCAACTCAGAGCGACTCAAGGAAGCGCTGATACCTGGAGAGGTTAGTCAGCATGACAGCCGAAGCACAAACACAAAAGATAACATACCTGTATCGTCAAAATCACCTATGGAGCACATGGAGCACCTCCATAGAATTTACAGGCCAAGGCATCAATGCAGATGCATCAAAATGGTACCTAAAGAGGTCAGTGGAGTCAAAACAAGGCAAGATGCCCCCCAGGATCCATGTTACCATACCCAAGCCCTCATGAAATGCCTTGAGGCATGCAGGACCATGCTGAGTCGACTTCAGGACTCCAAGGATGCATGGATGGCCAAACAGTATATATTTGAGTGAGTGAGCACACTTGTGAGGCTTGCACAGTGGCTGGAAGATGCAACAAGATGCAGCACAATTACATAATCAGATGATGTGCCAACATTGCACACACACAAGTCAAGCTGCACACCCAAAATTTGCATATTTGCATGTTTGATTATACATTTGGTATATTTCATTCCTGATACTTTGGGTTATGTTTTACCTTTTAGTTTTACCCTGTGCTGTTTCAGGGGGAGTGTTGGAGTGAAATGACCCCTGTCCTTACTTGGACTTAGGCATGTGATCATGTCGCTTACATAAGCAGTTAGAGCGCACACATACACTAGTAAAATTTACCTAGTCCCTTGGTAGCTTGACAGACTACTGAGGTTCCCTACAGATTCCTCTCTGGGTTTCCCCTCTGCAACCCCACAAACTTCTTCACTCCATACTTCTTACAGTTGGCTTGATAGATAAACTTCATAAAATTGCTGTAGTGCTCAGCTTCCCTGAGCTCCCAGGCTGAGGACAGCACTCAATAGCACCTAGTCTTGTGACCTGCATGTTTCATTAAAACTGCCTCTATTATTGCCATGTCTGGAAGGTCCTTGATACCATTGCAAAAAAGGAATTTCCCCTGTGAGGCAATAAATTAGGATTCCATGATGTTTGAAAAAGCAGTGGAGTAATACATCTCTAGCATTGTTTGGGTGAATAACTCCTGCTCCCCCTCTCAGAGACTTCCTTGCAAAGCAGAGCTAATGTGGCAGAAACTTCAACTTAACCAATTATGCACCTATCTGCATATCCAGGGTTGAGGGCAAACTGGGGACAGACCAAATAGCAGTACACAAACTCAGGACATCTGCTTAATATACAGAAGATCAAACTGTCATGCAACAGTCACTGGAACCTCTGCATCCTTAGTCTCAAGTGCCATGCTGGATCAGGCTTAGTCTTGGGAGGCCCAGGACAGTTCTAACCTTGGCTAAGTCCCAGCTGGTTCTGACTCAAGCAAGGGGCATGCAACTGCCTCTGTCATGGTTATCTGTTGGTCTTCTGACCCTTTCCCTGCTCTTGCAGCACTAGTTGTTGATCCCCAGCATGCTGCATGGGCATGCAGCTTTCTGTTTGTGGTGGCCTTTCACCATCATGCTTGAATGGGTACACTGTGGAGGGAGGGTTCATGAAAAGCTAATTTCTTTACTGTGCAACACAAAATCATCCTGTCATCTAGCATGGAAACTGCTGTACATGGAGAATGGAGAGCTGGCAACTGCCATGTGAGCAAACTACATACACATCTTCTAGGATTAGGGTTAGGGTCCAAAATTTCCATCACCAATTTGGCCACTGCACAAAATTAGTGGCCTCTAAGTGAGCAGCACCATAGCAACTTTGAGGTGCACTTTTGTGTCTTCACCAGCCTTGTTGGTGACAAAACATGGCCAAACCATGGTAAAGCGGGCCATATTAACTGAGTACAGCTTGTGTGCGGCGGTCTGCCAAGCAATGACCTGTTGCAAGACAATGTCTCAGTCAATAGCGGCATTCTGGGAGTTCACAAGGGTAAGCTCGCATCTGGTTTGTTGAATCGTTCCGGTCTTAAACGGCTGCACTAGGGCCTAGCGACTGTCTGTGCGGAAGTTGGGACAATAGGTATGATAGACTGTTTGTCTTCACCGGGTGGCGTTCGACAAATACTCGTCCATCCAGGTTGTAGACTATTATACTATGGCCAGAACTATCTCATATATCCCTCTGCATTTCCTCCGGAATCACGCACTGGTGAGCGTTCCCTGTTCAATTGCACTTCAGTTCACTTACCCCAGTTCCTTCCCTCGTAAATTCTTCATCCGCCACCGCCCCTGCGTGGTCTTCCTCAACTGAACTCAAAGAGGCTCCCACACCTGATATGTATGGTCTTCATTACGAAGGCGTTGAGCTGAAGACGGAGGACGGCGTGTTGCTGCGGTGCTATCTCCTGACACAACGAAAGGAGGTTGTTCGTCGATATGCGCTGCAGATCCTGGTTAACGATGAGATGTCGGACGACGAGGTACGTGTTCAGCTTTTGGTATTCGCCACATCTTACTTTTATCATTCCCTCCCTACCTGCTTCATCGTAGTTCGCAGCAACGCGTCCTACGATCCTCATGTTCCACGGTAATGGAGGCAACCTCGGACAGAGAATACCGCTTGCACGCATGTTCTATAATGAGATGCGTTGCAACGTCTTTATGCTCTCTTACAGAGGGTACGTATTGTGTAACCCTTTTCTCGCTGTGTTGTTAACAATTTATTCTTTTTGCACAGTTACGGCGACTCCGAAGGAAGACCATCAGAGTCAGGTGGGTTTTGTGTTACTAGATTTCATTTGTACCGGTAAACGGCGAGTATCTAGGCCTCTGCATAGACGCACAAACCGCGCTGGACTATATCCTCGCTCATGCGAACCTGCGGGGAACCCCCATAGTGCGTAATTCGTTCGGCAAGCGGTTACCACCATTTGATTGTACCGATTACACTGAATGCGTATTTTCCTATGGCTTAGATCCTGTACGGACAATCACTTGGAGGCGCCGTCGCTATCCACCTTGCAAGTCGGAACCCATCCAAGGCGAGCACCCCTCGTTCTTACGGTCGCTCCTTCTAGTTACCACTTAACCACATCAGATCCATGCACTTATCCTCGAGAATACCTTTACCTCTTTTCCCCAAGTTATCCCCCACGCTACTCCAATCCCTTCTCCCCTTACAATCCTGTGTCACCAGAAATGGGACTCAGCATCAAAGCTTCCACTCATCCCCCGTGAAACGCCGATTTTGATGTTAAGCGGTGAGAGAGACGAAGTTGTTCCCCCACAGCATATGACAGAGTTATGGGAGATTGCGTCTAGGAGGCAGGGGATAAAAGTGGACAGTAGAGATGGGAATGGAGGCGCTCCAGTAGGCTCAGGTGAGCCAAACGGTGAGCCGAACTCCGAAGTGGGGAATGCAAGGTCGAGGTTCGTGAAGTTGCCAGACGGGTATCACAGTGCGTCATTTGTCATTTTCATGAACCGGTTTCTGGAACTGATTCTGGAGCGCCATAGACAATACTTTTATGCAGATGGATTATTGGCATGCTGTCAAGGAGTTCGTGGCAAGCCTGTGTTCATGAATTCCTCGCTAGGCCGTCCTCTCTCACCACTCTTCGCGTGCTGGCGCTGGCACTGTCAAGATATTATGCACACTACAGGCCAGTGATGCTCCAATGGAAACGGACTGATACCTAATGGTTCCCTATACTACGACCCTCTTGATACAATCGCTCACATCTTTTCTCGTTATTGGTCGATATTATGGCCGTTGTCGGATGTAAGTGTAACATAGTTTAAATACGTTTTCTTTCACATCGGACTGGCCACCACCAGTGTGTCACATGGAGCGAGTTGACGGAGTCACCCAAATGCACACACTGCAGACTTGGATTTCAGGGAAATAGATATCATCAAAGGCTTGGGGTACGTTGTAACACTGTGAAGGTCGTCCATCCACTTACTGCATTGCAAGACTTCCTGCCAAACAATGCAGACGATACGACTACTCCAACGCTATCCCTCATACCGATATGCAACCATCGCCTCGATCCTATGTACGTCTGTGGAGAAACTTCTCAGCTTGACTTGTTGGCTCTTGCTAGCTTCAATTGCGAGCGGATCTGTATCAACCCATTCGTCTGCAGGGACGTCCGCCGAATCTTTGGTGTATGCTAGGATATTGAAGACTGTTGGGTCGTCAATTATAGGAAGGAAAGTGACTGTAGAGACGATTTGTTTGAGGATGGAACGAATCTCGGCTTGGATTTCGGACTCCGGTTTCTGGGGTGACCTGGGTGAGGGTGAGGGAGGTGAGAGGTGTGTAGAAGTGAGACATACGGTTCTGTGGAGTCGGAGGGCGGCTCGATGACATTGATGTCAAAGACCCATCGTTCAAGTGGTACCCGCGAGTCTTTTGAGATAATAACAAGGACGAGCTGGGTGACTGCGCCGGTCAGGAGCCATTCTAACGGGATTCAAACCAGTTGCACATCGTTCCACAATTACATTGAGCGAAAAAGGGCTTACTGTTCACTTGTTTTCAGAATCCTGAGGATGCAAGCAGACTGGATGAGTAAACCTACAGGTCGGAAGATTAGGAATGAATTGGTACGAACCTGTCAAGGTAATTCTCCAGCGCTAGATCTTGGGTCACGAGCACCGTCTGTCCGTACTTTTTCACCATATGAAAGTCATCTGATGGATATACACCACGCTGGAAGAGAACCCTGCATGCACACGACTGATCAACGAAAATTCAACCGAGTGCAGGGGACACTGAGGATACAAGCAGGGCCACTGAACAAGACACGCACGTGTTGGCGGCATACTTAAAGAACTCGGTGACCAGGCTACATGAACCCTTGAGTGTGATTGCTTGTCTGGTTGGAGCTTGAGATGTAGCCATGCCTTTAAGGTCGTGTGTCAAGTGGAAGTCCTTGTGCATACCACGTTCGCGTCGTTTTGCACGCGAGCCGGTCACGTGCCAGACACAGTGACATCACTACATCTGCGGGTAATGAGATGCAGATGCATGTATCACCAGACCTTCTTGGTCACTCAGATGATGTGGGCTCGGGCTGTTCTGTGTAGAGAAAGCGAAGAAGGGGTCGCCCGGTCCGGGTATACACTTCCGCCTCCTCAGTTCTTTCCCGGGAGAACTATGCACGCGATATTCGTACTGCAAACGAACGTGCGCAGCGGGTCGCACTTTTGTCCTTTGAGCGTGCAGCCTGCACTAGCCAATTTTCACGCTTGCTGTCATAATCTACCTAACCTCTCGCCGAGTATCTTGCTCGTAAAGCACTAAAAAGGACCAAAAGTTCGCGGGACGCTCTCCTACGCTCTGTCATTGATAACTGTACTTGGGATCTGACGTCTCCTCCGAGTCCTGACAAACCTTCAGGATATAACCTTTTGCGGGATCCACCATGCTTGTACTGTTATCAAAGAGACATGCATACGTATGCTTGTGTTATCTAGACGCGCACCTGGGTGTGGTAACAGTATTCGGTTAGAAGGGATTGATGTTTATTACTGAACGAGAGCACACGTATCATGGAGACAGCCTGGAGAATGGATCAACCGGCATCCGACTCTCGAGGAAGCATCCACAACAAATGAGTTCCGGCACACAGTTACTTCCGATTCCCATCGACACGTGTCGGGTCATTTGCCACAACAATGCTGCGTTGACCAAAACCATCGGTGTCCAGGGCGGAACTGTTGACAGCTTCGAGACCGTATGTGTCACTTCAATAGGCTATCAACCTCTGCCGACATTTTGAGGGTCCCTTAACCCCTCTGAACCTTTTCTCCCCTCGTTTTCTTCTTTCTGTGTCCTGGTCACCAGCCCGCCGCTCTTTGAAGTGAAGAATAGTCCCATGCGGAAAAAATTATCAATCTCCTACGCCTCCTTCGGCGTTCCCGCCCCCTTTGACCCATCCTTCGCGCTTGTTACCTCACCCCTCCCTTTCCTCCCCCCTTTAGTGCTCGGTGCTGTCCGTGGACTGTTGGCTCTGTACACGCTCATCACAGCCGTCGTCATTTTGGGACTTGATTCAGCTGTATACAATAGTGGACCATCGTGAGTCCCTTGTTTCTCAGGTCTGGAAGGACGTCTGACGTCTGATCGTCCATCCTGGCGGGGCACTCGATCTTCGAATATATGAAACAGGTACTTGTCTTACTTCACGAGTCTCTCCTACATCGGCCTGTGCGCGTACTTTTGGGCGTCGAGTGTACAGACCATCGCATTTGCTCGTGCAGTGAGGAACTTGAGGAGTGTGCAGGATGACACGGATGCAGGCAATAGAGGCCAGAAAAAGACCGAGAGGGACCTCAGAGTGGAGCACGTAGACACGGAGAGGAGGATATACTATCCGCTGCAGAAGTGGCCACGGCCCTTGCAGCTGATGCATGTTTTGTTATATACTAGTATCGTGGTGTATCGTGAGTTTCCTACTTTCGTTTTTTTTTTGGTAGGGGGTTGGGGTTGGAGAGGAATGAGACGTGCTCACCGGTCTGTGTAGCGATCATCGTGACAATTGTATTTTGGGCGCTACTCTCCTCGCCACAGACGTTGATGGGCACATATAATGGTGTGTGTTTGCCTTCCATGCATCACGACCTCGTCTCCGCTCAAACCTCAACTTGTGACACCCACCCACAGCTTGGGCTAACATATCCCGACACATCCTCAATTCTGCCTTCGCGGTTTTCGAAATTACCTGCACCAACGTTCCCCCTCTACCATGGTCGCACATAGGACCTGTTTTCATCGTGATTGCGCTCTACCTGGGCGTGGCGTATATCACACGCGCAACGCAAGGTTTTTACAGTACGTCGGTTTTCTTACTTTCTTACATTGTAGTCCATTCGAGATTTCTCGTCATTTCGACTCAGAACGCAGAGTACTTGTGCTGATCAACCAACAACGAATTACAGCCTACAGCTTCCTTGACCCAGGCTCGCATCCAGGCCGCGTCGCGGCATACATATTTGGGATCGCAGTAGGGTATTGCATTGTGTTCGCCGTCGTAAAAGGGATCATCACATTGCGATGTCGGTTAGCCAGACGACGCTGGGAATCGAAAGAGGATGCAGGGAGACCTGGAGCTCCGGAGGCCCTGGATGAGTGGGAGGAGGTAGACCATCCTCAGCGGTCATCTAGAGTATAGTAGTTGGAGTCGCTGGTGAGAGATATCCCGGAGGAGGCGGCATATCGTGAATTATAGTTTAGGGAACCATCACTTTTGTAACTCATTCACCCTCTTACAGACTGCATATCTATTCTGGCACAGGGTTTGTTTTCGGCCCAGCATGTTGTCTGATGGCCATGTCTATTTTCACCAAGATTCAGAAGAATTGATCGGACCGTATATTGGCAGTATGGTTCGTCTGCACCCTGCTGTAAGTTGCTGATTCAGTAATTCCGTAACCCTATTAGCGAGCGAATAGTGATTAGATGCGGAAAAAGAACGGGGGCACATTGCTATTTTGAACCAGCTGCAAAGTCAGGTAGTATAAGAACATGGTGATTCCCTCGAATTATGGCGGTTTATTTCCTCGTGCATGACGTTATAGACGATGAAATACATGCATACTCTTCTAAGACTAACACTCACCTTTGGCCTTGGCTTAGCGCAGCGCGAATGGGCTGCAACGGCGAGCAGCGGAGCGATCCAAGCAGGTCAAATCAAAAACCTGGTCACGTTCGGCGACTCATACACGGATTCTTCGTACTACCCGTCTGATGACGGGGGTTACTCCTGGCCAACTTATGTAGCAGGATATGGGCCATTCAACCTGTACGGTGAGTCCGGCCGTAGAGTTATGTCTGTCGGCGTGTGCATCTGATGCCGGTTCTGCAGGCTTCGCGAGGTCAGGGGCAACATGCTCCAACAACCTCACAGATAGGCCATTTCCTCCTCTAACAGAGTACCAACTTCCTGACTACCTTAACGCCACCCGGAACGGCACGCTTCCGGCCTCCAGCATCCTCCCAGATGAAACTATATATGCGATCTGGATTGGGACGAACGATGTCGGTGCGAACGCACTGCTGACACAGGGTGTAGGGGTGAAAAAGAGTGTGTCAATCGTGGAAGTGAGGAAGTGTGTGGTGGATGTAGTTCGGGTGTTGTATGAGAATGGTGCAAGGTATTTCGTGGTCATGAATGTCAGCCTTTCTTCGCTGCAGCGTTCCGCCTCCGATCGGGGACTGACCTGCGATGTCTCACGCACGCAGATGATCCCACTTAATTTAACACCTCTGTACTCACCCAACTCCTACCCGAGCAAGTACTGGGCTGCCCCTCGCAACACAACGGAGTGGAGTGTATTCATGCATGAGCTCGTCCGGGCCGGGAACGCAATCACCGATCTAATGCTGCAAGCGCTCTTGCCCAGTTTAGATGGTGCACATATTGGTGAGCACATAGCCTTGCTTTCCCCGTTATGTTCCACCTACCTTTCATTCATTACGCTGATGTGAACACGAAACTCAGCCTCCTTCGATGCGTTTGCCCTCTTCGCTGACATGTATACCAACCCGAGCGCGTACCTTAACGGCACCATCACCACCGGGAACACAACGGTTCCCGTCTACAACGTGACGGGAAGTATCGACGCATGCGTTCTGCAACTCAATGAGAGCGTTACGGATCCTGGGACATGTACAGTCGTGGAAGGTCCGGCGAGAGATGGGTATTTATGGTGAGTTTCGTATCCCAGGCACCCTACCTACGACACGGCGCTCGTTTTCCACGCGGCTGGAAAATCATCCGCTGACATATTGTGGTTGGTATTCACAGGTGGGACGAACTTCACCCCTCTGAACAGGCAGACCGGATCGTCGCCAGGGAAATCACAGCGGTGATGAAAGGGCAGCAAAGCAATTGGACGACGTGGCTGAGCTAATCGGCGCGCGAACTAAGTGCAGCCTCATTTGCGTTCGATGGCAAAGTCCGAAAGTTAAAAGTTTCGTAGATATTCGACTAGCGTGCGGTGACCATACGATACAGAGTATGAATGGCGCGGGTGGAATGGCTCACCGTTAGGATTGTGTTGATACCAATACAGGACGCTGCGGCCTGAATCCTCTTTAACGAGCCGCAGTCTCGAGATGCCTCGCCGGGCACTGGCGTTTCATCAGCAGGCAGCAAAGGTTGTGAATGTCAAGTGTCTGAAAGTAAAATGTTGGCCGGAGAAGATAGATTGATGGGTATGCCACAGAGGTGGTAGTAGCTAGCCCGTGAGGTACCAATTCCGATTTATGTATCGACACACTTTTGTTCAGGTCCCAAGAAAATCGGGTTCTTCGAGGGGAGGAGTCAACCTGAAGAGGGACAACTCTTTCTCGGCGTCAATATGTATATATTTGCCTTGTATGCAGTCCCTTCCACCTTGGCTAGTTGCTGTTGAAGAAATGACAGATCTGCCCAAGTCCATTGATCATACTCGAACAACAAAAGAATCATCCAGGATAACCAAGGTATAGAAAATCACGTTGCTGATCACACACCACAAATGTCACTCCCACCCACAGCATCTCATACCACCTCAAAATAGGCCAGCAAGGTCAGCAAATGGATCTCGATTTTGGGCATCGCCGGACCGAGGCTGTGATGATGGTGTCGACTGCAGCGAACGTTGCTGAATAGACATACCGCCCGAAAACCGAGATCCTGTAGACGACCGTTGGAACTGCGTCTTTGGCTGCGCTGCACTAAAGAACTGCGACCCCCCAGACAGGCCCACACTTGTGCTATTCGGCTGCGGGGGAGATTGGGCACGCATCGGATGACCCAATCCCACAGCTGGAGGTGGTGATGTCGAACTCCCAAAATAACTCCCACTAGGGCTCGCCTTCCTAGACGCAGGGAGCATTATGGAGCCGTACTGTGGTCCTTGCAGAGGGGGTTGTTCTGGAGCAGATATTGGGAATGGTGAGGATATAACAGGACGCGTGGCATTATTGACGGGTGGCGGTTGGGAGGAAGGGGCAGGTGAGTTAAACAAGTTCGCGAGGTCATCCACCAGATTCCCGTTGTTTCCAACTCCAGACCCTGAAGCGGATGGTCCATCATCGAAATCGATAAGCGATGCGCCTCCATTGGTTCCTCCAGGTGAGGTCGAATATACGGAAGTGGGTATCGAGGCAATGGCATTGTAGTCACCACGTTGAAAGGCTTCAAAGCGGGCGAGAGCGGTATTGATTTGGTCGTTTGCCTCCAGGAAGGCGTCTATCACGTAAACAGACGTCACCCTCTGCCCCAGCGGACGACATGAGGAATGGTGAACTTACTCAAGGACTCTGGGTCATCTGACTCTGCGTCCGAGACCCATTTTTGCAATTTGGGGCGGGCAGATATGAGAATAGCGGCTACTTGCTGTAAGAATCAATCCAAGCATACGAACCGTGAACCACGCGTATTTCATAGCGATCCGGAAATATCGACTCACATCATATGCATCTCCCTTGGCGAATTTCTCGCCCCTCTCTGCGTCAACGTTATCCAACATTTCATTCAATAAGACGACCTTGCTCTGGAACTTAGCGAGTTCCGCCAGGGCCTGAGCGCGGTAGTCAGGTTTGGCATCTGGGTTCGCGCCAGCGAGAGACTTCATGAGTTCTTGTGCAGCGGCGAGATCGCGAGGTGTCCCTCGGCGGATGAGTTCCTGGAGTTTGGCAGATTGGGCTTCGCGGTCTTCGTTTTCCAATTCTTCGGCAGTTTTGAGGGACTGACGATGTCAGGATGAGTGAGTGACCCAGTGTATTTGAGGAGGGGATCAAAAGTGATGAGATGAGAGGCGACGCACCAATGTAGGCTCGGCGAGGTTCCTACTTGGTAGCTCCCTAAAGCGATATCCCTTGAAGGTCAGCAACCGATGCATGTCGCGAATATTACCCAAGTCCTCTTTCCACCTAGATTCTGTACAGATTCCCTCCTTCCAGCTGTGTATCACTTCCAAGATACGAGACATAACGGGGCCCGGGAATGGCGGAGGGCGTTCGGGGAAGCGGCGGACAAGTTCATTGAGGAATTCTTTGGTGGCTATTTGGAGATGGAAGGGATATCCACACGATTGGACGAGAGTGTCGAGGAGGGCGAGCGAGAGGAGGGCAATGTGGGGATTTCGGTGATTAGCAAGGCGAGCTATGAGCATGGCTGCTTCACGGGGCCTGCCGTATTTATTGAAAGGACCATCGTCGAGTTTGAATCAACGAGCATGGAATATGAAGCAATGGGCAAGTAAATTAGAGTTCATGAGTAACCGCGCACGGCACTGAAAGGAACTTGGGCTCACGTATTGGCTTTCTTAATGTTGATGTATTCAGCGATTTCGAGATGGTGGGCAAAGTTTGGCTCGTGCGCTGAGGGGTCGCAGGCGTTAGTGATGAGGATCTCAAGCCTGGATGCTTTGAACCAGGGCGACGCTGTCTGACCCAACATCATGCCTAGTGATTATGAAAACGTTGGATTGTTAGTTGACGGGGCGCTGGAAATGTCGGGGATGACGGCAGACGGGCTGGCGACGATATCGTGGGAACAACGACCACAAGTACTTCTGCCCCTACACAGTCCGCTATGTATCGGGTATGTAGACACCGTCTGTGAACAACTGGCTCTCTTTCTCAACAGGTACATTCCAAGATCAACTGTGTCACGCAGCATGCAGCGTGCCAGTGTGAGGCCCGCGTTGCCCGGTATCTCGTCTGGACGCCCGCGACTCGCCGCTAAGTTACGGCCTCGTGTAAATAGTACTGAGAACGTGTCCACCCTGGGGGTTCTGTTTTCCTCGTTTGGTTCCGGAGGAGCGACCCGAAATGTCTCTCCAACCGATCATGAAAATTCTCATTCTTAGATTCTGACGGTGGACCGTTGTGAAAGTTCCACACTTCTTATGAGCCTCGGCGAACGCGAAAGTTTCAGCGGATCGGGCCGTGTTTTGGGTGCGCCAAAGCTCTTATTGTTCATTGGAGAGTTTCTCCGGTCTTAACCATAACTAACTTCAGTTAAAAATGGAATTCCAGTTATTGAAGAGGACGCTTTGACAGGGTGGAAAGGTTCGCTCGTTTTAATGGCGATGACATGTGGAACGCGCCAAAGAGGTACCCGAAGGATCTTCGTATTGTCCACTGTCCGTGCTCAACAGCGCGATGCTTTGAGAGGTATATAACTGAGTGCGCTGCAGGGAAACTAAACACTCTTCGCCTTCCTTCTCAACTAAGAGAGTCTGGTCATTCTCTTCCCCCCGTGCTTGTTTCTTGCTCCATACTCTGTTGTCCCTTGGTTCCATTACACTCGCACAGACACGCTTCCAATGACCCAAACAAGCAAGGCAAGTCACCGCCGCTATGTCGATTATCACGTAGCTTGATGGTCTCCCCACTATTTAGCACCACGCCTGTAACTTTCCACTCTGCGGTCGCATCTTCAAGAAGTCCGCCGAACTCTCTCAGCATGTAGACTCTCACAGGGACGGGAACATGTATGTTCGTTTCCTCCAACTTCAATTTTGTTCATCCCCCGTAGGTTGTTCCCTTGCCCTGCGATGCAGTGTGACTACAGCAGCGTTACCAAGAGAGGGCTCCTGATCCACTGGCATAAACAACAGTACGTATCTTGTGGCACGTTTTTTTCTAAACACTCAACGCGATCAATGTACCCCCTATAACAGTGCGGAAGACACGACCTCTCCGTCAGACAGCTCGGACAGCTCGGACGATTCTTCTCTCGAAATACTCAACTCTCCTACTAAAGGAAGCAGGTCATGCAGGCCGTCGCCGTCCCGCCGGAGACAACGCGCAAGCCAAATAGGTGCATCCTCCAACGGTATTCGTGGCATTCCTTGGAAGGGTCGCGTGTGGCCCTACGATTTCTTAGACATAATGGAAGATTCTGCTGCCTTGAATGCTGCTACCGGCGGGTGTCTTTTCCTAGATACTCCCGACGGTAGAACAGGGGTAGTTGCGCACACTCTTCTTCCGCAGATCTATAAGCAATACGGCTTGACCGTGGAATGGATCATCCCTTCCGAGGAGGAAGAGGAATGGACCCTAGAGTCCGAGGTACGCCGCTGGGCGGCGAGCTACTCCATCGAGATGGACATGGACGAGGTCACGGCGGTCAATACAGGCCCCATAGGCTGTCTTTGCCCAGATTGGATGGTCGAGGCAGGCATCTGGGACCTTGCGTATCTCCAGTCTGCCGGGTGCGCTTTGGATTTTGATTGTGAAATGTCAGAAGGAATCTCTGTCGGTGTTTAATGTTAATGATGGTCCGTCGACGTCGCTCTTTTCTACTTTTCAAGCGTACTATGTTATCATCGTAGGTTGGTTCCAACTCGGGCACTTATTTTCTCTACGCCTTCCGCTTCCACCTATACCACATCCACTCTTTTGTATCCGTAGATATTTTGCATCGGCATTTTGTTGTAGTTCCCTCATGTATCGTCATTGCCGCAATATAGTCATTACATTCACTCCTATATCATCACGTACCTTGCGTTGCGATACGACAGAAAACGCGGTCATCACGTTAAAAGGAGTATTCTGTGCCGATGGATGGCAGCCAGCGTTGGGTGGAGAGCCATAAACCTGTTGATAAACGCAAACGAGGCTGGCTCACCCGACCAGGAACGGCAGAAAGCTAACCGTAATACTGGCCAAGTTGGGAAGGACAGTTATTTGCGATGCCAAAGGAGCGACGGAACACCTGGTTGATCAGTCCTAGAGAATTTGAATTCCATCCCGTGCTTCCGAGACGACCTCGACATGAGGTGATCGTGACAACAAAATACTTGAATCCTCCGAAAGTTTCGGAGTATCAGGAGACAGTGGCACACATGTATTATCGTAAGGCGGAGTAACATCGCCAGGACAAGTATATCTTCAGTACAGATCTATCTTAAGGGGGGGGGACTCGTTTCCGCCACGACTCGCAGCCTGAAAAAGCAACCCGTCAACGGGTTCCTTAGAGAACGAAAATTAGAGGAAACGCGACAGTAACACTAGCAAAGACTTTGGAGGGCAAGAGCTGCATAGCACCACTCGTCATCGTCGCAGACGGGTTCGAGCTCGCAGGTTGAGGTGAGGAACTTCCGGAGTTCCCTCCTGGTGAAGATGTGCTACTGTTCTGCCGGACGTGATGTCAACTGGAACCATTAACGGCGCACTACCTGCATTGCCAAGGCCAACACTTCCATCCTCGTTAAGGGTTTCCAGGTTGGCAGCCAGGAATGTACGTGTGTACCTTCGAGATATCAGCTCAGGCTCATAGACCCTTACGCGGAACTTACATCACATTCTCGGCCACGTATTGACGGGCCCACCGAGGCATGTCCGACATATCGACGTTACCTGCCCAACTAGCTGCCACGCTGTTATTTTGAGTCATCATTTGCGTGTACTGCCACATAGCACCCATGCTTGAACTCTGACAAATCCTGTTAGCAAGTAAGAGAGAAATCCAGCATACCTACTTACACTGGTGGCCATAGCCGGCATCATGCTGGATAATGACATTTTAGCTATCAGGTTTCCTGTGAGGTTGATGTCCTCCGTCAGAAACCCTCCGAATGCTGCTATGGGAAGCAATTCGCCCGACACACATGATACCGAATATTCCTTTCTGGCAGTGACCTGGAGTACCACAGTAGAAGTAGGTGCTGTTGGTATCGTTGACCTTTTGTTGAACTGGAAGCTAATGTCAGTGAGATCACTAGACATGAAGTTCGGCTGCTCACAGACAAAGCTCTTGTTGTGTTCACCCGACGCAAACGGAGCGTCCATGGTCTTATTGCAAATCTAAGTGGCTGCATCTCAGGTATTAGTGGTCACAGGCAGAAGGTTCATATTACCGCCAGTTGGGCCGACTTGGTGACGGTATGGTTGTTTGCGTTGCACAGGAATACAATAGTGTCACCGACTGAGGCATTGACAATAAATGGTACATAACGAAGGACATCTTGAGTTGGTACGACAATAACGGTGTAAGATATGCCACTAGCAGCGGGGCTGGTGGGAGTAGCAGCACATGCAGTAGTTACCGGTGTCGTTGTTGTCACGTAGGAGTTGCCACTGCAAGTGCAGGGCGGCGATATGCTGCTTGACGCAGTGTAGCTATTTGCTGGCCACATACCCATACCACTCGATGCCGTGTAGTCTTTTGGGCCACATTCCACTGGACACCGTGCTATTCGCTGGTCCGGCTGCTGCAAGTCCAGTCGCAACGCCGACCAAAAAGATTATAGAACTTTCATTGTGCAAAAGGGAGTCGAGAATCAGCTCGACTGAGAGACGAAGCGAGAAGGGGGAGGGTGGGAGGAGCTGACAACGAACAAAACATGAAAAACCGTTTGTCTTTTACGCTCGCATCAAATACATATGTACATCCTAAAGATCAACAGAAGTCAGTTTATGGCCGGGAACACCGAAACAATTTGAAAAGAAATATCGTGACGGCAGCAACAACAACGAAGTTTCACATTTCCGCGACAAACGGTGAGTTCTGATTGGGGAAAACAGTGGTAGGGGAGGGTGGGAGAGAGGGATTTACCCTAGAGAGTCATATAAAAGTCTTTGCGGACTCAAGGAACCCAAGTGGAGTACTTCTTGAGGTGAATGTGAATCAACAAATCTCTGATCTGAAACTCAACTCCTTGTTGATACGTTAATTGGTAAGTAAGTAGTTCTGGGAATCGATCGGGATCTACACTGACTTCGGCAAAGTAAGTTCGGTGGTGTTCTCGGGGTCACTCTTTCTCTATCGTGGGGCACTACTGGTGTTCGCAGTCCCGGCGCAAATGTGTTACTGTATTTAGGCAAACATGGCGATTTCACAAATTGGAGCCCAGTCGGCGTATTAGTCTATTCTTCCTTCGTCAGTGGTTTTTAAGGGAGCCCAGCACGCTCAGGTGCCATTGACGAGGAACTCCCGATCGCCGACGCCGTTATTTGTGTTGCACAACAGGAAAGTTCTTCCGCCGCCAACTTCAAAGAGTGTCATGAAAAACGAACGCGAAACATTGCCCGTGCCGACGTCACCAACCACCCAGCAGCCGCCCTTCGAGAAGGATTGTTTAACGTGCAAGGTTATTGGAAGCACTGCCTTTGCTGTGACAGGACTGTACGCTTTGCACGCATCGCGTGCCAGTGCTCCTGGGAGCATAATCGGGAAGAGAATAATGGGTGGGGTCGGAATATGTGAGTCCTCGCGTCCTTACCCGCCTGCCCTCCATGTCTACTTTCTTGATTGCGTGCGAAGAATTGGAACTCCAAGAATTGACCGGCTTTAACATCATGTTAGGTTTTTTGATAGGGAGCGTGATGAGATGGCATATGTAATCCCACACATCTCTGCTCCGTGCGATAATAACTATGGGATGGGTTCTGAACACAAACGGACTCTGGATTTTTCGACCCAAGGTTGCTCAATTCCTGCGTTTGTAGGTGTCAGGCTAGTATGGTGTCCATGCCGACCTTCTATCCCTTCACGACGCCTTCCTCGCCCGAGTGCTTTCGGAGTGTCCAGCATCATATCCTCGTCCGCCGCTTGCGCTCCAAACCACACGACCCAGTCATTCCAGATGGCCAAGTATCTGTTCATAAAGTTGTAACATTCAAACAACTTGCTCGTCTTAATGGCGCGATTACTCGCGGGGGCGCTTCTATGAGTCAGGGTGTCTCATTGTCAGCTTTATCTGACGATTGCTGGGGTAGGGGCAAGCCAGTGACTTCAACTATGCTTTCATTTTGCAACGTTCCGGTCTTTTACAGACTAAAGTTATCAATTGCGTTTTTTTCGCCACCTTCAAAGGACAATCTATGAAAGCGGTTCCTAGATAATTTGTCGACTGTCCTAGATTATTCCGGTCAGCTTTCTCTTTGCGGAGTTCAAGGCGAGTTTTCGGAACTTTGCTTCACTTACACTTTGACGATAGTTCCAAGTTATCAAGTCACTGGTGGTCGTGTCATATTCAGACTTCTGCTTAGGGCTTGCGAATACTTGTTGCCGTCCACTGACAATCTTTCCATACAGCAACTCTCATGTGTTGCATGGTTCACTACCTCCTTGGGACGCCTGGCTTAGTCCGCTTTGCCTGGTAACCTCAATTACCAACAACGGCAATTTTCGAAACCTTCTCGACGCAATCCAACTTTTCTACCCAATCTGTCATATGTTTTCTAGCCGAGTGGCTCACTTTTCTACGCGGGTGGCACCCCCTGGTGCTTGGACCACCCGACGTGATTGCTGTCTGGAAAATGACTTAAATAGGTAGTTTCCGTTGTGGCAGGGCAAGTGAGGAAAAGCAATCCAATATCAAGTGGTCCAACGGTGCGGTGTGTGGAATGCCATAAAGGAGGGGGCGTGTGGGCTGCACAAAATTCAAGCCCGCTGGCGCCCACTTCCCTCTGATCCGCGTTACGAGATCAATCGCTCCTCTGCTCCCCTTCTGTTCATTGAACGAACCTCCGTTTGCCCTACCCCCCTAAGCCCATCACCTATTGCACCACACACTTTGGAAATGCCTGTCACGCGTGCCTCCCCTGCATTTGTGCGTGGTCCTCAGGAACTCTGCGCGCGAATCTAACCCTGCGAACAGGAACCTGGATTGTGTCACATTTGCGACAAGAAATTGAGTCGGAAAGCTGATCTTCCACGCCATATGCGTACGCATGCAGCGAACAAGGAGGCGTTGTAAGTGGAGGCCAATCTCTTCGGAGCGTATGGTGCTGACACAACATTCGTAGTATGTTTCCTTGCCCCTACGCAGGGTGCGAGTATAAGGCCCTTCAACGTTCTAATTTGACCACGCATATTCATACCCAGTAGGTCCTGTTTGACGCGTTAGTGGTTAGTACATTATCTCACTCCGTTTTCTCTAGCACTGGTGCACGCCCAAACAAGTGCCCGCACCCAGAATGCACCTACACAACTTCTGATCCTGGCTCCCTTACACGTCACCGTAGAAAGGCCCATGGTTACGATCCCAAAGATAAGAAAACTCGTTCATCGGCGACAAAATCCTGCAAAAAAACTCGGAAACGCGAACGACACTCCACATACCCTTCCTCGTCACCATCTTCTTCCGAGGATTCGAGCTCTGACGAGTTTACGTGGCTTGAGCGTCAGCTGTCTGAGCTTGATGAGCTCTTTGCGGAACAGTCCTCCTGTTCCGCCCTCATACCTGGCCTTGTAGCCCCCAACACGTACCCTGCGTATGACAGTGCACTGGCCACTCGCGCTGCATCTTATGACAACCTACCCTCAGTGTCTTATTTGGTGGAGGACCCCTTCAACCCGGAACTTCTGTGTTCTCGAGGTATCGAGATACCAACTGTGTCCTACCCATCGATTTTTCAAGGTTTCGAGCAGGAGTTGCCATATATCCAAAGCGGCGCAGACATCTCTAATCTCTGGATTCCTGCGCCTTCTCCCGGCGACAACGATAGCATCTTCTCTGGCCCTGCTTATAATGCTTGTCAACAGGGCTTTGTTGCTCCGATCCAACCCCTTCAGAGTGCTGGTGTTTTTCCCCACAACGACTCACCATCTCTTACATCTGGCGTTTCACGACCTCCCCTTGCAGAATTTGATGGAGGCTTCGCATTCACTGACGTACTCGGACCGCAGGGATTCCTTGGATTCCCTAGCGTCAACGGATTCGGCGTAGGTGCTGCCGACATCTTCCCCCAAATACACCTGCAATGCTAGAGCTTGGGGCAGGATATATCTGCCTTCTCACCAGCATCTCACACATACACCTGCACTATGCGGGACTCGGCATCAAACATTTTCATTGAACATTTGGCATTGGCATGTCTGTATCACTAGAGCATGAATAACCTTGAACGTCGCGATTTCAACTTGTAACAAACTTCTTATTCTTCACTTATTTCGATATAACTTAGCACATAGCACCATTACTTTCGATTTTCCCCGTTGATCGACAATTAGATCTGTTGAAAACCATATCTTTGTGGCGGTCGAGAGGCTAATGTGGATGCACGTGACTTCTGGCATCCCAGCAAACTCTTTAGAAATCCCTGGTCACCACATCAAAAATGATATCCCAAGCCAAAGTTACCGTGGTAGCGCCCTTCGGCCGGACTTGCAATGCTCCAACTTCGCTAAACCACCCACGGTGGGTTGACGCGCTACCACCAGGCTTCATGATGGAAAACCCACAATTATAATTGGTGGCGCGCGGACCCACTCAGACTCGTGGGCCCATGTGCACAGAAGCGGGTGCCCCGCAGCAGACGCAGAGCAGTGGCTACTTAGACGCCCGTGCTTTCTCAGAAAGTGTTGTTCCACAGTGAGCAATGTTCATACCTCAGGTTTCCAATGCTCTCGATCGTCGTACCCTCTATTCAGGAAACGCCCCGCTCAGCGGTCAAAGTAATTCGTACGGCTTCTCGCTCGACACCGGAGGCATGGCTAGTTTCTTTGGTGGTGACGTGGCTGTGACTGCTATGACCACCATTCACTTGGATCCTACCAGGCGATGGCTGGGGTGGTACAATTCCCCGGGCACCTACGAGGTGGCCAGACGCTATGGCAGGATTTCGGACTCTAGACTTCTTCAAGGTCTCTTCCCAGGGGTTCCAACCGATCTCGCTACCCTGTTAGGGCTGGAAGGGTCAAAGGGGACAAAGTATATCGCCGCTCATAGCGGAACAATCCTGGAGGAGACGAGCCCCTTCTCCGCACTTCTTATGAAGAATTGTGCGCGATATTTAGACCCGATCGAAATCCACTGCAGAAAGACGCAGCCGATAGCCATCACCATCATTGAACTCGAACACTCCCCAAGCAATCAAGCCGTGTTACGCACCTCCATATACCCTCCCATCGCTGCCAGTGCACCCATTCTAGCCAGCGTCGGCACGGCTGTCGCTTGTGGCGTATTCCGAGATTGGTTTTCCTTCTCCATGATCGTCCTCGGAATGCTTGTCAATGGCATATCGTGCATCGTCATTGGTGCAGGAGAATTTATTCTCCAATACCCCATTCCCCACGTGGACGGTCCTGGGGACGGCATCCTTGTGTCGGAAAAGGACAAGGAAATTATCGTGTTGAAGGGTAATGGGAGTTCGGTGTGTTGCATCAACTCGGGCTCTGCCGCACTGCGTTTCAGGTGGCGGCGGTGGATCAAGTGGTGTGCACTTCTCCTCGTCTTCCAGCTCATTGTGCAAATACTCCTCATTCCACAAGGCACGCTTTTTGGCCAGATCATGTTCATCGGCTCGCTCACCGTGTCTTGGGGCTACAATTTGTGGCTCTCCTCCAAAAATAAAGAGAATATTCAGGGAGAGGTCTTCGTCAGAGGTGTACTGCGCTGCCCCAGATTCTGGAGGTACAGTCTTGGCACGCGGACCTCTGCGGTTGTGTTTACGCTTCTGGTTTTGAAACCCAAAGACCCAAGAAAAATCCTGAATATGCTACTCCCTAACGATACCCCTGTATGGCTGAAATTCAAGGATGACATCTTATCACGGATCCGTACTAATCAACAGCTTCGCTTCGAGACCTCCGTTTGGGATGCCTTAGCACCAGGGCCTGATAAGGCACTGACAGAGTTACTGTACGGTGATGCGGAAGCCGCATACAACGGGTACCTTGATCACCTTGCCCGCTCGGATACGAAAGATACATCCTTATAGACGGTTCACGGCAAGTAATGGCTTCATCCAATGGTGTCACTATCTCTGTAGCACTCGTTTGTACATACCAGCCACCTTTTATCGCTTGGGTATCGTCGATGCCGTATGGACACTCGGGAGGCAGGTCTGCGGCTCTACTTCATTACACGCCCAGCCCATCCTCCACATCATTGATGATTGCTTGTACATCGTTCACTGACCATATACACAACAACTCACCATGCAACAGTTATGTCATCTACCACCCTATATAATCCACCCTGCTGAACAATATGCTACAGATGTTACCACTCTTGCCCTAACATTCAGCCACTACTACAGACTGTCGATAGCAAATCCCTTGGAAAAACACAAATTTTACTTTCACTTGTAAAACTTCGTAACCATGTACATCACGTGCTTCCTCCAATGGCGTCCAGGGGCGCCTGGAGGGCTGTGTTTGGGCTGTGTATATTGTTATACAACTTGAGGGGTTCGATCTCCTGATCACATTCCTCACATTTGCTACTGCCTGACTCAGAACCAGTTGGTACTTTCGATTTCCCCTCATCGCTCGAATCCATTGAAGCCCATACTGTGTGAACCTACGAAGTTATCAAACATTGATGCACGATCTTGCCACCAATGATCGGACCTGTCATACATACACGCCAATTGAGCGGGAGCAAATTCTTGTACAGCAGTAGTGCGATCCACATAACTTTCGGCACCTCACCATGGGTCACCGGGCCAGCGGGCCCCTCCAGCTGAAGTTACCGACTTGCCAGAATTGCTGAGCTACCTGCAATACCTTACAATCACATCAACTTGTCAGCTTCCTGATGGAATACCTGTGGTTATGACATGGGCAACCAAATGGACTATTTGGCTCGTCTGACGAGCTGGCCCTAACCCTGGCGTGCAAGCGATGCCTCAGGGAAGTGGTCATTTAGACGCCCGTACTTTTCTACTTATGTATACGAGTCTGTTCCCAAGAGTCTGTGCTGGATTTTCTTCAAGCCAACTCCGAATCGTCGAGCTGGTTAAATGTTCATACCTCGGCTCTCTGACGTCCTTGAACGCCGTGCCCTCTATTCCGGAAATGCCCCACTCAACGATAACAGTAATTCGAGCGGCTTCTCGCTCGACACTGGGGGCATGGCTAGCTTCTTTGGTGGTGACGTAGCCGTGACAGCTATGACCACCATTCACTTGGATCCTAGCAGAAGATGGCTAGGGTGGTACAATTGTCCTGGTACCTACGAGGTTGCCAGACGCTATGGCAGAGTTTCCGACTCTAAACTTCTCGAGGGTCTCTTCCCCGGAGTCCCGACCGATCTTGCCACCCTGTTAGGGCTGGAAGAGCTAAGGGGAACAAAATATATCGGTGGTCATAATGGAACAGTTCTAGAGGAGACAGGTCCCTTCTCTGCACTTCTTATGAAGCACTCAGTGGAACGCCTGGAAACGGTGGAAATCCCCAGCAGACGGACCCAACCAATAGCGGTTACTATCACCGAGCTCGAACATGCCCCGAGCAATCAAGCCGTGTTACGCACTCCCATATACCCTCCCATTGTCGCCACCATACCCATTCTAGCCAGCGTCGGCACGGCTGTCGCATGTGGGGTATTCGAGGACTGGTTTTCCTTCTCCCTGATCGTCCTCGGAATACTTGTCAATGGAATATCGTGCATCGTTATCGGCGCAGCAGATTTTATATTTCAATACCCAATCCCCCGAGTGGACGTTCCCGGGGATGGCATCCTTGTGTCGGAAAAGGACAAAGAGATTATTGTACTGAAGGGCAGTGGGGACGCCGCAAATTCCATCACCTTAGGCTCCGCCACGCTGTCCTTCAGGTGGCGGTATTGGATCAAGTGGTGTACGATCCTCCTCGTCTTGCAGCTCATCGCACAAATACTTCTCATTCCCCAATGCTCGCTTTTTGGCCAGATTATGTTCATCGGCTCGCTTGGGGTGTCTTGGGCATATAACATGTGGCTTTCCTCCATAGACAAGGAGAGTATTCAGAGCGAAGTCTTCGTTAGGGGTGTGTTGCGTCGCCCCAATGCTTGGAGGTATAGTCTCGGCACGCGGACCTCTGCAGTTGTGTTTATGCTTCTGGCTCTGAAACCCAAAGACCCGGGAAGAATCCTCAATATACTGATCCCTAACGATACCCCTGAATGGTTGAAGTTCAAGGACGACATCTTATCACGAATCCGTACCGATCAGGAACTCCGCTTCGAGACCTCCTTCTTGGACACCTTAGCACCATGGCAAGATAAGAAACTGATGGAACTACTGTACCGCGATGCAGAAGCCGCATACAATGGATACCTCGATCACCTTGCCCGCTCGGAGACGAAAAAAGCAACCTGAAAGATGGACCATGCCATGTAATGATTATGTCCTTCGGTATCACCATCTATCTGCCTATGCATACCTCATTGTCATAACCTGCTGTCTGTTAAATACCGTGCTTTAGTCACTGTTCCATAGCATACTTCTACTTCGATGCACACAACACTGATAGAGTACTCCATACTAGCGAAGAATATCACTCGAATAACCATCTTCCTGGACGCGCTATATACCTACGATCACATTCACCATTATACGTATGTCACGTTGCATGTCTGGTCAGGTTGGCCTTCAGTGGGCACCGCCTTGTGTATCCCTTCGTTTCCCCTCCTTAGCCATTCTTCAGGTGAAACTATTTCATCGTTTTGGCGGGATAGGAAGAGGATATTGTCCTTACAGAATACCCACTCAGAGGGTCTCAGAGTAGGAGGCGAGGACATTGAGTGTAGATCCTTCTCTATACGTACACAAAAGCAGGCCATGGTTGAGTAGGTCCAAGGGCTGACGAGGAGTAACTTACGGATAATCTGAACGAGCTCGTCGAGGTTCTACGCGGACAGGGAGTGTCACTTGACCAAATGATTTAAGTGAGTAAAGAGTCCACCTACCAAGTCATTCTTGTCATAACCTTTAGCGGACAGTTTACAGCATGAGTATGTAAATGACTTTAATACGAAAAACCGTACCAAACGGATCTGAAGGAGGGTTGGTGTGAGGGCACGTCAGTTCGCTAGTGTGGTCTCATCACCAGTGGTTGCACTCACTCTCAATCTCCGCACCGGCTACAAGGAAGCCGAAAAACATAAAACTCTAACACAGGGGTGGGTCGTTCAGCCGATCTTAACACAACTTTATGTGCCAAAACTTACCGCAAGAACGGTACCAGGTACTGTGAGCCAGCCCAATGTAGACAAAGTTTGGAATGGCTAACGACAAACTAAATTCTTCGGCGTCACCATGATCATCAAGTCGCACACACCAAAAAAAGGCAGTAGATGAGCGTTAGTAGCCACAGATGCATCGAGTATCTAGGGTCTCGCTGAGAGGTATGGCATGTAAACGAAGATCCAATGCGTACATGACTGATGTGGTTGCGATTCTCTCCATGTCAGTGAGAGCTTCGATTAGTCGGCACAGCGAGGTGTGCAAAAGTGCTGAGAATACGTCAATTGGGTAAAGCTGGTGGTGTAGAAAACCTACATATCGCGGGAGGTTCGATCTTGGGGTGAATAATGTCATTCCGCTCTTCTAGAGAGGCAATGTACGAGCTCTGATTCACACTCGTCAGATAGGAGCCTAGGGATTACCAAAAATAAACACCTACGAGGTAGAAGGATATTTCTAGAGGGACGTTATCAACACGCTCTTTCTTTCGGGGCTTTGGCCAGCGTGGCGAGGATTCCGCACGACATATCTTGCGCCACACATGGGTGCATAGACTCGTCAACAAACGGTCGGGGGGGTTCTCGGCAGGTAATAAATCTTGAGTGTTCCCGCCTGAATCGTTCTCTAGTGGGTGGAGAGGGTGACTCGATACTAATGTCGTGGTTCCGGAGGTAAATGAGATATCCTGTTGGCGCACGGGGTGTCACGGGTAGGTAGTGCGGCGGCTGCATTCAAGGTCCGGCTGGCCCTTTTCTGCTTCTTTTCGGTCCTTCGGTCGCCAGTGGTGCATCGTACCGCAGTGGGATGAAGTGCTCGAAGATAGAACGTACTTGGGGAGGAACTTGACGTAATCGATGATGTCTTTATGTTCAATCCCACCTTCCCTGTGCAGGTAGTCCTTGACAGCTATAGCGTATGCCTCGAACAAATTGATAACTGTTTTCTTCTCTAGAAGCGTCTTGGCCTGACACTTGTCCAGCAGTGCCTTGTCTGTGACGCCGGTGGCGTTCGCTGCAGGAATGAGAAATATCAGTCAGCAAGGGACGTTGAAGCTTTTGTCCCCATCGCCAACTCACACGGAACATGGACCACACTGTTCAGGCGAACATGCGACTGGCATAGATGACTTGAGCCCACAGCTTCCTCGCTTCGTTGTACCGTTCATAACTTGTCGTTGTGCGGAATGAAATAACAAAACCTAGAACAGTGCCGAGCCTGTGATCAATCGTCGAGCAGTAAGTGGATAGCGGTAGGTACAAGGAAGATAAACGTCACCTACACGGTGAGGAGGGGTTGGTTGGAGTGCCAGGCTGTGAACGTGGTAGTTGACGATGCAGACTGCAGTCGCCCATAACGCGAAGAGGATGAGAACGCGCCAGCTACGAAAGATGGCGGTTGTCCAGAGATGATGGAGGAAGGAATATACCGACATGACCACGACCAAGGTATGAGCAGCTATGAGCTTCGTATGTCACTTACTGCCAGGGGGAAGGGCAATGGGCTGATGATGGGGGAAGCGAAAGAAGTTGCACAGAGGCCCACTCTGTGCACCCCCACGAGGCCGATGCATACTAATAAGAAGCTTGGACTCCACAAGTATGCTTCGACAAGAAACGCTGTTTTCGTCACTTCCTGCGTCTTTGCAACGTAGTGATTAATGGGCGTGAAGAGTCATGTGACAGAAAGAACGAATCAGTCCGACCCGGCACGCCTCCTGCACGTTCCAGTCGTCCCCCAGAGTGTCCGCCTCTTCTGACTCGTCCTGGACATCCAAGGCGTACGGTCTTTGCATTCCTCGCGTCCACCGGAGCCGCCCACGCCAGCCACCCACCTCTCACTGCACTACACCTGCAACCCCTGCGAGCATCGGCCTCGTTTCCGATATACATATCCGTATCATCTGACTTTGGTGCATTCCGGGCAGGGACACACCCACTCGACCCATTTCGACTCATCCTGTATCTCTGTGATCTTCCCAACTCTGCCTGTGCATCCCTCTCTACTTTTGGTTGTGACGCTATTAGAAGTCCAAACCTAATTTTCATCTCTAGTTTGACTTTTTGATCCACTTGCAACCAGTATCATCAGTACCGGCCTTATTCCTTGTTATGCCATTACTTATGTTATCATGTTGCCTAAATGACTTGACCAAATAGCACATGTTAGGATTGCCATATATTTAGTATGGCTTGTGTGTGCCAAATAGTCAATGTTTTCCAAGACAGTGGCAACCATGCCATCTTAGTACAAGTGACCTTCAGAACATCTGCTGGAATGACAGGCTATAAAACCACCATACAAGTACACACCATTTTGGTGCATCTTTAGGGTTGGATCAGCATCTCTACCCAGACATTGCATCCTATGCATACTGTTTATATGTTTAGCAAAATCATTGCAGCAGATTATAATGTCACCCCTAATCTGTCTTTGTGCACATGTAAATTATATGATAATTGTCAACTTGTGGGCATACAGTACAAATAACATGTGCCTTTAGCTAGAGTTCTTACATTGGTGCTTCTCTGGGCACCCTTGAGCATTTCAACACATTTATTATGCATTTACACATTTTGTTATGCTTCTGTCAGGGGTCTTTCCTTTTTCAGCTCCTCGTGGTCATGTGCATCATGTGCCTTGTCATGTCCCTCATAATCGTCGCCGTCCTAGGGGCTCGGATGCTCCAGGGAATGTTCAGATCTCCAGCTGTCAAGGTATTTCCACGAGACCTTGTTGCCGCTGTGATCCAGTATTCCACCACCCTCTCTGATGGACAACTTGTTCATTTCTTGTTCTGCTGACTCATTTATATTGCCTTTATGTTGTACTATAGCTCTGGTGTCAGGCTCCTTGCTGCACATTGATTGTGCCTGCCAGTATAGCCTTCGTTTCCTCCCTACCCCCATCTTTGACACCATATGACTCATATTTATTTGGTTGATTGTTTTGTTGATTACTGCAGATACACATCATGACTGCTACGGTACTCGTACTTAGGGGTATATAATCCTACGTACTTTGTCCTGTATCTGCAGTTTTTCGATAGCTTGCAACTGAGCTTCATCCCTTTGCTCTAATCCTTGTTCTCTCTCTGTGTGAACAACCTTAGGGACTCGCCAGTAGACAGAACCTCTGTCAGATCACTGCAATAACTCAGCCATAGGGGTTATGACAAGTTTGGCCCGTAGTCTCCCACCTCGTGCACTTCGTGCCTATTCCATTTGAAGAAGCCACTGCACTCGGGCATAACAAAATCAAAAAACTCTGCACAGCTTTTGGGACTCATTGACCTCTTTGTGAAAGTCTACTCGTCCCTGGTTACTGAACTTCAACAAACCATACCCACACAACCAAAGAAGGCTTGTTGGTTTCCCTCAGAGCAAAGACTAACTTGCCTCCACCTACCTGCTCCTCAACTCGCCTAAATGGTCAATAACAAAATTGAGAAGCACCCTTCCACACTTAATCAAGTTCACTGCTCTACAGGCAGCCATTAGGCTTTAATAGATCGCCTCCCTAGAGTTGTGTTGGTTTACGCTGACAGGTTTCTTTCAAGAAATAAATCCTCCCTCAGCCTTCGTTGTCACTTCCCATAAAAGTGTCTAACCCTCAGAAATCGAAACCCCCAGTTCCTCCTTGGCCAAATCCCCTTGGGCTCAGCAGGAATCCCCCACTACCACCCATCCCGCAAGGAAGACTAGGACCCTCGGTTACTGCTACAAATCCCTGGTTATCTTATCTATCCTGGTTTAGGGATTCGGAAGTCGCACTTAGTTCTGAAGAAGAAGATGATCAGAAGTCAGACACTTCTCTCAGATCAGTCCTCAAGGAAGAACAAGAAGCACGCAAATCACCAGAAATGTCCATGACACTCGGTCATGGGGAATCAGCCCCTGAGATGCCTATAAGGACCATCATGGAAGAGGAGCTGAGACAGAGGTTGGAAGAACAAAGAATCGCTTTGGCAGAAGATTGGTGTAAAATTGCTGGAGCTCAGAATAGTGATCCATTTCCAACAGGAACACCTACTGACTCAGCACTACATGTGTGGTATGCCAGGAATTTCAGAAAGGTAATTCCCCCAGAGGTCCCTGTCAGTGGGTCCAGTAAGGGTAAGGCCCCAGCTGATCCTGATGATATGTACGATTGCTGCCCACCCAATGGAGGAAGGGAGTTTAATGTCAGGCATCCCAGAGAATATGATGGAAGCCATAACGGGCTTCAGACCTGGGTTACACAGGTCGAAGGATACTTGAACCTGAACAAGCACGTCTACAACACGGAGTCCCTCAAGATTTTGTTTGCACTTACTTACATGACAAAAGGCATGGCTTGCTGAAAACTATCAAAACGAAAACAAGCTTCTTGATGGAACAATTTACTACATGGACACCTTCCAGCGGTTTGTGGAACGTCTCAAAGCTACTTTCAAGTCCAGCAATCAAACCGCTCTTGCAATCCTATGCCTTTCCGACATCTCCCAGGGCAAATGAGAACTTGAGGCTTACATTGCCGAGTTTACAGGGCTTGTCAACAAGGCTCAATTGAAAGAAGAATCACATGAAGCAGGGATTTTCTTCAGAAAAGGATTAAATAAAGAATATCATGATTGGGTTCTTAATTCTGGGCATGCCCCTACCACGGTCATTGAGTGGATACAGTGTGTGGGAGAAGCAAGAACCGCCATCACCACGAAACACATCCTAGAAGGGAAAGAATCTCGGTATGAAAGAAAGTTCATTCATTTCCAAGGATCTTCCAGAGATCCTGATGTGATGGACATTGACAAACGTAAACGGAATGTTAGATGTTCCAGTTCAGAAATTAAATGCTTCAATTGTGGAGTGGAAGGTCACTTCAAGTGTGACTGTAAAGTCAAAGTCAAAACCCAGCTATCCAATGTTCACATTGTCATCTCAGAAGATGGAATGAAGACTGCTTATGTCAGAGATCATTTGGTGAACAAAGAAGAGGAGAAGCTGTTGGGTTTTTAAAGGGGACTGATGAATCACCTGCTACAGTCAGTCCCATTGCTATATTGTCTGCTAAATGTACTTCTATAGATGACAAGTCAAATATGCAGATTTGGTCACCACTCAGAATGGTCATTTTGTCAGACTTCAATGCAGGGATATGGGCCTGTATTGACTCAGGCGCAGAAGTCTCCCTCATCTCGGAACGAATGGTTCAGAAGTTGTGGATACCAACATATCCGGTGAAAAGCAAGTTCAAAACCACCTCATTTACTGGAAAAGATGCTGAATGGGTAACCCGCAAGGTAACCCTCAAGATGGAGATCAAGGAGTGCATTGTATGAGTCAAGTGTTACGTTGGCCCCCTAGTAGGAAAGGAGCACGTGCTCCTCGGAATGCCCTTCCTCAAGGAATTCAAACCATGGATGAATTGGGAGACAGGAAAAATTACTTGTTGGGATGATGGGTATGTACCGAAACCTGGCAGCTCACCAGCTGTAGGACAGCTGTCCCTGGATCCAAGGGTGTTGGACGGAATGGGAAAGGCAGAAGTGGAGCCAGGCTCCGTTGATGTTAACAAAACAACTCTCTCCACAGAACTTGAGGCTGCCCTTGCCAACAAAAGGGAAGAAGTAAAACTTCCAGTGGAATATCAAGAATTCGCCAAGGTGTTCTCAGAAGAAGATATACTATTACCAGTACATCGACCCAGATTGGATCATGAAATCTGGTTGAAAGAAGACTTTAAACCCAAAAAAGCAATGGTATACCCTATGTCTCCTGATGAACTAAAAGTTTTAGGTGAGTTCTTGGAAGAGAACCTAAAATGTAAGAAGATTTGACCCTCGACCTCACCTCAAGCGGCTCCAGTGTTTTTCGTCGCAAAGAAAGATGGGAAGAAGCGATTAATACAAGACTATCGCTACCTCAATTTGTTCACCATCCCAGATGTGCACCCTTTGCCAAATGCCCAGGCTTTGTTCAACGAGCTGGTTGAATCAAAGTACTACGCAAAATTCGACATTCATTGGGGGTTTACCAATCTTCAGGTCAAAGAAGGCAATGAATGGAAAGGGGCGTTCATCATGCCCAGGGGACTGTTCAAACCTATGGTAATGTTCTTCAGACAGTGTAATTCACCACCTTCCATCCAGAGATATATGGACTGGACTTTTGAGTCCCAGCGAGGAGAACAAGTTGGCTACATGGACAACATTGCAATACATGGAAAGACCAAAGAAGAACTCCGAACCTGCATTTGGGAGTTCTTGCGAATATGCGAGAAAGAAGGTCTGTGCCTCAAGATCAGCAAATGCATCTTTGAGGCTGAAGAAATAGAATTCTTGGGGATGATCATAGGAAAGGGGCATATGGAGACTTCACCAACAAAGACTGATGCCATCAGTACCTGGGAAGCCCCTGACAACCTTATGGGACTTTGCTGGTGTCACACACCAAAGGTGTTTGGTGAGGTGGACATGGATGTAGCTGATGAATGGAGGTGAAGACCATAGCCCTCATGTGAAGAAGGACAGCCAGCAATGTCGTCAGTCATCCCTCGCACAAGAACAGGTTGTTGGTGCCAAAGAAAAAGGAGGAGGCAAGTTAAGCGCCAATAAAGTTCTTAAGCGCCTGTGTATGGCATTCTGGTTTTCAATGTATCTCCACCAATTCTGCAGACACCGAAACCATTCCCACACTCGCTTGTAGTGCTCAGCCACGCGATCCTACCTTCCAAGATTGGAAAGGATTTGTGCACTCCACATGTTTCTACAGCACTCCCTCCAAAAGACGCTCATTTCACTAATTCTTCTGATATGGCTGCCTCCACATCAGTCATTTCGCTTGTCCCCTTTGCTAGGGACCATGGCTACATATATCTACCAGGAGTTCCTACCAGCTTCCGTCCTGAAGTGTCCTGGTACATCCCACCCTCATCTGCCCCCTCTCAGCCCATCCAGCTTGGACAGCATGTTCTTTTTGTCAGTATGACCTCCAGGAGGACGTTCTTTGGTCACCTCAGGTCTGTCATTCACTTGGAAAGGTCTTATGTGGTCGTTTCAGTCTCTCCGGTCCAAGAAGCATATGGATCCTTCCTCCCTGCCCCCTGCAATGTCTTCATACCAGTCTCATCCGTCATTCTTCCAAAATTGTGACAGCTACAGTATAATCTACTGTTCTCCACTCTCCCTAATCGCATCCATGATGAGTATGATGCACATCTTGCCTCCTTGTTGCAAGATACAGCAGAAGACACTCCCCCTTCATCCTCTCTTCCAACAGAGCCTCATTCATGAAGTTTTTATTTGCTTCACTGAGAGGATGGTTTGGGGGGGAAAGTTGCGATCCCCTATGCTCCTGTCACCCCACAGACCCCCAAAGTTTGACCCCTGTTGACATCTGACTCACCCTGTCCACTTTTGGATGTACTATATCGGCATCAGATCAGCACTGCCTCTCTGTCATCCTACTTTGGCCTAGAAGTGATCTCTTTGAGATGTGACATGCACAGCCTCCCCCTAATGTGATTCCAGTGCACTTTCCCAGTTCCTGACATTGCTTGACTCATACTGTGACATTCTGACTGTCTTTGACTTACCTATTGCCAATACTTACCAATCTTTTGACTTTGCTTACTGATTCTTTGCTTTTTGGCTTACTTATCCTTACCAATGCTTACCAATGCTTTCCAAGACGATTACCCATCACTTACATTCCTTACTCATCAGTTACCAATCACTTACCAAGTGTTTGCACCTTGTTTTCCATAGGCAACACCCCTGTACTGTATATAAGTCACTGTACTTAGGTAGCAAAAAAGAAAAAGAAGACATCAGAGAGCCCCTCTTGCTCGCAATTTATCATCTCTCAGTAAATCATTCATCAGCTTCGATAGTTGAGACTTTATTAAGGGTCTAGCTATCATCTACTTCACTTATCATCATCTATCATCCATATACTTTGCTCCAAGCCCTCCCTGAGCTCAGTACAGCTTAGGACATTGAATTAAGTCACCATCCATCCTTCTGTAGGCTGACAGCAGTCTACCCTATCGCTTTCTATCACATTCTTGCTCCCTCTTCGTCAGGAGCACCCCCAACCCTCAGCACTCATCTTTGAGTGTTGTAGCTCGCAAAAACCCTCCCAAAGAACAGGTTCTACCATCTGGGTACCGCACAGGCACACCACCACTTGCTTTCATTGTCTTTTGTGTTGGTTTTGGTTGGTTTTCACCACTGAACCACACTTTGACTCACACCGGTTCCTCAGATTCTGCAACTTCTACTGCAAGTTCATCCCTTCCTTTTCCAGTATTGCTTGACCACTTCATGACCTCACTAAGAAAGGGGTGTCCTTCCAGTGGACCCCTGAACATGGTGCCGCATTCGACAGGTTAAAATCTTTGTTATGCTCTGCTCCAGTCCTCACTATTCCAGACTTCTCGAAGCCCTTCACACTCTTCACAGATGCTTCAAAGCTCGGGACTGGTGCAGTGCTCGCACAGAAGGGAGCTGATGATGAATGGCACCCGTGTTCCTACCTTTCACAATCCCTCGTTGGCACTGAACAGTGCTACCAGGTCTATGACCTGGAGATGCTCGCTGTCATTCGTGCACTAAAGGCCTTCCGGCCTTACCTCCTCTCCCTGGTCGAACCCACTGTGGTCTTTACCGACCACAAGAACCTTGAATACTACCGTGAGCCTCAACAGCTCACCCCTCGCCAAGCTTGTTGGGCTGCCACTGTGCAGTCCTACCCCATTCATTTTTCCTGGCAAGCAGGCCATCTTCAGGTCCCTGCTGACACTCTCTCACAAGAGCAAAGCCACTGAACCTGCCCCTGTTGCCATGGTCCTTCCCCCAGACCTTTGGCTTTCGGAGGGGGTGGTTCCCCAAATTCGCCTTGTTTCACCCTCGTTTTTGATAACAAAATTACAAAAACAACTAAAAATAAACTGTCTCTGCCATATTGGCTGCCTCCCTGCTCGTCTCTCGAAATCTAGGAATAACTCCAAGCTGTATTCTCACCCACCTGAGGAAAAGTCAAAGAAGAATTGGCTGCCTGATGCTTGCCCTTCTGAGGAAATAGCCAAAGGAGCCAGAGGAGTTTATGCAATTTTGGCCAACCTGTATGAGCACATCAAGAATGATACACCAAAGGCTGGTACAGGCCCAGAACCTCGGGACAACGTCACTGTCGCAGAAGATGGCACAAAATGGTTTGGAACCATGCACCTGTATATTCCCCCTGAACACTGATGACATTGCATGAGGACTTATCACTACCATGAGTCTTCTGGACACCCCAGACAAAAGGCAATGTTTGCTAAAATGAGAAAAGAGGTTTGGTGGGAAGGTATGGGAAAGGACATTAAGGCTTATGTCGCAGGATGCTCGGTGTGCCAGACCACTAAAGTGGTAACGCACCCACCCACACCTCCAGTTGTCCTGCACGAAGCCCCTAAAATTGTGTATCCCTTCCAGCAAATATCAATGGACCTTATTACAGATCTTCCTGTCTTGGGAGAAGCCTGTTATGACTCTATTCTCATGGTTGTTGATCAAGGCCTTACAAAAGCTGCCTTGTTTGTCCCATGCCACAAAACTATTGACTCTGTCAGGTTAGCCCGGTTGTTCCATCAGTTCATTTACTCCCAATATGGAATCCCGGAGTCAGTAATCTCAGATTGCGGACCCCAGTTTGCATCATCATTTACCAAGGAGTTGTATAAAGCAATAGGGGTCAAGACTAAGCTTTTGTCCAGATACCACCCGCAAACCAATGGAGAAAGTGAGCATGTCAACCAAGAGGTGGAAGGATATTTAAGACTGTATTGCTCCAAGTTCCCTAACTCATGGGCTGCCAAACTTCCCTCCACTGAGTTTGCCCATAATTCAAGGGTACATTCCATTCATCAAATGACCCCCTTTTCCCTGCTCCTTGGATATGATCCTTCCCCTTATCCGGAGGTACATCTTATGCCAGTACCCTCCATGGATGAAAGACTGGAAAGGCTAGCCTTGAGTTGAGACATGGCACTGCTTGCTCATAGAAAGGCACAAGACCTGATGCGTTTGCACTCAAAGGGGTCTTATGTTGCACCCAAGGAAGGAGATCAAGTTCTCCTTGAAACCGAGCATCTTCATATCAAGAACCAGTGTGACAAGATTGTGCCCAGACGTCTTGGACCTTTCAGGGTGACTCAGGTTGTGTCACCAGTTGCCTTCTGATTGGACCTACCACCAATGTGGAAGGTACACCCGGTGTTCCATGCCTCTTGGATTTTTCCATTTGTTGAAAACAAGATATATGGAGCTGTGCCTGCAGCCCCTTTACCCGAGTTAGTGGATGATGAGATCGAATGGGAGGTGGAGTCCATCCTCAATCACAAAACTGATGGTCATAGGGGAAAGCGATGGTACCTGGTCAAGTGGAAAGGATTCCCACATTCGTCCAATATGTGGGAACCCAAAGAACACATAAAAGAAAACGCATCAGAAGTACTCAACCAGTATAAGCTTGCCCGCCACCTCAGAAGTTAAATGGACTCCCCTTGCTCAGTAAACACTGAAAATGATTATGCCGACCTTCCCCTCGCCTCAGAATCCTTTCATGACACCAATGACAACGGGTTCATTCCCCCCATCATTGTCTATGCCCCAACCTCACCTCCAAGCTCCCCCGCCAGCTTTCATGTCTTGGGGTTCTCCTCGCCCATCTCTCAACCCCATCTGCTATCACCCCCTGTCGCCAGGGCTTGAGGACTGCATCCACTCTCGGGGTTCTCAGTCAGACACGCCCCAGTTCCAAAGGCCAGAGTCCCCCTCAGGGAGGACAGTAACTGCAAGGGAAAGGGTAAGGCGCGAGCTGACAATGACCCCAATAGTCCAGCAGCCCCCTCTGGTAGCACCAATGCTACTGAACCTACCCACTTACACACCACCTTCACCACCTACTCTGACAGCACTCAACGTGCTGCCCTCAACCTCCTTGCAACCGCTGCCACTGCCCAGCTTGACCAGCAGTGATTACCAATCTCAGCAAGTGATTACTTGGATGTTGTTAGGGTGCTTGACATCTTCCACAATGGGGACGACATTGACAGGTGCTCACCAGAACAGGTTGAGTATTTTAGGATGCTGTCTCAAGTCTACAGAGTGTCAGACATGATCAATGGGCTCGTTTTGAAGATCCATACCTGGAAATTAAATGGCATTGCCCCTCTGTCTGAAGTCATCATGATCAACATGCTGGAGAAGGCCTCTTCAGATCTTACCGAAGCCATCACCAGTGGGGCATACCACCATTTACGTAACCAACAAATCAGCAAGTTTCTCGCTCTGCCTGCTTCCCATATTCTCGATTGCATCAAACTGAAGCAAGAGGAACCATTGGCTTCAGAGTTAAAAGAAGAAATCTTGGATCAGGAGAAGGAGAAGCAGTGGCATGCTGTGGAGTTAGGGTACATTGACTCTGGAGAGCTTTTTAAAGAGGTTGGTGCCTGCCTTGGTACAGGGACTCACAACTCCGCCTGGGAGGTTCTGCTGCAGGATGCGTTGTGGGCTGGCCTTCACAAAGGGTATCACAATGCTGTCCACTCCACTGACCCTCTCCCTGCAACTCCCTTTGTCCCCATACCTGCTGATCAACTTTGGTTCTACCTTGGAGGCCAGACCCCTGTCCCCCCAGACCATGTCCTGTACCAGCACACCTGTTACCAATGCTGTTACCTGGGACATTGGTTGTGCTGTAACGGACATGGCTCCTGTTTTACTCCGGCCCTCAAGGAACTGCCGTCTCCATCACCACCATTGCCCGTTGCCACTCACACGCGTTCCTGCATGTATACTACTCGCTGACCCTTATCTGCTCGCCCTGCCAATGCGACTTCCGGCCCATCCTCAAGGGTCTGAGGACCTTAGGGGGGGGGGGGTGATGTTACGCTTCTGTCAGGGGTCTTTCCTTTTTCGGCTCCTTGCAGTCACGTGCATCACATGCCTCGTTGTGTCCCTCATAATCATTGCCATCCTAGGGGCTTGGATGCTCCAGGGAACATTCAGATCTCCAGCTGTCAAGGTATTTCCAATATCTGACGAGACCTTGTTGCCGCTGTGATCCGGTATTCCACCACCCTCTCTGATGGACAACTTGTTCATTTCTTGTTCCACTGACTTGTTTATATTGCCTTTATGTTGTACTATAGCTCCAGTGTCAGGCTCCTCGCTGTGCATTAGTGGCATTCAAAATAAATCTGAGTCAAACAAATTTGGCCCAGGAATCAGTGTGAGCATGGCAAGCAGGTCCAGTGCGTGTGGTTTAATTCAAGCTCCGCTTGAAAATGCCTCCCCATCGTCCATGCACAAGACACTCTGCACACCTGCAAGCGAGACAGACAACTATGATGGCATCGACTCTCCCTCAGATTCCAGCCAGAAATGCAGGTTCTAATCCTCCTTTCCCTGCTCAAGTTATATCCCCGCCCCAAAATACGATCTCTACATCCCAGAGAGGGAAGCCAAAGACCAGGGGATCCAAGTCCCAGGCTACTGGCTCTTGCAAGCAAATGACAACTACCCTGGGAGGTCCTCTGCAGGAATCGAGGGAAACCATTTTCTGGGAATGATATCCCCACCTCACTAGCACACTCCTGAGCTGGCTCTTGCAACATCCTGCCGATTGTGCCGTCCTGTTCAGCAGCGCTAAGCAGTGAAGTGCACAAGAAGGCTCTGCTTCCCTCAGAAAGCCCCATGGGTGAATGAAGAAAGAAATTCATGCTGTTGTTGCAAGGGTGCTTTTTGCAAATGATCCAGAATATTGCAGTGGGTATGAGATGCAGCCAGAGAAGTTTGATATGAGTGTCTATGCATGCCTTGCAACGTATGTCTTTATCTAATGATGGGAGATGGCATAACTCAATGGTCAATGCAGGTTAAAGAAGAGATATCGAGAGCAACTTGATCGTTTCAAGTCCACTGGTGGTGGGATCATTCCTGGTGATGTGAGGTATCCAAACCTGCTGGGTGAGTCTGTTAGATTGTGTTCCCATTCAGTCCCACTGATGATCTGGTTTCAGTTGATGCCATTGTGCATTTCCCTTGGTTCGAGGAATGTGATCAAATGTGGAGGGGAATTCCATCAATTGACACCCAACTGCAAAACTCTACTCCTGGCCTTGATCGTGCTGGCAATTTTCTTGTGATTATTCAACCCGATTCCCCCTCTGTACCCCCCCCCCTCCCTCCGGTACTTCCCAGTCTGTGCCAGATTTGTTTGGAGAGTGTGATGATGATGAGACCGTGGTCCAGCAGATGGAACATCCAGGTTTTCCTGGTGTCGTCACTGATGATGACTGCATGTGTATGGAAGAGGAGGAAGAGGAGGCTGGTGGTGATGAAACAAGAGGGCATGATATTGACGAAGAAGAATGTGACAATGACTGGATGCATGATTCTTCCCTCCCGACAGCAGGCCCAAGCCAATCAAATACTTTTTCGCCAGTGGTCCCATCTTTTGCTAAGGCAAGTTACTGATATCTCCTAAGTGGTCGCACTGTACAAAAACTAACATGAACAATCTAGTCTTTCAGTGGCCCAAGTGACTTTCATAATTGGCAACCTAATCCTCCTGCTATGAAGCACAAGACACCATCCTGGGAAAATCGCAGTATGTTCCGCTCTTCCCCATACCCCAAGCATGTCCCGTCATCGACTTCAACGGTCACATCAATGTTGTCGCCACTGTCTATCGTCACTAAGAGTCATGGCCATGGTCCTGGTTCTGTGGCGTCAGGGGGAAGCTCAGGAAATGCAAGATCTGTCTCCAAGCTTGAGGTCATGCTAGCAGAGAAGTTGCAAGGACTTTCAGGAGATACTTCTGACCGAGAATACCAGATCGCTCTTCTCAAGAATGAACATCACATCACAAAATATAACATGCACATGCATATGAAGGAGATTGAGCACGATGAGTGCGAGCGTCAGTGCAAGCGTAGTGAAGCTGACAAGATCCACCATCGCATACTGGAGATGCAGAACCATGACATCCAGCTCCACAAGCTGGATGCAGAGGCGTTTTCTAGGGAACCTGAGGTCCTCAAGCTCAAGCTCAAGCTTGCGGAGATCAAGGCTCAGAAGGCCCTCACTGCTGGTGGCCAAGCATCGTCCTCTGCTACTCCTATGTCATTGATAATTACTCCTGCAGATCTTCCTCCATCCCTTACCTGATGTCGCTTGTAGGACGAACAAGTATGTTTTATCCATTTGTCCAAGTTGTCACCGTCGCCCTTTGTTTTTTTTACAAAATGCAAAATGTATTCAGATTCATATCCCTCTCTCCACGATCAACCTCTCCATTAAGTGCATGCGGAATTGTTGTCCTACTGATCCTGGTTCTAGGGCCAGCAGCATATCATTGTCATTCCCTTCGTCAGGCTCCCCTTCCCTCATCGCCCAATCCATCATCCCTCGCCCCAACTCTTCACAGCACCTTTCTTCAAATTGCACAACCATATTGTGCAGGATAAAGCAACATGTCATCCAGTACACAGCCAGATCCATATTCCCCAGTTTGTTACCAATTTTGATATGGAGTTCTCTCAGTGACTGAAACCGGCCTTTTAAGGCCACAAATGCATGCTCTACCCTGACTCGAATCTTCTGAATTGTCAAGGATGTGCCATGGAACACTTGGTAAGTACGTACCTTTGAAACATAACAATTATATGTGTTCTGACGCTTTGTCAAGTTCCCCCCTCATGGCTTTTTAAACGGCACAACACACCACTTCTCCAAGGGATATGCTGTATCAGCCCAAGTCCAGTGTCTGTGTGGCATAACACCGATTGGATCCTTGAAGATCCGTGTTCCCTGAAATGCATACACATCATGGACACTCCCTGGATTCCCCAGTGCATAATCAACAATGGCCAAGTTGTGCAGCATTATTACAACCTGCATGCCCATAAGTTGTCTGTTTCTGCACGACATCATACTCACCTACCTGACAGTTTAGTGAGAAATTTGATTTGCGGTCGTAGTAGCTGTCAGCGAATGACTTCAGTTGTGCATAAAGGTTAACCATTGTTCCATCCGCAGCAAAAACTCTGTTTCTCCAAGACCAGCAAGTTTGTGACTCCGCAAATTCTCGTGCATGCCTCAGTTCTGGGGATCGCACATCTGGCACATAAATGAAGTTGTTGTGCTTGTCCAGCAGCACTGCCATTACCCAGTGAGTACAATTGATGACTGTTCTGACACTAACGCCTGCCCACTGGGCAGCATCCTCAGGTGAAGATGCATTACCATAGTGCCCCACACAGAAAAGGAAAATTGTGAGTTGAACGGCCACAGGTAATTGTTTGTTGTTCGACTTGTTCAAAAATATGTAGTGGTCACTAATTTGGTCTAAAATGTCATTGAATATCACAGGATTGATGCACAATTTTTTCTGGAACAAGAGTGGTCAGTGGATAGCAAAATGATCAAGGAGTGGCAGTTGAGATGCATGCATCATTGGTATGCCTGGTCGCTCGAAGACTCGTGCCATGTGGACCTCATCATAGAGCGCCTGAATGGTCTGCAGCGCTGCTGTATATGGAGCAGTTATCCTCTTCACAGAATGGAGTGAGCTGAGGGACAAGGACGACGAGGTGGACATGGATGAAATTGGAGATAAGATCATTGGGGACAAGGGTTCGGACAAGACATCTGTCCAGTCGCCATCTGACATGCTAGAATTGGAGTCATTGTTGTCGGCCTCCATGTAAGTCCCTAGCTGCTGCAACTGCATTTCGGCAACTCTGACTGCTGCATTGCCCAGGATCTCTAGGTTCTCTTGACGAGCAGACTTATGGACCATTGCGGCAGAAGGAGGACAGTGTTATCTACTCATATCTAATACCATATCTGAGCTGCCCCCTACAAATATCACTTGCAAGTGAATGTTCAAACTTAGATGTTGAATATAAAAAGACATGATGTCATGCTGTGTAGCACAGCACTCCAAAAATGCAAAGTGAGTGGAGGTTTAAAAAATCGGAACTTGAAATTTGTCAAAGTTGCGGCTGAAGTTTCTGCTAGGGTTTAGTGCTGAACTCAGCCAACTCAGCTAGGGTTTAGTGCCAAAATCACTCCAACTCAGTTTATTTTGAGCACCACTATTGATTGCACCTGCTGGTATAGCCTTCGTTTCCTCCCTACCCCCATCTTTGACACCATATGACTCATATTTATTTGGTTGATTGTTTTGTTGATTACTGCAGATACGTGTCGTGATGTGCCTGTCGCGACTGCTATGGTACTTGTACTTAGGGGTATATAATCCTATGTACTTCGTCCTGTATCTGCAGTTTTTCAATAGCTTGCAACTGAGCTTCATCCCTTTGCTCTAATCCTTGTTCTCTCTCTGTGCGAACAACCTTAGGGACTCACCAGTAGACAGAACCTCTGTCGGATCACTGCGATAACTCAGCCATAGGGGTTACAACAAGTTCAGCCCATAGTCTCCCACCTCATGCACTTCGTGCCTATTCCATTTGAAGAAGTCACCGCGCTCGGGCATAACACATTTTGCATATATGTTTGCCATGTAAGTAGCAGTGGTTGACCAGATTTCCCAATTTTTGTATATGTCTACAATCACATTATATTGCATTGGCCACCCTGCAGGCATACAGTGTAATGAGTATGGATATTTGCACTAAAGCATCAATTTGATGCACCACTAGGACTTTCTGAGCATCTCAACCCATAAATCATATATCATGCATTTGATATGAATATTCCATGGCACTGGCTTACCAGGTTTCTACATGTCTCTGCCTACCTACATTTGAAGGATAGCTAGTAGTGAACAAGCTACAGTATGAGGGATTGAGAAAAAATTGAAGTATCTCTATGTACACATTACATGATTATGTAAGCAGACTCGAAACTTGGAGTACTAATATTAATGCTGTTACCAGCCAGGTGCATGCCTACAACTGGAAGGCAAACCACCAAACACCTTATAGTGCTGTAGAGGACTCCTTCTGAACACCTTCAAGTTACAGAGACTGAAGGCTTGGACATCATTCTGACCCAAACAGCATGTAAGCCTCTTCATTTGATCAATGGTCTATCATCACTACTGGCCTTATACCTTGATATTCCTTGATTTTCCATTGGCCATACTTGGGTTCACCATTGTGATGGCTTTATATAACATTGCAAAGCTGTATCCATGTATACTGCTGGACCTGATGATGGCTTTGAGGTTATGAGTATGCTGACATATGTAATCGTATTTCATTGATTCATCAATCATATCAAAGAAAGTAGTTCCACTACAAATATACTATCCTTTGCAACTCCATGCTCCTCCACTATACCCCATAGTGATGTCTGTACATGAGTATAGTAAGCAGAACTCACATGAACATGGCACACATGCTTAGTCAGCAATGTGGCTGCTCAGTGCCAAGTCCAGAGGCACAGAATGAAAATGCAAAACAAAAAGAAAAGAAAGAACTTGGGCTTCTCATAGGTGAAGACCTTGTTATCCCTACATCCAAGGGGGGTTTAGATCATGACTGTCATCAGCCATCCTCTCTCCTTGTGCAGACATCCTTGGCTTCACAAACACACCCTTCACCCCTCAACTCCCCACTCCTGAACATGCCACCTGTCCTCACTAATGCTCTCTTGTCCCTATGCACATCCTTGACTTTGCAATGTACCCTTTGCACTCAACCAACAACTGCCTAAGGCACAACTCCTTCCTCTTGCAAAACACACTGCTGACCTCACACACACACACACACACACACACACACACACACACAATCTCATGGACCATGTGAACCATGCCATCACCCTTCCTAATGTGCCCCTGACCATGCACAAACACCCAGCCACCTTTTTCACCTTGAACACATGACCTCAACCTCCCACAACCACCAAGACAACCTTTGAACTGGACAATGATGGAGGTAACTCTGGACAAGTAAGCAAGTTGGTGATGAATCAAGTATGAAGCAAGGGGGGGAATTCACCTTTCAAGATGCAGTACATGGTGCAAAATGGTGACAGGGTACTAGCACAGTGCAGTGCTGGCATGCTGGCCATTGGCCTTTTATGAAGTAAGCTGAAAGACTAATATGCCCAATTTCTGTGCAGCTCTGATGTCCTGTGCATGTTATGTGTCCCCTCACAGTTTTGAAGGTTTCCAATGTGGTTGTAAATGTGTTCACTCTTGTGCATACATCTGTAGAGTCATGATTAAGAACATTTGTCCATTGGCTCAAGAATGGATGATGGTGCACTTGAGTTCATGTGGGTTCGAATGGAGTGTTGAACATGGATAGGATGGATTTGACATTGGGTGGGGTGTGACATAGGGACTGAGTGGTTGTGTGGGGCTGGGTGGCATGTGATGATATTCAGTAGTGGCATATATGGGAGGGGGAGTGCAGTGTAGGGACTTGTTGAGTTCTACCTAGCACTTTCAGGGTATAGTTTGGGTTTGCCCAACATGGTAGAGGAGTAAGAGGGAGGAGGAACAAGTTTGTCCACTGTGAGTAGGTGGACTTGTGTGGCATTCCTGACATTGTTATAATCAAACAGATTGTTGTTGTCATCAATCTGGATGTGGGTTTGGCTGCATTGATATGCTTGGTATAGGCTGGCCATCACTTGACAGTCTCCAGGCATGAATGTCTTGTAGATGAGTCTATGGACTCCAGCTGTGATGGCTTGGGTGCCTTTGATGTTGACCTTGTAGTAGATGGAGGGGTCTTCTGTGTTGTCCTGTGGTGAGGCAGTCTGTACAATACATGTGGTGCCTGACTCTTTCAATACATCTGACACATCCCATTCATCTGTGATATCTCCCTTACAAAACAGGACATCATGGTGTCTCTGTATGATATCCAACATGGAGATGGCATCTCCTCTTGCTGGGTGTTTGACAATTTGCATGCAAGTTCATAGAGTCACTTTGAACACTTCCCTTCTGGCATTTTGTGGGTGTTATACTTGTCATGCTGTACTATTGCTTACCCCACAATTTGCTTCCCCATTAGTTGGCTGGTTTTTCAAAATGACAACTTCTTCCCTAACAACACATTTTTTGTATGGTCACATGTCATGAAATATGTATCCTTAGGTACTACAAAGTTGAATGACATCAATCCACTGAGTACTTGTTGAGATAGCAAAAACAGTGTGACAAGCAGAGGAATCATGCCTGTGATGGCCATGCCAACATGCAAAAGTGGAGTATGAATTGTCTGATTCCATGGCACTGTTGCCAGTGGCCAGTACTGGCAGTTGGTAAGACAGCCCAGGGGACTCCTGAGATGGGTCAGGTGAGGGGCAAGAAGGCATCTCAGTCCCCTGACCATGAAAAATGGATCCAAGCTGCCATCTTGGGAGTTGCCAATGGGTTGTACAAATCCTACTCAGAAGCTGCCAAGGCTGAGGGGGTAAATTCTGTTTAACCATGTCAAGGATTTGGGCTGATAAGATCTGCAGGTTGTTTGACAGATTCTGATGAATTGGTTGAATGGTGTTTGTACCAGAAGCAAAGCACATGCTAAATGTCAACTTCTCACCCCTGTGCAAGAGGAAGTGCTTGTTGATTGGTGCTGACAGAACTCTAGTAGTGCCACCCCCCTCCATTTCAAAAATCTTTGTGCTTGAGCATTTCAGGTGTGTGGTAAATGCCCTGGAAAGAATTGGCCTAGCACTTTCTTAAACTGCATCCCTGTCTTGTGTCAGTGAAACCCAGGGGCCTCAATCCTAAAAGGGCTCAAAACTTCAACAAAATGGCTGTCAAAGAATATTTTAAGCTTCAGCATGAGCTGGAAGAAAAATATGATGGCATACCTCCTGAACATCACTGGAATATGGATGAGAAGGGCTGTCAGATGGGTGGAGGGAGGCAAGGTTCAGGCATGAAATTTATTTTCAGCTTGGAGGACAAGGAACATTATCATCTACATAGTGACAACCTGGAGTTGGTCTCTATCATTGAATGTGTCAATGCAGCAGGTACAGTGATGCCACCTGCCTTCATTATGAAGGATGGGCCTCTTGCTGATCATTCTGACATTGAAGGCATTGCAGCATAAGTTCACATCAGCTACTTTGATTGCAAATACTTATCATTCAATCAGTGTTGTGACATCTCCAAATGGTTGGACAGATCAAGAACTATGTGAGACATGGTTTCAAGAGACATTCATTCCAAATGCACTTGCATGTCAGGTTGATGATAAACCTATTGTTCTTTCTGTGGATGGACATGATTCACATGAAACAGACAAGCTCAAGCAGTTGCATATGAATATGGCATCATTGTCCTTGCATTCCCTTCAAAAAAGACACACAAACTTCAACCCCTGGATGTTGGAGTTTTCTCATCTCTCCAGCAGAAATGGACTGCTCATTGTGGGCAGTGTATCATTGATGGGATCAAGGTTGACTGATATAATTTTGTCCCAGAATACATGAAGGTTCACAAGAAAGCCATGATGCCTGAGCTCATCAAGAAGTCATTTTCTCACACTGGGATTTATCCTTTCAACCCAGACATCTTTACTGATAGGGATTTTGCTCCCAGTAGAGCCACCTCCTGTAATGCCCACCTTCCACCTTCCTATCCACCAGAAGTTCCCATACCTCAAGCTTCCTCTTCAATGACTCCAATGGACAATGAGTCAGATGAGGATGGTAATGACAAGGAATTCTCCTATGATCCAGCCTTAGATGGCACTCACAAAGCATTCCAGGATCATGGATTCCCTTGTTTCTCATCTCTGACAACCTTCAGTTCCCAAAATGGGACTCATGTACCTATGGAACCTACCCTTCTCTCTGGCAACAGAACAATCACTTCATCAGAAAATTCCTCAGAGTCTACTGGAGGCAAAATAACAATACCTGAGGACCACATGCATGCTCTACCTGCAATGCAAGTGGATGAATGCAAACCTATGCCTGTCTATGGATGCACACCATTCACTGGACCAGTACTCCCACTTGTCTTGCTTGCACAATATTCAGAGACGAGCAAAGAAGATGGCTGGGAATATATTTGCCAGCTTCATGCAGAAAATCAGGCCCTTGTGACCACTGTGGCAACCCAAGCAGCTCAACTTGAATCTTCAAATACTCACTGTACTATGGTGAGATACAAGATATCAGCCCTATGGGAGCAACAGGCTAGCAAGAAAAAGGGAAAGGCATGGATGATGAAATTCTCAGCTTGATGGGTCACCCACCTGGATATGAGGGACACATTTGAATCTGAGTGCAAGGAAAAGGAGGAGAAGGCTTCCAGGGAAGCTGAGATCATGGTGAAGAAAAAGGCTGAGAACAAGGCTAGGGTATCCTGAGTTGATCATGACATTATCTCAAGGATGTTCAAAAGTCCTTTGTCTGCTTACAAGTGCAAGGATGATTTTGTTGTGATTGCACATGCCCTTCAAATTGCTGTTGAGTCCAAAGATACAATCATGACTCTCACCAAGGAAATCAGGGCACATATGGATGAAAATCCTGTGATCACCAAAAATCCATGATTCTCTGCATTATTTGGGGAGCCAAGTCATTGTGGTCAGTGCAGTAAGCATGTGGCACCTGGGTCACCATCCAGAATCAACCAGGAAGACCAATGCAACATGCCAGTGCTGGCACTGAATGGATCCAGCCATACCCTGCAAATTAATAGTTCAAATCATGCAGGGTCATCGACTGTTTATTCACAACCTTACATGGCACCAGCCTTGTTCTCACATTTCCATTTACCAGGTCCAAATGCTAGTGAACCCCTGCCATCATGGTTGCAGCCACACTCTACTTACAGACAATTCAATCCCCCAATGGATACTGCTCATTCATCATTACTCCACCAGCACCCAACTCAAACACCACAACAATTTCACAGTGGACCCAGTGGACATTCATATACCTTCCCATCAAGTAGTAGTATATATCCAGCTTAATGATCCCTTGTTTGATACTGCACATCACTAGCATCCATTATATGACTTTTACTAATTGAGATGTCTACTAAGTACAAAGCATTCATTAGACTTCACTACTATTTCTGCTGCCAAGTGGGACTTGAAACTCTGGGGTGTGACAATGCATTACTTTCTGTGACATTTTGTGATGGCCAACTAGTGGGGAGGCAAACTGTGTGGTAGGTGATAGTATATTGATGCATTCCTTCTTCAATGTCATCAGCTACTCTAGAATAACACAACCATAAGTAAAACATCATGAAACAAAAACAAGAACTTGGGCTGTTGTGCTCTAAGGGCCTAAACACATCCAGGGCAGCCAGGAAGGTAGTTCTGCCTTTGTGTCTGAGTCTGCTGGGTAGTTTCTTTCCATGGCATCTTGCAAGACCTTATCATTGGTGTATTTCCTGAGTGCAGTGAGTGATTGCAATACACAGTGAATAAGCTGCAGTTCAAACTTGGACATCATTTACTCAATAAAAGTGATGTTAACTTTGATTTTGGCTGCCAGTGGGAGGGTCTTCTCCTTGTACATTGTTGTAGATTCTCATGTCATAACAGCTCAGGTGTTGGTCACACTTCATTGCAAACAGCTGTTTCCCCTAGAATAATGTAGTTGTAAGTAAAATGTTCTAAACAAAACAAACCTTTGAGCTCTTGAGCTCAGCATCTGCACCTGTCATGCCTCATCTCCATTGAATGGCAATTCTTGACTCTCACAGCCTGTGATTGACATCCAATTTTGTCATTGTTGTTTGCACTTGTTCACTCCAGTCATCCTTTGAGTGTGGTGATCTTGCTTAGTTGAATTATAAGCATGCTTGGTTAGCAATGTGGCTGCTTGATGCTAAGTCCAGAGGCAGAGAACAAAAATGCAAAACAAAAAGAAAAGAAAAAAAGGGGGAAACTTGGACATATTGTAGGTGAAGACCTTGTCTTCCCTACATCAGATCACCTGATCCTGAGTTATATACAAAAGTGGCTCAGACTACTGCTGCACAGAATTGGACACCTAAGGTGTCCCCAGAGAGGGTTCAGCTAGTGGAATGTGTGGCAGGAAAAGTGAGAGAAATGGTGCAGGGACATGCAAGATACAACCCTAAATCTTTAAGGGCAGGGAGAGGTGAATTTCTCAAATGGCAATGGCTGAGGCAATCAACACAGAGTTCATGGAGATGGTAGAACATATCTAGACAGACATACAACACATCATTTGAAAGCTCTCATAGAGTAGTATCTCATCCCTGAGAAGTGAGAGTCCTGGTGGTGAGATGGGTGAGACACAGCACAGATTAGTCATGAGGTAGCACTAGGGGGAGGAGACTGTTAATTATTTGATGGGCACTCAAAACAGAATGAAACCAGGAGAGATGGAGAAGGAAAGCGGGACAAACACAGCACAAAAGGAGTGAGGAGGAATCCCATCAGGAAAAGGGGACTTTGCTATAGGTGGTTTTTTTTTGGCTTTTTATTGTCTTTCTGCACTTTTTGTCATCCTTTTTCACTTTATAACTGAAAAATGGCAAAAAAAAAAGGGCAAAAAAAAGCCAAAAAACCACCTATAGCAAAGTCCCCTTTTTCCTGAGGACTCAATCCTGAAATACCTGTGAAATTGTCTGATCCTTGAACCACAAGATGTGGTATTTGAATGAGCTCCACATCTACTGCAGCATACAATATAGCATTTGAAAGCCCTATTTGAGTAGTATATGACTCCAAAAAAGTGAGAGATCTGGCATCCAAACAGGTGAGATATCATGCCCCAGGAGAGGATCTAAACATCTGCATGGAGGGGCATATCAGTAATGAATGTAGTGTCATGACTGGGAAAGCCAGGAGACCCAAGTCAACACCCATCTGCAGGATGGGCTGAGCAGTTGTCAACATGGTGGATGTTGAGCCTGTGCAAAATGTCATACCACAGACAAGTGTGATGGAGACAGGGGGAGAGGATACAGTAGATGATGGGTCCTCATTGTCTAGTGTGTTGATCATCACTGGTAACATCACTGGTACCCACAATGATATCCTCCCTTGTGCATGCACATACTCAATCCTTTCCAATCCTCTCATGGTGTGCCCTCTATCACACCATGCCTCTGTAACAACTTCTTCAACTACATGTCAGGGCAGTGGACATAAGTCTCATACATATTATTCTTTGGGGTATATGTTTAACTCATAATCTAACATGTTTGGCTTTAAAGGATGAGGACCAGTTGGGGTTGCTAGATGACCATTGAATGGCAGAGATGGCTGTCAAGCTGAACAAGCAGGGTCCAAATCAGAACTGCTGGACTTGATGTGAGGGAGTTTGTGTGCACAACTCCAATAAGATAGACCTTCATGTAGTGACAGTAGTCACCTGTGAACTATGAAGTAACATTTACTGCTGTATGTCTATGGGGCTGCAGAACATGAGCCCTGGGCAGCAATTCTGAGTACAAATTTACATGAGTCTGTAACAATGATCAAAGTGGCATTTGAACCAATCAGACAGGACAAAGTGCATTCCTAGAAAATACATGAAGCTACCAAAATGTTAGAGTGTAAAGTAACTTACTGAATTTGTTTCATAACTTGATACCAATGTGTCTTGTTCATCAATGCCCATTGATGATCAAGGAATGCATCACCAATCCCCAGCTCCAGGTCTGCATACCTTTCTAGAGTAGCTGCTTCACTATCTGGGTTGCCTCTGTCAACTGCACTATTCCCATGCTTAGACATGTAATGTTTCAAATTATTTCCCTTATCCATGTCCAATTCCAGGACCCATTGAAGCTATGTGATTACAGTCTTATTCCTTGTCCCAGGCATGGAATGGTGTAGGATAGATACTCACAGAATAGACTACATGGCTGATAAGCCTAATGGGAATTGTGAATGATTCAAAATCAGTCAGGTTATTGGCAAGCCAGATAAGGGTTAACTCTGGGAGCCATAGGAGAACCTTGACAAAATATAAATCAATACAAAGGTCAATGAACTTTACACAGATTGGTCCCTATCAGATCATGTCAGCATGAGCCCTCTGGTAAGAACTGGTATGTCACTCACTGCAGGACCATTGAAAGTTCTGTGACACCATGCATATGGCTCTGCAGCAACATTCCTAATATGCTCTTCACAATTTGGTGCCACTTGAACCCTGGGATCCTGCCCTTTTCTTGGAGGTAATTGGGTTGTGATACCAAAGTCTACAGATGCCACTCAAAAGAGTGACCTGATGTTACCATGCAAGTGGTCAAAAAGAACATCAGCAAACTAAATCACTCATCAGTAAGAATCCACATATGCCACAGCATATTACCTGTTCACTACCATGCACTGCTACAAGTACATAGAAGGTCAGAGGCTGATTGCTGAGAGATCAATGTAGAACTTACAAGTGAGTCCTCTTGGAAGCTTGTAAATTTGGACTGTCCTTCTAAAACAGCATGGGCCATGGCTGTTTGTTCACCTTTTGGGATGTCAATCCCTGCCAGTAACAGTTGACTGGAAAACTACTGCTCAGCATGCTGCTTTGCACTTCCAAACTTCTCTGAATTTGGCCAATTCAAATTATGCCTAGAATGGGGGTGATCCCTTGCCTCAGCTGGCCAGGCAAAGGAAATTAAGGGAGTTGTGCCAGCAACCAGTCTATCTCCCATGAGAACTGCAAACAGTTAGGAACAAGTTCAAGAAACAAATTATACTTACTTTCCCAATGTGGGGCCCCAGTGAGTTGTGCCCAGGCCTGGTCATCTATCACACTCTGTGGGGGTATGTATTCACCTTCATATGGGACTGGCACATAAATATCTTAATCCAATGGCCATGAAAATATATTGATTTCACTGTGAGATTTACTTACTTTTCAAAGTGGCATGATCCACATCTGAAAAGAAATTTCAGTTGAGTTGACAATTATAGGTATAACTGAAGTTGACTTACATGAGCCTGGGGGAGGAGGGTGAAAAGTCCACCCTGCTTCCCCCTCATTCTTTTTCCACCCTCCTGTCTCCCCTGTGCTCTCTCCTGCAATAGCTGGTCAACATTTATGTACTTTGTATAGAATCTGATGGTTCTTGACTTACCAGTATGCTGAGTGCCTGAATCACCAGGGACCATGTGAAATGGAGGGTAAAAACCCTGTGGATACTCCCCTGAAATATTCTCTGGATGGTTGGACCAACCATCCATGATGTACTGGTTGTCATGGCCCTCAGTTGGCAACCAGTGAGAGACATGTTCAAGGGTTGGGGGGAGAGTCATAGACATGATCCTTTGAAGACCAGACTCTATAAATGTACCAATGGTGAGTCTCAGTCAAAATGCAAATGAAGGGGACACTTTCACATACCCCCTGAACTAGGGACACCAGGGCCTTGGAATTGGGCTATTCAATGAGATTAGCTGAATTACCCAAAAGTACATGAAAGTGATGGACTTACAACCATGATGATAGATACCTCCTCCAGAACTGGGTTGAGTTTGGTATGGGCCTGGCAGGGGAGAATCAGCCAAGTCAATTAAACTTCTAAATGAATGAAAAAATATTACTTACCAGACTCAGAGTAATATGGTAGACCCCCATTGTCCTGATATTATCCTGGTAGGGGAGAATCAACCAAACTAAACTTCTAAATGAAAAAATCTCACTTACCAGACTCAGAGTAATATAGTAACCCCCCACTGTTTTCCTGATTTTGCCCTGGTAGGACCAAATCAATTAAACTTCTGTATGAACAGAAAAAAATGCTTACCAGATTCAGAGGAATATAGTAGACCCCCACTGTTGTCTTGATATCGCCCTGGTAGGGGTCAATCAACCAAATCAATCAAATGAATAAAAAAATATTGTTTACCAAACCCAGAAGAATATGGTAGACCCCCACTGTTGTCTTGATATTGCCCTGGTAGGGGAGAATCAACCAAATCAATCAAATGAATGAAAAAACCCTGCTTACCAGACTCAGAGGAATATAGTAGACCCCCACTGTTGCCTTGATATTGCCCTGGGAGTGGAGAATCAATCAAATCATCTAGATGAATGAATAAGTCTTGCTTACCAGACTCATGGGAATGCTGTTCTCCAGATATGAACCCAGCATTCACATCCTGTTGGCCTAGCCATGGAGGATTAGCCAAGTTAGCCAAATGAATGAAGGAACCCACCATAGTACACTTGCCCCTGGTCCACTGTACCCTGATCACTCTGTAAAGACTGATCAGTGATCAGTGATTCCCCACCACTATTGTATTGTTGTTGTTCCATGGTGTATATACTTCCTAGGTCATTGAGAGGCTAATCAGTGGTGAGATGACCATCACTTACACTAGATTTTATGTCTGATGCAACCCTGTAAATCTGTGATGCAAGCTGAGGATAAGATCTGACATCTAACTGTGTCATCACCAAAGACCTGATAAGGAATGAGTGGCCGTGATGCAAATGAGTATCTTGCCCATTTTCATGCCATTCCTCTCGCATTTTTGCAGGCTTGTGCTACTCAACAATGACAACACAACAACAGTTTTTTTCACTGATCATGATCATGCCAAGCTGATGCTCCCTTTCACCCAGGACACTATGATAGTGCAACAGAGTTGTATGTATGAGTACTGTTGGTCCCACAGTGGTGAGTGGTTTCCAAAGAAAGGAGAGCTCATCTACTTGAGCAACAGCAGCAGCAGCAGCCACAACCCTTCTCCCTACTGGACGCAATTGCCAACAGTCTCCTTTTGCAATTGGAATCAGTTCCATCCTTGAGCATTGTGGGTGACACATGTGCACTACCTCATTCCACTGCCATTGAGTCATCCATCTCTGTTCCCCTCCTCTCTCTCCCCTCAATTGTATTTGAACAGTCACCATCTCCCATGCTGGATAGTTTGGCTGCCCACTCATCTGACTCATCTTCCTTGGCTTCCCTTTCCTCTGACCTTTATGACTCCCCACCATCACCACCCACCACACTTAAGGACCAGGTTCAGGTAGCTTATGTATTGGATGACATATGACTTGCCAAGACACTTCTCCTCATACTCAAAGGCATCAAAAGTCACCTCTGACAATGACCCTAGGATTGATGAGGTCTGTGACAAGGACTTCAATGTTTACTTTGTTCCTTCTGGTCCCCTCACCCTTGAGGATGCAGATAGGAGAGCCATGGAGGAGACCCAATGCAAACAAAGAGAATGGGCAGAGAAATCACAGAGATCCATGCAATTAAAGGTGTGCTAGAGAATGTGAGAAGAAGAGAAACAATGTCTACAGGTGGACAAGCTTGCCACTATGCGAAGATGAGAGCAACAACTCACAACTGCAGAGGACAAGCAGAGATGCACTGTGCAAAGACAACAATGTTACTCAAGGGTGCAAGTTTGGAAGCTCTACTCTGAATTTTCATTGACAGTTCAGTGTTTCAGGCTCATGCCAAGAGATACTCTTACTCAAACCCTACATGAGAAGAAACCCCATTTCAATACAGCTTCATGGTACCCACCAACCCCTCTGTCCCAACCTCCACCTGGCAAGTCATTGTTATGCCTGAGTGCAGTGACTTCTTCAAATGGAATAGGCATGAAGCGCATGAGGGGGAGTCTACAGGCTGAACATGTTGTAACCCCTATGGCTCAGTTATCGCAGTCATCTGACAGAGGTTCACTCCTTCTGGTGAGTTCTTCTGAGATCACACAGAGGAGGGAACAAGGATGAGAGCAAAGGGATGAAGCTGAGTTGCAAGCTATCAAAAAACTGAGGATACAAGGTAAAGTACGAGGGTTTATATACCTCTAAGTATGAGTACTGTACCAGTTGTGATGAGACGCATCGCAACATGTATCCACAGTAGTCAACAGAACAATCAGTCAAATACATAAGTCAGAGGGAGTCATACAGTGTCATATGATGGGGGTAGGCAGGGGAACAAGGGCTATACCAGCTGTGCAATCAATGTGCAGCAAGGAGCCAGACACTGGAGCTATAGTACAACATCTGAGCAATATAAACAAGTCAGAGACAAGTCAGAAAGGTAAGAACATAACATGTCATCCATCAGAGAGGGTGGCGGAACACCAGATCACAGTGGAGGTGCGGTCTCAACAGGCATTGGAAATACCTTGACAGCAGGAGATCTGACAGAGCCTCACAGCATACAAGCCCCTAAGATGGCAACAATTATGAGAGACATGACAAGGCACATGATGCATGTGACCATGAGCAGGTGAAAAAGGAAAGACCCCTGATGTGGGCATAACATCACCCCCCCTCCAAGGTCCTCAGACCCTTGAGGACAAGCCAGATGTGTTGGTAGGGCGGGCAGAAAGGGGTTGGCAAGTAGTATAGATGTAGGAACGAGTGCATGAAGCAACGGGCGATGGTGGTGATGGAGATGCCAGCTCCTTGAGGGCCAGAGTAAAGCAGGAGCCATGTCCATGGCAGCACAACCAATGTCCCAAGTAATGACATTGGAAACATGCGTGTTGGTAAAGGATGTGGTCAGCAGGGACAGGGGACTGCCCTCCGAGGTAGTACCAGAGTTGATCAAGAGGGACAGGGACGAAGGGAGCCACAGGGAGAGGGTTGGTGAAGTGGATGGCATTGTGATAGTGCTTATGGATCCCTGCCCATGATGCATCCTGCAGAAGCACCTCCCAGGCAGAGTTATGAGTCCCAGTTCCAAGACGAGCACCAACCTCTTTATACAAGTCACCAGAGTCAGCATAAGTCAGCTCGAGCACCTTCCATTCATTGACCTTTTGTTGTTCTGCCTGCTTCTCTTCTTTTTCTTTGCAGAAAACCAATGGTTCCTCTTGTTTTGGGCAAATACAATCAAGAAGGCAAGAAGTGGGTGGGGTGAGGAACTTGCTGATCTGCTGATGACATAGATGATGATATGTGCCACCAGTAATGGCCTCCAAGAGCTCTGAGGATCCTTGCTCAAGCATGTCGACCATGATGACTTCAGACAGGGGTGTGAACCTGCCAAGTTTCCAGGTACAGATTTTGGAGACTGCAGAATTGATCACATCTGTCACTCTGTAGATTTCAGACAGCAGCCCAAAATATGTAACCTGTTCTGGTGAGCACCTGTCAATGTGGTCCTCATCATGGAAGACATCAAGTGCCCTAACAACATCCAGGTAGTCAGCTGCTGTGATTGGTAATCACTGCTCATCATCCCTGGCAAGGGCCATGCTGGCAAGGAGATTGAGGGCGATGCATTGTGCCCCATTGGAGTAGGTGGTGAAGGTGGTGCATAAGTCAGCAGGTTCAGGAGCATAGGCAGGACTGGCCCTGGCTGTTCGACTATCAGGGTCATTGTCAACTCACACTTTACCCTTTCCCTTTCCCTGTCAGTTACTGTCCCCACTGAGGGAGACTCTGGCCTTGGGGGCAGGGACCCTCTTAACTGAGAAGGATGTGTGTGGACATGTTCAGAGAGGGTGGGTGAGAGGGGGTGATGTTGCATGAAGTTGTGAGATGGGGGATGAGGGGTATGAGTCAGAACAGCTGGTGGTGGTCATTGGAGGTGAGGTTGGGGCATAGACAGTGACAGGGGGGATGAAGAGGTCATCCCTGTCAGCTGTGGGGTCATAAACAGATTCTGCAAGGGGGAGGTCAGCATAGTTGTTTTCTGTATTGACAGAGCAGGGGGAATCCATCAGTTTCTAAGGTGATGGGCAAGTTTGTACTGGGAGAGGGCCTCAGAGGCATGGTCTTTTATATGTTCCTTGGGTTCCCAAGTGTTTGATGAATGCAGGAACCCTTTCCACTTGACCAGGTACTGTCTCTTACCTCTGCACCCATCAACCTTGTGATTGATGATGGACTTGACCTCCCATTCAATTTCATCATCAACAAGCTCTGGTAGTGGTGCAGCTGGAGCTTTCCCGTAGGTATTGTTTTCCATATAAGGATAGATTCAAGAGGCATGGAACATGGGATGAACCTCCCAAGTAGGCAGGAGAGCCAACCAGAAAGCCACTGGTGACACAACCTGAGTCACCTCAAAAGGTCTGAGACATCTGGGCACAATCTTGTTGCACTGGTTTTTGCCATGAAGATGCCTGGTATCCAGTAGAACTTGATCTCCTACCTTGGGTGCAACATAAGACCCTTTTGAGCACAAACACATCAGATCTTGTGCCTTCTTATGTGTGAGGATGGTGACATCACAGTTCGAGGCCAGCCTTTCTAATCTTTCATCAACCAAGGGAACCATGGTTAGCCAAACTTCCAGATAGGGGGATGGGTCATATCCAAAGAGTAGCGAAAATGGGGTCAATTGATGGATGGAGTGGACACAGGAGTTGTGAGCAAACTCAGCAGATGGGAGTTTTGCTGCCCACAAGTTTGGCACCTCAGCACAGTACAGCCAGAGGTATCCCTCCACTTCTTGATTCACCCATTCACTTTCTCCATTGGTTTGTGGGTGGTAACCTGTCAAAAGTTTAGGAGTTACTCCTATAGCCTTGTAAAGTTCTTTTGTGAATGAGGAAGCGAACTGCAGTCCATGATCCAAGGTCACCAATTCAGGGACCCCAAAACAGGAATAGATGAACTGATGGAAGAGTTGGGCAACCCTGATGGAGTCAATTGTTTTATGGCACAGAACAAACAGGGCAGCCTTTGACAAGCCCTGATCAACAACCATGAGAATAGAGTCATATTTTTGTTCTCCCAAGACTGGGAGATCTGTGATGAGATCCATGGAGATTTGTTGGAACAGAAACATGGTCTTGGGCATGTCATGAGGGACAACAGGTGGTGTAGGCAGGTGAGTCATGACCTTAGTGGTCTGACAAGAGGGGCAACCTGCCATGTAAGCCCATATATCCTTTCCCATACCTTCCCACCATACCTCCTTGTGCATCTTTACAAACATCACCTTTTGTCCTGGATGTCTGGCTGACTCATGGTCATGATATGAGCACATGCAATGATGGCAGTTTTCTGGGGGAATGTACAGATGCATAGTTCCAAACTGTTTTGTTCCATCTTCCATGAGTGTGACATTGTCCCTGGGCTCCAGGCCTGTAGAGTCCTTTGGCATATTGTTCTTGACATGCTCATACAAGTCTGTGGATATCATGTAAACTCCACATCCTCCTTTTACAGGATTCCTCAAAGGGCGAGCATCAGGCAGCCTTTTCTCCTTTGACTTTTCCTCAGACATGTGAGAATATGGCTTGGAGTTGTTTTGGGAATGCTGAATCTGTGTGGGTAGATGTCCTATTCACACAAGACAATTGATTTTTAGCTGTTTTTGTATTTTTGTAACTGAAAAAGAAGGTGAAATGAGGTGAATTTGGGAACCCACCCCCTCCAAAAGCCAAAGGTCCAGGGGAAGGACTGTGGCCACTGGGGTGGGCTCCTCAAGAGTGCCTTTCTGTGAAAGAGTGTTGGCCAGGACCTGTAGGTGACCAGCCTGCTGGGTGAACTGGATTGGATAAGACTGGATAGTGGCAGCCCAGTGGGCCTGATGAGGGGTGAGCTGTTGAGGCTTGCAGTAATACTCCAAGTTCTTGTGGTTGGTGAAGACCACAGTCAACTCAATGGGGGAGAGGAGGTATGGGTGGAAAGCCTTCAGGGTGTGGATAACAGCAAGGATTTCAAGGTTGTAGACCTGATATTGCTGCTCAGCACTGACCAAGGACTGAGAAAGGTAGGAACATGGATGCCACTCATTGTTGGCTCCTTTCTGGGCAAGAATAGCCCCAGTTCCGAGCTTCGAAGCATCCATAAAAAGGGCAAAGGGCTTCGAGAAGTCCAGAATGGTGAGGACCAGAGAGGAGCATAACAAAGACTTTAACTTTTCAAACATGGCATCGCATTCTGGAGTCCACTGGTAAGAAACCCCTTTCTTTGTAAGGTCATGGAGGGGTCTGGCGATGCTTGAGAAGGAAGGGATGAACTTGCAATAGAAATTACAGAATCCAAGGAATCTGTGAAGCCCGGTAAGATTGTCAGGGGCTTCCCAAGTACTGATGGCATTGGTCTTCATCAGTGAAGTCTCCATATGCCCCTTTCCTATTATCATTCCCAGGAATTCTATGTCTTTGGCCTTGAAGACACACTTGCTGATCTTGAGGTGCAGCCCTTCTTTCTCGCAGATCTTCAGGAACTTGTGAACACAAGTCCAAAGTTCCTCTCTGGTCTTGGCATGGATAGCAACATCATCCATGTATCCTACCTGCTTTCCATGTTGCAACTCAAAAGTTTTGTCCATGTACCTTTGGAAGGAGGGAGGTGAGTTGCATTGTCCAAAGAACATTACCATGGGCTCAAACAGCCCTCTTGGCATGATAAATTCTCCTTTCCACTCATCTCCTTCTTTTACCTGAAGGTTAGTAAAACCCTCAAAAAATGTCAAACTTGGCATAGTACTTGGACTCGACCAGTTCATCAAACAAAGCTTGGGCATTCGGTAATGGGTGTGCATCTGGGATGGTGAATGAATTGAGGTAGCAGTAGTCTTGAATTAACCGCTTTTTACCATCCTTCTTTGCTACAAAGAATACCGGTGCCACTTGTGGCAATGTAGAAGGCTGAATCTTCTTGCATTTGAGGTTTTTGTCCAAGAACTTGTCTAAAACTTTAAGTTCATCAGGGGACATCAGATATACCACTGCTTTCTTTGGCTTGAAGTCTTCACAGAGTCCAATCTTGTGATCTAATCCTGGCTGATGGTCTGGAAGTGGGATATCATCTTCTGCAAACACCCTGGCAAACTCCTTGTAAATTTCCAGAAGATTGATATCTTCCTTACTACCTGCCAGGGTGGCCTCAAGTTCTGTGGACAAAGTTGTTTTATTAATTTTTACTTCAGGGCTTTCACCTGAACCCTGTTTTACCACTTCCAGGGACAGACTGGAAGATTCCTTCATACTGTCCATGCCATCCGGCACTACCTGTTTGACAAAATAGTCAGATCCTTTGGGATACACATACCCATCATTCCAGCATGTAATTTTGCTGGTTTCCCAGTTCATTCTTGGTTTGAACTCCTTGAGGAATGGCATCCTGAGAAGGACATGTTCTTTTCTGATGAGAGGGCCCATGTAACACTTGACCTGGATCATTTGTTCCTTGATCTCCATCTTCAGGGTTACCTTGCAGGTTACCCATTCTTCATCTTTTCTGGTGAACAAGGTCATCTTGAACTTCTTTTCAACCTGATATGTTGGGATTTTGAGTTTCTGGACCATCTTCTCTGAGATGAGGGAGACTTCAGCACCTGAGTTGATACAAGCCCATATTCCTGCCTTGAAGTCCAGTAAAATGACCAATCCAAGAGGAGAATGAATTCGCATATTCAATTCATCATCTATAGGAGTACATTTAGCAGACAACACAGAGATGGGACTGACTGTTGCAGGATGTTCATCAGTCCCCTTTAAAAACCCAACAACTTCCATTCCTCCACATTTGCTTTACGATCTCCAACATAGGCAGTCTTCATTCTGTCCTCTGAGAGGATGATGCAGACATTGGTAAGTTGGGTCTTCACCTTGACTTTACAGTCATGCTTGATGTGACCTTTGGCTCCACAATTGAAGCACTTGATTTCCAAACAGAATGCCTGACATTCTGTTTACATTTGTCAACATCCATTGCATCAGGATCTCGGGAACCTCTGTGGTAATGAATGAATTTTCTTTCATACCAAGATTCCTTCCCTTCAAGAATATGCTTTGTAGCGATTGCAGTTCAAGCTTCTCCCATGCACTGTATCCACTTGATGACTGTGGAAGGGGCATGTCCAGAATTGAGAACCCAGTTGCAATACTCTTTGTTCAAGCCTTTCCCAAAGAAGATCCCTGCTTCACACAATTCTTCTTTAAGCTGAGCCTTGTTTACAAGTCCTGTGAACTCAGCAATGTACACCTCGAGTTCTTGTTTGCCTTGTTGGATGTCCAAAAGGTGTAAGATTGCAAGAGCAGTTTGATCACCCAACTCGAAAGTAGCCTTGAGCCTTTCAATGAACCTTTGAAAGGTGCCAGTGTAGTAGATTGAGCCATTGAGTAACTTGTTTTCATTTTGGTAGTTCTTGGTGAAGGAAACCACTGCACCTTTGGTCATGTAGGTGAGTGCAAATGAAATCTTGAGAGACTCCAAATTGTAGACATGTCTGTTCAGGTTCAGGTAACCTTTGACCTGCATAATCCAGGTCTGAAGCCCATTGTGGCTTCCATTGTATTCTCTGGGACACCCAACATTAAACTCCTGACCTCCATTGGGTGGGCAGCTCAAGTAGTCATTGTCTTCATTGTCTTTGGTCTTTCCCTTACTGCCACCACCAGTGGATGGCTCTGGGGGAACAGCCTTTCTGAAGTTCCTATGATACCAATCTTGCAAAGCCAAGTCAGTAGGCATACCTGTTGGGAACGGGTCACTCATGGTTGCATGCATGGCCTGGTGGAGCTCCTCCACCATAGCGACTCTTTGTTCTTCCAACCTCTGTCTCAGTTCCTCTTCCAAAATGGTCCTTGAGGGCATTTCAGGAACTGACTCTCTGTGACCAATCATCATGGACATTGATTCTTGTACATGTGCTTCTTGTTCTTCTTTGAGGACTGATCCAAATGAAGTATCAGACTTCTGATCATCTTCTTCTTCCAAACTAAGCACAATTTCTGACTCCCTAAACTGGGATAGATAAGATAACTGGGGATTGGTTGCAGTCACCAAAGGACCAAGTCATCCTAGAGGAATGGGTGGTAGAGGCAGATTCTGTCCAAGTCGAAGGGGGTTGGGTCAAGGAGGGACTGGGGGCTTCGACTTCTGCAGGTTAGACACTTTTATGGATAGTGACAATGAACAGCTGAGGGAGGATTTATTTCTCGAAAGAAACCTGTCAGCATAGGGGTTGAGGGTGCACAAGTGGCAGGTATGGTGTCTGCCTTTTTGGATAAATGCAAAATACTGACATATCATGAGAAGCACCAACAGTGCATGCCATCAACCTAGCATTATTGGAGGAACCAAGACCCAGTGGAAGCCTACACAGAGCAGCTAGTTGGCTAGTGTGCAGTTTATGCTTAGAAGAGGCCATAACCTCACTTCACATGGACAGAAAGGATGTCAGGGAACAGGCATCAGAATTGAAAAAATTGGCTATGGCATGCCATGCTGATCGCATTGCATCTGAACAATTGGGTTTTATCATGGATGCCACAATTTACTTGAAGCTGCACCTTGAAGCAGGCTCCAACACTTCCACCAGTGAATCTGTACAGCAGACCATGTTTCTTGATGCAAATTCAGAGCAGGATTATGCTTTGGATGATGGTTGGCTGGACAATGTGGGGGATGAGTTGCCTGCTTCAGATGGAACCCTGGCAGGACTGCAGGACAAATTGCCACTTCCATCCACTCTTGGCATTGACACATGTCAAGCTCAAGGGCTTCAAAATCTTGCAGAAATGGAGCTGAAGCTTTTCACAGGTCAAGCTAATGATGTGCTACATGGCCTCCATCTTATGTTGGCAGACAAGGCAGCTGTCTTTTTGGGGGTGGTGTGCACAGCTAAGAGCTATTCTACAAAACTTGGGCCTGGGATATGAGCTGCACTATCAATGTCTCAGTAAAACAACAGGCCACAATTTATAATTGATGCAGAGATGCCATGCTTGTACTTGGCATGGGTGCAGATATCTTAGGACATTATCAAGAGCTTCATAAAGAAGACCTGGCTGTGCAGACAGTGGCCATCTCCCAAAATGCACAGGAGCACTGTGGAACCCATCTTCCATGGTTTTGGTCAATTGACATCCCACAGGACACAGAATCAAAGAGTTGGATGTCTGAATGTATGTTGACCTTACTGTTCAACAGTGCTTTATGGTTGATGAACTTTCTTCAATTAGTTTATTGCATTCATTGGCTGTGAGCAAAATCTGTCAAAGATCGTTGGGAAGAAGAGGAAGAGCTCATAATATCAGAATTTCAATGGGCTATAAATTTCTTCAGATTTTGAGCAAAAGAATGGCATAAGATACAGATGGGAAGCAGTGCTATTGGAGCTCCTGGGGTGTGGTGTTATGCAGCAAGGCAGAGGATGATGTATTTGAGGTTGGCCAAGCATGCCAAATGCAAATGGCAGGCCATGAATGCAACTGATATTCAGTTTGTTCTGGAGGAAGATTTGTAGTTAAATGTTAGCTTAATGTGAACCTGCAGTTTCTGTTCCCCACCCTTGCATTCCACCCTGTAGCTGATGGGCAGGTCAGCAGGTACTTTTCAGGAGATGTCCAGTGGCAAGCTAGCCCATTCATTCACCTTTTGCATGTTTTATTTCCATTGTGGATATGTCTGGTATGACATGAGTGTGTATGTCATTTGTCTTGAAAGGCTCATGTGTCCACAGGCTGAGATGAACAGCAACAAACCATTGTTGGGAAACAGAATACTCATTTCTCACTACAGAGGGTGAATTGGTCACTAGTGACTGGCTGAATGCCCTTGGTTGTATTTCCATCTGCAGAGAAATATTTATCTGCTCATTTGCCTAGCTTCCACCTATTGAAATACATTGGCTCCTGCAATAGCAGAATGCAACATTTTCCCTGAATTGAACCTTGCAAATCTCACAATCTGCTCATTTGCACATGTCCCACCTGTGGGCACACCTTGGATCCTACATCAGTGCAATGAGAATATTGCTTTGCATTTGCATCCGATGACTGATTGCTCTCAGCCTTGCATCTTGCACAGTCCACTCATTTTGAAGGGTTCCATCTATCAGGATCCATTGAATGCCATGTTAGCAGGTCAAGACAGTCCATATCAACCTTGCATATTGCCCAGGCCACTCATTTGGAAGGGTTCCATCTATCAGGATCCACAAAATGTTGTTTTTGCAGGCTGACATCTTTCTTTGCATCGTTATCCTATTATTAGCCATTATCTTGTTTTGTAACTCTCAAGTGAATGCTGTAAATAGCATAGCCCACTCATTCACCAGGTGTCCATCTATTCAGATTCATCAGTGGTGTGAGTCAAAGTGTGGTTCAGTGGTGAAAACCAACCAAAACCAACACAAAAGACAATGAAAGCAAGTGGTGGTGTGCCTATGCAGTACCCAGATGGTAGAACCTGTTCTTTGGGAGGGTTTTTGCGAGCTACAACACTCAAAGATGAGTGCTGAGGGTTGGGGGTGCTCCTGACGAAGAGGGAGCAAGAATGTGATAGAAAGCGATAGGGTAGACTGCTGTCAGCCTACAGAAGGATGGATGGTGACTTAATTCAATGTCCTAAGCTGTACTGAGCTCAGGGAGGGCTTGGAGCAAAGTATATGGATGATAGATGATGATAAGTGAAGTAGATGATAGCTAGACCCTTAATAAAGTCTCAACTATCGAAGCTGATGAATGATTTACTGAGAGATGATAAATTGCGAGCAAGAGGGGCTCTCTGATGTCTTCTTTTTTTTTTTGCTACCTAAGTACAGTGACTTATATACAGTACAGGGGTGTTGCCTATGGAAAACAAGGTGCAAACACTTGGTAAGTGATTGGTAACTGATGAGTAAGGAATGTAAGCGATGGGTAATCGTCTTGGAAAGCATTGGTAAGCATTGGTAAGGATAAGTAAGCCAAAAAGCAAAGAATCAGTAAGCAAAGTCAAAAGATTGGTAAGTATTGGCAATAGGTAAGTCAAAGACAGTCAGAATGTCACAGTATGAGTCAAGCAATGTCAGGTACTGGGAAAGTGCACTGGAATCACATTAGGGGGAGGCTGTGCATGTCACATCTCAAAGAGATCACTTCTAGGCCAAAGTGGGATGACAGAGAGGCAGCACTGATCTGATGCTGATATAGTACATCCAAAAGTGGACAGGGTGAGTCAGATGTCAACAGGGGTCAAGCTTTGGGGGTCTGTGGGGTGACAGGAGCATAGGGGATCGCAACTTTCCCCCCCAAACCATCCTCTCAGTGAAGCAAATAAAAACTTCATGAACAAGGCTCTGTTGGAAGAGAGGATGAAGGGGGAGTGTCTTCTGCTGTATCTTGCAACAAGGAGGCAAGATGTGCATCATACTCATCATGGATGCGATCAGGGAGAGTGGAGAACAGTAGATTATACTGTAGCTGTCACAATTTTGGAAGAATGACAGATGAGACTGGTATGAAGACGTTGCAGGGGGCAGGGAGGAAGGATCCATATGCTTCTTGGACCGGAGAGACTGAAACGACCACATAAGACCTTTCCAAGCGAATGACAGACCTGAGGCGACCAAAGAATGTCCTCCTGGAGGTCATACTGACAAAAAGAACACGCTGTCCAAGCTGGATGGGCTGAGAGGGGGCAGATGAGGGTGGGATGTACCAGGACACTTCAGGACGGAAGCTGGTAGGAACCCCTGGTAGATATATGTAGCCATGGTCCCTAGCAAAGGGGACAAGCGAAATGACTGATGTGGAGGCAGCCATATCAGAAGAATTAGTGAAATGAGCATCTTTTGGAGGGAGTGCTGTAGAAACGTGTGGAGTGCACAAACCCTTTCCAATCCTGGAAGGTAGGATCACGTGGCTGAGCACTACAAGCGAGTGTGGGAATGGTTTCTGTGTCTGCAGAATTGGTGGAGATACATTGAAAACCAGAATGCCATACATGGGTGCTTAAGAATTTTATTGGCACTTAACTTGCCTCCTCCTTTTTCCTTGGCATTGACAACTTGTTCTTGTGCAAGGGATGACTGCCAACATTGCTGGCTGTCCTTCTTCACATGAGGGCTATGGTCTTCACCTCCATTCATCAGCTACATCCATGTCCACCTCACCAAACACCTTTGGTGTGTGACAGCGGCTGTATTAGCAGACTCAGATGTGTTGGCCAAATCAGACTATTAATTGCATTCATGTTGAATGGCAGGTTGCTATCACATATTGCACAGTCTGTTCATTTGCAAAGGTTCTGTCTATCAGGTTCCATCAGCTCCAGTTTTAGCAGAATGAGACCATCCTGCTATCTCATTTTTTAAGTTTCAAGTTAACTATTCTATGTCAAAAAGCCATGCATTTGCTAAGCTTTCACCTATTGGGATATGTTAGCAGTTGTTTTAGTAGAATGAGATTATCCTTTGCAATTCTGTTGGCTGTCTAGCCATTATTGTCTTTTTCTCACTCTTAAATAAAGGTTGAATATGCGATGTGGCATGAGTGGTCAATTAAAATGGAAATACAAAATGACATCATATGTGCCATGGAGGAGTAAAATGATAGATGGCCTTGTTCACCCTGCTGTCCTATCTGCCCTTGTCTCATCTGCCAGAGGCCCTAAGAGATTGATGAGATCATCACCCAATGCTTGTCCATATACCTGAATATGCAGAGCCTCTAGCTTGTGAGCCATCCTGTCCAGCGTCTGCATGGTTTCATCCTGTTGTATTTGGAAATCATACATTTGATCCTTGTAGTATTGGCGGTGGGCCTCAGCATTGTGGAGTCGATGTTCCAAATCTTCGATTTGCTCTTTGATTGTGTTGGATCTTTGTGACACCTTGGCAATTGGGGCACAGACAGGTGATGGTGCACTGGGAGTTGTAGCAGTTGCAAGTTGGATGGGTGCTGCTGTTGTCAATGGGCGGGTGTCTGCTTTGAATACAAGGGTTAACCATGATAATTAGTGTAAATGTAGATTGATTAAACATACCTGCTGCCATAGATCCCTCTACCTCCTGCACAATGGATGGGCCAGCCTTGACAATCAAATCTGCTTGTACAGCAGCTGGGATTGGGCAGGAATCCCTGCATCTGAATGCAGGAATATGAATCTCTAAATAAAATTTGAGTCAGTGTAAATACATGAAATTGTGAACATACTGAGTGAAGATCCCTCGGGGATCATCTCTCCCTGGTTGGAGGGCCCAACCCCAGCATTGATGGCTTTGGAAGCCATCGAAATGTGTCGCTTTGGTGGACATTCCTTTGGACTTTGGGATTCTTGGGCCTCCATCATCAGGGACAGACTTTGAGCTCACTTTTTTCCCCTGGCTTGTGATGGATTCCATCAAGTTGGAGTGGCAATCCTGCCATTGGCATGGCTACATCAAATTTTGCAACCATCACACAGGAAGCAGGACTTCCCAGGGTTCTTGTAGCATCGGACCTTGCATCTGTGGCACAAGTTGCAGGAATGGGGGTTGGGGGAAGGCGTCCTTCTGGCAGCTATGGCAGTGCAACCATATAGTCCGTCTGATGGTGGATGAGGCTTGTGTTTCGATTGGCCTTGAGCAGGAATGTCTTTGTCATCATTGGTTTCTGCTGTTGCCTTCCTAGAGTGGGATTGATGTCTGGACCGATGGGACATTGTTTTTGCAGCAGCTTTGTGCTTCTGCCTGCCTCACACTGGTTCTTCTTCATTGTCCTCCTTCTCTGGCACCTCATCTTCACCCTCATCATCCACCTCCATCCTGTGTGAGCTATCTGCTATCATTTGCTCCACCTCTGCCTCAGTCACTTTCCATTTTCCTTTGTTGCTCATAGGCATTTCAGTCTCTTGAGTGGGTGGTGTTGGTGTTGGCACAATGCAGGGCATAGGGAGGCCCAACCAGTGGTAGTTGTATCAATGCTTGACGATGTTGAGCCACTTGTGGTTGGTGATGTCAGTTTTGGAAGGGGATAGGGCAGTCTTCCACTCAGGCCATGGGTGCTTGATTGAGCCAAGGTCTTCATGCCACTTTAAGAACATGTCAATGCTGATGAGGGTCATTGGAATCTCATATGTCCTAGCAATGAGGTTGCGTACAGTGTCCTGAATGCATCAGTTAGTGAAAAAAATGTGATGATGCTATGATGCACTAGTTCATCATTTATCACCTTGATGGCACCTCTCCACTTTGCAATCTTGTCTGCCTTTCCCAGCTTACTGCTTTCTGCGATATCCTTGAAGTAAATTTGAAGGATGCAGTTGGCTGCAGCATCAAGCTCAGGCAATTTCTTGAAGAGCTTGTGAGACAATGACGATGACATGTTTCTGATGATGAGACAATGGAGTAGTTTGATGGTGAGAGTGGTGATGGTGATTGGAGAGTGGAAGAGTCAGAGGTTAGAGACAGATGACAAGATACACAGATGTTGCCTTACTGGGGCCAGGCCTGCCCATATGTTGTGATGCTATACATGAGATTACTGACAGGCCCATCTTTATGTTTTGTCAGAGGTACATCTCACTGTGGATGGGCCCATCCATATGCTGTGACAATATAAATAATATACTGAAGGGCCCATCCATATGTTGTGACTCTATTAAATGATATTAGTGACAGGCCTGTCTTTATGTTTCGACAGGGTACATCTTACTGGGGCTGGGCCCACCCATATGTTGCAACAATATAAATAATACTACTGAAGGGCCCACCCATATGTTGTGATGCTATACATGAGATTACTGATGGGCCCATCTTTATGTCTCATCAGAGGTACATCTTACTGTGGATGGGCCCATCCATATGTTGCATAATACTACTGATGGTCCCAACCTTATGTTGTGACTCTATTAAATGATACTAGTGATGGGCCCATCTTTATGTTTCAACAGCGGTGCATCTTACTGTTGACAGGCCTGTCTATATGTTGTGACATTATGAAATGACATTACTGACAGGCCTGTCTTTATGTTGTGACAGGGGTACAGCTTATTATGAGCAGGCCTGTCCATATGTTGCCAACTTTGTATTCTAATCATAGACAGGCCTGTCCTTATGTTGTGACCCTCTCCATGTTATGATAGGTGGGCCCACCTTGATGTTGCAACAGGGGGGTAACCTACCAGGACAGGCCTGTCCATGTCTTACAGCAACTCAGTATACTTAATTGGTCATGGGCCTGTCTAAATGTTTCAACATCCTTACCCACCATGGGCCCTCCCATATGTTGTGGTAATGCACTTACAGGCCTGTATATATGTTGCTCTCACTTTAGTCCCTCACGCCTGTCCATGTGTCCTGGCTAATCTATTTAGGTGGGCCCATCTCAGGGTCTATATGAGTGTTGGTGTTTTGGCACACAGGCTGCCCATGTGTTGTGACTAAATGTGACTACACTATGTGGAAGTCAGAGTTTAGATCCTTCATTATCTATTACAACCATCATACAACACCTAATTCTTGTTCAACTTTTGCAACAATGACTTCCTCTCAACAGTTGGAACTATGGCAGGAAGCCTGAACTTTGGTCCACTTCAGATGCTCCTAAACCTGTCTCGGCACAGTGCACTAGCTGTACCAGAGAGATACAGCTCAGGGACCTCTACTGATAATGCCATCATAAACCTGGTGTGTTCGCAGTTTTCTCTTCCTGTGGAATAAAACTTAATCTATCAAATAGCTCAATCTGAAAGGCCCCAGCACTGCTCATCAAAAACACATATGTAGTGTGGTGGAACAAGCTGTTGTGATGATTGGCATGCAACTGCAGGCTGCAGAACACTGCCTTCGCCAGTATGAGGCATGCACTTACATGTGCAAGGCAGAGGTACAGGAGTGGTCTCATAGATTTGATGAAGCAAAACAGTATCTCATGACCATATGTGAACCTGACCAAGAGCTCAATATGAAACTGCTGCAGGTTGCATTGACAAAATGCTGAATAGGGCTGGTAATAAATGATGTGCATCTATGTGGTTTACTTGTATTGTTTGTGACCAGTTGTAGTTCATTATCCTTGTTCATTGCATACAGGGAGCTGCATCACTAGGACCTGCCTCAAGTATAATTCCTCCATTTACTGTGTACTATCTGTAGCACTTGTAACTTCTGCTTGGCTTCACACTTCACTATCTCAGCTGCCCACCTTGCTTGAATGAGTTCCTGTACAATGTGGATGGGTATGGTGATCATTCGACTTGTACAATGCTGTGGCAGCTCCTGAAGTGCTGGAGGCTGCCCACAAGGTGGCAGGAGTTGGAGTGTGTTCACATTCAGAATCTATCCAAAACCAGTTAACTAATACAACTACAAGGAAACACAAGGGGGACACACCTATTGCAAAGGAGCTAGAATCGCATCCTAAGCTTCTTACATCCCACTGGAGTTTGCTGTCGCTCTGAGTATACTGACTGTTCATGGCTGGCAGACTTGCAGGCCCACAGGGTTTGGGTAGGTGCCAGGTTTGGTCTTCACCCATGCCTGCATATGCAAAAATCAGTGAGTATCTTTACTCTAGAGATGCTGATAAACTGTGACCTATTATCTTCAGTGATTCCACCAACACTTGTCTCACCCAGTACATCTCTCTGCCTGAGATCAAGAGTCCTAAGTCATTCTTTGAGAACATATTCTGCTATCAGATTCTTGCACCACCACAATCTAACATGAAGAAAATCACCTTGCAGGCTACAGAGGCTTCAAGGATGGAAAGGAGAGGTATGTTCAGTTTGGAACATCCCAATCTCATTTAGCCTGCATTATAATGAACTTTTTCAGGCTCATACCTGTCAATACATGATTCAGGTATGAAATCTCAAACCCCCCAACTAATGTCACTGCTGGGCATTGACAGCCTACCTGAAACCTAATGCTAGGGCTCCTAGCCTCACTGAAAGAACCCCAGTTGTAGTAATCATATTGTTACCTCTAACACAGCTCAATGACCCCATCATATCTTGCTGCCATGACTGCCACCATTCCAGTGGCCATTACAATCCAGCATTATTGTCTTTTCATACTGCTCATGGTCATGCTCTTCTGTGGACCTTCATGCAGCCAAACTTTTGACAACCAATGCTCACTTTCAAAACATTGGCTGCTCTGTTCATTGTACTGGAAGTCCACAAGTCTTGCCATTTTGAAGCATCATGAAAGAGTGAAAAGGGTAGATGCTGCTCTGCAATACACAGTGAGGCAGTCAAGTACTGTGCTCAGGAAATTTACAGGGCACAGCAGTGGACTTCAAGACCTGGTAAGTGGTGACCATTTGACCACTTCATGAACTGCCACTGCAGTACTTACCTTTACTTCAGGACCAGGCTGGTGTGATACTGAATGATGACCATGGAACCACTGCTACCCTTGCCAGTGTATCAGATCACACCCAGCTTCATATTCCAAGCCCACATCCCTGTGCTGATGAGGACAAGAGCAATGATTTGCAAACTGAAGATTCAAATATGCATGTTGACACATGACCTGCCAGTGGTAAGTGCCATAGGAATTGTCCATGGAGGTACTTTGATATCACAGTTCCTATTTGTAGCTGAGGGCCAACTTCTCCATAGCCTAATTCAAGATTGTCACAATCATGTGCCTTCACCTCCATCTACTACACCTCTGCAGAATCCAGATTTTGTGTCAGGAAATTGAGCAGGCCTTATTCACAGGGTGATACTTCATGTACATGGGAGTTTTCAATCAGAAAGAGACTTCTTTGGCATATGTCACCAGTACCTCCACTGCCCATCCTTCAAGCCTGATTCCTTTGTCTCATCTATGCTACCAACCAAAGTATGTCCCCTTTTACAAAGGGGCATGCACATTGTTCCTTGGCCTCACCTCCCTCCCCCTCCTTACCTGTTCACAAACATGACCATATATTGCCTGATGCAATGGATGAATATGATCAGCAAGCATAAGTCTGAGGGCAAAGTTACAAGGCTCATCCAGGCTGTGCTATTAGTGGAGGATTTCAATTCTGTGGACTTGCATCAGTTTTTCATCTAATAGACATCTTCAACTCCTCAATGAGGACCATGCTCCAGGTGAGAGTTCTGGGAACTCTGAGGTAGTGTTTCTGGACAACTGGAATGTTTCTTCCATGGATATTGAGGTGCCCACCAGGATGAAGACAAATCAGGGGAGCAGTCAGAAATACTCAGTACCAGGTTTTCATTATCAATCTCTCATTGAAGTTATATGTTCAGCATTCAATGATATCCAAGCTAAAACATTCCATCTATGGCCATTTGAACAAATCTGGCATGATCCTGTCACTGGCAAAGTTCAGCAAGCATTTGGTGAATTATACACTTTGGACAGTTGGATCAATGCCCATGCAATGCTTCAAAAGCAAGCACCAGAGCCCTGGATGCAAGCTGGAGTGAAGTTATCGCTGGTCTCATGTTCTTCTCTGATGCCACTCATCTGGCTACTTTTGGCAATGCAAAGGCTTGGCCACTCTACCTTTATTTTGGAAACATTTCAAAGTATGCCCATGCAATGCCAAACTCCAGTGCTTGTCATCTAGTAGCCTTCTTCCCTTCAGTAAGTCACAGCAGTTCTACTCCAAAGATCGACATGCCTTATTGTGATCAGTATTGAAGCTCCCAGACAGTATCAAAGATTTCTTCCCAATGCTTGAAAAAATGTCCAGGAAGGGAATTGCCTCCCTACAAGCCCACTGTCACCTGTGAACTGTTCATGTGGCTGTTGGAATATTTTATTGGATGAGGCATTTGTAGAGGCTTGTCACCATGGCATCATCCCTGTGCTGCCCCAACAGAGCCATCCACCAAGTGTTCCCCTGCATTTTCACCTATTCAGCTGATTACCCAGAAAAGTAATGTGAACTTCTATCAGACATGTTCCTGGCACTCATCAGTAGTTGATACTCCACAATTTAGGGCTCTTATTGCAACCATACAGGAGATGGGTCATTGCCTCTGCCCATGTTGCTTGGTACCCAAGCACTTGATTGATCGCATTGGAACTCTTCATGATGCACATCTGTGAGCATCCCAGTTGAGGGAGTTTGTATTGCAGAAGGTTCACCAAGTATGCAAAGCTATACTCAAGCAGGCAAAGGCAGTAGATGGATCCTTCATGGAACATATACTTGGTAGCAATTTGTGGGTTCTGACCATCATAAGTACATACACTTCTTGGCATTTACCTTTTTATTCAATGGCTCTCCAGAATGCTTTTGCAGAAAAACTGTCTGGCCATGCTAGTAGTCGATTTAATGCATGAATGTGAGCTTGGTTCTTGGAAGTCCCTTTTCACACACCTTATTTGCCTTCTCTATGGTCTTCCAACTGGTGCATTAACTGTTGCTGAGCTAGATGCAAGGTAATTGCTCTTCTCTGCATTCTGCTTCAACTAACAGCATTCCCAGGTTTCAGCAAATACCTTCATTCAGTCGAGGGACTATTCAGAAATTCTCTAGCAATACCTCAGAAATGAAGTGGCTTGCAGCCAGATGATTTTGAAGACATCCTGCAGGCATGTTCATTTACATCTCATTCATGCTGCCTCAGATGCTCAACAAGAGTAAAGTGTGCCATTCCAGTCTTCAAAGGTCTCTTCCCACCAGCCCATGACCACATTGTGTCCATGTTACCCTTCTGCTTTGCCAAGTGGCATGTGCTTGCAAAGCTGCAACTACACATGGAGATGACCTTAAATGACCTAGAAAGGACCCATATAATTCTCTGTCAAAAGCTCTGTTTATTTGCAAGGAAGTTATGTCCTGACTATCACACTGTTGAGCTACATAAAGAGAGAGCTTCCTAGTTGCAGAAGCAAGCCCATGATGGAGCTGGTTCTGCTGTGCCATCTTTGCCAAGTGGTGGGAAAGTGAAGATGTTCAACATGTGCATGCATAAATTCCATGCCCTAGGAGATTATGTGGAATCTATTAGATTGTTTGGGATGACAGATTCATATACAATGCAAACAGTGATATGCTTCAGATCTTCAGGTGTTTCTTCAGACTAACTGATTTCAGGGGGAACTTGCTCATCATGCTCTAAAAGCCTATTATCCTCTAACTAGTAAGAAAAACACAATTAACCAGCTCTCGAAACACGAGCAATGTTGGAGGTGGCTGCAGGTCATTGATCAGCTACCAGCAGAAGAGAGCTGTAGTGGCAGAGCACAGGAGCCATCTCCAAGAAGCAACATGACCACTCAAGTTCCACAGCACTTCCTTCCTTCCCATAGAACCTCTCCATTGGACCTGTTCTCCATGCTCTGGGATCAGCAGGATGATCCCACCCTGAAAGTAAGCCTGTCAGTGCAAGTGATTTGTCTTATCCAGTCTCTAACACCAAAGCTGATCCAAGGGTTTCCTTCCAGACCTCAAAAACCATCTTCTACACTGACTCCTGTTATGCCCACTACAGGGGTCTTTCCTTTTTCGATTCCTCGCAGTCACATGCATCATGTGCCTAGTTGCATCTCTCATAATTGTCACCATCCTAGGGGTTCATATGCTGCAAGGCTCCTTTGGATCTCCCACTGTCAAGGTATTTCCAATACCAGCTGAGACCATGCCTCCCCTTTGATCCAGTGTTCCACCACCCTCTCTGATGGATGACTTGTTACAGTTCCTGTTTCTTTGACTCATCTATATTACTTATATGTCCCTTTCTTGCTCTGGTGTCAGGCTCTTCGCTGCACATTGATTGCACAGCCAGTATAGCCTCTGCTTCCTTGACAACCCCCATCATATGACACCATATGACTCCCTTTGATTTATGTATTTGTCTGATGACTTTGTTGAATACTGCAGATACATGTTGCAACACATCTGTCATGACTGGTATGGTACTCTAGCTGTATGGGTATATAGTCTCGAGTATGCTGTCCTGTATCCTCAGTTTTTCAATAGCTTGCAACTCAGCTTCATCCCTTTGCTTTTGTCCTTGTTCCCTTCCCCACATATCCAAAAGGACTGCCAGTGGAAGCAAACCTTTGTTGGACTTCAGCAATAACTGAGCCATAGGGGTTATGACATGTTCAGCCCATAGACTCCCCCTTGCGTGCTTCATGCCTAGTCCATTTGACAAAGTCACTGCACTTGGGCATAATAACTCCTTCATGTGCCCCTTGCTGACCAAGATGACAAATATTCAGGCAAGGAATGTAACAGCATTATAATCTGAGATAACAAGCTATATGCCATATGAACCATGTGAATTCATTACACTACCTATGACATGCATGAAGAGTATGATTTCCTACACCTAGGCCACCAGTCTGACATAATGGTTCCTACTGGTGAATCAGGGCCAGGTTGCCATCCATATTGGGATGCCTGTGTACTTGGAATCTACCATGTTGATGTGTGAGTTCTTGGCAGAGGCAAGGGCTTTCAAAACTTGCATGTTTGTGGGTTCAATGGCTTGGTGTATCCCTGGGCCACTGATTTTGTTTAGCTGTGGGCCACCTCCCCAAGAGAGTATTCATCCCGACCTCTGACCCTGCCACATTTGGTTTTCTTGACCCCAATATTGCAATCTGTGCTGTTCACCTTATACTGGCCTTTGCAGATGGTAAGGAGACTCACTTACTTCCCACTGGGAAATCCATTGCACAAAGAGAAGGGGAAGAAGATGACTGGGTAAATTTCTATGTAAACATGTAGGTGTGTATTTCTAGTGCTACACCTCACTAATCCTACTTCTTAGATTTGCTGACTGAGATATGTTCATGCACTTTGCTGGGAGAAGTCCTGGTCACACACATTCCCTTCCACACTCTCTGGCAGGAGAGATGAACAACAAGGATGATGGACAGTTAGGGGAAGAGAGTGATGAGGACAGTCAGGATGGTAGTGATATGGAGGTGAATAGTGATGAAAACACAGATGACAGCTCAAGTGAGAACAACACAGATGCTTGCACAGATGTCAGCAGCAATTCAGATGACGAAGATGGTGATGAACCCAATGAGTTCAAAGAGGCTGTCATTGATGACATTTCATTCTAAAGATTCACCCTATCAACACTAGTACTAACTTCAAAGTAGTAGTTACTACAGTGTACTGGCAGTTGCAAGTTCTTTATTTCCTGGCTGCTGCTTGGTCTGTCTTGTAATTGTGCTCTGCCCTCTGTTCTATCATATTGCCTCACTATCTGCATGATCTCATTTCATGGCTTGAGTGGGAAAATTGGTCATGTAGCCTGCTGGCATGTGTCTAATACAAGAGTAATGCATTATGGACACTCCCACTACATCTCCTCAGAACCTGGTCATGGTGCCAGCAAACATATCTCTACCTCACATGAGCAGTCCCTCCCCAAACTCCTTGCAACTGTCCTTCACATCTCACAGTACTCAGAACCAATGAAGGGCATCAAGATATTAATGCTTTGTAGGACATCAAGTCATTGCAGCCTGACAAATGCCTGTGCACACCATCAGAGGTGTACATGACACTCAAGAAGATGTCAAATTCTGGTTTCTAGTTACTTCAAGTCTCTCAGATGAGTATGCAAGACTGGAGTGGATGACCATCACTGTATTGCCAGTACTGCCTCCACCTGTCCACCTGAGTAGAGCTGTTGACAGCAGTGTCATGACGAGTGAAGGTGATCTGACGTACAAGTTGGGTGACATCACTATGGCCTCTGACAGCATTCAATGGTGTGAGTAGGAAGGTGCACCTGCTCCTGTTGTAATGGATTTGGAACAGCTGTTGCAGGCAAGTATTGCATTGTATTCTTTCCCTATCCACTCACCCCTCCTGGTAGTTTCAACCTACATGGATAATGATATTGCTGGTACCCCAACTCAGGCTGACCTGTGAAAGCTGTCCAGGTACAGCTAAAGGGCAAAGAAGGATGTCTACATGGTAACCTGATGGGTGAACATGTGGACTTCTCCACCTGCACAGTCATCACAGGTGACCCAAACTTGGAACTGGACAAAGCTGGTGTTTCTGTAAGTATAGGCATGAGTCCTATGTACCCTGAACAAGGCATGTATCAACAGATGGTGGTGGGGTTGTTGCTAATGTCTCTGTGTAGTGACACTGTACAACATTGCTTACCTGCAAGAACTTGTTCAGAATGGGCTCTCGATTTATCCAGGAGCAAGATATGATGCCAGGGATACTGGAGAACATATTGACTTGCAGTACAGCAAGTGTCGATGCATTCCTCCAATACAGTTGGATAGTAGGATGACTTTTGAAGGATGGGGGGTTGGCTATATCCTTAAATATGAGTCACCAGGTGAAGCTGATGCCCTACTTGAGTAAGCTCTTAGATGTCTCAGAGTTCCTTATGCTGACAACTTTTCTAGCCTCCCACCTGAACCCCTCCATGAGGTCCCCTTATAATGCTGATTTTGGTGGTGACAAGATGAACATGCAGTAAGTCCAAGGTTGTTAGTTACCAGTTGTGTGTGTTCATAATCATTGTTCAGTATACCACAGTCAGAGACTTGTGCAGAATTATTGCATGGGTACACTGCAGGTTCATGCATGCCTCCATTGTCTATTCTTTGTTGCTGATGCTAGTTTGAATCAGATCATTTCACCATAAGCTGACAAATGCCTTGTGGGTGTCATGCAAGATACACTGCTGTGGTATCTGCAAGTACATGCTGCAAGACATGTTCCCTGACTGGAACCAAGTTCAAAACATTTTCCGGGTACCTAATTGGGATGGTCATGTCCCACTGCCAGCCATTATCAAGCCAAAGCCTCTCTGGATAGGTGAATAAATTCTGAGCATGGCTATTCCACATGGATTCAATATTCATCATGCATTGGATTAGAAAACATTGAACCCAATCCTCGACAATGGCATGATGGTTGACAACAGTGAAATTCTGTATGGCATTGTTGACAAAAAGATGGCCAGCATGACCCAAGGTGGTCCCATACTTGTTGCCTTCTGTGAGAAAGGTCTCAGCCCAGTATGTAGAGGGTCGTCAACTATGGGCTTTGCCATAATGGTTTCAGTATCAGCATCACTGATACTTTTTCTGGACTGAAAGTGGTGAGTTTCATCACCAAAAAAATTGTGGAGAAGGAGCACAGGGTCCAGGAGATCATTGATGATGCATATTGTGACTGCTTGAAGGTCATGCCTGGCATGATTATCTGAGAATCCTTCAGTATAGTGGAATGTGAACTTAGCCTTGGCTGTGACCAGTCTGATCAATACATGCAGGAGCACTTGAAGGAGGACAACAATGTCAAGCAGATGGTCAGTGCAGGATCTACAGATTCATATAGCAATGTCTCACAGATGTCTGCCTATGTCAGGCAGTGGAGTGTAGAAGGAAAGTATATACCATTCAGTTTCTGCTGTCAGACATTAACTCACTTCACCAAGGATGACTTTAGTCCAGAGGCAAGGGGAGTTCATATCTGTGCAGTCTGACCTTCCCCCCCCAGGAGTTCTTTTTCCATGGTGTGGTTGGTCAAGAAGGTCTCATCAATACTGCTGTCAAAGCAGCAGAGACAGGCTACATCTAATGATGTCTTGTCAAGGCACTGGAGGATGTCATGGTCTGCTATGACATACAGTGTGCAATTCATTGGGTGACCTCATCCAGCTCATATATGGAGAGGGTGAGATGGATGACACATTCATCAAGCACCAGAGGATCGGCACATTTGAGCTCAGGATAGGGAGTTTGAGCACAAAGTCCATGTTGATGTCATGGACAAGGAGGTGACTTGTGTCCTGGAGTTCTGCAGATCAGTATTGACAACAGCTCCCTTGAGTTGCAAGTGAAGCTTGATGAAGAATACAGTTGACCCATACAGGATCATCCCAAGTTGCAGTCATTCATTTTCCTTCATGCAGACAACCTTACCCCCCACCACATGCCTGTCAATCCACATCATATCACTTAGAATGCTGTTCAGATCTTTCACATCAACTGCCACAAGCCTAGGGACCTCAAACCAGCATACATTGTTGACACAGTCTACCAACTCATGGAGAGGCTCCTGGCTGTGCTGGACAACGATGAACTTGGTAGGGAAGCACAGGCAAGTGCTGTGCTGACCTTCTGCTTGCTTGTATGAGCCACACTCGCTACTCACCATGTGCTAGAAGAGTTCCATCTCAACTGTGAAATGTCTGAGTGGGTGTTGGGTGGGATCCAGGCAAAGTTCAACCAATCCCTTTTCAACCCTGGAGAAATGTGCAGTACCCTTGTCACCCAATCCATTGGTGAACCAGTTACTCAGATGTCACTTAACACCTTCCATTATGCCTGTGTATTCAGCAAGAATGTTACAATCAGTGTGTCTGGTTCAAAAGAAATTATCAATGTCACCACCAATATCAAGACACCTCTGCTTTCCATATACTTGGAGTCTGATGTTGCCTGGGTCACTTTGGACTGTAAACTGCCACAGTCAAGATTTGGTACAACCCTGACCCTACATCCACCATAATTGAAGAAGACTCTGAGTTCATGGAATTCTTCACTGTCCTGGATGAGGATATCAAGTCAAAGCTCCAGCTAGAACTGGTGTCCCAATGCCTTGCTCGTTTGAGGAAACAGTGGACATTTTGATGGAAGCCACTGTCATTGGTGAAATGGATGATTGTCATGGCATCACAGAAAATGTTATGTTTGGCCAGCTCGCACCCATGGGTACAAGTGCCTTTGATGTTGCATTGCACTGGGCACTGACACACTACAAGATCCCATCATTTGCCAGTGCAAAATATACTTGCTACACATGTGGATGGTGGCATGGCAATGATGCCATATGACACACACTCCCCTGCATGGTCAGAGAGTAACTTCAAGGACAAGTCAGTGGCATTCTCACCCTGCTGTCAATGGCAAACAGTGGGGGAGATCTCATTCCTCAGATACAGGCAGAGTCCTTTGGGGCAAAAGATCTGACATGAGGCTGACCCAAGACCACAAAGCACAAGAGACCTTTCCTGCACTGCCCATGCAAGTGGCATGTGCATCTCACTGCATCTGTGTGCACTTCTTGTTTATATACAGTATATCTCATTTGTTGCTTTGTTGCTCTCTTCCCATTCTGCACACCCCACTATGCACTTACAGGCAACAACCACCTCACTGTAGTTATGTACCTTATGTATGGGGAGTAAGCCTCTGTGGGGAGTTTTTCTTCAGCTTGTGCCTATGTCTCTTGCTGGATGTCCCTCCAGGCAACTGGCACATATCTAGTATGTTTTTGTCATCATGGACCCCACATAGATTACTGTACATTTTTATCATGCAAGCTAGATAGCAATAATGCTGGTGCTGAGTAAAAATCCTGTTGGTTGATCAGGACCATTCTTGGAGTTTTTCAAAGCTACCCTTGAGTGCCCTAACTCATTAGCATATGGCAAAAAGCACTTGGAGTCTCAACATGACATAATAGCAAACACTCAGTGGAATTCTCTTGCCATATTCCAGGAGGCATGCCCTGTCAAGAAATTGCTTAGGTGAAATTTCAACCTGGGCCATTAGTCTTGGACTGACAAATGATCTGCAAAATGCTTAGTGCTGAAACAGCACTGCAGTACATGCTGAGTTCTCAAACAATTCATATGCTGTAATTCAACCATCTCACAGATGAAATTTCAACCTGTCATCTGAAGTTCTGTAGTCACATAAATGATATTGCACAAGTCTATTAAGTGTGCCTGCCTGCAAAAGCACACTGCTAGCTGCTGCCCACTACCACCTCCAGAGCTCCAGGCATGGCAGAGTCACAGTCTGATGACAGGTGGCCTTCCAGTGACAAAGATGCTCTGCATGTTGCACACTGCAGATCGAAGAGGCAGATAGCAGCCCTTGAGCTTGAGCTTGAAACCATGAGAGCAAGCTCGAAAAAATCCTGCAGGTGTGTATTTACCATTTGACATTTTTACTTGTTTGCCAATCCACCATAGCCAACAGGACTCATATGTTCATCAGGGCAGAGCAATAAGACACCTGGTAACTCTTTATGAAAATGTCGAAGATCTCATTGCAGCATTCAACTGCCATCAAGAGTTTCAAGAAAATGACCATAACAAGTCTGACTTGGAGAACACTTGTGAGTATGTGAATTCAAACAGTTGATTGGTTTCTAGCTAATTGCTACCAGTGACAACTGTCTCTATAAATCCTTTGAGGAACTCATCACAGTTCTTCCTTGGATGAAATAGATTATTTTGCATGGCACTGCTGATGAACTTGAAGATATTTGCAAGCAGCTTTGAAAAGGAGCTGATGGGGCACATGGAGATGACATGGCTAATCTCAAACAAGACATCATGTCTTGGTTGACTGACTTGTTCCATCCCATTGAGCCTCCCCTCCACACTACCACCAAAGATGAGCATGGGTTTGTGCATGATGTTACTGGCAAGTTAATCTGCCCAGCAGAGTTCGATTGGGACCTAGCCATGGAACTACTTAAACCATCTACAATTTCTTTCATGTACTAATGCTGGACCAGCATGAAAGATGGGATTTGGGATCACAACCCATCTTACCTTGTCACAGCATATTCTTGGCCACTCTTCCTTTATGAAAATTTCAAGTTTTACTCAACAGATGCTGAGCAAGGACTCTTCCAATCTTCACTTCTGATTAAGGTATGTGGAATTGATTTCTGGGTAGCTACTGTTCATGGTGTTGACTTCTGCAGGCATTCAAGTTCATATTCACATCACCTTCATCCATCCAGGACCTTGACAAGGATCACACAACACCTGGATGCCATTGGGGGAGTTCCAACCAGCAGGCAGCAACTAAGAATCACATTGCTTCAATCCTTGGCATGAAGGCAGTTACTCCTTGGTCAATTGCATACACAGCAGTCCAGGTATGCTATGCTCTGGTCATGTATGCTCAATCCCTTACCATCTTAGGTCCACTTCACCCTTTCCTCTGCCAACACCTGGCACAATGTGGACAGCAACTTTGATTATTCACAATTCTACAACATGATTTTGGACTTTTTCGAAGATCTGCCAGGCCCTGCAGCTAAGAAACAAGTGGACGAGCTGCTTGCATGGTGGAATCAGTATGCATCCCAAATTCAAGTCACACTATGCTCTGATGTCTTTTTAGCAAGGCTTTTGGTAAGAACCAACTGATCATGTTGCCTGCTGCTGCAGTCAAGAAATCATCAGTGTCCCAACTTGCAGTCCAGTGCTTGGCCAAAGAGGTGGACTAATTTTGACTACCTGACATCATATTCCCATTCATTACAAGTAGCTCAATTATTGTAATTCCAGTGCATTCCCTATCTTCTGCTGGGATGGCAGCTTCCAATATATAGATATATTCATTGCATGCACCAATGCAGCCCAAAGAGTGATGTTTATGTCCACATGGTCCTAGGATTGCAGCATCTGCTGAATGATCTCTGCCTGCCCATGTAGTGGGATGTTATAAATAAATTTACACAGCAGTGGTAGTGTTCCATATGTTGTTTGTTTGTTGTTCTTATTTAAAGGTGGGATAATCCACCAACTACATAGCAATGGGACAACAATTGGCATGTAGTTGTATCATGCCACAAGATTTGCAGAATAATCAGAATTGGCAGGACATGGTGAATGCTAATAAGTAGTTGTTTAGATTGCAGATCAAGGGCTACTTGCTTGCAAGGTAGGATGATATGCCTACTGGATACTGTTGGGCTGAAGGGCTCAATATAGTTCTGAGGTTGGAGACTTGTAATGTAACAGGAGCTACATTGTGGACAATATCTATTTACATACCAGCATGCCAAAGCAATACCATCTACCTTAACCATGTAGATTTCAGTCAACATTACTCATGTGGCTTCTGCTAATACAATATCAACACCAAGTGACAGCTCCTGACAACTTCCCAGCAAATATACTAATGAATGCAGCATCCCTTACTAATGCCCAGAAATCACATGATAACAGCCATATTACATGGGACTCAACATGGTGTCCAAACATTTGGTGGAAATGGATGCACCTCAATGGTTTTGTCTATGTTTCAAGTCAGTGTCTGCCTGCCTACAAAGTACAATACACACTAATTGATGACAGACCTTACATGTTAAACAATGATGTCAGGCAATGTCAGTTGCCAGAGAAAACTATGAGGACTTGTGCATAGCTGGAACAATGCTGACTTGCTGTGATGCATCCCCACCTTGGCAGCAGTTGACAGTCACATATATGTTTTTGAAGCCTTACTCATGCAGCATACATGTATAAGGGTAGCAATAGTAGTACAGCCAAATATATTCTATGTTACTGTGGCCAGTCCATTGCACTTCTTTGGCATGCCATACAAAGTTCCCTACAAAGTATAATACATACTAATTGAGGACAGACCTTGCATGTTAAACAATGATGTCAGACAATGTCAGTTACCAGAATAAATTGTCAGGACTTGCACATAGCCAGAATAGTGCTGACCTACTGTGATGCATCCCCACCTTGGCAGCAGTTGACAGTCACATACATGTATAAGGGTAGCAATAGTAGTACAACCAAATATATTATATGTTATTGTGGCCAGCCCATTGTGCTTCTTTGGCAGGCCATACAAAATCTTACAGACAAAATTTACTGGACATGATGACGGTGGCACCTTGAGTGTGATGCCCCCTTGTTAACAACCGCACTCTTCTATGTCACCATCTGACTGTTCCTGGACGCAGTGGATGCTTGACCTCTGAACTCCTGTTCTATGTGGGAGTTTACTCCCATTCCTCGCTTTCATGTATCTCACGTTCTTCCTCGTCTTCTTGAATTTCTACTTATCGTCCGCACACTGCCCTACACAGTTCTACTTTCCTACCCCTCTCAGAACCATTGAAGTAGAGATACCTGAGCATGTTACCATTAACCAGAAGTAATCAGATACACCTGGTACACTTGCTCCCAGCTTAATCCACTTTTGTTTCTGCAACGGGGCAAGTTCACCAGCTCCGATTAGTGCTTTCTCTACCTATCCACTGCTAGTAAACCTATTTCTGATGCGTAAGCTTATACTGTTACACAACTTGAGGGGTTCGACCTCCCAATCACATTCCTCACGTTTGCTACAGCCTGACTCGGAACCAGTTGGCACTTTCTATTTCCTCTCATTGCTCGAATCCATTGAAGCCCATGCTGTGTGAACCTACGAAGTTATCAAACATTGCGCGATCTTGCCACCAATGATTGGACCTGTCATACATACATGCCAATTGAGTGGGAGCAAATTCTTGTACAGCAGTAGTGCGATGCACATAACTTTCGGCACCTCACCTTGGGTCACCGGGCCGGCGGGCCCCTTCAGCTGACGTTACCAACCTGCCAGAATTGCTGAGCTACCTGCAATGCCTTTCAATCACATCAACTTGTCAGCTTCCTGATGGAATACCTGTGGTTATGACATGGGCAACCGAGTGGACTGTTCGGCTCGTCCGATGAGCTGGCCCTAACCTTCGCGTGCCAAGCGATGTCTCAGGGAAGTGGTCATTTAGACGCCCGTATTGTTCTACTTATGTATGCTAGCCTGTTCTCAAGAGTCTGTGCTGGATTTTCTTCAAGCCAACTCCAAGTCGTCGAGCTGGTTAAATGTTCATACCTCGGCTCTCTGACGTCCACGAACGCCGTGCCCTCTATTCCGCAAATGCCCCACTCAACGATAACAGCAATTCGAGCGGCTTCTCGCTCAACACTGGGGGCATGGCTAGCTTCTTTGGTGGTGACGTAGCCGTGACTGCTATGACCACCATTCACTTGGATCCTAGCAGAAGATGGCTAGGGTGGTACAATTGTCCTGGTACCTATGAGGTTGCCAGACGCTATGGCAGAGTTTCCGACTCTAAACTTCTCGAGGGTCTCTTCCCCGGAGTTCCGACCGATCTTGCCACCTTGTTAGGGCTGGAAGAGCTAAGGGGAACAAAATATATCGGTGGTCATAATGGAACAGTTCTAGAGGAGACAGGTCCCTTCTCTGCACTTCTTATGAAGCACTCAGTGGAACGCCTGGAAACGGTGGAAATCCCCAGCAGACGGACCCAACCAATAGCGGTTACTATCACCGAGCTCGAACATGCCCCGAGCAATCAAGCCGTGTTACGCACTCCCATATACCCTCCCATTGTCGCCACCATACCCATTCTGGCCAGCGTCGGCACGGCTGTCGCATGTGGGGTATTCGAGGATTGGTTTTCCTTCTCCCTGATCGTCCTCGGAATACTTGTCAATGGAATATCGTGCATCGTTATCGGCGCAGCAGATTTTATATTTCAATACCCAATCCCCCGAGTGGACGTTCCCGGGGATGGCATCCTTGTGTCGGAAAAGGACAAAGAGATTATCGTACTGAAGGGCAGTGGGGACGCCGCGAATTCCATCACCTTAGGCTCCGCCACGCTGTCCTTCAGGCGGCGGTATTGGATCAAGTGGTGTGCGATCCTCCTCGTCTTGCAGCTCATCGCACAAATACTTCTCATTCCCCAATGTTCGCTTTTTGGCCAGATTATGTTCATCGGCTCGCTTGGGGTGTCTTGGGCATATAACATGTGGCTTGCCTCCATTGACAAGGAGAGTATTGAGAGCGAAGTCTTCGTTAGGGGTGTGTTGCGTCGTCCCAATGCCTGGAGGTACAGTCTCGGCACGCGGACCTCTGCAGTTGTGTTTATGCTTCTGGCTCTGAAACCCAAAGACCCGGGAAAAATCCTCAATATGCTGATCCCTAACGATACCCCTGAATGGTTGAAGTTCAAGGACGACATCTTATCACGAATCCGTACCGATCAGGAGCTCCGCTTCGAGACCTCCTTCTTGGACACCTTAGCACCGTGGCAAGATAGGAAACTGATGGAACCACTGTACCGCGATGCAGAAGCCGCATACAACGGATACCTCGATCACCTTGCCCGCTCGGAGACGAAAAAAGCAACCTGAAAGATGGACCATGTCACACAATGACTATGTCCTTCGGTATCATCATCTATCTGCCTATGCATACCTCATTGTCATACCTTGCTGTCTGTCAAATACCGTGCTTTAGTCTTTGTTTCACAGCATACTTCTACCTCGATGCATACATACAACACTGATAGAGTACTCCATATTAGCAAAATATATATCACTCGGATAACCATCCTCTTGGACGTGCTATATACGTACGATCACATCCGCCACCATACGTATGTGTCACGCTGCACGTATCATCACTTAAGTAAGTGCAGGTCAGGCTGGCCTTCTGTGGGCGCCGCAGTTCTTGACATGACTGCCGAGCGCCTCATATATCCCTTCACTTCCCCTCCTTAACCATTCTTCAGGTGAAACTATTTCACCCTTCGGGCAGGATGGGAAGAGGCGATTGTTGTCCTTACAGAACACCCACTCAGAGGGTCTCGGAGTGGGGCGCGAGGTCATTGAGTGTAACTCCTCGTCTATACGTACACAAAAGCAGGCCATGGTTGAGTAGGTCCAAGGGCTGACGAGGAGTAACTTACGGATAATATGGACGAAATCTTTGAGGTTCTAAGCGGACAGGGAGTGTCACTTGACCGAATGGTTTAAATGAGCATTCCACCTACCAGGTCGTTCTTGTCATAACCTTTAGTGGGCAGTTTGCAGCGTGAGCATGTAAGTGACTTCAATACGAAAAACCATACCAAACGGATCTGAAGGAGGGTTGGTATGAGGGCACGTCAATACGCTAGTGTGGTCTCATCACTAGTGTTGCACTCACTCTCAATCTCCGCACCGGCTACAAGGAAGCCGAAAAACATAAAACACTGACGTAGGTGCGTCGTTCAACTGATCTTGACACAACTTTGTGTGCCAAAACTTACCGCAAGGACGGTACCGGGTACTGTGAGCCAGCCCAATGTAGACAAGGTTTGGAATGGCTAACGACAAACTAAATCTTTCGGCGTCACCACAACCATCAGGTCGCACATACCAACAGAAGGCAGTAGATGATCGTTAATAACCACAGATGCTTCGAGTATCTGGGATGTCGCTGAGAAGTACGCCATGTAAATGAAGATTTAATGCGTACATGACTGACGTGGTTGCAATTCTCTCCATGTCAGTGAGAGCTTCGATCAGTTGACATAGCGAAGTGTGCAGAAGTGCTGAGAATACGTCAATTAGGTAAAGTTGGTAGTGCAGAAAACCTACACATCGTGGGAGGTTCGATCTTGGGGTGAATATTGTCATTCCGCTCTTCCAGAGCGGCAATGTACGAGCTCTGATTCACACTCGTCAGATAGGAGCCTAGGGATTACCAAAAATAAACACCTACGAGGTAGAAGGATATTTCTAGAGGGATGTTATCAACACGCTCTTTCTTTCGGGGCTTTGGCCGGCGCGGTGAGGACTCCGTATGACATATCTTCCGCCACATATGGGTGCATAGACCCGTCAACGAACGATCGGGGGGGTTCTCGGCAGGTAATAAAGTTTGAGTATTCCCACCCGAATCGTTCTCCGGTGAGTGGTGAGGGTTACTCGATACAAATGTTGTGGTTCCGGAGGTAAATGAGGAGTCCTGTTGGTGTGCGCGGTGCCGCGGGTAGGTAGCGCGGCGACTGCATTCAAGGCCCGGCTGGCCCTTTTCTGCTTCATTTTCGTCCTTCGGTGGCCAGTGGTGCATCGTACCGCAGTGGGGTGAAATGCTCGAGGGTAGAGTGTACTTGGGGAGGAACTTGACGTAAGGATTGATGTCTTCATACTCAATCCCATCTTCCCTGCGCAGGTAGTGCTTGACAGCTATGGCGTATGCCTCGAGCAAGTTGATAACTGTCTTCTTCTCTAGAAGCGTCTTGGCCTGACACTCGATCAACAGTGTCTCGTCTGCGGGATCAACCCTCACGCCGATGGCGTTCGCTACGGGGATGGGAAATATCAGTCAGCAAAGGGTGTTAAAGCTTCCGTCCCCACCGCGAACTCACACGGAACATGGAACCACACTGTTCGGGCGAACATGCGACTGGCATAGATGACTTGAACCCACAGCTTCCGCGCTTCGTTGTACCGGTCATAACTTGTCGTTGTGCGGAATGAAATAACAAAACCTAGAACAGTGCCGAGCCTGTGATCAATCGAGAAGTTAGTGGATAGCGGTAGGCGCAGCGAGGATAGATGTCGCCTACACGGTGAGGAGGGTTGGCTGGAGTGCCAGGCTGTGAACGTGGTAGTTGACGATGCAGACTGCAGTCGCCCATAATGCGAAGAAGAAGAGAATGCGCCAGCTACGAAAGATGGCAATTGCCCAGAGATGATGGAGGAAGTAATATGCGCGGGCTACTCGAGCTCGTACCGACATGACCACGACCAAGGTATGAGCAGCTATGAGCTTCGTATGTCACTTACTGCCAGGGGGACTGATGACGGGGGAAGCGAAAGAAGTTGCACAGGGCGCACTTTGTGCACCCCCACGAGGCCGATGCATACTAATAAGAAGCTTGGACTCCACAAGTATGCTTCGACAAGAAACGCTGTTTTCGTCACTTCCTGCGCCTTTGCAACGTGGTGGTTAATGGGCGTGAAGAGTCACGTGACAGAAAGAACATATCAGTCTGACCCGGCACGCCTCCTGCACGTTCCAGTCGTCCCCCAGAGTGTCCGTCTCTTCTGACTCGTCCTGGACATCCAAGGCGGACGGCCTTTGCATTCCTCGCGTCCACCGGTGCCGCCCACGCCAGCCGCCCACCCCTCTCACCGCACCACACCTGCAACCCCTGCGACATCGGCTTCATTTCCGATATACATACATATCCATATCATCTGACTTTGGTGCATTCCGGAGTGCAGGGACACACCCACTCGCCCCGTCGACGATACCCAAATATTTCCATCCAAACTAGTACACTTCATGACCTTCCAGCATGATCCACTCCAGTTCGGAAACAACAGCCAATTCACCAGCTCCGATTAGTCCTTTCTCTACCTATTCAGTCGCGAGTGAACCTACGTCTGATGGTAAGTTGATGCTTTTGATTTGAGGGGCTTATTTCCCCCTTTGGACCCTTGCACTGACCGGAAATTCCTCAATCACATCCATGTCGGTCCCGTGTCACCTCATTTCTGCCTATCTCGCCGTCCGCATGGCCGATCCAACCCGTCGGCTTCCCTTCTCGCCCAAACTGCATTTCAAATCGCAGAGGCGCCGGACCTCGGCGCTTTCACGTCTGTCTTCCGCGAGTTCCAGCATTTCCACACTGGCCCCCCTAGAATCTTACATCCGAATAATAACACCTTTGAACGCGACGTAGACGGTCCCTCCTCAAGATCTGCCACATCAGTCCTTTACTCCCTAGATTCGGAGGCGCGCGCAGATTCAACAGTATGGAACCAAGGCATCCTCGCATCATACCTCCGCTCTCACACCTCCACTTCTCTATCACAAAGTGTCGCTGACGCACGGCTAGCAGTTGCTGTTGACAACACGACAGACTATGGAAATGAAAGCAGCCTCGGAGACTCGATTGATAACGTCGCCTCTACAGACGACGGCTCCGAGTCAGAGACAGAAGGTGAACTAGATCCCCCTACTCTAGTTCCAGACTCAGTGGAGTCGATCAACACGGTCATGGACCCTGACTATCCTACGCTTGGTACCATCGACAGCGTTATCGAGTTCTTGAACGCAGAGCGGCATAGGGTACGGGCAGGTCGGCAAGCAGAACCAAAGATCGTTCATTACAGCTCTCCGTCAGATGTGGGGACACACAGAAGTCACAACCAAGAGATACGGCGAGGTCGGCGGCGCAAGCGGAAGAAGACGACGAAACCAGTAGAGATCCTGAAGAGGGTGCGAGATACCTCGGTGATGGCTTCTGAAACGATGACTGGTATCCTTGCAGAGGATACTAGTGGAGATGCCGATAGAGATGACCTCCCCGCACCAGATCCAAACCTAGATTCATCTTCCTCGTTCGAAAGCTTTTCAATACACTACAAGTCGACACCTTCAACTCCACCCAGGACAAAGGCGTCTTCACTCGTTCGAGAGAAATTGAAGCACAGCAAGTCAACTCCAACATTGCAAGTACAGACTATACCCCCGGATCCGCAAGTCTTGAAATTGCGGTGTTTAGCACACAAGTTACGACTGAAGTTCCCGGAAGACTATGATCGAATTACTGCTTTACTAACCCAAGATTTCAGTGGTGGGGATTCAGACTTCTCTGATCCCAGAGGACCAGCACCCCGCCCAAGGGACACCTTGATCCACGTATTTATTGACCAGTTTAGTTTCACCTTGACTTGTAACACTGACTAGCTATCTGACTGGCTTCCTATGCTTATCGTATAGTTCCAATATTTTGATTGGCCTTTTGATGTATCACAAGAAGCATCGATCAACTCCTCGACGCCCGAAGCATCTGTCACACGCCGCTTTAGCTTTACTCCTCGAACGTGGTCGTCCGATAACACGACGATGCCTTGTTACTTCTTCACCTCTCTACCAACCCATGGACACTGCCGAACAATTAGGGTACGAAGTACGCATATATGCACGCGTGCCTGACGACGGAAAGGGCCAAGACCGCCGCTCCAGTCACGGTCATACGCATACGCCAGATTTGTCCACATTCCGGAATGCAAGTTGGCGCAAGTCTGACGCTGGAACATCGCCCACCTCCAAGGGGCACGCGCGGGGTAGCTCAGTAGGGAGTGATTCTGATCCTAATGGCTCACATGCCATGAGTTCGTCGTCATCATTAACACGTCCCCTCGGAAGCCTATCCTCACGAGTGCGGTACCGGGAGCAGGGAGTGGATGAACTACTACAACTCAAGTTACATCAAGCCATCGCGGACGTGGACGTTCCTCCTCCCAATGCAACGATCGTCCTCGCCACGGGTGATGGGAATGTGGGACAATTTAATGATGACGGGTTCTTGGGGCCCGTCCGCACCGCTCTGAAGAAGGGTTGGAAGGTCGAGTTATATGCATGGGAAGACGGCCTAAGCCGAGCATGGAAAAGGGAGTTCGCGGAAGGTCCGTATAAAGATCGCTTTAGGATAATCAAGATGGAGGATTTTGCATATGATCTACTGGAGGTGGATGTGGAGGCAAAGGAGTAGGTGTCTTTCCCACCCCACGAGTGCGATTCCCCAGACAATTGTGGGGCGTCAGGCTTTTCTGACCACAGAGCTATGACGTCTGTGGCCTATGCAGGTTCTTGTTTTCTCGTTCGCATGACCTTATCATTTCCACTCTATACCTCGAGCATTTTGTATCGTTCATCATCGGCATGCTAGTTACAACTTTGGCATAACCATAACCTTGACATTCGCATTTCATGTTGTTTCACAGGTTTTCCTTGTCGTTTAAAATACGGTGTACTTTCACTAAATATGCGTTCAGCTAATTACACTGTGCGTGGTCTCCATCGTTATTCTTTCCCATACGATTCCCGTAGGTTGTAACCTTTGCCACACGGGTGCATAGCTTTGCATGTACTTCGCCCCAAGTTGTCAACGCAACGCTCTCCTTTTTTCCGATAGCACTCTCCCGCACTCCTTCGCAATATTAGGCTTTTCCAAGTTTTGCTTGGAGGTGGGGTTTTGTGCCAATCTTACAAATGACTTGAGAAACTTAGCTACATGTGTCAATCTAGGCCTGAGGAAATAATTCTACGTAAAACTTGATAAATACTGTAATAAGATTAGAAATTGTTGCATTGCCCTGTGGTGTAGCTGTAGCTTCCCAAAGCTCCTACTTTGCAGTTGAATCCGAATGCGGGGTGTTCAAATGCCACAGGGCAGTGCTTTTTTAGCACTGATTTTTAACCTAACCCAGGCTGCGAACTCATATTGGCATTTTCTCGTTGTCCTTCCCCACAAGAATACAGTCAACATCATCAAAGACGTTCTGATTGCATAACGAGGTAAAAGTACACATGACCCGCACACTGTGCTTGTAGTATTTTCTTTCAAAAAATATCAACTACACCACGACCTTGTGAGATGACGGCGACAACCTTTCCTTCAAAGCTAAGCAAATCTCCTCCAGTGGTAGCTACCAGGTCCACAGTGTCAGCGTCTCGACCAACTCCAAGCAGCGACTCTACATTGGTGGAGGCTATATTCAATGCTGTTGCAGTGTCAATAACGTCCGGGGCGTCAATGGATGCCTTGTGGATTACGGCTCATAAGACATCTTCGTCAAATTAATCAACCTTGGGGGATTACTCACCCAGGCAGCATCCCACCTCATGTTCTGGGCAGCCCAGCCTGTCAACATGACGACCTCTTCGACACCTTGGTGTCCAATGCCGACCGTAACATTATTCTTGATCAGTGTCGTCAAAACGTTATCTTTTGTCAACGGAGGGCCGGCAAGACTGAGGATCGTGTGTCAGGTCAATTGATAGTACAAAAAAGTTTGTGGAGAGATAAGCGAATACTCACGCACGGCGGCCTTCCCAGTAGAAAGGGAACGAACGGACAGGGGCAATAATGACTCCTACGTTGGCGCTGGCAAGTTCAGGGGCAAGTAGGTGTGTCTCTGCACCACCCACGATTGTCATTTTCATCGGCACATTGGATTGTGCTTCAACTTCTGCCTTGAGGGCGAGCAAAGAAGCGATGATGTCCGCGTTCTTCGCGTCCACGGCTAATGTGAGCGTGCCCTGTCAGTCATCAGATTTAGCGCCAGGTCGGAAGAACAATATCGATCAAAATAATCACATTGTATACTGCTTGGAACATCTGTCCTCTGAGCGAACTCTCGTGATTGAAGAGCAAGTTGCGCAGTGTGGCTATCTGCGTGCTGACGCTTACACCCGTGCTTCTGTGTAGTATACCAACATGCAAGGCAGCATTCCGTTTTATGACCGCACCCTTTTCTAGCTTGTGTTTTGCACCGAGGGAAAGGTGCGTGCTGATACCCTCAAGGAAGCCGACGTTCAAGCTGTCGCCACTAGCAGGACTAATAGGTGCAGTGACAGATGATGTCACACCAGCGCGGTATGCGAGCCTAAGGCAATGATCAGTATGTACAAGGCATGCTTGAGAGAAGTTGGATCTTACATAGCATCTCGGGTACCAAATATGAGACCGTCATAAGCAGCGACAATTCCATCGCTCAGTATACTCGGCACTGAATCCCACAAAGGGTCTTTAACGGGTCCATCTGACGTGGTGATCTCCAACGGAATCTCTTGCAGACCGAGAGCTGTTCCTACAGAAGTCAATGCAGGCATGATAGAACCACGCTGGAGATCTTGAATGTAATAGTCCGGATAGTTGTCCGGAGGACAGGCATCCGCCGATCCGTTACAAACGATAGTGCCATCAAATACAAGCACGCCTTCATAGTCTGGTCCGGGCGCCTCGTAGACAAGTTGCGCACCGTTGGAATCCCTCTGCCAAATGCTAGACGCATTGCGGAAGACCACGGCGGTCACAACCTCCTTAGGATCGAGAGGGGGCAAGCCTTCATAACTGACTGCAGTTTGCGCCTCATCATCAAAGTTTGGTGTGACGGCTGCCTCCTGAAATGACTCCTTCAGAGCTGAGACGGGGTTCGTAAGTTGAGGAATCCCATCGATGAACACTTGCAGGGGCGTGGCGCCTAGAGCCAATGGGTGACTGTCCCAAATCACGAGATCTTAAGGAATGGGATATATAAGGCGTCGGTAGTGGGGAAGACTGTTTAGCTTACCTGCATCGTAACCTGGGAAAATCCATTCAATGCCTGGCTCATTGATGTTCATAGGGCCTCACCTTCTTTGACATAGCCAAGTCTGTAGTCAAGACCAAGCAGTCTGGCGGCCGTAGTCGTGACTGAAGCGATCGCAGCGTCTTCAGGAAGACCATAATAGTAAGCTTGCTGGGCATCATGGAGAAGCCAACGGGTCACAACCGCTGCTGGGGTGTCACTCTGACGGAACCGAAATACTGAATGAGGGAATTGTTTAGCAGAGAGCTCAATGCTTACCTTCATAATGACGTCAAAACCTGCATCATGTAGGACGCGAGGCGCGTATGTTGAATGTCTATACCCCTCACGCTTGAACCTCGCAAAAGAACCAAACGTTGCAATTGCAGGAGTGTGATCTGCTAAGAGTCATTAAAGGCGACACGAAAGCTGCAGCAAGAAACAAACTGTAGGCCTTCTTGAGAAGTCCTGGTACGAGATAAGCCTCGAGTGCGTGGTGGAAAGCGGCGACGGGGAACTTGAACTCGTTCGTCAACTGTAACAAGGGGTCTGCATCAGACAAGTCACCCCGCACACGTCAAAAATTGAAGTCCTGACCCGGACGAAAGCATCGAGGTCAACAGCCTCGTAACAATGAACATGGACCTGTCCATTAGGTCTCAGCTCTAATCTACCCCGAAGGAATATGCGTGACACAACCTTGACTTTACCACGCAGCGTGTCGACCGCCGCTTCATACTGCAAATCGTTTGGGAACGGACCAAGCTCATCTGTCGCTGTGCCATTAAGTACTTTGGCACAATATTCGTCCTGCTTTTCCTTCATCTGACGTGCCTTGTCGTACCTTCCAAGATGTGAAATGTTAATACAAGCAGGTTATTTGTGACACGCACAAACTTCTGTATGCCCAGACAGTGTCCATCCTGACACCACCATATGACTTCGCTAAAGAGGAATGAGCACGTATGAACAATGGATGACAGGACATGACTTACAGGGATTCTCTCCTAAAACCAGGAAAGAAAATTTAACAATCGAACGTCTAAGATCTGAAACAATGCTGACCACATGCATGCCTGTGATATAACAAAAGCTCAGTACTTGCCGCAAAAATAACATGTATAGTACACACTTCATGTGTCGCCATAGCGGTGGAATGGAGTAGTCAATGTCGGAGCCATCCAGTCCATAAGGAGGGGCAACAAGCATCGAGGTAGAGGATCTCTCGCTGGTGGCTCGCATCTTTATTGTGAATCCCTGTCCCCCTGCCCCAGTGATTTATTCTCACACTCTGGTCACGAAGCTCACGAAAACACCTACCAATAGCATTATTTGAACCTGGCAGAATAAGAGAGGTAGTAACCCCTCCTGCGACGGATAAGTTGTAGGCATCGTGAGTGTTCAGGCCGTCTAAAGAACGCAACCATGGCTGGGTAATCCCATTAGGAGAATCTGTGTCATCTGCTCCAGAAAGAAGGGGAGAAGACATAACACCATGGTGTGAATGTACATCGACGATTCTGGATAGAGTCAAATACGGGATCGTTGACCCATAAGAGTTTCACATACCCTGGCGTCACCCAAGCACCCTGTAAATTTTCGGGTAAGCAGCAACACACTTTACAAGAACGAAAAGGCCCACCTGAGCATCAATAAATAAAGCGTCCTCGGGGACATCGAGTTGCGTGCCTATTTGCTGAATAAGACCCTGGTCTAACAGAATGTCGCCAGCTACGATTTCACTGCCGTCATTGACACCAGTCCAGATGGTGGCGTTGCGGATCAAAACAGTCGGTGTGCCCAATTCATATCTGTCGGACACGTTTCGGCTATCGAAGTCGGGAGGCGGGCCTGGGGACACATCCAAAGCATTGCACTGCGCAACGATATCGCTCAAGGTGAAAGGAACCTGAGCCGTGTGGTTGCCACCATCGGCCACGAGCGGAAACCTGGGGCAAAGAGAGAAACCTAGAACTACAGATACGAGCAGAGGAAAGACCAGAGGCCTGATGTTGAGTGAAGGACGCTGTTGCGCCGATTGATTGCGTTGTTCAGCATTGTAGACTGGAAGTCCTTTCTCTATGGTATGCATGCGTAGCTGGGGGATGGGGAATGCGAGAACGTGCGGGGTAGTTTTTATACATCAGAGTGCACCGCTCGCTCTCGACATGTTAGGACACATCGATGCCTGCGTAAAAGTAAAGGCACAGCAGAAGTATTCTCATTACATTGGAATGTACGAAGGAACTCACCTGACATTGGAGCTCCATAACGGCGGAAGCGAATTGTGGGGAACTCACGGAGAAGTACCATAACCGATATTCTCGCCTTCCTCGCATCTTATTCTTCGGAAGACAGCCCTGAAGGAAAAGGAAAGGGGGATATCGTGACGTCTTGAATGAACCCATTCATCGAACCTGCCATTACAGAAATGGTAGCTGAGATCCATGTCGCAGGGCCGTACTAAATGTACAGTCGCATGTAATATCGTATTGTCACGCAATGCCAAGCCTCGTGACGCCGGTGGGAATTCCTAGCGGGTCATCTGGTGTCACAGGCAGAAGGCGGGCTGATTCAATCCGCCTCAATGATCAGGAAAGACATATGAACAAGCAGCGGTTTAAACTACGACTACTCCACTAATCGACTCAGGGTACTTTGAGGGTACGAAGGGGAGTTCAAATAACGAAGGCAAGGCTGCGGCGACTGCGACCTGATGATTTGCAGAGCGAGAGGTACTCAGCCGATCGCACGGAGAAGATCACGACAAACAAAGCCAAACACATAAGAACGCGCGAAGATAGATGGGTAGGTGGGTGACCAAAAACTGTGCTAAGCTAGTGGGACGACGAGGGGCAGAAGCCAGGAGAGTAAGAAATGGTAACTACGGGAAACGGCCCACCCAGTGAGATGACGGGAACAAGTCAGGAGGGACGAAGCGAACCCCTTTGACCGCCATCTCACCAAGGCTGTAGGAGAAAACTCCGCCCGCAGGGTGCGAAGCTACAAAGACAGGCGACATGATGCAAAGCCGCTGGGAGACCTTGCAGTGGCGGTCGCACCCAGTCGCTTAGTCTCCTATAATCAAATCTAACCCAATTGAGTGAATGGAAAAATAGTCAAAAAGATTTGACAAGAGCGAGATTCGAACTCGCGCCCTTTCGGACTGGATTCGACTGCCTGATTCCAGCGCCTTAGACCGCTCGGCCATCTTGCCTTGTTCCGCCTTGAAAGAAACACCATTAACAGAGGTGGAATGACCCTCGACCAGAGATCCGTGTGGCATATTGTGTAGTCGAGCTTGCTGTCAGATGTCAATGGTACACATGACACTTGTGATACGGTCACCACAACGTACCTTTTTACCAGTAAATCTGATAAGAAACTTTCAGGGCTGAATCTCACCCCTAAGATCCTTGTCTCGAACAGCCTGAGGCGGTCGAAAATCTCCAGTCTGGACAGACGCCCACCTGGTTTCGAGCCCTGTGGCAAAGTTCCTACCGTGTGCCTTTTAAGTCTCCCGTATCTTCCACGAATCTTTTGTGTGGTCTCGTGCAATCCAACGGCTTGGTATTGACGAAGTATGAACCTAGCACATCCGACGGTAGTGGCATGCACGCTCACTTCTAATGGTTCTCGACTCGACATGCCCTCGCGTGCACCATCGATATTTCCAATCACGACGCGGATGGACTTCTGACAACTAAAGGGTAAAGCTGGTTAATTCGCATCAACCTGGTTCCCTGACCTAAAAGGCGCACAATCCTTATCTCTGAAATTCGACTCTCACCAAGGTAACCCACTGATAAGCACACCGTCACATAATGCGCATAAAAGATAAAAGGCTCACCTGCGATAGTTTCGCGGGTGCTCTTTCCCCTTCCCTGTCTCCCACGGTGCGCTTTTTGTGTCCATGTCGGATCAAGTACTTCCTCAGGGTGCGGGTTATGGTGTCGGTAAGCACTGAATTTTCTTGGATCCACAAGGTTGATTAATTCTTGCAGTGGTCGGTGGGTAGAGTTGAGGCCGTTCGCAGTCCTACGCTACTTATTAGACCGAACGCAGGAATTGGCCTATTTTTTAGTGCCTTCATGCTCGGCTTAACGGCCATTCAAGCCAGATACACTGGGGTTTCTCCAAAGGACTCCGAGGAGTTTACCTCCGCGTCGCGAAGCGTAAAGCCCGGTCTCATCGCGTCAGGAATTGTTTCAGCGTGGACTTGGGCAGCCACGCTGGTAAGTGCATCTATATAGGCTAGTCTCACGAAATTCTCATGCGTGGAGTTCAGTTGCAATCTAGTGCCGTCGCTTACAGGTACGGCATATCAGGGCCGTGGTGGTATGCCGCAGGCGCCACTGTTCAGGTCCTTCTCTTTGCACAGCTCGCTGCCAAACTCAAACTGAATGCACCATATGCTCACACTTGGCTTGAAATCGTTGCAGTACGATGGGGGACAGCGGCCCACTTGATATTCATGTTCTTTGGCCTTGCAACAAACCTAATCGTTTCATCTATGCTGGTTCTAGGAGGTTCGGCTACTGTGACAGACCTCAGTGGGATGAGTACCATTGCTGCGTGTTTCCTAATCCCCTTAGGTGTGGCGATTTACGTGGTTGTGGGTGGCATGCGTTCGACGCTGCTTTGCGATTAGTAAGTCTTCTTCACGGATAACTAAGTAGAGAGGTCTGACTTTCGGGTCGCAGCACTCACACTACGGTCCTCTTTGCCATCATTCTCACTTTTGTATTCACTGTCTATGCGACGTCAGGGTACATTGGTTCGATCAGCAAGATGCACTTCCTCCTCTCTGAAGTCTCGACAGTCGCTCCTGTCGCTGGGAACGCCGGTGGATCTTACTTGACCCTACGTTCGAAGAATGGCCTTATCTTTGGCGTCATAAATTTAATCGGAAACTTTGCCACTGTCTTCCAAGATCAGGCATACTGGCAACGTGCGATCGCCAGCAGGCCCGCCACTACGGTCAAGGCGTACCTCATCGGAGGTCTTGCTTGGTAAGTTTCTGTCGGTAATGCGTCTTGTGCGGCCGATTTTATATACTGGACAGGTTTGCTATCCCGTTCACGATGGCCACTACCCTCGGGCTATCTGCAGTTGCTCTAAGCGCCGTACCCGCGTCATCGTCACCTGCGCAAGAACCCACCTCTAGCGGCTTCGTCCCCCTACTCCCTACCTTGTCGGATGCACAAATCTCGGCAGGGCTTCCGGCACCCGTCGCTGCTGCGACACTGCTAGGCAAGAGTGGCGCGACTGCAATGCTTATCCTGCTGTTCTTGGCTGTGACAAGCGCAACGAGCGCGGAGTTGATTGCCGTCTCCTCCATTTGGACCTACGATATATACGTAAGGTATATTAATCCGAACGCGACTGAGCAGCAGATCCTCCAGATGAGTCACATAGGGGTTAGTTATAATGTTTCGCACCCAGGCCACTTGCTTACTTGGGCTGGACATCAGGTTGCAGCATTCGCGCTGGTGATGGGCATTGCTGGAGTGATCTTCTACTACATCGGCATCTCTATGGGTTGGCTTTACGTAGGATTTCTCCTATGCCACGCAGTTACCCACCTGCTGATTGACTGCCGGACTACATCAGACATTTATGGGTGTCATACTTGGGTCCGCTGTAGTGCCCATCGCTCTTTGCATCACCTGGCGCAAGGCTAGCAAAGTTGGATGCCTTTCTGGGGCTGTAGTCGGATTCATTGTCGGTGTCGTGGCGTGGCTCGCGACAACTGCAGGATTGAACAACAATCTGATCAACGTTACTGTGAGCAGTAGTGCCTAATTCTCCTTCCTGCTCGCGAATATCTTACTCTTTTGTCTGTAGACTAGTGGAGGTGAGATCCATGCACGCCTGCCTGCATGCGTGAATGTTAACCTTACGCTGGCCAGGAAATTATGAAATGTTGGCAGGCAACCTCGGCTCTATCGCTATCGGAGGTATCATAGCCACCATCGTTTCTCTGATTGTGAATGAAATTTCCTTATGTCACCTTAGTGACCGTGCGCTAACATTCACAACGCTCAGTGGCCTGAAGATTACGACTTTGCTGCGACACGTGCGATCAATTCGCCAGCATCCCACCATCAGGCACCAGCAGTGGGCGAGGGCGACGTATACGCGGAGAAAAAGGTACCCGACTCGTCAATTTCCTCGGTCGTAAACGAAGCACCCAAACTCGACAACGAACTGGACTCCGTTGGTTTGAATAAGGCGTTCAAGTTTGCTGCTTGGTCCTCTGTTGCCTTAGTACGTCCTTACCGCTGACTGAGGTGACTTCTGAGTGCCGACCCATTGTCCCACTTACAGACTCTAATCTTCATGATTCTCATTCCTCTTCCACTCTTTGGTGCCTCGACGGTTTATTCCGTAACTGGTTTCACGGTATGGGTTGTTGTTGGCATCGTGTGGGCTTTTTGCTCGGCATTCGCTGTGGTGCTCTACCCTCTGTGGGAGAGTCGTGCCGCCCTGGCCTTGATATCACGAGGGATCATCAAGGTATTATCTCCGTTTCTGTCGTAGATTGTAACTTTCTGAACAATGGCACGTGATCATTAGGACATTTTTGCCGAGGGCTCGGGGAAGTATGTACCCCCAGAAGCCACCGCTGACACTCGAGCAGCGGCATGATGTGATCAAATAAACTCTGGGATTAACTGGGTGCTTGACTGTATTTCGAACGTTTCAAGAATCAATAGACCGATATACTCTTAAGATTGTTTCCGACGCATCTATCGTGTTATGACGAACATGCGGGATAGTTGGTGTATGTATGTACCGCATGCAGGGTACAAATGCGTACACGGCAGACATACGTAGCTAAGTTAACAAGTGAAGAAGGCTTGCCGTAGTTGGAAGTGGCTGTGACACAAAAAGATGAACTGGATATCATGACAATGTATACGTACACGAGGTGTGAGCGGAGGGGTGTAGAGATGGATGGTAAACAAGCGTAAATGCAACAACATTTACCCCCATGCAGCTGTGGTGCTATACAAGCGTGGAGTCGTGTATTAGATCCCGCATTATCGGGAAAGCATGGAGAGGGGGCATACCTGTAGTTCACGATAAGATGTCCGTCCGTTGCGAACGACTACGAGCCTAGAGTAAGCCAAGAGGATAAACTGATAAGACCTGGAACAGACTTTATACAAGTTGGACACTGTATCATCGGGAGCTGGGGAGAACGCGAGATTGATGTATGTAAACTGCAAATCACGCAGTCGTGTCATGTCAGAGGCACGAAATGGTCACTGCTTGTGCATTTCGAGCATTCGCGATCGCAGACGTACTAGGGGATCTCCAGCCTTCCAGCCCAACTCCTTCCTCAAAAACTGTATGACAGCCTGGAAGCGGTTCGCCGCGGTAATCTTGTAAAAGTTTTGTTTCATAATCGGCGCGTTCCCAACAGCCTTGAAGCGTACAACAACTGTTCAACCCAGACATCCAAATTCAAATGAACATTCGTTTCATAAACGAACCAACGGCGGGGACACAGAACAACAGTACCTTTTGAAGGATCCTTCTTCTTGTAGGTTTCAAGAGCTTGAATCGCGGGTGAAACACCTTCTCCACTCTCCCCTGGGAGCGACATTTGACGTCCTGGCTCATCAGGACTGCCTGGTGCTTGTGCCATCCCCGAAGCGCTGAACGGTCTGAGCCAGCTCAGTTGATGCCAAGATGGCAATTTCCAGAAAGGGAAATGTGAACTGTTTTCGGGTACGAGTGTAGCATCTGAATATTGAATACCAGCTGTCGCTGCTAGTGACTACTGGTACTGAAATGTTACTTTGGTTGCACGGAACAGGGGTAGTTCTCAGGATGAAACCAGAACCGGTACGTTGAGACGTTGCGACCACAGCTGCCCATTGGCTAAGTTACATAATACACTTTAGTGGACCGGAGATGGCTTAACAAACCCTGAAGCATCTGGTTTCGACTTGTCGTGCGTCATGCACGATACACATGATCACTTATGCGTTATGGACAAGGCTATCACCTTGAACAAGATACCAGTGGTGCTACACTGCAAACGCTGGCGTGGTCTTGCTATTCTCCCCGCCTTCAACAGGCTAGGTTGTCTAAAGATGAAGACTAGGTATGTAATCGTTCGATGGGGTGTGTCAAGTCTCAGCTATTGGCATCGTACTCGTGACAACCCTGGCCGAGGCTGCCAGTGTGTGTCATGGCTGAAACGCAGAGTAGTAAGGAGTACGTGCTGGGGATGCGGCTCAGGCAGCAGAGCATGCGGCATTCAGAAACAGTAAGGCAGGACCAGATTAGAGCTCGTCACCACGAAGATCCCTTGGTCACATCAACGTCCGTGTCGCTGACTTCCCTTTCCGCAGCGCTAACTCACTCGTAATGCATGATGCATGGCTTTTCGGAAGGGAAAACTGGTCTCCAGCTTACCAGAATGCACTATAACGGTACTGTAACAGTAGTTTTTATCAGACTGCCTCAACTGTTACCGACTCTTAGTACAAGGTAAGCTACATAGTAAGGGCCCCCACCGTACAGGATATGGATTCTTGCGCGATTTGTCTCATGGTAGAGTCTCCATCAAAATTTTCAATGAGTGGTCCGACCTCGGTCTGATCGAACACTTGAACGGCCTCGGTATCCTTTTCACCCAAATTAGGATTAAGGCGGCCAGAGGAAGAAATACCGTGGCTCACCTGAACACGGAGTTGTCGAACACGACTTCTGGCTCGATCGCCAGCTCAGCCCCTCTTAGGCCTGCGTCCAACCTTTGCTCACCCGCAGCTGGAACATTCGCCTTGGACATATCCAGCGTCGCGATCATGCTCACCATCAACAACCAGAGCGACGATTCGACTAGGTGAGCTCCAGGACATCGTCTGTGGGTTTCGCAGGAAACAGCCAAGTCAACACTTCGCTAAATATCAATGACTGGCGCTTCCGGAAAAACTTACCGCCTACCAAATCCAAACACGTATGTCCTCGGATCACGCCTCCGCTCTGCGGCACTGATATCCTTACTTTCTACATGATGTTTTTCAGTAGAAAGACTCTGTGGACTCGAGCTGCTCGTTTGCGCCGCAAAATCTGGCACCCGCGTGCTTGATGTATGTGCAAGATCCAGGAACCGCTCTGGCTTGAACATATCGGGCTCAGGGTAAATCTTTTCATCGCGCATAATCCCCCTTGGAAAGAAGGGAAAATATCATTAGCATGATGGCGGCAAAAAAAAACATCCTCTTCGCGGACTTGAGACAGGGTAATAGTGTCACATACCATATATTCCCAAACACCTGGCATATGACATGAGAAACAACTCTCCAACCAGGTTATACTTAAATGCATCAGAATAACGTACCAACGACCCTTTGGGGATAAGCATTCCTTCGTATATGTCGTCTTCCTTCAATCTGTGTGGAAGACCTATGCCAAACATTTCCTCAGTATGCCAAGCCAAGAAGAGTAATGGGACATACTCAAAGGTACTGGAACGCCCCATCTCAGCGTCTCAGTGAAGACCGCATTGCAATACGGTAACTGCACCCTATCTTCGAACGTAGGAAGCCTTCGCCCCCCAGTGACGCTATCAATCTCGGCTTGCGCCCGTGCCAACACGTGTGGGTTTTTTACCATTGAAAGTATGAAGAGAGTAAGAAACGCGATGCTCTACAGTGGAGACGATAACAAGGTCACGCGGGGGATGAACATTTGGTGAGTTGTTACATAGGTGGAAAGGTGACTTACTGTCTCGATGCTAACGTAGAATAAGTGTCAGAACATGTACAAAAGTGGATGGGAAGTATAAGGAGAGACGTGAGTGAGAACGAGAATTTGACCAACTAACCTTCCAGAATATATCGAATTGGCTGTCCATCGCAGATCGTGGTCCTGTGTAGTCGTTGAATGCTTCGGCTTCGGCTCCTTAACATGTCGGAAGTCGTTTTTAAAGGTGTCATTATTTTCGTGACCGCCGCTCTCCAATGCACCGGCACCATAGGTATCCGGATCGACAAGCATGGACACAAAACAGGTCCTCGCTGTTCCTTTTCTCTGTGCATGGATCATGGTAAGCGCATATATTGATAGGAAGTTAGTCGAGCACGAAACTCGAAAACTAAAAGGGAAGAGGGGTACAGACTATCTCATCCAGCGCATGGTTATACGGCCGATCGACGAACTCTTGCATCATGGCTTTCCACCGAACTGCTTGGCGTTTGAAGGAAGCGCCGGGAAACCAAAGAGGGATATGTTTCACTGTTCCCATCCGCAGGTCGAGTACATCCAGACATAAAATAGACATTTTCGATAAGTAAAGAAATGAAAAAATGAGGTAGCAGAGGACTTACAAGAGGGAAACACGTCGACTGGCCAAATCTTGCCGCTCGACGCTATCCTATTGGCAAGCACATCAACACAGTCCTCTGCAAGCCTCAGAAATTCATCGTCGTTCGATTTGACTTGGTGTCCGTATACAACCAAGAGCGTTAAACCGCCCGCGTAGCTATCGAAACAACTTGTTATCGGCGGCGTTGGAGCAAAACCGCATGACGCACCGCCTAATATGTTCCACATAGCTGGCAGGGTCCTCCAGGAGTCTTCTAAGGAATGGTTTCGTCTCGAGTTCTAAAAGGGGGTGATAGTTGCGTATGCTGGACGGGCTAAGCGCCGTTTGGAGGAGTCGACGTTGCCGCCGGGATGTTTTCCCGTAGGGAGTAAATGCAACCATGTTTTCACAGCCGCACCTGTTTGCGTATTAATTGTAGTGACCTCAAAAAGCGAAGTTTATGTTTTGAATACTAGGTACGCACAGCTCGTTTGCCATAACAAGATGTGGTCTATCAGAATATATGGCCCCGCGTTTGTCAAGGAGCTCGAGAACCGCTTCCGGCGTATTCAAAAAAACGACACCGAGTCCAAAAACGTGGAGGTACGTGATACGTCCTACCAGGGTCGCATTGAATGGCACTTCGCATGCTAGATACAGCAAAACTTCGCCCACACCTACCATAGTCTCTCTTCCACGTTTCCGCTCGTAACCAGAGTTCTTTCCCGGCAAGGTCGCGCAGATTGCCAATGAAAGGAAGGGGTTTCGGGCCTGGGGGGTAATGTGAAGAAGATGTCCCCAAATTACGGATGAGTTTGTGATAGAAGACGTAGGTGGCAACTGCAAGTATGGAAGCCCAAACAGCAACCCACCCCATGAAGTCAGTTCAGGCTCAGAGCGGGGGAAGGTAAAGTGAGGTAGAGCAAAAGAAGTGCCAAGGGTGAGTGCGGCACTTTATACTTGCGAGTCAACGGCGTCCCTTGACGCCTTCTGACCTACATAGGTTGCTGGGGGAGCGACATGGGAATTGGCATCCTCGGTTACCGCGCCATTAATACCTGGTTCCCTCACGGTGACGGGATCGCCAATTGCGGGCGAGAATTGCCATCAATGATCACCCTGGAAAAACGGTGCGCGCGGCACGGCCAGAAGAGTACTCGGATTTCCAGTGTGTGAAGGAGATGAGATGCCCGACCCCCGCCGCAAAGTAAAAACACTCACGGGATGCTGAACCACCTCGAGAAGCAAAAGGAGGTCATATCCTGGATCCGATGAGAGTAGGGCTCTAGCAGGTCTGGGGTGATATCCTTGACATTGACCGATTTGGGTCGATGAATCGCGGCGTAAATGGAATTGACTTGCCTTCCTCTCTATGAGCTCTTCGGCTTCGTATGGATGTGTGTGAAAGGAAAGGAATAACTCAATTCCAGAATAATGACAAATGGACTCGGTACTGTTGCACACGACGGAGGCCAGAAATCTCCGTTAGCAATCAATAGAGCATCGAGAATCAAACGGAGTACTCGGCGGCACCGTGTATCCCTGTGAGCACTTGATACCTACCTTGCTGCAAGCCCAAGTTGGAGGTGGGTATTCTGGGGCGCCGTAGGATAGACTCTTCCGGCCCCCGAATAGCACCGAGGTAAGCAACGTAAAATGGCGCACACTTCTGCCGAAACTACAAATTCAATAATGCCCCGGTCATGACGGACAAGCAGGTTCTGCTTCCGCTTCCCAATTCCGCTATGGAAGGAGAGCAAACACCCTCTCGAATTCTCCTTAGCACTCCGAACAGGAAAGGTCGGGCGTCAATGCTCCATCGTTATGTGCAACCCAAACACGCCCAATGCCTTCCGAATTGATTCCTATTGGTGGTTGGCATGAGTGTTTTACCAACCCTCAAAGTCAAGTAGATTACTATACCTCATGCTTTGGAATGTGAGGAAGTTGTTCTCCCTGAAATCGATGGCCAGGAACTAGCATTCTGAAAGCCCATCACGAAGAATTTCACAACTTGGGGTGTAGGCTACCCAAGTTAGTAGTACCTGGCGATGACGGGTCCGTCAATAGAGATCAACAGTACTGACCCTTGTCACCCTCAAGTTCAATCGAGCTGATGGCTCCGCGACTGAGCAAACGTCAGCAGCGGGAGCAAGAAGAGCTTGTTGCACTTGCTAGCAGTAGACCCGAGCTCACACGATCCGATTCACACGTATCCACCGATGACCAACCCGTAGTTGCACCTGCCACAAAATCTGGCTTCGCTGCGGTATGTAACATCATTACAATGTGTATGCTTGCAGCCGTAGTGACAATGGTACCCAGCTCTTCGCACCAGACGACGAGCCAGAGTCACCGGATGAAGGCAACGAGGAAAACGTCCCAGTGTCTAGCAAGTCGCGCAAGGTAAGCTGCCGTGCACCATCCGACTCTTGATCAGCGTTAAGCTACTGTGCATCAGCCAAAGAAGAAAAGAAAGAAGGCCACAAAGCCCAATGCTTCCACCGATAACCAGCTACCGGACAAGTCAGGCGCTTCCTCGTCACATCTGGCAGTGAAGTCTAAACCCGCAACCGCAAAAAAGAATAAAGGCAAGAAAAAGGACGATATCGATGATGTCGACAAAGCATTGGCAGAATTGTCTGTCAGGTGCGTTTCGTTTAGCATCTCCCCGTAGTCTCAGATCAGACTGTCCGAGTGTCGCATAGATACCCAGACCTCAAGAGCATATCAAATGCCCCTAGTGATGAACGGACCAGTGCTCTTGCGAGTCTCCTATCAGTTTCATTAGCCCATCTTGACGCAGAGTCGGAACTCCGTAAATTTTTCGGCTCAAGAGCAGTCACGGCGGCCGAGTCTTCTGGATCAGGACATTCTCAATCTCATAGACGACGACGCGGGATGCCTTCTAGCGCGTTGCGCGCGCAGCTCACACGTCCGGATCGATCCTGGTCTCTCACGAAGCCGCGCGAAGGACTCTCGCTGCGTCCTCTCACGGAGGCGGAAACAGCCGGAAAAACCAGGCGAGGTCCTGCGTATTCGGGTAAATGGTGGACCGTAGAATACACAAGGCGCTATAAGGGTGCAACTAGAGACTTCATTCGTGCCGTGAGGAGTGGAGGTATGTGCTTCACTTGTGTGTCATAAACCTGTTTGACTCATTCATCAACAGCCCCTGATGCAATGTGGGGAGTTTTGCATACCATGCCTTGGCAGGCAGATACATTGTTACAACTTGGAGAAATTTATAGACACCGTGAGGGTAAGCGTGTTACCACACCCCGCTCGGATCTCGCATAACGTTCTTCAGAGTACAGCACCGCGGTGGAACACGTCTCGCGAGCCATATTCGCTTATGAGCGTGCATTCCTTGGCACTTTTAGCTTCACAACTGGGGTCAACAGGCTTGACTTCGACTTCGTTGAAAATCGACCCTTCTTCCTAGCCATCCACCAGCAGGTCATGTAGGTCCACGTACACTACGTATCCGCATCATTTCCCGCAGAGGATAACATCTTTCCTAGCGATCTTCAACGTCGTGGCTGCCCACGCGCCGCTTTTGAGCATGCCCGTCTCCTGTTCTCGCTTGAACCCTTGACCGATCCGCATGGGGCGCTTTTACATCTCGATTTCCTTTCAGTCAAAGCTGGCATAGGTGACTGGCTGTTGGATGTTTGGAAGGTTTACCAGTCCCGCCATGGCGCCATCGAAGAAGCGACAGAGTATATGGACCCCGGCGTGCTTCCGGGGTGGGTTTACGCAAGAGCACTACTTTTGAGAATGGAAGAGAAAGTCAAGCGCGATCGCGGCGAGGTCGGTCCTACGACGGAAATCGGGTGGCTTCATCTTATGTGCTAATATTGTTTCAGGATGTCGAGGAAGAAAGCACTGAAATTCTCAAGCAGGCCATATCTGCCTATCCCTCTGTGGTGCCGCTACTAGCTGACAAATGTGAAATATCCCTTTCGGTGGACATTCGATCACACAAAGAGTTTCGTATACGCACAGACAATCTGTGAGCAATTGCGCCTTCCGTAATGTTCTCGGCTTATGATAGTTTCAGTGGTCTGAGTGCTGCAGAAAGTGTCCTCCATCTCCTTACACATATCTATGCTATTCGGTCCGCATCTTTGTGGAAATTGCCTGACCTCAGCTCTTGGCTAGCGTCGACAACATCAAGTCTCCTGCCTAACCTTTCTTCCAAGCGTGCTCATCCTTTCCGCGAACGGTTTCTCCGCATTTTTAACTCCGATCACCTTCGTTACTCTGTCTACCGACATATCATCGTGCTTCAACAAACTCACGCACAAGAGCAATATCGCATTCTCACGGCTTTTATCCCGCGAGGAGTGTTGACTTCGCATGAATACGCGTGCGACCCATTGCCCCCGCCAACCGCAAGGAGTTCCTATGACGCGAAGTTCTTTGAAGGGGCTGAAGATCTTGCTTCACCGAGAAGTTCTTACCGACGCACACGTGCCGAAGAGCGCCAACTCGAACGCCTTGTCCCTGATGCAGCAGTCCGTGAGCAGTTGATGGCTCTCTTCGAACGGCTCCCAGGTCTTGCGGCACATGCGCCCGGTGGAGTGGTGCAGTTTGTACAGGCTCTGGCCCAAATGGGTGATGAGGCTATTGACGAGCTGTTGATGGGAGGCCTGATGGCACAAGAGGATCCTGCACCTGAAGCGGAACAACAGCATCTAGGAGCGATGCCTGGGGGCATGCCTGACGATGATGACGGGGTGGATGATATTGTACCGGTGGGCCCCGCTCACGAGTTCGAAGCTACGGACGAGGTCGCGAATGTGGACGACGACGCAGATGAAGCGGAGGCTGCTGTGGTGAGTATTTGCCTTTTCACTGCTATTGTGCTCTGAGCAGCTCTTGCATGCTCAGCCACTTCCTTTGCGTGTCGTACGTAACCTACTCAGTAGGCTTTGGGGAGGCACAGGCGAGGCACAGGAATCGTCTGATGATGACGCCGAATCGGTGGTTCGTGATGACGATGGTGTTGACTAGTTGTGCAATGTTGCAGTGGCGGTACCAGGTCTTTACAGGCAACCATTGCATTTAATCGATGTTCCCTTCTCCGGAACATGCTTTGCCCGCGTTGCCGTTTCGACATCGATTGGAGATGAGATAAGGTATGTTTTTATACTGATTGCTGCGCGGGCAGAACCGGACCCAGTTTCGGTGGGCTTATCCTCTGTGTACGTGCGTAAACGTTAGGCCGGGTAGGGGAATGCAATTTGCAAACTTCCTGAGTGTTATTTGCGATGTACAGCAACCACGTCGTAGATATGAAGTCGGTAGTTGCAAGCATGTAATAAAGTATCCAAGGGACGCTGTCAATCAGTGACTCGGCTGGCAGTAAATTTGCTCGGTTCATCCTTCCTTCTCTCCACTGTACCACAATAATGTTGTCCAATCGTGCTGCACACCTGTCGTCGCGGGTGGTCAGGAAGGCCCTTCTGCCAGGACAACGACAGGGTGCCCTGACAGCTGTACGTCGACGAGACAATATATCTGTCCGCTCTATCCAGTCAGTCATTCAAACCGACCGTGTCAGTGTGAACAGCGTTCATACCCTTCTGCCGTCTTCTAATGCTACTTCTGACAGGATACAATTACCCGTCTTCTCTATTCACTAGGTTCGAAGCGTGAGGTGGAGCGTCACCTTCGCATCTTCTCCTCTGCCTCCAACCCGGTCCAACCTGCCAAATTCGCTGTCATCAAGGTCGGAGGAGCCGTCCTGGACAATATTGATGACCTTGCCCATTCTCTCTCATTTCTCTATCGAGTTGGCCTCTACCCCGTGGTCCTGCATGGTGCGGGGCCACAGATGAACGATATCCTTGAAGCAGAAGGCGTAGAGCCTGATTATATAGACGGCATCAGGGTTACTGGTAGGACTCTAACATCCTATGCTGGGCGATTCTGACGATTACATTCCATCCTTTTGTTCTTTCTAAAGACGCTAACACCCTCCAAATTGCCCGTCGTGTCTTCCTCGAAGAGAATCTTAAGCTCGTCGGGGCCCTTGAAAAGTTGGGCACCCGTGCTCGTCCAATTACGTCCGGCGTCTTCACTGCCGACTACCTCGATCGTCCTCGCTATGGTCTGGTTGGTCGCATCACGCGTGTTGACAAGCGCCCGATCGAAGCCTCCATTCGTGCCGGCGCCCTTCCCATCCTAACCAGCTTGGCTGAGACACCAGAGGGCCAGATTCTCAATGTCAACGCGGACGTCGCCGCTGGGGAGCTGTCCAAAGAGCTTGAGCCGCTGAAGATTGTCTTCCTCAATGAAAAGGGCGGCCTTTTCCATGGCGTCACTGGAGAGAAACTCGATGTGATCAATCTGGACGAGGTATGTCCATCTACCCGCCTTGTTTGTTTTCTCCGCAGCGGCAAGGACCGGCTGACATTTATTATGTAGGAATACGATCAATTAATGAAAGAACCCTGGGTCAAGTTCGGCACGAAGCTCAAGTTGCGGGAGTTCAAGGAGCTCTTGGAACATCTACCCCGTTCCTCGTCTGTTGCGGTCATATCCGCCGCCAACCTCCAGCGCGAACTTTTTACGGATTCAGGCGCTGGTACTCTTATTCGTCGTGGCTATCGTTTAACGAAGTACGATACCCTTGCGAGCATTGGTCCTGACCGCTTCCGTCAAGTCGTGCACGAACGTGATCCAGATGTGTGTGCAGGGACGGCTAGTGTCGCAGGTATCCTGGCAGAACTTGAACGTGCCCCGTTCACGATCTACGCCGACGAACCCCTTGATTCCGTTGCCGTCGTGTCACACCCTGAGGGGGAGATACCTGTACTTACCCGCCTCCTCCCATCTCGCGCTGGGGTGCTGAACGGTGTTCTGGACAATGTTTGGAATGCCGTACGCAAAGACCATCGTAAGCTCTTCTGGACTGCCCCGATCGATGATGAAAATCGTGCCTGGCACTTTGAGCGTGCGGACGGGAGTTTCACGAGGGGCTCAAGGACCCTGTTCTGGTACGGCGTGACCGACGCGAGTGAGCTTGATCAAGTAGTCCACTCTTTGGAACAAAATAAACGCATTCCTCGCTCTTATCTTCCCGTGGGACCCTCGCGTGCAACCTCGTCTAATGGTCTTGGTGGCTCACGGGCGTACTCGACGTCTGCTGGACGCACTCCCACGAGTACTCGAGGCTACGCTACTGCCGCGGCTCCCGTCCTACCCGTACAGCATACCACGGAACGCAAACGCCTGGCACTTGTTGGTGCACGTGGGTACACTGGTCAGGCTCTCGTCTCGCTTCTTTCCTCTCACCCTTACCTGGATTTGACGCACGTGTCTTCGCGCCAGCTTGCGGGCAGGGCTTTGGAGGGGTACACCAAAGGGTCTGTAACATACAGCAACTTGGGAGTCAACGATATGGAGAAGATGGAGAGTGAAGGGGAGGTGGATGCATGGGTATTGGCACTGCCGAACGGTGCAGGTGCTCCTTTCGTCGCGGCGTTAAATAACGGAGCCAAAGAAAAGGAACGAAAAGGAGGAAAGGCTGGTGTTGCGGTGGATTTAAGTGCGGATTGGAGGTTCGACGATGGCTGGACGTATGGCCTGCCTGGTGAGGAGCGTTTGTAATCTATCGTGCTAGGATCGTCAAGTTCATGATTTCTTTTGCTTGCTCTGGTCTACATGTTACCCGTTTTCCATACTTTGTCAGAACTGTACAACCGTCCTGCTATCCGTGATGCTACACGTATTGCCAACCCGGGCTGCTATGCAACAACGATCCAGCTCCTGATTGCACCTTTACTCCCTTACCTCAAGCATGGGTGTTGGCCAACTGTCTTTGGAGTTTCTGGATATAGCGGCGCAGGGACTGTTCCTTCACAAACGGCCGACGGGCAGCCAACGAGCCTACCTAAAATTCCTGCTGAAAGCCTTGGTGGTGCCATCCGACCGTATTCGTTGACGGATCATGTGCACGAACGCGAAGCCGGGTGGCACCTATCACGTCTCTTGCCTAACCCGAGTGCAGACAGCAAAGCCTCAGACAACATGCAGGTTGCATTCGTTCCTGTCGTTGCACCCTGGTTTAGCGGAATCATCTGTACCCTGTCGATGCCTCTGGCTTCCAAGGCCACCGCTGCTGATATAAGGACTCTGTATGAGGAGAAATACAAAAACGAGCGCCTCGTGCGCGTGCAGGCTGCCGTACCTAGTCTGGCGGACATCGCTGGGAAGCAGAGCGCTGTGATCGGTGGAGTGCAGGTGCACAGTGGGGGAGAACGAGTGGTTATAGTGGTGAGTATCGTGGCCAGAGTCTCTTGTTTTGCCATGCTGACGGACCTTCTACCCTACACAGGGCGGCTTGGATAACTTGCTCAAGGGAGCCGCCACGCAATGTCTGCAGAATTTGAATCTGGCGCTTGGATACGATGAATATGAAGGCATCCCAGATGATCGTTAAGAATTTCCGTGCAGTAAAAAGTAGATCTCGATGGCCCTTTTTAGAGGACTCCGAATTTACACATGTTAAAGAATTTGGCTTTAGGGCATTTCAGCCTCCTCGCTTTAAATAACCTGACCTGTATCTAAGAACTTGTCTGCGAGCAGATGGATGTGTAACCAACGGGGCCTACAGTTTGCTTACGGAAAATGTCCAGGGCTCTGGGCATTTTTGGGTTTGTTGGATCGGTGTTATCAATATATGGGCCTACATCATCGATAGTCTTACGGTCCCTTTTGATCCGGACGAGCCGTCGTCTAGAGTCGTCCACCACCTCTCCCTCGGCTTTGATCCACCTACAACCATCCCCTTTCTCTTCGGACCTTTCCCTGTTACTTCTTTCACACCACCAGCCCTACGGACGACGGTAGAGAGACCAGACGACACTCCTTGTCGTCCCCGCCCTTCCATGCTATCGTCAGCCATTCGCGACCTTTTCTGCCCCGGCGTTACTGGGTCTATGTTCGGTGGTTTGGGTGCATCTGATGGTGCAGAAAACGGACTCGGAGATCGACATTGACTGCCTGTTGTAGATACAGTAGTCTCACGGGCGCGTTTACGCCCTCGAGAATCAGCAGAATTGATTGGCGATGACCTGGAGCTGGAACCTGGATTGAGTTTGGACTTGGATTTCATCGGGGTATTTACGGCTCTGAACCCGCTCTCCCACAACTTCTTATGAAGCCGAAAGAGTGCCATAGTTGCACGCGCGTCCGTGACCTAGAAGGTAAACAGACAAAATCACATGAGATGACATTGTAAGCAGCCCCCGAGCCTAACCAAGGGGCAAGACTGGACGAAATTTCTGCATACACTGTTGTGCTCTCCTTCCTGAATGCTTATTCCTAATTCCTGTCGCACGAGTACCCGAAGAGCAGGCCGACGTGAATTCACCAACTTATGTTGATGTGCCAGTAATTGAGTGTCACGAAGCTGCTGTGCAGGGTGGGAAAGGAGCAGTGCCTGGGGCAAAGGTCGGAATCAGTGTGGTTCGTCGAGAGCGAGATAACAGTGAAGGGACCCTACACCATGCCTACCTTGAGATCGTTGTGCACAGCGTGACCCACAAGTATTCGGTCTTTAATTAGATCAGATACAGTTTGCTGTATCTCGTCGAAGGGCTTTGCTACGGATCAAGTTATCAACCGAGATCTTTTACAGCAGTCGAGAATTAACGAAAGCTTAGTCGCCCACCTTCCTCGCCAAGATCTGCTCTCCGCACTCCACTCCATTTCGTTCTATAATCGACGACACGCTCCTTTTGCCGAACAAACGCATTAAGAACGACAGCACCTTTGAAATTGACTATGCTGACGCGGGCTAGTGATGACTCCGATCCTTCCAAGCCAATGCCGACCATTTCACAATCGAGTGCGAGGTATTTTCCAGGACTGATGGCATAGTGAACCGATAAGAAAACAAAAAGGGAATGAAAGTCTACGCACACTGCCTCGGAAGGTTGATATGAGTTCATCCCAAGTACCATTTTGCGCAGACTAGCTATGGACTCGCCGTTCTTGATTTCAGTCGTGTCCAAATCAATGTTTTCCAATGTCCCATGTTGCGGCGATGTCACTGTGTTATTCCGATGGAATATCGGTGCCTTAGACGTTGAAGGCGGCGAGACACTCTTGTGATTGTTTTGTTGAGAATGGCGCTTCCTGCTCTTTGACGGCTGGATGGCCTACTCGTCGTTACAATCTGGAGAAAGGCCGTGAATGCTATAACGGACCTTCTTTAGCTTGAGCCAGTTGGAAGATGGGAGAGGACTAGGACTGGTTAGACAGGCAGTAACTAGAAGGAATAGTGGGGCAGCCTACTTGGATGAAGACATTCCGGGTAACTGAGCCTGGGACAGAAGGCAGGAGCTGACTCTTTTGTAGGACTACCACAAAACTCAAAGACCCTTACAAGAGAATGTATCGACAGTGACTTTTCTCTACGAAGGTCATGAGTATCTGACACTTTGATTCTTACAGGCCACCCAAGGGTTCGGGCCGGAAAAGAGCACCCATCGATAGCGCTAGCTCGGCAACGCACACCCCTGTGAGTCGTATTCTACGACCCCCAATACTAAACTTTCCAACATGAGGACAGACCCTCGCCGAACAGCTCTCTTTCCTACACTATCGTCGCCCGTTCAAGAACCCGAATTATACCAAGAATCTTAATAGACGGACGAAGAATCTCAAGACGGTCCTGACCCAAGAACGGGAACGGGAACGTGCAGAGAGGGAGAGAAGACGACTGGAAAAAGAGGAGCAGGAGCGTAAGACAGACGATGCCATGGACGTCGACACCACCAACAACGCAAACGAGGAGAAGACTTCGGCGTCGCACAGTGTTGTCTTAGACGAGGATATACCAACCTGTAAGTACACTTCCATTGCTAATTTCAGCTAAATCTTCGTCGGAGCTGATTTGAGGTTCGATTCTGTGCTGTTGGTAGACACATCTATCGAGGCACCACCCTCCTTACTCCCACCCCGGCACTATTGTGATATCACAGGCTTGGAGGTAAGTGTATCCGTCATCTCGCTCGCCATTGTCCCGAAGTATCACAGGCACCATACACCGACCCACGAACTGGCCTGAGATACCATGACAAAAGTGTATACGAACTTATTAAAGGGCTGGTAAGTGGAGTCTGCGTTGTCCTCCATACGTGACGTCCTATAAACCTCACTGCTGCCTATCAGAGTCCTAGTGTAGCTAAGGATTACCTTGCCGCTCGAGGGGTCAATCCAGTTGTCAAGTAATCTCCGTGGGAGTCACTGTTGTGTAGTGCGGAGTCACATGGATAGGGTCCTGCGTCCCATCGCCAAGCTGACTGGAGAAACCCATGATGAAAAAATGTCTATAGCTATCCCACCGATAGTTTCTGCGCACATTGCATCGTATCCGAGCTCGCAGTTCATATAACTTATGCCCTTGGCAAATCTGCGCAGTCGAAAACTGATACTCCCAAAAAAATGCAACCTCAAGGAAGCGAAAGATGTACCATGCTCATCGTAGCCACGTCGACAGCAGGTATAATTGAAGGTCAGTAGCTGACGACTCGAAACCGCCGTTAACGCGACGGAGGCATTCCACACCAGTAGGTAGAACCGATGCCCTAGGTAAATAAATCGTAGCTACACCCCTGTTAACTCTCGCAAAAATTCTGCGCAAAGGAAAGTTCGCTATATTAGTATAGAAAATGAGAAAGGGACTCCCACTTACCACGCGTCAATTCAAAAGCGGCAAATGTACTTGCTGCTGCCGGTATACTGTACATGCGTGAGTTGGGCCGGGTCCACGCTGCGTATTACCTACCTTCGAAGCACTTGTATATACAAGTCAATAGACCTGCCTTGGGTGGGAAAAAAAGGACTTACACGAGGGGGAAAGTCCACGAAAAAGGCCAGAGCTGTGTGACGTGGTCGTCGTACGGTAATGGCGTCGGGTTGATGTAGATCGGTAGGAGACGAGCCACCAAGTGACAGTCAACAACTTCAGCTGAGAGTGCAATAAACGGTGACGTACACCCCACTATCTGCGACAATAGACCGCAGTTCTGAATTGATGTATGTCCACGGTCGTGACGTGGGTGGCGTCGGGCGAAGTTGGATGCGTGACTTTATCACATCTGGCAATGGATTAAGGCCAGTCAGACGTGGCAGCAGTGTACAGGGCTGAGAATGTACCTAGAGGGTAACAGCAAAGCCAATATGCAATCTGCGAAATAAGGGGTTCAAGCACCGTAAGCAAATGGCGAAGACAGCACGAAAAAGGTATCCACTCCTCCCGTAGCTCCGCTTGTGAGGAGAGCCCAAACTGGTACATGTTCACCATACCGCGTTTGAAACTGCCGTTTTGAAAACTCAAAAGCTGTCACGGTAAAAACTGGCTGATAAGTCGGTGCATTTGAGAAGGTAACCGTTACCCAACCTGTGTAGAACCTATCGATACGTGCATTTTGAAGGTTAATTCTCTCCGAGTTGAACATTAAACTGGTGTCACATACCCAGCATACGCAGGAATTTCTCTGGCTACAGTGACCTGTGTGTGCAAAGCCGCTTGTTAGAAGGGATACCGTCGAGAGCCTGGGAGCAAAGTTGCCGATGTCACCGCAGCGGACGCAAGACAAAATTAGGTCTCGAGACAAAATGAAGTACATACCCAATATCCACGCATGATACCTCGCTTGAACCCCCAGTCTTTCCACATTTCCCGAGCAACATCACGCAGCCGCTTATCGGTCGCCGCGTCGTATTGTCCTTGCATACGGACCTTGAACATTTCGACTATGATTACAGTTGAATCGGCACAATGTGATAAGCGTGGATAAGGACTCACCAGGACTTGCAAGGACAGCATTCGCAGCACCCGCCATGGCTCCAGCCAAGCCAATCTGGGGGAGCGTAAGCTGTGGAAAGGGAGAGATGATGCGTTTCGAGGTTGCGTAGGACGCAAAGAGGAGCGAGTTCACGCCTGCAATGCCAATCAGGGGACTCGCCATGCCTGAGGATGGAGAATGAATGGTTATTCAAAAGTGGTCGCAGACAGAGCACGTGTACCTTTGTATAGTGCAAAGAACCCCTCCGTTCGAATCGTCCGAACGAGGATGTCCATCGGTCCTTTCTAAAGGGGGTCAGGCATGCCCCGGAGAGCTAGACGTAACAGAGGACGTACAAACATCCCCTCTATTATCTGGAATGAGTCCAATACCGAAACAAAGTAGTATCAGACGCACTGGGGGCTATTTGAGCGCGCGTTTTTACAGTGTCTAGAGGCTGGCCGACAAGAACCTGTGCTGCGCCTCCGGCACTGCCTGCAATGAGCTCATTTACGGTGGACGCAGGTTGCTGTGACATGTCGTGGTTCGGATGAGAGCCCGATGCGAATGAGTTGACAAGGACACATACTCTCACACCATCTCGCCATCGAGTACCAGCGCGCTAATCAACGTTCAACGTTCAACAACGTCAGTGTCCATGGTGTCGCGTGCGCAAGATCTGTATTCTGGCGGCTCTCAACTGGATCGTGATCGCGACCCCGTCTTCCCGGGAGGGACACCCCAATGGGCGCCTGGCCCAAATTACACGGAGCGACCTGTTCCGCATGTCAGCAATCCGATCTTGCTCATCTCATGCGGACCCGTATTGATCTTGTCTCTGTTTCTTTGCACCCGTAATCATTTGTAAAGGTTGCCCCGCCAATGACTTCCAAGCCCACCGACGAGGAACTATTCATACGCGGCCCACGCGGAGAGCAACTTCCCAATGTCGATTTCTTAAGACAACACTTTATCCAGGAAGGCCGCCTTACTGAAGATCAGGCCCTGCGCATCCTCCGTCAAGCGACAGCGTTGCTCTCACACGAGCCCAACCTCATTCAAGTCGCAAGCCCTATTACAAGTGCGTGTGCCTGCTGTGTGCAATCGAGGGACCTCGCATCCTGATGACCACACCTTGCGTCAGTATGTGGAGATGTCCACGGCCAATATGTGAGTCGTGTCACTATGATGATTCAATCTTCCCATCTCATACCAACCGCAAGTATGATCTCATGAAATTGTTCGAAGTGGGGGGAAGTTTCTCTAATAATCACTATTTGTTTCTGGGCGATTATGTCGATCGAGGTAATTTCGGCATCGAAGTACGTCCAGCATCATATAGTCTCGTTCAAGGATTGCATACGTGGCCCAGTGCTTGCTGTATCTCTACGCTCTCAAACTCCAGCGCCCGAAGGATATTACTCTTCTTCGTGGCAACCACGAATGCCGACATCTCACAGAATACTTTACCTTCAAACGAGAATGTTCGTCACCTCTGACGCCAGCGGTGCCCTGCTGACTTGAGCATGCAGGCCTCCACAAATATTCTGCTACCGTGTACGACGATTGTCTGGCCTCTTTCAACGCACTTCCTCTCGCTGCCATTGTGGATAACCGTTTCTTTTGTGTACACGGCGGCATATCACCAGAACTTAATACACTCGATGACCTACAGAAGGTTCGTGGATAGCCGTTGGTGTTCCGAGGTGGTTGTGACCCTCCTGTCCGTCGGAATAGCTCCACCGGTTCCAAGAACCAGGTTCTAGCGGACTCTTGTGCGATCTGTTATGGTCCGATCCAATAGCTAATTTTGGATACGAAAACGAACATTCACAACATGGACCACCTCTTCCACATGGAACCACTTGGCAGCATAATGGAATGCGCGGATGTTCGTACTATTATACGTGAGTAGTATATCTACCTTTCTTGTTCCTCCAAGTAATGAAGGTCCCGCACGCAGGTACCATGCAGTATGCATGTTCCTTGAACGCAACGGGCTTCTTGGCATCGTCCGCGGACACGAGGCACAAGATGCGGGGTACGCGATCTCTATCTCTTGATTGGCACATTTCCCACACTTACTCTTTGCTACTCTTTGTTATGGTCGCAACCACTCGTATGGGATCTGCCGATGTGAATGATGTCGCCAACGAAGGTATCAGATGTACCGCAAAACGCCCACAAAAAAGTTTCCATCTGTAATAACGGTCTTCAGTGCCCCTAACTATCTTGATGTGTACCATAACCGAGGGGCGGTGATTAAGTATGCAAATAAGAACATCACGATTCGCCAGTTTAACTCGAGCTCTCACCCATATTGGCTTCCTAATTTCATGGATGCGTTCACGTGGAGCTTGCCGTTTGTCGGCGCCAAAAGTGGGTGCTGCATTTGTTATCAGATTCTGCGCTGGCCATAATCCGTTATGTAGTTACAGAGATGCTCCTTGCCATCCTATCAACATGTAGCTCCGAGGAGCTTGAAGACATAGACGACGAAGACGCACACACAGTGGATCTTGCGCTTTCACCAGCGGAGGTCGGGGTACGGCATCAACGGATCAAGGATAAGATTCTCGCTGTGGGCAAGATGCAACGAGTGTTTCAGTTACTCCGGTACGTCGGAACGCTGCCATCCTTTGTTCCGACCTTTCGTTTGCTCTCCCCCGAGGTGCTCATATTAACCTAAATGATGTTTCAGCGAGGAAGCAGAGAATGCTACAGAACTGGCTACGGTACCACTGGAGCAGCGGCGTGGATCAGACATGTTGACAGCACAAGGCGCACAACTGAGGAATTACATCCGGACCTTCGCCGATGCGTGAGTGTTATCGATTTTCCCCTCCCCCTTGTTGTATTGATCATGGCTTTTTTCTTTCTCTTCGTTCATCAATTCTCCTCTCCATCTTAATTATGCAGACGACAGTCAGACCTCGCCAACGAACGCTTGCCACGTTTCGAGCCTGCTGATGAGGGGTTCCCCGTTATACCGGCTCCAAGTATGCGGCGCTACGTGACTGGCGACTTTGAAGGCGTAGGTAGGGACGACCTCATTCGGCATATGTTGGAAGAGGAAAGTGGGGAGGGAGGCATGGTTGAGCGCATTGCAGACCGGATCGCTAGGGGTCGAATGCCGACGGGGCTACCGCGGCCACTGAAGCGATTCGAGACGACCTAGCGCCAGTCACAACCAGCGGCATGTCGTTGGCTGGGTCTGTGATGGAGTAACGGGGAGAAGGCGCAGAGGGCAACGCGGACTCGAGTGAATGTATGATACCAGGAACTTTGACTTTGACCGCTGGAGAGTCCGCGCGAAGCGTATATCGCTGTATATCCTCTATGCCAATGTATATATGTGGCTCTCTCAATTAATCAGTACTTCAGTTCTCATGCTTGCCTAACTTCAAACCCGGTAAAAGCTTCAGCCCACTTCGCAGGACTTCTCATCTGTCAGCCGGATATCTTTTGCGACGTGTGTTACCAGTGGAGTATTGATGCATGACGGCTTAGTATGGCTAGTCCATGGATGTATACGTAACTGACGGGTTGGCAGGAAAAGTGTGGGGGAAAAGCTTCCGAATATTACAGTAGTAGGGTGGATTGAGAGAGGTGTGGAAACTCAAACTAGTGCGGGAGTGAGCTCCAACTGCTGGATATTTGGGTGGGTCATCAGGCCTCACCTTCCAGATAATCGGCTGCCAAGAGGCTACCAGGTAAAAGGCGGTGGATCAGAACACATATCTGAGCTGCGGAACACGAAGACTTACAGTTCTAAGGCCACTTCAGGGGGTATGCGTTCCGTAAACTCGTTCAGCGGAATCTCTTCCTTTGGGCCCGCACTTTCGTACTGGGCCTTAAACGCCATGTACTCGCAAACCTTCTCGACAAGAACAGCACTGTGCGAGACCTGATCAGCGGAGACACGCCAGTAGTCAAGGGCTCACCGTTCACTTATCGTGCAAGTGTTCACGAGCGCCTCTCTGAATGTGCCTGTGCGCAAGTCTTTGGTCGAGCTGATGGAAGGAGAAAGGCTACCAACTATCCGTGCTCAGCATTGTCCTGAGCGTTCCACTGACTGTGGCAACGTTGCGTTTGACGAGGAAAGAGTACCCGTCAGAGCTGACTAGTTTAACCCAGTCGTCACTTTTTCCTGAATGATTCTGTTCTCGAAAGTCGACAGTCGTTCTGACATGCACGCACGCGAAACTCACGTTTGCTTGGGTCCTGGTGGTCATTTTGTATCTGAACCCGAGGGTGTGAGGGACAGGCGTGGGAATGTGTGATTACCACCAGCAGTACTAGTGACTCCGTCGCCGCATCCTGTCTGGACACTCAACCTTCGTCCACGTTCTCTGTCACGCGCACCAACTCTTGATATGGCCCTACCAAAGGTAAGAACGTGCGTTCATGTTTCTTACACCTCACTGACGATCGTAACAACCTTATCCAGCGAATCATAAAGGTGGGGCCATCCCTTTGTGCCCATATCGTAGTCGTGATGGTATCCTCTGCAGCCGCTGAAAACTGACTTCGCCATACTACCAGGAAACTGAGCGACTTGTTGCAGACCCTGCCCCGGGCATATCGGCCGCTCCCCACGAGGACAATTTGCGTTACTTTGATGTTACTATCGAAGGTCCTGATGGCAGTCCGTTCCAAAGTAAGTAATCCGCCCCGCGTCGCTGTCGAAGCATTTGAGTCGCGATGTACTGTACGTTACTTGTAGACGGGGTATTTAGGTTAGAATTGTTCCTCCCGGAAGAATATCCGATGGCTCCGCCTAAAGTTCGCTTCCTCACGAAGATATACCATCCCAATATTGGTGCGCCTCCTCTCCTTGTTTAAGAATGCACCACAGTATCTATTGGCTTCTGTCCTGATGTTGGCTCAACAGATAAGCTTGGTCGGATCTGTCTGGACATTCTGAAAGGTAGTGTCTCATCGATCGGCCTTAGTTCGCAATGCTGAAAGACGGTTATTGTGGGGGTCTAGACAAGTGGTCACCTGCATTACAAATTCGGACGGTACTACTCTCCATACAAGCACTCCTGAGCGCCCCGAACCCTGATGATCCGCTTGCAACGGACGTGGCGAAGCATTATAAGGAGAATGAGAAGGACGCGCAGCGGGTGAGCCGAGAGTGGACAGAAAAGTACGCATCCAAGTAGCAAGCAGACTGTATGGATCCGGTGTATGTAAGTTAGAGGGAGGCTGTGAGGATTTACGAGAGATGTGCATTCCCGTGTTAATCTCATGTAATGCATATGGAGCTACGAGGAACGAGTGGAATCCGTCGGGCATGCCAGTCTACGAGGGGAATGCCGACCTATGGTTTGTCTCCTTTCGTGCTTGCCAATACACTTGTGGTCTGTTGCAAAAGAGTCGTTAATAGCCGCCTCGCCTCGCCTGGCTGTTTCTCAGATTAGCACTGCATGGCTTTCATTGTGTGGTAAGTGTTTGACGTCAATCGATTCTAGAACGAGTCTAGAACCTGCAACGCGCCTGTGTTAGGGTTTGGGTGTCTGGCGGATGCTGATCGCCATATTTTTGCGCCTGGAGGCTGGAATGGGGGCGGCACTCCCTTGCCAAACCCACGCACCGACGCAGGACCCTGCACAACGTCTCCAAGAGCTGGACGTGGTCAACTTTCGCCAGTGTGGGCACCTGGATCCAACGTTAGTTCAGTGTAAGTCACCCCCCACTCATATACATATGCCTCCTTCCCATCTTTAGCTTGGCATCTAGCAAACACCACCCTCGACACCCTAGAAGCCAACAATCGTCCTGCCATCGCACTCCTGCCCCGCAGAATCCCCTCTTCCGTCGTGTTTTTGCACTTTAGTTCTCGTGATCATGTCGATCCTGAACGCGGACGTTCTCCACATAGTCAGCAATGAACTGCTTCACAGGGAAGGTAGAAGAACAGGGTCCTCGCTTCTGAGTCTGTCTGTCGCATCTCGTCTCTGTCGCCAAGCTTGTCTGCCTATCATATTTTCCGATGTGCGCTGGCCGCACAAGTCAAAGACCGATCCAGACAACAGGCTATCTTTCTTACCAGAATCATTGCGTCCGCATGTTAGGTTAGAAATATTTATTTCGCCACCGTCTCCGATCCCACACCACTGACACATCGTTTTCCACAAGACATCTCTATCTTGTCTGGCACGACGAGTGGACAGAACCCGGTCGTTTGCGCCACGGTTACTTCGATCGCGACGGCATGTACACACCGTCCAGCTTGGATATCGTTTCCTCTGCTATAGTGTGCATGCCCAAGCTATACAGAATTACCATGAGCTTCCCATTTATTCCTCCCCAGTCCCTCTTCCAGGCAATCGGACAATGCGCCTCACTCACGTCTTTCTCGCTCGTAGACACGCCCATAGATATGGGTCTCGTATCGGTGTATCCTTCCGCCCTTTCTCGTGTTAACCTTTCCCAGGTAGGACAGTCCTTGCGCATCGGGGACGGGCCAACAGATCCAAAAGTCTCCGATATAACCTACTTTATGCGAGACTGGAGGAGGAAATATCGTCTGCAAGCACAGATTCGTGGCCTCAGGGAGCCACGGGCCTGCGCGGTGTTCCTCCGTCAACAGGCACCATGCCTCACCCATCTCGACATTTCAGGCGGCCTTTGTTCCTTTGCAACCCTTGCTGCTGTGCAGTGGCCAGAGTTGCGTACCCTGGTACTGTATGGACATGTACCGGGCACGCAAATATCGTACGCATACCCCGTTACTCCACCGCCAGAGGCATCGATTTGGGATGCCCTCGAACGCATGCCGATGCTAAACGATCTACGACTGCTGTTCTCTCGTCCGAGAGGAAAAGAGTTTTCTTTGCTTCCACAAGACGGTTCTCCACATCCTAGGCACCTGGAGAAACTAGCATCGTTAACGAATTTCGCAATTTCCAACGCGTGCAATCTCGACGGCATTCTGAACTATTTCCCCTCACTTCAAAAGCTGGCTATCCTCGCGGTGATCGACTTGCCCCGGTGGCCGATTGCCCTCTCTCATGCGGAGGCCGAGCGGGTGGCCACCGACGTTGCTGCGAGCGGCTGTCCTTTAAAGCATTTGCGCATTATTATCGAAGACAAGCTGACCCCACGACTCTGTCATCTTATCGCCACCCTGTTCCCGCTTTTGGAAGTACTTGAGATTGAACGATGTGGATATCACGACGGAAAGTCCATGTCTACATGTGTACGTGTTCCCTCCCGGCTTTCTCCTGGTCCCCAGAGCTGCTATTCCGTCGCAGCAATGAGGGATTATGCGATATCCTTGATTGATCGGATTCATAGCAGGAATTCGTTGATGCATTATTGCCGTTGTCTGCGCTCCAGTCTCTACGACTATGCATGCAATTCCCCGAATACGATGAGGTAGACGAAATGGAATCGTGGAAAACTGCACGAGCCCAGTGCGCTGATATGTTTGCAAGCAGCCTCAAGAGCATCCAACAGGTTGGTTTTGAGTACCGCAAGCGCGCGGGGACGCACCGGTATCAGGATTCTTGGCTTGATTTCACGATTACACGCAGCGAGGGTAAAAAAGAAAATGGTTGGGGCGCAAAACTTGGTACGGGAGGTACGGATCAGCGGTGTATTCTCCGACAACTCCCCGAATTGTGGTACGAATTCCCGGAAGTGTGGACGTCCACGCGGTTGCCATTCTGAACGCAGGTTACGACAGTTGTCTTTCTCTCCTTTCGGTTTGTTTCGTTATCTTTTCTTCTAGAAGGGATCCATGTGTTTGGCATACACGTGATACGCGCGTGCTGCCTGTAGGGTGTTGGGTTCGCCATATCTTTTCCAGGGTCACCTTTATTATATTGGCATCACAGGTCTGTGTGTATTAATCCATGAGTTTGGCTGTATGAATCTGCGTTGCACTTAGCCGAATACGAGACGCCTGATGGCGGGATTCATTGTTCGGGATCCGAAGTTCACGTCGTATCTGAGGTGGGTAAAGCACCGAGTCACAAATATCGTGACTACCACCAAGGTTTGTCATCGCACGCGTAATGAGCTTTCTTAGGACATTCACGCATCTATCGCTGGCGGATATGGGTTGAAGATGAAAAGGTTTATCCCGGATGCATGTTTGTCCCGTGTCTCCGTTGCCACCGCGTTGTCACCCGCAAATTTCATTCTGTGGGAGGGCGGCAAGATTTTGTCACCATTAGAACAAGTTCTCACCGAGGACATGTTCGTTACAGACACACGAGAAGTAGGCCTGGACCTCTGATGGACATGACAAAATCTAAGCGCCTGGACACGAGTCCCGTGAGACCTAGATTCCAGTGTCAAACGAGCGAAATACCAGCGCAAAGGCACGCCGTGATCGGCCTGAACACGACCGTCGGATGGACAGTAGTGTCGACCGAAGTGAGCTCTAGGTTATACCTTTGTAGGACGCCTCGCTTTCCTCGGATGGAAAGACTAATGCATGGTGCATTAGGGCGGGAGTTTGAGACACTATGAAACAAAACTATTGTAGGAGTCAGCACGCAGGAAGACGTAAGGTTAGTCTCGTGGTGACCACATGGTCAAGAGCGACTGCCTGGAACGTGTAGAACAATCAGTGAGATAATGTTAAAAAATACCAACGAGGCGTATCGCGATGGTTCGTCATGATCCGCGTTATCCAGGGATACAATATATCTTCTAGACGGTGTTGAGGAACGATCTAGTCCTAAACGGCCCTACGAACGTTCGCTACAACATGTACATAGCACTCACTTCGTGGTCAACACACTTTTATCCGGGTCTCGGGGGACGGACTTGAGGGCGGAGTGCGGTTTTCTCTGTTCCTTCCATGCTGGTAGCTAAACTTTTCATTCCGGTTTTTTTGCAGGTGCCTCGGAGCAGACGGTCTACCAAATTAAGGTATCATAGCGCCCAGAACGTATCGGATCGAACTTCTTCCTGTTAAAATGACATTCGAGACTCGGAGTCCTCCATTCCCGCCAGCGCCATATCACCCAGAAAGCTCGGTGGGAATGGTCTTCGTGGGTCCTGAAAGACGGCCGAGTCGGACCGTACGTGGCCGTGTTTCGCGAAATGTCGCCCTTGGTATCGTTTGCACGCCTCCTTTCGCAAGGATTTCATAAACCACCCTACTTCACATGTGTGAGAAGCCCGAGACTCGTGAGTATAAGGTGCTTGAAGCGTCCGTTGGAAAGAAAGTAGGCTAAGTTATTTGTGTCTTGAGTCCACAAGCATGGCATGCTGTCTGACCGCAGCACATTTCTGAGTCGACCGCGTCTAACAATCTAGTGATATTGCATGATGCATTTACAGCAACCAGGGACTACGGTGTCAGTCATAGACCCAAATGCTGTGGCCACTGTGCCAGGACCGTCAAAAGGTGTTACGCAAAGAGGAACGGTTTCTTGAGGCTGCTCGCTTTCCCCCGCCGTTGTCGTCGTCGCTGGGCGGCACGATCAAGCCACGGTATACGTACTTACATTGTCGTGCAACAAAACTAATCATAGACTGTCCGTGTGGTTTGGTAGGATTTTGATCTTGGCAAGTTTTCTAATAGCGATGCCTAGCCTCAAGGTGTAGCAGGGCAGGGACCCAGCACGACTTGTAATGGGTAATTTTTTCTTGCTGGTCGGCTCTGCACAACGTAAAACGTACGGGTGTTGGATGGCTTCGGAATGCAGCCAGGCTAGAAGTGCCATTATAGTAGTCTCACGGCACAGTCCAGTGCAACTGTTGGGGATACCAGTTTGGTCCTTGCACTGCTGCTAACACAGCGAGTATGGTGGAAAGGTGCAACACATGTATTCTGCGAGGATGCCATCAACTTGTAATGCGGGTGAATTGTCTACATCAGAACAGTGAACGCTCGATGGCAGTTTTTTAGTCACCCCTCAGTGGGTGTGGCGATGTCCCCCTCGCCTTCTGACCTCTCGCACCCGAGACCCAGCTTGTTGTCCTCCATTTCTAGTAGCACAGACCAAAAAAACCGAACATCCACTAGTGTCCTTGTCCTTTATTATTCCAGCACAGACCAGCTCTGGGTCTGCACAGATGTCCTCGTCCTCAAGCTATCGTCCATCCCACCTTCACCGCGTTGCTTTGCAGTCCAACGGAAAGCGCCCGTTCGAAGAATGCGGGTACGATTCTGATCCTGACACATCACTGAACAGCGGGACCCAGGCTAGTGGAAGTGGCAGCTCAGGAAGCTCCCACCACTTTTCTAGTAGTTCCAGTAGTAGCTCCAGCACCGGAGACGGGAGAAATAAGAGAGCTCGAAGTACAAGTAGCTCTTCTAACAGTGACCATTCATCATCGTCAGATGTTTCTACTTCCACAGGATACGACACTGCCCCATCCAGTTCACGCAGCGATCTCAGGTTAGGTGGTCCGTCCACACTGGCTCGAGATGCTGTAGATTGTCCAATGTCTGCTCCAGCGTTGTTCGCCTCTCAAGACAGGAACGTATCTGACCTGGCCATCGAACTACCACGCCCTACATTCACTGCGAGCGTCCCAGTAACTGCGTCTGTCTCCTCAGAGGATAACTTACGGAGTTCTCTCGAGCGTTTCAACGAGTTCGAGCGCCAGATTGCTGCGTTGCGTAGCTCGATTGCCACCTCACGCCCGTCACTCCTGCCACAGATGGGATCTTCTGGACACGCCCCTCGTGAGGATTGGCAAGCTGTATCTTCTAGCTTTCAGCCTATGAGCAGCGGTGACCTGAACGCTCCCGACACCGGCGATGAGTCCACCCACAGTATTCAGGATGACACCTTTCCTTCAATATCTCCCTTCAGTTCTGCCAACGGTCAGCACCCCGAACATTTTTAATATTCGTAAGGGCAATATCTTACTGAATAATACTCAGGAATTTCGTCAAGCCGCCCTTCTGTTTCTTCTACCGGTAGTGGATTCTATCCTTTTCAATATAGTAACCTCACTCGGAACCCGACCGTTTCGTCTTCCTATTCCCCCACGCCAGGGAGACCATCAACCGAGAACGAGCGTTCTGGAGCGACAATAGGTTCTAGCTCCGCACCTCCCGGTATGGCAAGTGCACACCCCAACGTTGGCATGAGGCAGTCATCAGGTTCAAGGCTATCCCCTCCGCCGCCGCCACCCCGGCTACGTCCTATTCGAAGGAGTCCATCACCCCTTATCTTGGAACCGGCGGTGTCTCCATCTAGTTCAGACGATGCTAGTTTGGCTAGCAACGGAGTTATCGATTCAGATTCACGTCTCCCTCTAACGCACGGACGTAGTGAAAATATTTCTCCAGACAATTCTGAGATACAGCCTGGTGAGATATATCGTTAGTTCGCTACGGGGGTGATCATCTCACAACAGCCTACTTTGTTCATGCAGGATCGCAGGTTGAAAGAGGTCAGTTCTTTGATTGATCGCTTGTGGGTATGATCTTAGATTATTCCTTGCAGCTTCCCCCGAATTGGCTGAGGTCAGGCATCGGGTTCTCAGACAACATTCTGTAGAGCGTGGGCCTACTCCGTCCGTTTTCGATGTCTTTGGAATTGGGGACTCGCTGCTTGAAAGTGATGTTACTAGGCGTAGCCAGTCTCCAGCCCGGGAACGTGCAAGTATTCCGGTGCGTGTACCGTCCAGTGGGGCCGATACAAGAGGTATGAGTCAATCTTCCAACTTGTTGTCTCGAGATTTACATGCGTTTTTCGAAAGCCGGACCTTCCGAGTTTCGTATACATGGGCCAAATGCACCGTATCCGACCAATCGCTCGAATTTTCATTCACGCCTCTACTCGATGCCGTCGACAAATTCTCTCATGTCTGAGAACGCAGCAGAGCAAAGGCAGACAATTGCTCGGGAACACATTTGGACACCATTTCACGAAAGTAGTAGCCTTGACCTTCCTGGCTACACTAGTGACGAATCGCGCTCGGAAGGCCGACCACTGAGCTTCACCGACAGCCCACCGCACTCGGAAGGGTTCATGAGGTCTGGGGTGGTGTCGGAGTCGGGACGCGGCGGGTCAGGTTACAGTGATGAACAGACTTTCACGAGGCGTACGGCTACTCTTGAAAGCGGGTCTGAGCCACCGGCTGGTCGTAGACCGGAAAATCATCTTGGGTCGGATCCCCGGCCCTTCATACCCCATCCTCCCGACGTGCAAGGAACTTCCAACCCACTTGCTCCGGAATCGCTATTTTTCTTGGGTGACGATATACCTACGGCTTTTGAAACCTCGTCTCGCTCAGACGAGTGGTCACCGCCACCCATTTCTCCGCAACACGGTGCACAGAGAACTGGTTTCCCCTACTCATATGACAGTCTTAATCTGGAATCATTCCAGTCAGGAATGTTTAGAGACTCTCTCCGGCGCTTTGCCGAGGTTCGCCGACCTTCTCCAGTTTCTCGTTATCCATCGTGGTCTTTAGACGATAGCGATTCCAGCGACGAGACGGATTTTGGCATCGTTAGATCTCGGCGACTCTCGGTAAGCATTTGAGCCTTCGAGGTTCAGCACTGCAGCTGATCTGTCTGCCAGTCTCCCGCTATTCGTGAGAGGCTGCGAGCATTTGCGTACGTCCAGTCGTTCGTGTCCATCAGTCATGGTCTAATTAACACTTAGCACTGTCATACGTTCTCAACGAAATCGATCGGGACTTGAGCCTGCTAGTACAAATGATGAGTCAAACATGTCCAGGCAACGCCAACAAGCTAGCCCGCGGGGTCCGGTCGGTCCAATATCGTTTAGTAGTCAGAACATGGTACGAGGTACACAGCCTTCGAACTCCTCGGCCACTGCTGGTGCTCGATCAAACAGAGCGTCATCACCAGTGAGATTTACGGATCAGATGGCGAATACGCGTAATCAGCGGGAAGAAGGTGGACGGCGTCGAATTTCGACTTTTGGTCATCCTCGGCCGAACCCAAGCCTGACTCCCCGACCTGAGAGCACTGTAGTGGATGATGAGCCTGCATCGCGACGGCCATTTGGAGGTGGGATTCTACAACGGCTAGCAAACTTCCAGAGACCTTCTGATGGCACTTGGTCTTCGTCGTCTTCGCAACTGGGCACCCGCGTGGTCCCACCGCCTCTCGGTGCGAGGCCTGCGCTTACTAGACACCGTCGTATAATCCCTCCGGATCCTGTAGATGACGACGACGACGACGGCGACGACCGCCCACCTTCGATGACTCGTAACCCGATTATACCAGTGCCTACTTTCGAACCTGCACGGCGTCAACCCATTACTTGGCACCCTTTCATGCCTAGTGGCAGGGGTCCAGCGGTGCCAGATGCTATACCAGGATCTAACGCTCCGTTAACGCGAACGCAGGAATCTGCGCCGCTGACCTCCTTGGAGGAGTACACCCATAGGCATCACGCGCTGAGGCACAGAGCCCAGCTTGACCGTGGAGGTGCGCCAACGCCGAGAACGCATCGGCCTAGCATATGGCGCTCCATGGCATCAAGGCGGAATTTCGGAGCTGGTGACTACATGGTAAGCCCTTGGCACGTATTGTTATCTAGCTCGTTACTTAACGGTGATTTCTGACAGCCCGATGAACTTTTTGATCCATCCTATGAGGCTCTCCTATCGTTGTCGGATGCAATTGGGGAGGTACATTCCAAGGCGACTCCTGAAGATGTCATAAACTCTCTCCAGAGTGCGACATATAAAGAGTGGGCGAGCGAAGACAGTGAAATGAGATGTCCAATTTGCCTTGACGATGTAAGCCCTTCATTGTGGTTTAGGGCAATGATTGACTAAAGATTTCATCATGCAGTATGAGCCTTCTGATATTGTCACCAAGCTCTTAGAGTGCCCCCATTGGCTACACAAGCAATGCCTAGAAGTAAGTGACAGTGAATCTCCCTGCGACATGTTCTCTGAATAGTTCTTTAGCAATGGCTCAGAACGGCGAACACTTGTCCTGTTTGTCGTAAAAAGGTCAAGACGTCACCTTCTCCTCGCAAAGCCTGTCCGTACCGTGGCCGCAGTGCTTCCACGGCGGGCACAAGTAACGAGGCAGGACGAAACAGCTCTAATTCACCTTCCAACGGGTCTCAATCGAATTTCCGCATCGGTGCTGTCACGCCCTCGGCTCCTTTTGTCACTCCGGGAAACCTTAGGAATGCAGTTCTGTCTCGTCAGCAGCCTCAGACGAGCCGTGCGGCACGACCTGTGCCAACGCATGTTGAGATGGAGATACCAACGTTTATGCAGCCAAGGGCTGCAAGGGAGGAAATCCGTCCACCCGGCCATCCTGTTCATCCCGATCACCGCCATGCTATCTATGGCGCCATCCCACAGCACTCTCATGTGTCACATCACACCCATATTCGTTCGTCCCGTCCCTCAACATCTCGTCCGTTGCCTTCGCAGGTTCACACGAATGTTACTCCAATGGCATACGTGCACCGACAATCACATGAACAGCGAGGAAATGCATCTGAGCAGCTAATTGTTCCACGCACGCCGCCTACGGACGCAAACATTAACGGTCAGTTACGACCCGCTTTCTCGGGTTCGGGGCCATCGCTGTTTGATACGGATGGAAGTCGGCCACGTTTGCCGAGGTCAGATGTTAACGCTAGGTTGAACGCTTCGGAGGCTGCGCCGAACTCGTTATTTCCTCCTCCAGCTTCAGCCACGACGTACCCCAGTCCCCCAAGTAGTGCGTATGTAACCTCAAGGGCTGACGCAGCGTCCACTCCGAATTCCATTCAAAATGCAATGGCGGTCAGGAGCAACCACCAATTTGCCCCAGATTTCGGTATCCCGCTCACCAACACCCCGCACCCGCTTGTCCACCCAGATCCACCTGGTCATAGTCTTGTTCCTCCCCAAACTGACGCTGCACGTCCGCGGGGACAGGACACAAATTTTCGGTGGCAAATGCGCTCATCGTCGATGCCTGTTCGGGACGACGCGTCGGGGCAAAATACTGGTCCAACTTATTCATGGATGTTACAATAAACCGGATTTACTGTCTGCACTTTGCTTTGCTTTGCCGATCGTAGCGTTTTTCTCTCAGACTCTGACCCGTTTCCCGTGCAGCACATATTTTTGAGCATCTGTATAAAATGTCATATTTAACCGCATGTAGTATACGTGGTTATCACAGACCAAGGATTTACCGGTACCACTCATGCCATGGATTACATTGCTTTTGCACACTGGAGGACTCCATTAGCTCTCAACTTTGTCAATATCGACCGCTGCAGATGTAACTCTCTTCCTAGGTCTTTTTGTAACTCAGTCCAATGAAGATTACCATCGGACGCGTGGAGTAGCATTGGTTATTGGGATATGTACTGGTCTTGAGAGTATACAAAAGGTCATTGGGTATCACATATGTTCGTGGTGGTAGGTACTGCGTACTAATAGTCGTGTGGAGGTAGCGTGCAAAGCATACATAGCACTGCGAAGTAAAAAGAACGAAGACGACTGGAGCAGGTAATATACTTGGTGTACAATGATTGATCGAGGACGCGATGGCACAGATTATGGCCTCGGAAGTGAAATAGAGGTCGTCTGTCGGTTGGGCATGCCATTAGTAGGGTGCGTGCGCGCCTGGGCCTGTCTTTTGACCTGTGCTTCCATCTTGACACGTTGCTTTCGCACGTCGTCATCTCTCAGCTTCATGCTAAAGCAAAGAGACAAAATTTCATCTGCAGAAGAAGGCAGACACGCGAGCGGTGGGCAGGACAGGTTTTCCAGTGCGCTTTCCTCGGAGGTAGCTTGCAGAAGAAGGTGGCGCACACAGTGTATAACAGCGAGACCAACTCGGAACAAAAATGGCATGCCTTCGGGTAATCAGACGATGCCCCCTTTTGAAAGAGAACTAGACAAGTACCTTCATACAAGAAAATGTCCCAGATCCGATGAAGGTGATCTACGGGCAACGTTCCGACGAACAGACCAGAGAACCTAAGCAGCTATTAGACGCGGTCAGTTAAAATGCCAAGTGACCACTCACCACGGCCGAGTGATGCTTGCCGGAGCCATCTGGAGTGACACATATAACTTCTTGTGAACAGCTGGATCGTTGACCTCCACGGCTTTACTCAGCAATGCAGCGTCGACTTCTATTTGAATCGTACTCGTTGAAAAGTATGACCGGAGGTGGGCATCCATTATAGAGGCAAATATCCAAAAAGCATCCTCTTCTGGTGCCAGGAGCAATAGGTGTCCCACAATGGAAGTTAATGCTGTGACAGATATTATACGCCGGCCACCGAAAAATCTGAGCCCTGACACGTACCTGAGCTATACTGTATATCGGGAACCATACTCAAATAGGCCTGCAGCAGAGACACAATGGGACCATGTGTGTTGTGTAGCTGGGGTTGGTCGGGGAAGCATCTCACTGAATCGTTTTCGATCTCCGTAAATGCAGGGACACGAGGTCGCTTGCCTAGTTTATTGTACACCCCAGGAAGAGCACGGGCTTTGCTATCTGTAAGATGGCACCAAACGAGGTAGCGCAGAGAAGATGGGACACCGTCCTGGAGAAGTCGCTTAACTTTCTTGTTCTTCCTCGCTTGCGAAGGTGGAACCGTCGGCATGAGGGCCATCCATCGGACTTCCCGTTGGCGATGAGCGTCCGCAGCAGCCTGCGTGTCTGTGGCACCCCCTGAGGCCTGTTCGTTCGCAGCCAGGGGTGACCGAGGCGCACCAGAGTGTATGGAAGCAGTGTCACCTAACAGACCTGGTGAACCTGGATCTAGGCGAAGCTCTTGTCCGACAACAGAATCCTGGCTAGCGCGACCACTAACGATCGGAATGGACGGTTTGACTAGCTCAAAATCCATATCTTGGACCTGCACGGTCTCATTCTCAATGCTGCCACCCAACCCTGCGTGCGAGGAAGTAATGCTGACAGCATCGTCGAGTCGAGGACGTGTACTTGACTTTCCGCGCAAGTTGGGCAGACTGAGCTTGCTACGAAGGAACATCTCATGTGTAAGGGGGGACGATCGGTTGTTCTGATAGCTGTCTGGTAATGGTGGCGGTGACTGCATCAAAGTGTGGGAATCACCAGATTCAGAGCTTCGGCGTGAAGGGTGACCATCCATTGAATCCTTTTCGGGTGCATCAACAGAGGCAGAGTGAATTTCTGTCAAAGGTTGCGGAATAGTAGGGCTGTGTGGATTCGGCGAAGCAGAGACATTGCTTGTCGGACTCAACGTGTCTTTTTCTCCTGGGACAGGACTTGGTGTAGGTGCCAGAGAGGTAGACGTTGAACTCAAAGGTAGAGGGCTACTACTTGTTGCTGGCTGAAGTCCCACTGGGGGAACGCTCGAGACAGCAGGGACCGTGATGGAAGTGAGAAGGGGAGGTACTGGCCCAGACGCAAACCCTGCCGGAAGCAGGTTGCCTGGGGTCCGAACTGGTGCCGCAATATATCCTAGCTCCTCTCGACTTCACGGTAGTTAGCCAAGAAAACACTGAGATCATCAAGCGACGGCCTCACCGTCTTTCCGGAACCTCTCGTCTAATGACTTTGGCATCTAGCGCAGAAAAGGACCTCGACCTTGGTCGAGCACCCCGGCCACCTCCAACTTGCGGTATAAAACCTGGGCGAAGGACTGGTAATGTCCCCGTCACTGTCTGTGTAGCTACCTTCACGGGTGCTGATGGGGTAGCGGAAGTTGTTACGGAACGCCTGGGCAGTCGCAAGGAAAACTGCTCCGTGGGACTGAATACTTCTGCCTTCGTTTCTCCAGGTATGGATACGTTGGAAACGGGAACTCGCAAGCGAGGTGGTGCCGATGGATTTCCACTAAGGAAACTCTTGGGCGCTGGTGGAGGTAGGGTCGCGGATCGTGTCGGAGGTATGACCGTCGTCCAGTTGGGGTTATGAGGGGGAGGACCACTGGCCGATGGTGTCAAAGGAGGAAGTGGCTCCAGCGAAAACACGATTGGTACTGGTCCCGTGCTTGTACTGAGATCAGGTTGGCACCGTGCAAAAATGGTCATCGGCGGACAGCGCAGAGGCGTTGAACCTTGCGCAAGTGAAGCACTGCGTAGACGGTGGAGTACTGGTGCTGAAAATGTACTTGAGTTGGGCGGTGGTGGAGGGTACAGATTGCTACCAGGCCCAGTATTAGGAGGACCGGTAGGGTGTGGCTGAACTTGTACGGGGCGTGCATACATGGGGCCAAGACCTTGGTGACCAGCAGGCTTCGGTGCATTAGGATGCGGAAGGAAGATAGAGGAACGGGAGAATGGATGTACTGTTCGATTCGACGGCCGCACATGCTGGGAGGCCTCTTGTTCTGTGGATAACGACAGAGTCAGCGCATTGGACGCTGAAGGTAGATTCGCCATTGGCGGCGTGTCCGAGGAGTTGGATGTGAATGGATCGCCATCTACCACTGTCGCAGTCATCTGGAATCTCGAAACGGATAGGTTGCCAGACGGAGAGCCAGAGACAGTAGGTGTAGCGGACCTGTGCTTGGTGTCCATTGCGGCCCTTGATGCTGATGCCAAAGCCTCTCCCTCGACAGAAACGTCTGGGCTTTCGAATGGAGACTTCAAAGAGCCCACAGGTAGGTCAGCCTCGTCCAGATACAAATCCACTGAGTCGCGCTCATGCTCTGGTTCGTCTTCTGTGTTCGTCGACGGACCACCAGTTTGTTGATTGTGGTCGCCCGTGACGAGCATTCGCTCCGCCTCCGCCCCAACGCTAGCCCCTACTGTAGCATGATCCTCTGTCGATTCATGCATTACCTCCATTTCCATTTCTAAGTGCACATCCTCCCCACGTTCCACGTGGTCATCATTAACTATCCGAAGACGCGATTCGACACGTACTGGGACACCAGTTGGTACCGCCGGGAACTGCGAGCTCAAGCGATCAAGTGTCTGAGTCGAGTACAAGGAAGACCGCGTGTCATCCGAAAGAGATGGGTCAAACGACTGGGTCAACGGGTGCCCGTTTGATTGTGAAGCGGAAGATCCTGCAGACGTTGCTGTCGAATTCGACTCGAAACTTGGTCGCGAATACAAACTCGGGCGCTCATCGCGCTCGCTGTGTTCGCTTGGCTGATCACTTTTGACACTGGGTCGTTCGAGGCTACAATCCGTCGAGAAGCTCGGCCGCTCAGTAGACAAGCTTGGGCGCTCAGTAGGGAAAATCGGAACGGGTACGGGTGGTGCGCGTGAACCCTTGGACGTGCCTGAAGTTTTGGATCCGGCAGATACCTTGGAGACGACGCTCATCCGGCGTGACGCTATCGAGAACCTTTTCGAGGCCAACGAGTATCGAGAATAGCGATAGTCATCGTATATATCGTCCCAGTAACCACCCTCCTCCTCTCCCGCCTCCTCAAGTTCTTCGTCAGTTTCACGTGGGGATTCTGGGGGCGGGTTTTCGCTACTTGCAACATCTCCGTTGCTCTCAGCATGTGAGGGTGAAATGGACGGCCCAGAATGCCCGTTCGCCAATTGGCCACGTGACAAGACCTCTTCGGGGACCACCGGCGTTCGTCGTGCCCAGGGCATGGGTGTACTCCCGCTACTTCCTGGGGTCATGGCGCCCAGATCACCACGCAGAACACCCAAGGGTACGTCCTCGTCCGAATCATCACCGTCACCACTCAACGATCCCATCAGCGAAAGCCCGATCCCGACCTCACCATCGGAGTCCCCATCTTCACCATTGATATGTACTTTCGAATCTCCTTTGTCACTATTGTTGTACAAGCCAGTCTTCTTTTCCGTCTCTTGTTCGGAACCGCGGTCACCTGGGCTGTCTGATGCGTTGTCGAGCCAACTCCCCGACACTACACCATCCTCCTCGTCTTCTGACCGGAAAGCTACGTTTCCGTCCTCCTCGTCTTCGTCATGTAACTTTCTGCGGAACGCGTCGAGAGTCGACAACCGAGTAGAGTTACCCTCCTCGAAATCATCCCAATGTTCATCCTCCGCTAGCATACCCTTTTCTGCCCGAGTTTCATGTACTTCACCGGACAGCGGAGCCGGAGGGAGTGGGCTGGTTGGTGGTGCAGATGGTGGGGGAGTTATACTCGACAGCCCACCGAAGAAGGCGACGTATGGACTTGTGGAACTTGGTCCATACGGGTTTGGAAGGGGAGATGACGAAGTCGACGCGCCAGATGAAACATGGACTTGAGTTCTTGACGGGAAAGCGGGCGAACGGGGAGAGGGGGAATGTGAGCCAGGGGGGCCCGATGAAAGGGACAAGGATGGTGAAAGGGATCCTGATAGACCAGAAGAAGGTACAGGGCTTGCCGACGAAAATGACCACGGCGGCGCAAGTGATAGTGGGCTGTTGAGGGAAGAGTAAGACCTTGGCAGACCGGGGGAAAGTGAACCTGGAATTCCGGTCGATGGGGCACCTGACGAAGGCGAAGGCAGTGGCGATGGACCAGAAGGTAAACTCGCCGGTGTCTGTCGGGGCGATTTAGAGAGCCTAAGCGGTGCGACTACCGGCAGGGTTGGCGAAGAATTAGAAGCAGAAGTGGCGGTTCCATGGCCGAACCCAGATGCGGAAGATGCGACGTTGATGGCGACAGGTTCCCAGTCGTCAGTGCATAACTTCAGGTCAACAGAGCCCGCGGTGTCATTGAAATCCGTGCCTTTAGACAATACAATCGTTGCAGAAGAAGCCTCGGGAGAGAACGATGGAAGCTTACCAGAGAGAAATGACGTAGAAGGCGAGGATGTAATGAACCTCGTGTGTTCCGTCTCGGTCGCAACGGAACCACTAACAGAGCTTGCGGTCGAATACGCGGACACGGACGTAGCTGTTGACACTGAGCGTCTCGACCGGGCGGAGTATACTGAACTTCCGGACAAGGAGGCGGAGCGTGGTGCCTTGGCGGGTCTGGCGTCCTTGCTGTCCCTATCTCCCCCCTCTATTTTGAAGCTCGTCTCGGCCGAAAAAGACCGGGCAGGCGACTTCCCGGAGTGCGTGGGTGATGACGACCGGGCCTGCCCTCTTGACCCCAACCATTCCGTTGAACGTCCATCCGAACTCTCTCTTCTATAACCCCTATCCATATCCGTAGGTGCACTCCGCTCTACGACCGCGATCGACATCCTCTCTGCCACACTAGCAACACTTGTCCTCTTCGTCATGACGGGCTTCTTGAGTTTCCCATGGAAACGCACATCTTTGGCTGAGAAGCGACCCACGACGCCCTCACAGTGGCCCTAAGAGTAGTGCGGTGGTCAGAGGCAGTAGGAAAGCGTCGTGTCAGTTTAATACTTACCAGGTAAAACCCCTCCTCTGGGAGTTGCATTAACACAGTAATTTCGTCGTCCTGTCGGAAAAACAACTCAGTTTTTGTAATCTTTAACACCGACTAGAACAAGATTGCTTGGGATGGGAAGTACTGCACCAACGGGACTTGGCTGAAGTTCAGACTACAGTAAGTCATAACAAAATTGTGTCATACCCTCTTCAAGTCACTGCCAACTGAAAAACGAGACAGTGGACGCAGGATCCAATACCAAAACGGCAGTTTGCAACCCCCTCCCTCCCTGAGTTGGACCACGCCAAGGAGCTCGGACCACACATAGGAAGGAGGCTCACCTTCAGAAACATCAAGTCCTCACCCATTTCCTGCGCGACGCAGTCCACAACGGCGGTACACTTCCCGATACCGCCCTTGCCTGCGAAACGCGTCCAGCGAGCGAGATCGTGGGCATTCATTGCAAATACAAGCCTAGCAAGAATGTGCGCGCGGGGATGTTTCGTTGAATAGCTAGGCTGGTTGGAAAGAGCCCTTGGCGAATTTTTTTTCGAGGGTCACGACGAAAGTGTAGATCTTGCTTTGAACGGTCAAGTGAGGATTCTGAACCTTCAGAACCGATACGTTGGTGATGTCGTACGAAACGCGGGCGTAGAATGTGCAATCCGTGCAACAGTGGTAGTTTTGTCCTGTACTTCAAATACGGTAGTCAATGAATAATCATCGATGGACAGGTGACCAGCGGGAGACGTATGTAGGAAGATCTGACCCGTGCGGACGAGCACTGGGCAGGTACCACTCGTGAATCAAATGGCCTAGGCCAAGCCCGCACCGCTATACGGTGCCTGTTCGGTGATTGACGACGAGACGAGCAAAAACACGAGCCATGTACATTGGACTCCTCGACCGAGGTCACCACTCACCTCCAACGTTTACTCTTCGATCCCTCCACCCAGAAAAGTGGCAGAAAGTCAACTCCAACAGACTCGAACGCGTCTCCGTCATCAATTTTTGGTCCGGTCTGGAGTGTTGGAGTCAATTATGTAATATGTTCAGACCTTTTTTTGGCATTCTGGGTGCCAGAATAAATGGGTCACCGCCCGCACCTTGGTCACGGGGCCGACTAGCTCAGTTGGTTAGAGCGTCGTGCTAATACCATTAAAGGTTTACGCGAAGGTCTTGGGTTCGATCCCCACGTTGGCCATCTTTTTTCTTTTCGGACCGTGACGGACAGCTAATTATATAGAGGTACATAATAATAGCATCCTGGTTGACAGCCGACATGCCACGAAGCCACTAATATTACGGTCCTCATAAACATCTCGTGTCACTAGCACACCACGGTCCCTGCTCTTTTTCCCTACCCACCACCCTTTTTATTCCAGTTCTTCAGCCTACCTCACTGTCGTTGACCGACTTCTTTTTATACTCGGAACCCACATGCGGCTAATCCTTGGGTGGCTGGCTTGTTGCGCCTTGCTAAATGGCGTCCATGCTCAGACTGGAGGCAGCTTCGTGCAAGCTGGCAGCACCCTTGTTAGCGCTATGATGGTACGCCCACACCACCCGTCGACACGTCCATTGCAGCCCATCCACTCCTGCAGATGTTTCTTGGTAACGGAGAAAAAGTCTATATTTTGGACAAGTCGGAAGGTAACGCGGCACAGATTAATGGGCACCCTGCCTGGGGTGCAGTCTGGTGTGTCCCTCCTCCCAATCGTCCAGCCCACTCCAGCCCTTCATTGTACTTACCTGCAGGGACATCAACACCCGCCAAGCTACCGTGATGGACGTCGTCACAAATACTTTCTGCGCATCCGGAATGCACCTTCCCAATGGTTCATGGGCCACATTCGGAGGCAACGATGCGGTCGGAATCGGTTCATAATATCGTATCTATACCCTCGTTCCACCACTAACTGGTTCATAGGTGGTGCATCGCCGTCTGGAAATTATGACTCGGTTTATGGGGACTACGATGGCAGGAAGGCGATCCGTATTTTGAATCCTTGCACAGACACAGACGATTTTTCATCACCCCAGTGCCAGTGGTTTGATAATCCTGCAGTTCTTTCGATGCAAGAGAATCGTTGGTACGCTGCTGCGGAGGCACTCGCAGACGGAACCATCGTTCTCATCGGTGGTTTCACAAGCGGAGGTTATGTCAACAGGAACTACCCAAACACGGACCCAACGTACGAAGGCGGTGGTGCGCAACCCACGTACGAGTTCTACCCAAGTCGCGGTACGGCAACCCTGATGCAATTCATGACTACCACATCTGGATTGAACTCCTACGCCCATACCTATCTAATGCCTTCAGGTAAGATGCTTGTGCAGGCGAACCTATCCACTAGTGGGTTACCTTTTTCTTCTCTTTTGCGTTATCTCATCCGGGCTATTTTTGGATGCAGTTCTGTGGGACTACACCCAAAATATCGAGTACCCGCTTCCCGATATGCCTAACGGCGTAGCTCGCGTGTACCCTGCCTCTGGAGCTGTGGCCATGCTTCCCTTAGTCCCTTCCAACAACTACACCGCTACTGTCCTCTTCTGCGGCGGCTCTGACATGCCTGCAGACTATTATGGGAATTACTCGTGGCCATTCTACAACACCTGGACCTACCCAGCATCTAGTGACTGCCAACGCTTGACTGCAGAACCACCGGACGGTTCTTCCCCGGTCTACGATCAAGATGACAATCTACCGCAAGGTCGGACAATGGGTCAGTTCATCACCCTACCGGACGGCACCCTACTCCTTGTGAATGGCGGAAGCAACGGAACGGCAGGCTACGCCAACCAGACACTCTACGTTCCTTCTCTTGATCAGATGCCGTACTACCAATCACTGGCGTCAGGACCGGTTGGTACACCCGCAATCTACAACCCCAACGCGCCAAAAGGTTCCCGTTGGTCCACCGCAGGGCTTTCGACGTCCAGCATAGCTAGATTGTATCACTCCAGCGCAATCCTACTGCCAGATGCCTCCGTTCTGATCGCAGGTTCGAACCCGAACATTGATGTGACCCTCAACTCTCCGTACCCCACGACCTACACAGCGGAAGTCTTCTACCCACCCTACTTCTCCTCTAGTGTCCGCCCCCAGGTATCCGGCGTGCCAAATACCTTGGCTTATGGCGGAAATTATTTCGACCTTACTGTATCTTCGTCGTCTTACACCGGCGTGACGGCGAACCAAGCTGCAGCCAACACAACCGTCGTGCTCTCCCGCAGTGGCTTTTCCACACATGCGATGAACATGGGCCAACGTCACCTCCAACTCAACAACACGTACACAGTAAACAACGACGGTTCATACGTTCTGCATGTCTCGCAAGTTCCGCCGAACCCTAATTTGCTCACCCCTGGTCCAGTCTTGTTATTCGTTGTCGTGAATGGCATTCCGAGCAACGGGACAATGGTTATTGTGGGAACGGGGCAAGTAGAGACGCAGCCTACCTCTGCTGCCAGCCCTCTCCCGCCGAGTGTTACTGCGACTGCACTTCCGTCGTCGTCGTCTTCTAGTGGGAAGACGGGTGGTGCGGTGGGCTTAAACGCGGACCCCACACTGATATCCTTCCTCTTTGGTGTAGCAGCCATGATTCTTGGGGCTTGTTAATAGGTTTGGGGAACCGGAGTAAGGTGTGCATTTTGAAATTCAGATGGACCGGTTTATGAGGAGTTGTATGGAGGTAGGCTGCGAGGAAACAGACACTAGTTATAATATTACCATACCACTCTCCTTCGGGATACATTGGACTGTCTTAGTACACATGGACTTGACGTGGACCCTGTTTAACTCATGTATGTAGGTAAACGTCTACATGATGAGTGTTTTGGCCGCTACTTGACAATTTCATGACGCATACTCAATAACCTGATGTCATATCTTGCCCGCACCTGCCCCTAATAACAGCACCAATGCAGATGCGAGTCCGCGGAAGGGACGAGGTTGATTACATAATGGATTTGACGGGTGTCTCGGATGTCGAGATCCACCCTTTTTCTTACTCCACGGAAGCATCGCGGACCAGGACAAGTCGCATGTGAAAAAAAAACAAATGAATCCTGGATACAATATATGGCTCTTATTATTCGACGTGCTCGCGGGGAAGGCGCATTTCTGAGCCCCATCACGCCTCAGCGCGACCGTGCACTTGCACCGAGGAACGATGTCTGACCGCCAAGACCGTTCCCCCTCCTGCAGTGTCATACCGGTACCCTTCGTACTCGGCATGCAGCACGATACCCAGCCCACGGATAGCCATGCCCTCGTCTCCTCAAACACGACCACTCCAAGTCACTGGTTGTCTACTGCCTTCCAATCAGCCCCAACATACACCCCGTCTTTATCCTCGAATTTCGTTGTCGACGAATTTTCCCAACCGCACGCCGCTCAAGTCGTCGACATGCTGGAAACCGGCATGCGTATCACTTACCCCTCTCCAACCGGTCCCCCACCGCATCCTCCTACCCCCTTTCTTCCACCATATCCCAACAATACCGTTCTCTCCCCCACATGTCACCATTCCCCCGTATCACCATCACCCCTTTCCCACCTCCATCAGCCTGCATTAGCTATATCCAACTCCCCACCCGATACTGGCATCCCCAGGCGTGCCGTCGCTGGATCACTGGATCCTAGCACTGGCATATTCTATAGAACCCCAGAACCTCCGCGTTTGCGAACGGCACAGGCATGTGAAAAGTGCAGGGTGAGGAAGGCGAAGGTACGTGTTGATTCCATCTCGCAGTTATCACGATTCGAAGCGAGGCGACATATGATTAACCGATCCCTTTATGATTTATCCAGTGCAGCGGCGAGCACCCCGCTTGCCAGCGCTGTCTCTTGCGTGGTCTTGCTTGCATCTATGCTTCAGAGGGGCGCACCCGTGGGCCGACCAAACTGAAGGTGAAGCCGCTGACCATGGTCTCGCCACCCGAATCTCGGTCTACGCGTCGCAACAAGAACCGGTCATCCTCCAATGGTACCTCCACACCGGGGTTTCATCTATCAACCGACTTGGTTACCTCGGGCTCTCAGCCAGCGACGTTTGCCCCACCTAACTCATCTTGTCTGTCTTCAACCCCATTGTTGTACGACGACTGCTTTACCCAAGACAACGGGGACCTTGAATTTCTTTCCTCGCTGGAAGCTAGCCCCACATTGCACAGACGAGGTGCATCGACACAAGCGACGGATACAACGACGGGAAGTGCGATGGACATTAACGGGGTCCTCGGTGAGTATTTGGACTGGACATCTTTGAAGGACATCAAAGAACACTGGGAAGGCGACCTCAGCGACATGGAAACATTATTTAACGTCACATGACGCATGTTGCCTCCGCTATGCTCTGGCTGTCCCACGAGATGCACTCATCGTATGCTTCAACGTCAACCCCTGACAGTGGGTTGCTTATGTCATCCTCAGTCCCGCTCTTGCACGTCTTTGACGCTCCTTACTGCTGTATACTCGAACAATCCCCCTAGGGACACGACGGCCGGCAGGTAACCTGGCGGACACATCTTTATTGACGACAGTGATTACGATATTTCCACTCCCCTAGACAACGTACATTCTAGTATATCATCATGGTCATTTGTCACCAGCGTTTCGTGACACATGGACATACATAATGGATAGACTTATTCACCTGCTTATGCGGCAGGCTGGACAGTGCGCGACTTGGCCAAAACAGTTGTGAATTCAAGATCGAACAGTCGTCAATCATATTGTGTTCCGCAAGCATGTGTGTGTGTGTGTGTTGAGATCCAACATATACTACTAGCTAGGCATTGCGGTCGAAGGCAACCCTACCTGGACGGTGCTGGCTGAGTAGCCTGGGCACCAGACTAGGCGTTGAACACTTTCTGCCTGTGAATAAAAACTTGCGGTGCTCGAACACCTCTGTCCACCACCCATTCATCATGGTTCTAGAACGAGTGGCTAACGTATGCTGCCAATGGGGAGAAGATAATTTATTAGTATCCCAATGGACCATTTTCCCCTCCTCTCCCTCGGGTAGTAACTGATATCCCAAAGCGGCTATAACCCAGGAATCATTCTTTGCGTATCGTCGCTGTGGATGCTTAAATGGAAAGGGGGGCAGTGCTAGTAGCGATATGTTAAGAGCGAGCGTGAGCGGCCGAAGGCGCGAAGCGCCTTCCGGCCGTGGTGAGATGGTGATCTACGAGACGAGCGTTAGCTGCGGGGGCGGGTAGGACGCCTCCGGATGAGTATTACTTGTCTCAGGGGACCACCGTCCCAGCACGGCAGCGTGTTGCGAGTCGAGCGAGGTTAAATTCGGAAAGGGCTTCGTGAGCCCGAAGAATTCAGTGGAGCGGTGGGTGGGTGAAGACTAGCACTGAACGATAAGGGGCCCACGCTGTGGGCTGAACTCTGGCGGCAACTTGGAGTAAAGGAAGAACGAGGGGCGCAGCAACACAGCCACTCGCACAAAGACAATATTCTATTACTAGTCATGCCTTCTACGTACTAGGATTCCTAATGTACTCCTCCGGGACCCCTAAGTGCTGCCAGTGCGGCAAGGTCGTCCAAGCACTACTAGACTCTAGACTCTACTCATTCACTCAAGCGATATCTGAGGTAGGGATGGATGCCGGCCTATTCCATTGGAAAGCGACCAAGGTCTGATAACAAGTGGTGCTATCGTCCAGACCTTGAAGTCCCTCTTGGAACACGCAAATTGCTCTTCATGAAGAGAATCCAAGACATCGCTCTGCGGAGAGCCTTCAGTACTTGTAAGCTATTCAAACTTAAACGGACTTTTAATTTGCTGAATGATTCCTTTACGGGGATAGATACTGTCCCCGACTTTAGCATTCCCGTTACACCTACATCAGTAAATTCAGCCAAATTACAGCATGCACGTTAGACAGTTTTTGAATGCTCGGCAAACACTGGCGAACGTTAAGCGCTTGAAAACCCAGGTTTTTGAACGCTTAGCTTCATTGATGTACGTCCAATGACGTGGCGGTCAACCCCGCTCCCCCTTCAACTGGCACCGCAGACGTCGCTGACGATGATGCTGATATTTCCAACACTCACGAGATCAACCACGTTGCAGACTTGACCGGTATATGAAATATGGTTACTCTTCGGACGGTTGAAACGGCCTACAAGCTGTTTTCGGGCCCAAACTACCTCCTCATCCGACTACATCTGGGAAACAGTTACGCGACGCGACTGTTAACAGCTCTTCCGCGTTTGAGCGAGCTCTCTCATTGGCCAACAAGTGTCTTAGCGAGTCTTACGACAAGTCACTTCCAAACGGAGGCAGGTATAACCTGCTCACTCCCTCGGGTAGTTTGCAGATGTACCTCTCGACGACATCACTACCGAAATGGAAGCCTTTTTCGCCTAATTACTGTCGATTTCAGGCAAGTTGGCCACGTGACTTTTTATGCAAGAAAAAAAAGCACCCAACTTCCGTCGACCATATCTCCCCAAGACACCATCGGAATTCAATGAAAGAAATACCATTCGACTCGGAAAAAATGACGGAACTTGATTTCAGATGACCGAAGTCTAAAAAATGTGGTTGGAAATTTTCGGTATTTAGTGACCTTGGGATATGAGTCTCGAGCTATGTACGACATGTAGACAACCATTTGGCACTAATATCAGTGGGGTAGCTATTCGGCGCATGTTCGATAACATTCTTTGACACTTTGAGGCTATGGTTGACGTCGAAAGAAAGGACGCAAGGCACAAAAAATTGTGCAAGGACATTGATAATGACAAGACACAATTGACAGCAGTAGACATGTGGGATGATAGACATACTGCAACTTAAGCATGGGCTCCTGACCTCACAGCATTCCAATCCTCCTCTGCATACTGCATAATCAGAATAGCTGTCCTAACCTCAATCCCGAGCCACACCTGCAAGTCTTGGAGCTTGACAAATGTGGGAGTTAGCTGTGATATATGAACAAAACCCTTCTTTGCCAGCATGTGCCCAAATGGTGCAAAAGTCACACCATCAGCATTCCATTGCTCATTGAGATCAAGAGATGAAAACCAGGAAATGATGTTGGTGGGTGGGAGTGGGGGTGAAGACAATGTGCTGGGAGATGATGTTGGTATTGAATCACAAGGGTGGGTCCGAGAGGGCTGATTGGGCTTGTAGTACTGTCCAAAATTACTGATTGGGTTCTCAAGGGGCTGGTTAGGTGGGTAGCATCCAAAATTACCCATTGGATAGCCCAAATTTGGTTGCATGTAAGGAGGGAGGAAGCTGTATGGCCTGCCAGGAAACCCTGCCAGTAGATGTCCCATTTGTGGCACTGTTGTAGTTGTGTGACTACATGGCTTTGCATTGCCAGTCTGGACCCCAATAGGTTTCTCATCCACAGTTGCTTTCCCTTCCATCTGATATCATTACAAACTGTAAGTGTATTGTAGGACTGAATGAAAAAATTGAAATGTACAATTTTGGCAGCCCAGTATAACAAATTAGAGTGAGTCAGATGATAGCTGTCAAGTCTGGGCCTACTCCAACCAACTCTGATGCTGGATGAGGTCTGGGGAGAGGTTTGGAAGCAAGTCTGACAGAAAGAGCAGAACTCCAACTGGCAGAGTGTTGGCAAGAATGAAGTCCACCAAGGTAAGGGCAGAGCAAAGTGAGGGTGTCAGGTTTAGCTTGTGCACTACCCCCTTGCACAATCTCAGCCCTCATATTTCAGAGGGGGAGTACAGATGGACAGTTGGAGGTAACTCTGACAGGCAGAGGATGGAGACAGAGGGAGTAGGAACTAAGTTGATATTCATACTGAAGAACAGTGGAGTATGGTACATGCTTTTATACTACCACAGAGGTACAGCAATTGGAATTGGAACTGACATATGAGGACTTGGAAAACTTCAAGTAAAACTTCCTAGACAACGAATGAAGGGTAGACAGAGGACATACAAACAGGTAACACAGAACATCCCAAAGAGGAAACAGTCCAGGTGCTAGACCATGCAGTGCACATGCTGCAGAGTCCCTGACCATGCACTATCAGGGAGAAGTCTGAAGGGTGGCCACATGACTCCTCAGAGAACAGCCCACATGGTCTGGTAGGAGGACAGTACAAGTCCAACAGCAGTCAGAGCAGAGATGACTTGTAAATGTCAGGGGGTGGGCAGAGTTGGTGCAGAGTGAGTGAATGACTGGCAGGAAGGGGTGCAGAGTGAGTGAGAACCTAGGATGAGCACATGGTCATGACAGTGCCCCCCCCTTAGGGCCTGAACCCCTGAAGGCTGCATGTATGAGATGAGATCTACACAAGTCAATCATTTGAAACCATTTTGATGCCTTGAGGATAATGGCTTTAGCTGCAGCAGAGCTCTGTCAGAGTCTGAAGAACTGCTTAAAAACACATGTTAGGGTACCAAACCTTCATCCTTTCTCCCCATCATCATGTCCTCCCAGTGCCAGAGCAAAACCCCCCAGCCAACCCCTGGTCACATCTGTGACTGCTCCCAAGTTGCAGATGATGAACTGGTCATCCTTACTGATGACTCCACCAACACTGAGCAGGAGAAGTCTGCAGAGAAGGTGTGCTGACAAGAGGAGACCAAGCAGAGAGAGAGAGAGCACAAGGCAGAGCACAAGGCCAAGTGCAAGGAGGCCAAAAGGCAGAAGGCAGAGGAGGAGAGGTTGGAGGTGGAGTGGAGGAAGAGGAGGCCCAAAGGAAGAAGGCAGCATTTTGGAGCAGAGGAAGTCATGAAGGGTGGAGAGCTCAATGACATAGTCATGAGCCCTTGGAGAGGTGAAGTCTTGGTCAGGGACCACAGACAGGTTTGGGTGGTATCCTTTGTTAGTGGAGAAGGGAGAAACTCCAGTTGTTGCACTTGGTGCATTGTTGAAAGTGAACTCTGCTAGAGGTAACAGCTTGGCCCAATTGTCTTGTTGGTAGTTACAGTAGACACAAAGGTACTGCTCGAGGGTCTGGTTTGTATGCTCAGTCTGGCCATTGCCTTCTGGGTGGTAACCCAAAGTGATGTGAAGATGCATATCCAGGGCCTTTCCTAGAGAGCAGAAGAAGTGTGAGACAAACTCAGGACCTCTGTCAGAGGTGACATTAGCTGGTACTCCATGCTTGGAGAAGACATGGGTAAGAAAGAGCTTAGTGAGTTTGGCAGAGGTGATGGAGTCATGGGTGGGGATGAACACTGCTTGTTTTGAGAGGTGGTCCACTACCACAAGGATGGCAGAGTAGCCATTGGAGTTGGGGAGGTGTTCAATGAAGTCCATGGAGATGGAGTTCCAAGGTCTCTCTTGGATGGGGAGTTGCTTCAGTAGACCATAGGGGCAGTGCTGCAGAGTTTTGTTCCATCCACAGGCAGTGCAGGACCTGATGTATTCTTTCATGTCAGAGAAGAGGCTAGGCCACATGTAGTCCCTGTAGATGAGTTCTAGGGTGTGGTTTTTCCTGAAATGGCCTGCTAGAGGATGGTCATGCTTGAACTGAAGCACTCAAGGGCAGAGGTCATCAATGTCAGGGACAAAGATGCAACCATCAAGGCAGAGTAGACCATCAGGGTCCAGGGACCACTGAGGCTTAGTTGAAGTTGGAAGATGGCTGGCAGAGACAGGGTCAGATGGTAGGGCAGAGATGATGTTGGAGTGCAAGCACTCAACATTGAAGACCATGGCAGTGTGGAGCATGGGTGCCATGAGGGTAGTGGTATGGAGGGACGATGTGAGTTGCTCCTGTGTAAACATAGGGTGGAGATTGTGAGGATTTACCTGCACATAGTCCCTATCCCCCCCTTTTGGGTAGATGTCCCAATGTCATGTAAGTGCGTCAGGTTTGGCTCCCAGGTGGCCAGGTTGGAAGCAGATGGAAGGTTAAACTGTGAATGGTACTCCAACCAGTGGGCCTGTTGACAAGTGAGGACCTTAGAAGTGGAGAAATACTCAAGGTTTTTGTGGTCCATCACCATGTTGACAGGTAAGGCAGAACCTTCTAGGTAATGCCACCAATGGTGGAAGGCCTCAAAGATAGCCAACAGCTCCTTGTTGTGGGTATTGTAGTTGAGTTCTGGTGCAGTCATGGTGTGGGAGTAGAAAGCAACTGGGTGGAGTTCACTGTCAGAGCAGGTGATTGACAAAATGCCAGCAATGGCATAGTTGGAGGCATCAGTTTCAACTGTAAGTGGAGCATCAGGAACCCAGTGTGTGAGGATAGGAGCAGAGCTGAAGGCATCCTTCAGGTGGAGGAAGGTGGAGCAACACTCCTTGGAAAAGTTCCAAGGAGCACCCTTTTGTGTGAGGTGAGTGAGTGGAATGATGATGTCAGAGTAGTTATTAATGAATCATCTGAAGAAGTTTGTGAAGCCAAGGAAAGATTGGATATCTCACACCTTCCATGGCTCAGGCCAGTTGCAGACCACCTGAACCTTCTCAGTGGACATGGTGAGACTGGAGGGAGAAAGAACATAACCAAGGTACTTGATGGAGTTGGAGTGAAACTTGCACTTCTCTGGCTTGGCATAAAGACCATGCTTTTGAAGGCAGCAGAGTACCTCTTTTACATGTTTGTGGTGCAACTCCACATCCTGTGAATAAACTAGGATGTCATCAAGGTACACCATGATGCAGACATTGAGCATGTCTGCAAAGATGCTATTAATGAATTGCTGGAAAGCCACAGGCATGTTAGTCAGACTGAATGGCATTACCCACCACTCATAAGAACCATAATGAGTGTGGAAAGCCATTTTCCATTCATCTCTGTCTGTGATGCAGACCAGATGATAGGCATGGCAGAGGTTGATCTTGGTGCAGACTTTAGCACAGCTTGGGGGGTCAAGTAGGTTGGAGATGAGCAGCAGTGGATAGCAATCTTTTTTCATGATTTTATTGAGTCCTTGATAGTCTACACAGAGGTGGAATGAACTATCCTTCTTCTTTATGAAGAGGACAGGGGCACCATGAGCAGAGGTGGACTGCTTGATGAAACTGTAGCCAAGGTGCTCATCAATGAAGGTGTGGAGAGCTTCAAGCTCTGGCAGAGACAGAGAGTAGATCATGCCAATGGGTGGAGAAGCTCCTTCCTCAAGGTCAATCTTGAGATCAAATGAGCAGTGTGGCAGAAGTTCAGTAGCCTTGTCTTTACTAAAGATGTCAGCAAACTCATGATACTCAGGAGGGACTGAGGAGAGGTCAGGAGGTAGAGAAGAAGCAGAGGACACATGAAGCCTCACATCATCAGCAGAGAGCTGTAAGTGGAACTGTCTAGAGCCAGGGAGAGCACAGGCTCTGACATATGCAGCAGCATTGATGAGTGAGACAAGTGGAGCAGAGCATGGTGAGTCTGTCAGAGGTGCAGATGGAACTGCAGACAGAGTGGGGGGTGTCAGATCTGGAGTGAAGGTCACAGCAGAGGGTGATGAAGGTGCCTGGGGTGTCAGCATTCCATGTAATGATGGTTTGAATGATATACTGCCCAGTACCCAGTCAATCAACAGATTGAAGTGGGTGAGCCAGTTGTGTCCTAATACCAGTGAACATGAAGAATCCAACAGAGTAACATAAAATGAAACAGAGTTGACATTGCCAGAAGGAAAGTGGAGGGAAAGATCTACTTCTTGGGAAATGACAGCATTTGTACTACCATCAAACAAGTGGAGCAGAACTGGCAGAGAAATGGAGGAAACAGGAATAGCATATTTTTTGATTATGGACAGGTCTACAAAACAATGAGAAGAGCCAGAGTCAATCAATGCAGAAACAGTACCAACAGAGTAATCAAGAAGAGTTACAGATGGAAGTAAAGAATTGGGACTAGAGAGAGCAGACATGTTGAGTCAGATGTCCAGTTGCACACAGTTGGGATCAATGCTTCCTCCAGGCTGTGCGAGCTTCCTGGAGGAGCAGACTAATTTTTTGGCTCTGCCTTCTCTGCAGGTGGAGGAGGTGGAGTTCCAGCCATAGCTGCACAGGCTTTGGCTGCATGAGAGGTAGACTTGGGACAGTCCTTGGTGGAGTGGCCAGCCTCACCACAGAAGAGGCAGAGGTTGTTTTTCATCCTGCACTGTCATTCAGTGGAGGTGAGTTTGCCATCCTTGCCCAGAAGATGGGCAATATCGGACTTGGACATGTCAGACCTGGGTGGATCTTTCTGTTTGCCCTTGCCTTTGGCATTGGACTTCAGTACAGAAGTGGAGGATGACAATTTAGACTTGTTGTCAGAGCTGGAAGGCTGCAACTTGTCAGTGGCAGACTTGGTGGTGTGTGAGATTTCTGCTTTACACTCCCAGTAGCACACATCAATAGTCTGAGCGAGTTTGTGGAGTTGCATGAGGGTAGAAGGTTTTCCAACACAAGCAATCTAATCCTTGATGTGGTCTGGAAGTCTGCTATAAAAGTGGTGGCAGAGTGCACCAACACTGTAGTCTTTGACCTGTGAAGCCCAGTGATTGAACTCTATGACATATTTGGTAATTCAAGAACCATCTTTCATAGTGAGGTTTTTGAGTTGTTGGACAGCATCCACTATGGCATCATGTGGACCAAAATTAGTTGTGAGCTCTTGTAAGAACTTGTGATAGTTGTCCATCCAGAGTGGGCAGTCATAGTTGTCAGGGTTTAGTAGGTCTGGCTCAAACCAAGCCAGAGCCATACCCTTAAGATAAGACTGAGAAAAGGCAACCTTTGCTCTGTCAGAGCAGAATGTGTGGGGGCAGTCTTGGAAGTTCAGCTTGCATTGTACAAGGAACTCATGGAGTTTCTTAGGGTTGGAGCTGTCAAAAGTGTCAGGCTTGTGGACCTTGGTTTTCGGAGTGGAGTCCCCAGTGCACAAACTAGACCATGCAAGTGCATGGACAGCTCTAGCAAGAGCTATGAGGGGATCCTCTGGTGGCTCAGCTGGGTCTTTGGGGATATTCCTGTCACTGCTGCCCCCACCATTGGGATCACCATCAGGGTCATCAGGGTTGGGTCCATCATCTCAGTTACAAGGAGATGGAGTATGGAAAGTGGTTGGATGGAGGTCAGAGTGACCAGCTTGTGAAGCACTTTTGCATTCAGTGCAAGAGCAGCATTGAGTGGAGAATGATTGGAACTGTTCGACAACAGAAGGGAGTCAATGCAGATTAGCTAGCACAACAGCAAGGTTCTCAGCAACCACTCTCTGGGACTGAGCTCGAGTTCTCATAACAGTGTAAGTTTTTCAGAAGACAGAAAATGAGATCGTACAAGTGTGAGTACAAATATACTGTCAAGTCCAGGCCTACTCCAACCAACTCCAATGCTGGACAAGGTCTGGGGAGAGGTTCAGAAGCAAGTCCAACAGAAAGAGCAGAACTCCAACTGGCAGAGTGTTGGCAAGAACAAAGTCCACTAAGGTAAGGGCAGAGTGAAGCAAGGGCATCAGGTTTAGCTCATGCACTACCCCCTTGCACAATCTCAGCCCTTGTATTTCAGAGGGGGAGTACAGATGGACAGTCTGAGGACAGAGACAGAGGGAGTAGGAACTAAGTTGATATTTGTACTGAAGAACAGCAGAGTACAGTACATGCTTTTATACTACCATGGAGGTACAGCAATTGGAATCAGAACTGACATACAGGGACTCAGAAAACTTCAAGTAAAACTTCCTAGACAATGAACAAAGGGTAGATGGAGGACATATGAATGGGTAACACAGAACATCCCAAAGAGGAAACAGTCCAGGCACTAGACCATGTGGTGTGTGTGCTGCAGAGTCCCTGACCATGCACTGTCAGAGAGAAGTCTGAAGGGTAGCCACACAACTCCTCAGAGAACAGCCCACACAGTCTGGTAGGAGGGCAGTGCAAGTCTGACAGCAGTCAGAGCAGAGATGACTCATAAATGTCAGGGGGCAGGCAGAGTTGGTGTGGAGTGAGCAAATGACCAGCAGGAAGGGGTGCAGAGTGAGTGAGGACCTAGGATGAGCACATGGTCATGACAATAGCAAACACTGCTCCCACTTGGAGAATAGCAGTATTGTGGGGACTTGGGGCCTTTTGAGTGTGTTCCACATTTCCAGCAGTCCTGGAGTTCAGCAATGAGTTCTTCACAATGACTGTTTCCCTCTAACTGGCCAGTGGCTGCTGGAGCAGGCTTATTTCTTGTAGAGGATGTTGTACATGAGTCTGTTTTACCCTAAAAATAATGTAAGGGACTTTGAATAGGTGTGAATGCGACTCATACATACTGGCACATTACTGACATTACCAGGATTTCCAGCACCTCCATCTTTGAAGCACACAATAACACTCTTCTGTGGTTGGGTGGATAGCTTTCCATTGGTGAGACATTGTGGGAGGATGAGCTCCCCCATCCTCTTCTTGAAAATATCAAGTTCCTTGCTTGTATTTATTGAAGTTACTCCAGCTTTGGCCTTATCAGAATCTAATCAATATCATAGTAAAATATGCATGGGAAAACATTCTAATTCTTCAGCAACAGTGTGACAAAGATTGTTGAGTGAGATATTGGATGACACCTCAAAGGGTGAATTTGATCCATCAGGTTGGTGAATGGCACACTGGATCATGAAGGCTAGGGTGAAGTCAGTGAGTCATACAATAAATTTAGAAAATAATAACATATGGTGTGTTTCCAGCTCCTCAGTGGTGACTGCTTCAGCCACTACCATCTTTGAGCTGCCCTTGGGTCTTCCAGGCTGCTGCTTGCCAGGGGTGTGTCCAACTGTTGGTTTAGAATGCTGGCAGAGATATTGTGCAATGCACCTGTCAAGGTCTTCTGAACCTGAGGTCAAATTTCCCCCATCATCAGGGTCATCAGTGCTGTCCATTGAGATGTCCATGTTGATCTCTTCAACACTTCCACTTTCATATGTCTCCATCCCAATATCTGAGTTGTAACCAGTGATACTATTGATGAACTCAGTTGTAGTAGGTACATCTAATTGAAAAAAATCAGTGTCAGGGTTGTATGTGTCCTCAGGTTCAGGGATGGGATTCAACAAAGGGATGTTGCATGTTGGTGCAATGCTGGCCTTGTTTTTTTGTGCTATTGACTCTAGCTGGCATTGGCATCTGGCCTGGCTATCAGTTGGGCCCATGGTGGTGGGTTGTGGAGCAGCACTATTGGGTTTTTCATGTCCTTGGCCCTCACTTGCCCTGCTGGTCCCTTGAGCATCCATGGGTGGAGTGGTGTTGCTATGAGTCTGAGTTTGACTTTCCTGAGGAATGCACTCAGATCCACTCTTTGTGCATGCAGAGCATGCAGCAGCTCCAGAAGACATGTTACAACATATCTTGTGCTTTTGACAGTTAGAGCATGCCCCAGGTTTTAGTCCAGTGGATTCTGTAGCATAGGTGTGAGTGAGTGAGACACTGTGATGCAGGCCAGAAATGCACCTGTCATGGGCTGAGCATTCTTGCTATGCTTTTTTGGAGGCATGGATGTTCAACATTCAATGTTCAAATCTGATGTTCAACTGGTAGCATGGATGCAGCAGGACAGTTTATGTATTTGTGTGGTCTCCAAAGCCTCATGTCACCTAACACTTTACACAATCTCATGGGCTACCAGTCACAGCTGCAACATTCTCATTCATTACAGGAAGGACAAGATGTGAATATGTCTGTATCATATGTAACCACAATGTGAGTACCAACCAAATGAATCCTCTGGAGTAATCACACACAAAGCCTTGAGTAGGGTGGTATAAATTTCTTTGTCTGACAGCTCAGTCATGGCCATTTGAATAAAATCTCCATCGCAGTGGAGGTGATACTTCATAGCCAAAAAGGCAAGTTTGATTGGGTTGAGATCAGGAGAGTATGGTGGCAAGTATTCATACCACATTCCACTGTTCAACAATCAGCTTGTAAAATATACAAAATGACAATGACTAGAAATTACCTAGCTTCAATCAGGTTCTGAATGTCTGCATGCTTGTGGACCTGGCAGTTGTCCATCACAATCACTGAATTTGGTGCTGGATAGGGTTGCATGTTGTTGAGTAATCCTTCAATGAAGTGCATGAATGTCTCTGTACAAAAAGATCCCTTGGCAATGTCACAGTGCAGAATACCATCAACAAGTGAAAGTGCTGGGAGAACAGAAAAGCTTCAATGCACTCAGCAAGAACCACAACAACTCAGGATAAAGACTTACCATTGCCCACACACAAGAAATGCCTTGCACTGAGCTTTTGTTACTCTGATTGACCATGTTCTCCCATGATAGGTTGTGCAGCAGTCAACAGAACTCTCATCAACAAATACTAATTGTTCCAGTTCATATTTCCCTATCCTAGCAATATACTCAAGGTGCTTTTGCACAGAACATTCTGCTGCAACAAATGTAATCTGTAGAAGTGAACACACAATAGTATAGACATGGAGACAACTCAACTTGTACCTTTTTAATTGTAAATCCTGATCTGTGAAGGGTTCACCAAACAGTCAAATGTGAAACTTCAACACCACAGAATACTGCCAGCATTTCCTGGAGTTCATCAAGATAGAGATTGGGTGATTTCTGAATAGTGCCAAGTAGAAACTATGATGATATCAGTATGACATAGCATGCCAAGTGGTCATGAAAATTATAGCACATACCTCAACATCAACATCCCAGAGATGCTGATTATTCTTCTGTTCAGTTTGAGCTGACTTCTCCTCCCAGTTTGGGATGGTCCCATGAACATGAAAATGAGAAATTATGTGTCAGACAGAGTGGGTGGAGAGGTCAAGACACATAGCAATTTCTTCATTTTCGAGCCGCCTGGACAATTGTACGATGGCCCATTGTATCTCGGGGGCAATTTTCTGCCCTTGTCGCATGCCTTCAACACGCTGGCAGTCAGTAACTTCCCTAGTATGAAATACCGAGGCAGCCTGAAATACCGATTTGAAAAAAGTCACCTGTAAGTAATCGGTCAACCCTAGTTTCAATCTCTGATTTTTTCCGAGTCGAATGGCATTGTTTTTACTGATTTCCGAGTGGTTGATGGGGAGATATGGTCGACGGAAGTGAGTGCTTTTTTTCTTACATAAAAAGTCACGTGGCCAACTTGCCTGAAATAGACAGTAACAGCATGGATCATGCAATGTATCCATGCTGGTCATCATTGCACTCTATTCCGTCGCGATGACCCTACGCGGACTATTATGACTCACTTCTGAATCAGAACGATAAAATAACTCGCAATTGCGGTAATCAGTGTTATTGCTTCCGTCGTTTGCCAAAGGTGTCTGACCGAAAGCTTACCCCGAAACGTAACGCGAGGTACGACTCGGACGACTTTGTCACAAGACTTAATGTGCTCAGGGTCTCCCAGGGTCTGGCCGTTATTTCCATATGGATTCACGCATGACACTGGAAGCGGAAGTTGAAAACTAACTACATACCATGCATCCCTCTTCTCTTCCAAGTGGCCTCCACCTGGTATCGCATACCACTCACCTGCCTTGGTCACGTTTATAAGAACAGTCGATTCAAGTTGCCTTGTTGTGGACTTCCGGTTCTCCCGGATCACGCTAATCCCAAAATTCATGACGTGAAGGTAAAGCGCGCGTCTATGTACTCGTGTTCGTCACTCCTTTTTTTTGATTGTTCGGGTTACATCAAGTCGTTAAAGGGATAGGTAGCGCTTATCAAGACACCAGAAGCCTTATGGGCGTTTCACATATCAGGACTTAATCTGGCATGGCATGCTGCCAACCTGTGGAATGAATTCTAAGAATTCCGATTAAGTTATCATCGTGTGTGACATGAGGCATCGAGGGTATGTATATATAGTTACCTCTGCAGGCTGAAGTGTCCAGGTGCCGAGTTTACCCTCAGCCCGCTTCCAGTTCCAGTGCCTTGGTTGAACGTGTAGAACGTTCTCTAATTGCCTCTTTCTGCGCGAGAACACAGGTGACTTCTCTCACACTACACTCCGTAATCAGTACATCTCAAGGAGGAATAGATTTTTAGGGAAATATTCGGGGGATCTCCTGTGATGTCTACCATCCGAACTACGAAGTCGGAAGGATCCGGCAAGGTTGAAGGTTCTCAAGAGCAAACCTCGCCGGAAGTTCATTCAAATGTAGTACGCCAGCCTTCGCATCAGAGCCCACATCCGGGGAAAACTAGTGATCAGCCAACGAGTCAATTGACACACCATGCTTCGCACAGAAGTACTGCCCCGCATGATGCCACCGTCCATTCGGATGCACCGAATCCTGTGCACACGGGTGCCCCTGTTGGGGAATCGCCGAAGCACGCGGACGCCTCGCCTGCTGGCCAGACAGGTGATGGAACTCGGGCTGAGGCTGACCATGATGTTCTGTCGCGCGCACACACCGTTTCCAGTCCCCACTCCGGATCACACCAACGTAAGGCCACGGAACCCAGCCCTGCCGCTGAAAAGGTACATGAGGTTCACCGCCACACCCCTGATCCTACGCATATTTCGACCACACACCCAATGCCAGGTCTGCACTCTGGCACACATGAGTACGCCCAGACCCGTTACGTGGAGATGTTACTTGCACTAGACGACATTCCGAACCTGTACAAGGTGTTGGCGGCATTCTTCACCTGGATATTGTTGGCTGGTTTTATTCTATTTCCTGGGACATTCGCGACGTGGGCAGATAAACCGGCCGGTACTACTGAACATGAGCTTGCTTCCATAATCAACAACGTACCATTGTAAGTGGTAATTCTTCCGTGTCCATATGTCATTTAAATTGTTCGGAAAGGCTGGTGATCGCATGGGTGTGTACGGGCATTGGAGGATTAGGAATGCTTTGGCTATGGTGGCGATGGAGAAAGAATTATGTTTGGATTGTCAACAGGATCTTCGTGTGAGTTGACAAGTTTAAGGTGGAAGTTGACCTGACCTTTCTTGCCAACAGCCCCGGTCTTTTGAATTCTCTCGCAGGACTAATTTCTACGTTGACTAATATTTACAGCAGCGCAGGCTCTTTATCTGGCACCAGTGGTTTCGGCAACCTTGGCGCTTTGATCAGCTCGTCTGCACTGTCAACCATCATTGTTACGGGTGCCATTATGGTGATTTGTGCCTTGATGGTGTTGATATATCAGTTCGTGTTGATACGGGGACTCAGAAAAGAGCACGAAAGGATAGAGAGAGAGAGAGAGACTGGAAAGGGAAGCAAGGAAGTTTGAGGAAAAGATTGGATGGTGTAGTCTATTTTGTCATTCATTGCTGTACGCCCTGGTCACGGAGTCATGAACTTATGATTTACTCACCCTTCGGTCGAACATTTCGAGTCTAAGTTGACTCCCATAGTTGAAGTTAGAGTGTCCACCCTTGCTAACGTGACCTGTCAGGTGCGCGGCTCTCATGTCGAAGCGTATATAGCGCTCAGAACGTTCCGAAGCCACTTTTAGCGTGCATGTGTGGTTCGCATGTGATGTTACCTCCATGCCTATCATAGCGGCGCACGTCGATATCGGTAAGTAGTAGCTGGACTCTGCCTATCAACGTTCTTGAAGGTTCGACCCTGGGCAAAGGCCACCACGTTGTGCGTCGTTGTCGATAATCGCAACTGCCAGTAATCTTCAGACGAAGTCGTCCAGGGAGATGACCCTTGCCCTCGCCTGGAAAATTGCACGAGCAATACAACTCGTTGCAAGGATCGTTCAATCGTGGCAACCCTATCAGCACGATTTATAGTTACAATGTATCAAGCGATTACCAAATATACATCCCTTTAATCAGTCACGCTCTCAAACCGTCTCGCTCGTCACTCACCTGACGTGGCTACCTCATCACCGAGGAATCTCGGTTCCCCCCTCGGATTATGCAGGCGTTTGGCGCTTATGGATGTGAAGTTGGAACACACGTCTGTTCTCCTTCCTCTTTTGGAGTTGCCCGACCCCCAAGAATCGCGAAGTGGAGGTCCGCAAAGTGCACGTGGATCCTCGTTGTTGAACAATCGAGACGCTGATTCCATGCCGCAGGGGATTCCGATATTCCTCGTGTGCCACGAGGCTGGCAAGCAGACACTAAAAAAGAATACGCGAACCTTGGCGTCTATCAGCACATCGGCACCAGAAGTTGCATAGGCGTTTACCACAAAGCGATCGAATAATGTGATACGCCGCACCTGTTGCGTAGAATTGTGAAAAATATTTAACGCGCCATCGTGTGCGACACGAGGCATCCAGGATATAATCGCTGCTACCCGCCGATACAATCAATGTCGGACTTGATCTGACTGGCAAGGCAAACGCCCCCCTTCCCTGCCTGTGCTGTCTGCCCCATCAGTGCTGTTCCGCCCAAGACCTCGTTTAAACAAGATCGACCACTCACCCCTCTTCCACTCGCTTACAGTGGTAATTTACCCACGTTCAACCCCTAACACATGATGTCTACCGCCGAAGCTACGGCATATGAGGAAGGTTCTGTAGAAGGTTCCCTAGCGGATCAAGAGCAGACTTCTCCGGAATCTCACTCAAATGCGATACGCCCGATGTCCTATCCGAGCCCGCATTGGGAACAATCCAAATATCAGTACCATGTGCCAATGAATCCGCTGGCACACACCACCTCGCGCAGAAGCTCTGGCACGCGTGGTGCCACTTCCTGCATACACTCATCAGGTCGTGCGCGCCTAAATACAGTTACTGGAAACTCGCAAAACCCTGAGGAAATCCCAACGCCATCGTCTGCCCGTCGGTCCGTCGCCACGACTCGAGTTGGGACCGATCACAAGGCTTCATGGAAAGCACACTCCGTGTCTAGTGCCTGCTTCGAACAACCGCACCAACCTACGGACGTTGAAGCTGATCCTGAGGCCAATGGACTGCATGAAGTTCACTGCCCCGCGCCTATCCCTCCGCATATCTCAACCTTGCACTCAATGCCAGGTCTACATGCCAACCTGTATGAGCACGTGCAAACTCCCTACGTGAAGATGATACTTGCAATAGACTACATTCCGAACTGGTACACGGTGATAGCGGGACTCTCTACCTGGATGTTGTTGGCTGGATTTGTTCTGTTTCCGGGGACGTTCGCATCGTGGGCGACTCGACCGACCGATACTGCTGAATATGAGATTGCGACGTTCATCAGGAACATGCCGCTGTAGGTGGAAGTCTCCTGTGTCCTGTGTGACAATTTAGTGATTATATATCCAAAGACTTGTGATTGCATCGGTGTGTACAGGACTTGGGAGCGCAGCGATGGTCTGGTTATGGTGGCGGTGGAGACGAAACTACATTTGGGTTGTTAGCCGGGTCTTCGTGTAAGTAGTGGACAAGTTTATGGGTGGTGACTTACCTGATATCTCCTGACACGCAGGCCCGGTCTTCTAAATTCCGTCGCGGGGGTAATTTCTACCGTAACGAACGCCTATGAGACGCAAGGCAACTTGTCCAGCTCAAATGTGCGGGCAACGATTGTCGTCACAGGTACTGTTGCCGTGATCTGCGGGGTTCTGGTGGTGATATACCAGTGGGTGTTCATACGGCGTCTGAGAAAGGAGCATGAGAGAATAGAGGGGGAGAGGGATGCTGGAAAGCGAAACGCGGGGGTGATTGTGGAACAGAAGAGCGAGGAGGTACCGGTGCAGACGAGGGCTGAAACATTCAGACCCTGGCGATACGTGTAGCTGGTTTCAGTCGTTATCCGAGTTGTTCCTTTAGTCACACGTGTATTGATGTAGCACTTTACTCTCGCATTTGAGTCCGTCATGCTTGTGATCCAGCCGTCGTCGAGTTGAAGTAGACACCACCCGCGCCGGATAGAAGTGACGACGTCATCAAATGAGCAGGGACCGGAGTTGCTGAGCGCCGACAATGATTAATGACGGCCATGCGGTGCCATGTCAGGGTACTAATAATCTTCCTAAGTTGCCTACAATCTATTTACCGGGCCATCTGAACGTTTCTTCCTGTTCTCTTTTGTGCCAGGATATTCAGAAGTACTACATAGTACATATATGTCCACCTCAGGCGTGCCGTCACAGCAGCGCCAGCTACGGGTTGCAAGTGACCCAGGCCATTCCTGTCCGGTGCGACGACCTATTGTTCGTCGGGTAACCGACTCCGTACTATCGCAGAGGTCTCTCGACGCAGCAGTCGAATGCGTTGACGATCCATCCACTCCTTCGCTTGGCGCTCTACTTCGTACTAATACGTGGATCCAAACCGGCGATCCACCGCAGAGCGATTCGTCCATGCAGGCTTCCATATTGCAGCCATCCAGCGCGTCACCAGTGCCGTTCTCAGTTCATAACCGCACTTCCTCGAGGCAGGGAACTTCTCTTGGGACACAGCACGACCCACTTAACAAAGATCTTCCTTCCCTACCTGTGATGCCCATCGCCCAATCTCCCGATTTCGAGGGTGACCCCGGCTATGCTCCGGGCTATTCAGCCCACGCACAACACAGATTTCCAGCTGGATCTCGTTCGAATTTGACACGTCAAACGTCACATCATAGTTCTCATCGACGACAACCAAGCGGACAACATGAAGCGTCCACTCAATCGACACACCATACCCACCACACCTCACGCGCACGTAGCAATTCTGGTACCCATGGGGTTGTTCATCTTAATAGTCACTCACATCGTCCTCGTTCCCGATCCCGACCCCGTCCTCCGAGTCCCGTTCCTCACAGATATCCATCAACTTCCGGGCGCCCTGACAATGACCGAAAGCACTACGCAGTTTACAAGCCATCTCCTGATCGTCACACTAGCGTGGATCGCGGTGAAGTCGACCATCATGTCTTAACGAGGACACATACCAGAACCAGTTTGCATCAGCCACACTCATCTACCGTCGTCGAGACGATACCCACACATTCGCCTCATAAACTGCAGGAACCACATCATCACATAGACCCCGGACACATTTCGGACGTGCACTCGATGCCGGGCCTGCACTCTAATATGGATAATGGTACACAGACGCGCTATGTGAGGATGCTGCTTGCATTAGACGACATCCCAGAGTTGTACAAGTTACTAGCGTCGTTCTTTACCTGGCTATTACTGGCTGGTTTTATCCTGTTCCCCGGAACTTTTGCTTCATGGAAGGATCAACCAGCTGGAAGCACAGCGAATCAAATCGCAGCCATCATCAACAACGTACCACTGTGGGTACAATTTCATCTGACATGGCAAAATAATCTAACCTCGTGCACGTGAAAAGGCTGGTGATTGCGTGGCTATGCACAGGCATCGGAAGCTGCGGGATGATCTGGTTGTGGTGGCGATGGCACGATAATTACATCTGGATCGTGAACCGAATCTTTGTGTGAGTGGTGCACGTTGCGAGTCCAGGCTGGCCTGACATTCCGTGTTATCAGCCCTGGTCTTTTGAATTCCCTTGCGGGAGTAATCTCAACATTAACGAACGTTTACGGCACTCAGGGAGGTTTCTTTAGCACGACTGCGAAATCGACCATCATTGTCACAGGAGTCATAACCATCATTTGTGGAATTTTAGTGTTGGTATACCAATTTGGGATGATACGAAACCTTCGGAAGGAGCACGAAGCGGTGGTCGGCGTAGAGAAAGCTGGAAAGTATGGCGAAGGTGTGCTGGGAGAAGCTAAGAGGGAGGTCTAATAGCCAAGCGAGTGCGATCTCAACTTTGCCCAACGCTGGAGATCTCGGTTCGCAAGTATTAACCACACCCTGTTGTTTCCCGATGAGTTTCCACGATAATGAGCGATCATCTGATTAAACATATTTATCACCGTGGATGGATCTATGTGATAAGTTGAACTAGGACGTTCAACTACTCGGGTCCCCATGTTAGCGCAAACAGGCGTTCCACAACGCCTCGCTTGAAATGCAACGAATCCTTGAGGCAAGAATGCAGTGCTACGCACTACACCATGCAGACGCACTCACCTGTACGAGACGAGTATCGAGGAACAGCCATGTCAGAGCCATCCACACTATCTGACTTCCGAACTGCGAAGTTGTTTCCGCGTGTCACACCCGGCTATACATTGTAAACAACGGCGTCTCATTTCGGTGGGCGACAGGGTAGCGAAGTGGTCATGACCCGTTCAAAAGATGGGCCACTCTAGAGGCTACATCCCCTGTAGATAGATTATCTAGTTCAACGTGTTTTTCCACACCACGCCCTGTGAAATAGGAGCAACAGCAACTCAGCTAATGCTAGAAAGGGGCGCAGCTAGCGCTGCAACACATGAACGAGGAACGCACCAAAACGTGCAAAAACGCGTGCTGGTGTTCCGTTCGCCTCCCTGATCAGAATGGGTAGGTCTGGGTTGTGTTTCTTGATGACAGGGTAGTTTGCAAGGACAAATTGACTGGGAATTGGGTGAGCCAGTTCCGTCTGATTCCGCAGCCCATTTTTTTCCCTTACCGCGTGCCTTCAGAGGCCAGTCCCGACTGACAAAACAGGATTCGGACCTCACGAATGGTAGGCGACAGTGCCTTTGCAAACGAGGACATGACGGAGATGAGTTTGGTAGGGGGCTGCGTTTCGACGGTGGGCTGGGTAAAGTTCGGCTGTATTGCTTACATAATAGGCTACTGCATGGTCGCATGGGTGGGAACTTGGTTGGTTGCTTTGAAACGCCCTCAGCTCGCTGGTGACCCGGACACGGTCGAAGCCCCTTCCCCAAGGGCATCCCTGACATTGACAGACAGCCAATCGACGACATGGACGACGAGCAGAAGACACAACAGGAAGACTGGCTCAACAGCCGCAAGCACAGGCTCCCATCCTTCACAGAGGTCCTCTCAAGACGAACGCGACCCCCCGTCGACTTGTTTATGTTCTAGTCAGTCCCGCCTTGGTGCTCCCTCGCATCGTGGTCTAACTGCTATTCGTGCAGCTTATTCCTTCAGCGTGAAGGGGCAGAAGACATACTGGACTTTTGGCTTGATGTGCAACAGCATGAGAATCTCTGCAGGGCTTACTTCAAGGACGTCCGCAAGTCGGGACGAACGATCAAGGAGGACTGGCCTCAGTATTGGGATTATGCTAGGAGGCGTGGATCAATTTATGGCACGGTCGTCGGTCTTCAACCCGGCCCTCCCAAACGAAGTACTACGAGTACAGCGGACCTTTTAAGTGACCAGGAAAAACAAGCTTTAGCCGCTACGGGCGAGGAGAAACAGAGCGGGGAGCGCTCTACCAGTCCTCCCTCACGAACTCCCGGTCTTGAGAAGGAGCGAATCGCGTCCGCATCATCCCCTACAGCAGACTACGACCCTCCTCGTTCGACGACTCCTTTCTCCCTTTCAGGCCGCACTCCTACTTTTTTCATGAGGCGGGCCTCGCGTGCACCCACAATCATCCCTCGCTCCGCAGCTATCACTCGCATGGATCTCATCGCTTCCGCAGAGCGTATCTTCTATCGCTATCTCTGCCCACCTAATACCGTCAACTCTCCAGAGAATCACGAGATATACCTTCCTCCAGCACTTCGGATCCATTCATTTCCGCTGAGCAGCACACAAGAGCCCAAGACACAGAACGAGCTCAACCTGTTGGCTCATGTGCCTGACATGTTCCATGCACAGAAGGAGTACTGCTTCCGCGCGATGGAACAAGATGCCTTCCCGCGATTCCTTCGGGCCAAAGCTTTCGGAAATTTGACACCCCTGTCAGCCCTTGTGCGACTAGTCCTTGGATTAATTATCTTGTGGATCGGTCTCGCAGTGGGATTCTCGCTTATCTTCCTCGACGTGACGCCAAAGTCGAAGCGATTTTTCGTGCGTACCTTTTTTTTTACTGGAACCCTTGTCACGCATTGTTGATCCTAATCGCCCTGTGACAGCTTTTCCTTCCCTTTACGTTTGCCATCCTATTTCTTATTTCACATCAATACGAGTTGGACCCAATCCTCGTCTTCCTCGGGCAATCCGAATCGACGCCGTTCCGCACCCTCACGATCCGCGAGCCATACGTGAAGAAGCTCCTCCTCGGTCGGGCCATATGGGTCACTACTCTCGTGGCGCTCTGTTCGACAGCACTAACGCTGATCTTTTGGGCTGTTCCGGGTCATAGACTGTGACGGCGATGTGCGGTGACATGTAATGATGAAGATCTGGAACGACGAAGAGAGGGCCGGGTGGTGAGGCAGCAGCGTGCATGTACGAGATTGTGAAGGACGAAGGACCCAAAACTCGATTTGAAATTTTTGGCGACGACTCGTTCTCTTTTTCTTTATTTTTCTATCTAGCTATTGACTCTTCCTCGCGCCAACCTTTTCCCTAATCGCCTTCTAATTTGTTCGCGTTCCTGTGCGTCCTTCCTATCTTTTCTCACTTCCCTTCCCTCGATGACGGTATACCTTTACCTTTTCTCTCGTTGTCAGTGGCACCCATACTCAACCTGTGACAATCGAGGAATACCCCATGTCAGACACCCTCGCTATGTTATTGTGCATCCACCCCTCTCCACGAGCGGTTGTTGGTTTGTTCCAGAGACTTGACATTCTTGTCGAATATTCTATGGGTTTTGCCCGCGATTATTCCCTTTGGTGCTTTCTATAAATCGTATTCCCCCGGTGTAGAGGTGGACAGGATACTTTACAATATTTTTGACATTATGTTTATGACTTCATATCGTTGCGGTGTGATCCATCCAAGGGAAATTCTGAGCAATAGTGGAGTTAAGTTACATGCGTCACGACGAGAAGACACCAGATCGCGGCCAAGCAGACACAAGAGTGGGACTGGAAAGTATCGTCTCGTCAATCTGTCCAGTGGATAGTCGTACCGCCAAATTCGGAAGTAAGCCTAGTTACATGGACATTACACGGACTTCTGCTTCTGCAACGCTTCCTTGTCCCGGTTGTAAGCAACGACGTAAGGCTGTATGGCATATTAGCGGAGGAGACAATACTGAAATGAGCACGTACGAATTTCTCTTCGTCCGACATACTGCGCCACCGTTCCCCTGCGATACGACCCAACCGAAGCACCGGTAGTTCGCTGTTGGTCTTGTCTTGCAAAATCGCGTTTCCTTCGGCAGTAGTGCGGAAAGCGCCAGCAAACCTTGAGAGCAGATAATAAGGGAGGAGTGAACCAGAAACGTATAGCAGACTCACCGCATATATGGCGTCAGCAGGGCAGGCTGCTTGGGTAAACCGCGTAATTTTGGTTTTCCCCGAGCCTTGCGCTGCTTATTTATGGCTCTGAGGACGTTGGGGTCCAGCTCGTTGAAGTACTTTTCTCTGGCCTTTGCATGCTGGGCCTTTAGGACTTCGTACTCGTCAAAATAAGGCTGTATCACGGCCAGCTGTCAGCATGAAAGGGGTGCAGTGGAAATGTCCAATGACCTGCTTTTCTGCCTGGGTCAACGAAGCCCATGCTTCGCCGCCGCGCTTGGTCATTTCCACCACGTTAGTCTCGCTCTCGCTGAGAGATCCCTTGCTAAGGGTATCTTTCCTGAACTTGGAAAGGAAGATGAAATATGGAGGGCTGGGTCGTTTGGGGGGTAAATCCTCCTTGCTCACGCGGGTAGTGGCTGGTTCAACGCGTGAGGACGACACGGGCGGTTGGATAGTCGAGATAAACGCACCCGACTTTTTCTTGGCCTTGGTCGGCTTCCTTGTCTCCTTCGTTGACTTCTTCCGCGGGCTTGCCTTCTTGGATCCGTCAGAGCCCGCTGTCTTCTTGGATTTGGTTGCGAGAGGGGGGAACTGGAGTTGTGGGGTGGTCAGAAGGGTGCGACGCGCCAAAGGCACGACAGCGGCGAAGCGCGGTGCAAGCGAGACGGAGACGCGCTGTGCCAGCAGAGACAACATCGTCGACGACGAAACCACGAAAACAGGAGCGACGCCAATATATCGTCTGTCACGCATGTCACGCTGTCACACACGCCTTGGCTGGTGACTGCATGCGATGTCGACCCCGGCGAACAGACCAGCCCCTCAGCTGGTATTCGACCCAAACTCGCTGCCAATATCCCAGCTCGAGTCGCTGAAGTTCAAGGCAAACCAGATCATCGAGTCCATCCAAACCCTGCAGCGAACCCTCGAAGCAGGCGGCCAGAATGTGATGGCACCGTGGCCCGACATTTTGTCCAAGTACAATCTCATACTCTCCCAGACCCACAGCTTCTACTCGTCTCTCACATCATCGCTGTCTGCCGCCTCTCAGCCTAATTCTTCCTCGCAGACACAACAGACAAAGAGTCCGTATGAGAAGATTGCACTCCATCCTAGCGTGGCCATGACGGATATCCAGTTCGACACCGAAATCATCCCACTCCTCCGCAACCAGCAGACTACAGACGTTCTTCAGCAGGAGACCGCTACCGTGCGTCGTCTCGCGGAGTGCATGGTCACGCGTGGAGCACTCGCGATCAGTGGCGGCGACGTGCAAAACCAAAGTAGTCAGCCTGCTGCACCTAGCTCAGGCGTCGCCAGAACCCACCGAGCTACAAACGACGATGTTCTTCGCGAGTGTGCCGAAATACGCGAGGCTCACGACCATCGTACAGAACGTGCGGTTCGCGCAGTTCTCATGCTCCGCGATAAATACGAGTGGAAGCAACGTGTCGCTGTTGAGGTGGAGGAACCGGATGAGCTTCAGTGGGATCCACGTATGGCTCAACAAGCCATGGATGTCGTCAATGGTGCTGAGGTCGAGCAAGACGCAGATATTGATGCAGATGAGGGACAAAGCAGCGATGAGGAAGAAGTGGTCGAGGGTGAACTTACTGGAGATGATGGTCAAACCCCATCACCCCCTTATGACGACGTCGAAATGGCACCGACTGATAATTAAATTGGAGCTCTATGACGGCTACATTCTCTCAGATATGTCTGGTATCCACACTCTCCGGTAGCACTCTAATAATAAGGTGCGTCCTTCAGGGCCTTTACACATTTAGGGAGGATCTCCCTTGCCCATTGCACTTTACTCCTTCCAGTGTTATCTTCGCCGTGGCCGATCGTCTCCCTCTGACCGATCTTCCCTCCTCTCCTTTCTTCCATCAACACAAGCAATGCCAGATATATGGTGTACCACACCCGTTTCGTCTTCTGTCTCGGAAATACGATTAAGCTGCCTTCTCCCCCAAAATATCCCTCGTTGATAGCTTCACTTGGTCCAGGTGGCACGAACCATGATTCCATCAATGGATCGCCCCATAACGCATGTGAGAATGTTGGCAGCAAATATGCGATATCCGCTTCTGCCCCTATTTCATCTTCAATTTCCGTTCCTTCCTTCTCAGAAAGGGATACCAACACATCCGCTTCGCTTCCCGTAACCCACATTAATCCAGGCGATTCAACGTCGTCGAATAAATACGACCCTATTGCACGAGAAAGATATCGTCGTAGCTCTTCCACGTCGATCCCTAGTTCCTCGCGCAGATCAAAGCGGGTTGACCCTCCGCTCGGTGACTCGCATAGTTCTCCAATCAACTCTTCCAGCAGGAGAACGAATGTGTCTTGCCAGCTGTACTTTGACCAATTCTCCTCCTCCGCTTCCTCCTCGACTGGTCTCCCGAACCATTCGTTCGTGATCCCGTGTAGTGCACGGAGATACGTGCCGAGTCGCAGCTCGACACGTGCGAGTTGCCGCGGGGAGAGAGTCGGGCGAAGGGATGCAAGTGACAAAATCGACGTGGACATGCTCGCCGGTGCCTCTGAAGACCGGGGAATGAGGAGTAGGAGCCAACTGAAATCCCACCGTCCATTGCCACCTGAACTATCTTGAGCGACAGGCTTGGGCACTGGCACATTCGTACAGGACGCGATCTTCGTTAACAGGGCAGACAGCGCTTGGAGAGTGTTCGTGATGGATGGTGACGAGTCATGTTCGGAGTCGGAATGGAGTGGCAAAATGACGAGCAGGTAGCGCGCTGAGGCATTGGTCAAGGCGATATCGTATACCCTTCTCGATGCGGTGTAGCTACGATACGAGCATGAAAAGTTCAGCTCAGTTGTTGAGTGCATCTTTGATTGACTGGTTGCGACGCACCTGAACCCGATGTTCCCGACCTCCACGAGCGAAGTGACGGAGAACTCATCCCCCTCGTACTCGGCTACGATCTCCTGTGCTTCATTCAGTGAGATCACTGGGGTCATCAAGGTCTGTTGCATCTCTGGTGCCTGCGCCGCCATTTCCGTCTGCTTCGAGCCTCGACCCAAGACCGTAAGATCGGACATCCTAGTATGCTAGATTAGATGATGAGATGATCGATGATGGACCAGCGTCAACATTGAACTCTAGATGGACTTCACTAACAGGCTGACACTTGAAAATGGGGAGAAGGTATCGAACTCCGCAGGGCGACCCGCAGTTGTGCGCCAGTGATCTTCAGGGTCTTTACAAGCCTAACAGCCAACCAATCCCAATCTCTACCAGATATCTGCTGCGATAAACTGTCAAGACCCAAAGTCATTTCACGTGACACAGCTACGTTCCTGACATGAAAAAGAAGCAATCGATGAGCCCAAGTCCTGGCCGGTAAATACTTATCCAGCCAGCCAGCCGTTGCAATATGACATAAAGTTCACTGCCGGTCCGCAATCTGAGGAACGTGTGTCCTGATGACTGCAAATTTTGTATCCCCTTCTTGAATGATTCTCTCACAGTGCGGGAAGAACGCTCGTTCCTCAATTCATTGCCAAACGCAAGGTGTTCTGCGGTTACGACAGGCGGGAGAAACGGTCGAATCAGAAAATGCGCGCAGTGATTTCCCCTTCGATCATTCCAGCAACATACTCCACTATCCGCAATACTCGCGAAGCAACCCTCAATTTCAGCTTGTTACTCCGGTACCGGCTGACAGAATTATCGGTTGACAAGAATGGTGGAGACATGATATAAAATGCTCGCCGTGCGATGGCAAGACTTGTAGATCAATCAGTCGAAGTCATGTCCCAGTTCCTTACCTGTGTTCTTCCTTCTGAGGACGATCCTCGCCAATGGAGCAAACGGAAACGGTGGATGATAGCCCTCGTTATTTGGAACCTCATTGCTCCCATGTAAGGGGTTCAGCTTCAGCACCGCGTTGCACTCCCAAATGACGATGACCTTTCTTTCAGTGATATGGCCAGTACGTTCTATGTGAGTTCACAGAAGGTCGTGGTAGTCCTTTCTTTGCACTGATCGTTTATTGCTATATAGTCTGGAGTACAAGGCCAGATACAGGATGACTTTGCCATATCGAGCACCCTCGCGACGTTCGGCGTGGGGCTTTACAATCTCGCGAGCTCAGCTTTTCTCCTGTATAGTGATTATCCTGATCCACTTCCCAGGGTACTGTGTTTGGGGTCCTCTTCGGAGGACCACTGAGTGAACGCTATGGTCGTCGACCGGTATACATCGTCTCATCTCTATGTTTTGCTGGTATGTAGCTTCTTCTCCCTCCCTGAGGGATATGCTGAGTTTTACCAGTCTTCAGCCTTGGTTCGACGCTCTCGCCAAATATATCTACTCTCCTGATCTGCCGTGGTCTCATGGGTCTACTCGGAAGTCCCGTCTTCTCGATCTACGGTGGCTCGGTGGCAGACCTTTTTACACCTGAGGAGCGTGGCCCTGTGGCTGCGTTGTTTACACTTGTGTTACAAGGTGCTCCAACCATCGGGCCTGTCCCGTCTTCTTCCCTGGGGCCCACAATCCCTTGGAGATGGTTACTAGGTTTTATAACCGTCTGGGGTGGAGTTCTTGCTGCTGCCACGATATTGTTTGTTCCCGAAACCCAGCCTACAACAATTCGAAGGAAGATAGCTGAAGCTGAAGGTATGGTCCCTGATGTCAAGGAAATGAAATCCTCCAAGGCCAAGGTGTGGAGCAGAGCACTACTTACGCCAATCAGTGGGTGTTCCCCTCCCTCAGTACGTCTGTATCATGTGCTCACCTTGCCTTTGCCCAGTCATGCTTCGTAATGAACCTATCATAATCTGGACGACGTTGTACCACTCCTTTGTCTATGGGCTCTTATTCCTCCTTCTCGAGGTCCGTGGGTTGTTATCTGTCATTTTCAGGTCTAGATCGTTCTTAGGCATACCCACACATCTACGACTCTCATTATTCGATGTCCCGAGATCAAGCAAGCTTGGTCTTCATTGCCCCATTCATCGGAAATGTGCTTGGCGTTCTCATATACTTTGGATACCACAAACCTCAGTACGAGGCTCGTCAGCGCGTGATCCAGATCGAGTCCGGCGGCAAATCAGAGATCGAGCCCGAAGCTCATCTACCCGGTCTTCTTCTTGCATCTCTTCTCATTCCCCTCGGGTTATTCTGGTTGACGTTCTCGGCACATCCGGACATACACTACTTTTTTCCCATATTTTCTGGTGTCCCGATTGGGATGGGAATGACCCTCTTGCAGCTCTCGTTGCTCAACTACTACATTGACCTTTACCCAACGACCTCAGCATCTGCTCTCGCTGCAAACTCTGCCGTCCGGAATATTGTGGCGACTGTTCTGCCGAGCGTCGGGTTACCATTGTACACTTCCTTGGGTATACGCAATGCAAACGTGTTGTTGGCATGCATCAGTTGCATAGGGCTCCCGACTGGTGTTACTTTGTACGTCTTCGGCAAAAAACTTCGTGCGGCGAGCAGATGGGCGAAGCAATCCACGGATGCTGGCTCGCTTCCGCATGAAAGTATCGAACCCTCTGCTCCTTTGCTTGCCCAATCCCCTCAAAATCATTACGGCGGAACGAGCTCCTTCGAGTAAAAGTGTCATGCATCATGACAGTTGCTTTCTGTTCAACGTCCTTACGAATCCGATATGCCATATCACGACTTAAAACATCGTCTCTCACGGTTCACTAAAATAAATCCTTAAGTTGGATTGTACTGCTCTTTGTTGTACTTACACGCTCTCGATTTTGTACTTACCTGGCGGTGGGTTGTTTGTACGTATAAGTATCAATTTGTAAATCTGCTGGAGGTTAGTAGTGCATGACGGACAAAGACAGAGTTCCCGTACATCCGTTCCTTTGTTGGTTTCGAAATTCTGGCATGAGTCGGGCTGGCTTAGGATACAATCGAGCCATGGTGTCGATTCAACTGGTCTTCCGAATCATTCGTTTGCGACCCTGTTTAGTATACGAAGATACGTGCGAGTTGCTGCAGGAGAAAATCGTCGGACGAAGGGTTGCGAGGGTCAAAATCGACGTGGACAAGCCCGGCGACCGGTACCTCTAAGGACTGGGGAGTAAGGGGTTTGAGCCAGCCAATTTGGAGTCCGAAGGGAGTGTCGAAGTGGGAATCACGCAGCGTCCGTTGATTGATTGGTTGCGGTGCACCGGAACCCGGTGTTCTCGAATCCCGGCCTCTACGAGCGAAGTGAGGGACTCAAAATCTTATTTCCCTCGTACTTGGCTGCGATCTCCTTTGTCCCCGAAGTGTGGTCACTGAGGTCATCAAGGTCTGTTGCACCTCTGGTACCAGCGCTGCCATCCCTGTCTCCTTCGACAACCACGTAAAAAAACGGGGTTGCGTTGACATCTTAAGCTCGATTAGATAAGATTATCATTATCGTCAACCAGCTGGACCTCACCAACTAGCTGGAACTTGAAAGTGAGAAGGACAGGTGTCAGTGACTGCGTGTAAGGGTGTCCAACGTACTATACTACACGCATTTCAGTTATGTATTAGCCTCTAAATTTACCTCGAGTAACTTCTCGCAGCGCCTATCAGGCTCAGATCATCGTGGGTCAGGACCACCCTCCCACAGTGCAACAAGCCGCAGAATAGTCGGTATTTTACTTCCTTCAAACCATAAAGAAAACATGTACAGAGGGTGGCCTAGCACCGAGTATTTTTGGGAGCCGCGTGCCGAGGATACGGTAGGCGATGTAGCCAGAAGCCACATTTGCATCGAGCTCGGCCGCGCGACTGTGCGCCAATAGTGGTGGTGAAAAGTTCAGGGTCTTACAAGCCTCGCTGGCAACTAGTTCCCACCACACAGGCCACGTTCCTGGCTAACCCGAAAAACTATACACCTTGTTTTCAAGATTAATCAATTAATATCGAGTGCTGCTGCTTAGAGGAATGTTGGAAACCGACGACCGTAGTTACATAAAGTCGTGGCTGGTAAGTAATAGGATTTTTTCACTCACTGCAGCTCCACTGGTAAAACGCTAAAAATGTGCCTCTGAGTAAACATTGGTGAGCTGGCCGTTGCAACGACACAAAGCCCACTGCCGGTCTGAGTCGGTTAATATTGCAGCTAGAGAAACGTGCGTTTCAACGGCTCCATTTTTTGCGTTCCCTTCCTGAATGGCCCTCCTACGGGTGCCCTGCGATTACGACAAGTTAGAGAACCGGTCGAATCAGAAAATGCGCGCAGCGATTTCCCCATTGATCTATCAATACACTTCACTCGCAACACTCGAGCAATGCCCAATTAATTTCAGCTCACTGTGTCGTACTTCGGTACCTGCTCGTATCCAAATGGCCTGACAGAATTTTCAATTGATAAGAATGGTGGAGATTTGATATAAAATGGGCGTGGTACGATGGCAGGAATTGCAGGTCCTCAGTTGAAGCCATGTCCCAGCTCCTGTCCTGCGTTCTTCCTTCTGAGTACGATCCTCGCCAGTGGAGCAAACGGAAACGGTGGACGATAGCCCTCATAATTTGGAACCTCATCGCTCCCATGTAAGGGGCTCAGCTTCGGCACTGCGTTGCACCCCTAAATGATGATAATTGTTCTCTCAGTGATATCGCCAGCACGTTCTATGTGAGTTTGTGGCAGCTCATGGTAACCCTTTCTTTGCACTGATCAGTTATTGATATATAGTCCGGAGTGCAAGGTCAGATACAGGACGAGTTTGCCACATCGAACACCGTTGCGACCTTAGGCGTGGGGCTATACAATCTTGTGGGCTCAGCTTTTCTCCCATGTAGTCATCATCCTGATCCACTTCCTAGGGTGCTGTATTTGGAGTCCTCTTCGGAGGACCGCTGAGTGAACTTTATGGTCGTCGACCGGTGTATATCATCTTATCTACATGTTTCGTTGGTATGCAACTTCGCCGCACTTTTCGAGGGATACGCTGAGTTTTACCAGTCTTTAGCCTCGGTTCAACGTTCTCGCCAAATCTATCCACTCTCTTGATCTGCCGGGGTTTCATGGGCCTGCTCGGAAGTCCCGTCTTCTCGATCTACGGTGGCTCAGTGGCAGATCTTTTTACACCTGAGGAGCGTGGTCCTGTGGTTGCGTTGTTTACACTCGTATTACAGGGTGCCCCAACCATCGGGCCTGTCCCGTCCTCTTCCCTCGGGCCAATTTTTCCCTGGAGATGGTTATTCGGTTTTATAACGATCTGGGGTGGAGTTCTTGCTGCTGTCACAATATTGTTTGTTCCCGAGACCGAACCCACAACAATTCGAAGGAAGATAGCCGAATCCAAAGGTGTCGTCCCCGATATCGGGGAAATACAATTCTCCAAGGCCAAGATTTGGAGAAGAGCACTACTTACGCCGATCAGTGAGTGCTTTTCTCCGATTCACCTGTTTGTATCATGTGCTCAATTACCTTGCCATTTGTCTAGCCATGCTTCGTAACGAACCTATTATGATCTGGACGACATTGTACCACTCCTTTGTCTACGGGCTTTTATTCCTTCTTGAGGTGCGTGGGGTCTTGCCGGCCGTTTTCATATCTAATTCCCCCCCCAGGCATACCCGCACATCTACGACTCTCATTATTCGATGTCCCGAGAACAAACAGGCTTGGTCTTCGTTTCTCCATTCATTGGAAACGTACTTGGCGTTCTTATATACTTCGGGTATCACAAACCGCAGTACGAGGCGCGCCAGCGCGTAATCCAGATCGAGTCGGGCGGTAAATCAGAGATCGAGCCCGAAGCTCGTCTACCCGGCGTTCTTCTTGCATCACTTCTCACTCCTATCGGATTGTTCTGGTTGACGTTCTCGGCGCACCCGGACGTACACTACTTTTTCCCCATATTTTCTGGTGTCCTAATTGGGATGGGAATGACCCTCTTACAGCTCTCGTTGTTCAACTATTACATTGACCTTTACCCAACGATGTCCGCCTCCGCCATTGCTGCAAACTCTGCCGTCCGGAATATTGCGGCGACTGTTCTGCCGAGTGTCGGGTTGCCATTATACACTTCTTTGGGTATACGCAATGCAAACGTGTTGTTGGCATGCATCAGCTGTATAGGGCTCCCGACTGGTGTTATTCTGTATGTCTTCGGAAGAAGACTTCGTGCGGCGAGCAGATGGGCGAAACAAGCCGCAGACGCTGGCTCGCTTTCGCATCAAAGCGTCGAACCCTCTGCTCCTTTACTTGCCCAATACCCTCAAAATCATTATGGAGGGACGAGTTCCTCCGATTAGAAGTGTCATGAATTATGATACTTAGTTACTTATGTTTGACGCCCTTACGAGTCTGACATGCCACATCTAGACTGACTTAAATCGTCATCTCTTACGGTTCACCAAAAGAACATCTCGTGCACTCCATTACCACTGGTTCGGACACATTTTGATCACATGTATTCAGTACCTACATGCCAAATATTTTACAGTTCATCAATGCATAAAAGTGAACTTCAAAAGACTAGTGGTTACGCAGATTTGAGCACGACAAGTCGACCATCACCCTGGTGCCGGGTTTGCTGCTGCAGGGATCGAATATTGAGCGTACAGTTGCAACTTTGACTTCGACTCCAATCGTCGGTGTTTGAATATAACCTGCGAGATGTGACATGTGTCCGAACCAGTGGTAACCGAGCGTTGCTCTTAATAGTACTTGCCCCCTCTCGATGTTTAGGACAGCTTTAGGCGGTTGGACGTCGTCGACTTTGTACTCACCTGGGGGTAGACTTGCTTGTACGTACACGTATTATTTTGTAAATCTGCTGGAGGTTAGTGCATGGTGGACGAACCTTGGGCAAAGTCAGATGTCATACGTCTACACTTTGTGGTCTCCGCAAGTCAGGCACATACTACATTGCTCGGGCTTTGGTGGGTGACCGGAGTACTCATCAGCATCTGGCGTGAGCCGCGTTGCCTTAGGGTAGAACCGTGTCATCACGACCGACCTCGCCATACACTACCGAGCAATGACGAAAGGGTCATGGAGAAACCCATGCTTGCGTGGCCAAAGAGGCAATGTTATTCATCAAACGGATAGGGAAAAACCACTTCCATAGACTGTCAACGTGTGGGTGATTCTGGGAGAAAATTCTATTCAAACAGATCAGAATACAGATCCAAGACTCGACAATAATACAGGGAAAAAGAATTCAATGTATCTTTCTGCAATGTTCTGCAGAGCATAAGGTCCCCATGCAAGATTAAGCTGGAGATATAGTTTCTTCAATAACCTCCCCTTCTAACCTGCTCTTTACTGTAACACTTCCATCCTGCGCGAATGATTTAAGCAGACCTCCCACATCGAAGATGGTGATAAATTACCTGATTTCCGAAGTAGGCAGCCTGAGCCATATGACAAAATAGACCAACTTCCACTACACCCGTAAGCATCTTTATTCTTGCCATAAGCTATACAGGATTAGTGTCAAATAGTGACGATTGTCGCGCTCACATACCATGAAGGGGTCTTTCATCGCCTCCAGCGAGAACGGTGCATCAATGATGAAGTTGCCGTTATCCGAAACCACTGGACCGGCTTTGGCCTTGGCCATTCGGAGGGTCGCCTTCGGTGAACCGAGCCTGTGATGCAGATTTTGCAGTACTTTGGCATATGCGAAAGGGACGACTTCTATGGGAACACCCGGGAACTGATGTCGAAAAGATGAGTAAACAAGTATGATGTCATCCATACTAGACTGGCAAACTTACGTTAGTTCCCAGGTATTGGACGTTTTTCCGGTAGTCTGCAACCAGCACGAACCTAGGGGGTGCGTAAGAACAGAGCAAATTATTGGTGGAAATGACGATACGTTTCTGCGGCTTCTGCAAGTACTTTCTCCCTCAGATGACACGCACCACCTCCTTTTATACAGTTCAATTCGCTGTCAACCCTGTAGCGCGCAGCTGTCAGTTGGTGAACTTGGTATACTGAGAAGGCACCACACGGACTCATCGGCCCCGTCTATTGTCACGTCAATCGTGGGGAATTGGTCAACATCGCCGAGAGACAGTTTTGATTCTACGATAAGTTCCTTAGACTGGAACCCGGTGGGAACAAACACGCGGCCCTTGTTCAGTTCCTCGCCTTGTTGTACGATGCGCTCAACGACATATGGCACGGTGGATCCTAAATAGTACGCTTAGACAATGCCATAGGCTGGCCGCAGAGATATTAAATCAGACCTGAGCCAATGCCAATGACCTGAATTTAAACAACTCGTTAGTCGGTATATGCAGAAGATGCATATCTCAGAACCTTGTGTTTGGGGAGAATGTGCTGGTCGACCGCAGTATAAGCGGCTAGGCGCTTTGACTGTTCGATGACGGATAGTTTGGCCGTCGTTACTGAGAGGGATCAATATGCGTCGACCGTCTATAAGACCATGTTCGGGCTGACTTACTGGGAGCTGCAGGAACTGTTGGCACGGGCATAGGCACTGGTCGGGGGATGGCGTTTGGTCTGAGGGCCGAACATGAGTCGGCAGAGTATTTAACGTCGGCCACTTACAGAATCTCGTCAACGTAAGGTAGAGGCATCCTGTTTGCGGTGAAAGAGCGACAGCAGGCGGTGGTCGTGGCAGATAGTCGGCTCGCAGAAAAAGCCAAGGGGAGCTTGACAGGCGCTGCTAATACATACGTGCCATTGGGCAGTTTCAGGAAAACAGCTCGCATCGCAATTTGACTCAGATCTTGCGTTTTGCCACTCCCATTGGATACTGGCAGGTACGGAGACACGTTTGTCCGTTCCAGTTCCACCGTCAACGGAAGGTGTGTGGCAAATTCCTCATACGTAGCATGCTAGTTCGTCCGGGAACCTCACTAGCCGAACTCAAAGTTGAACCGCACTGATCGGTTCTCTATCCTATCCTCCGTGGGATGAGGGCGATTAAGGGTACGTTTTCACAACTGTCTATATGAGAACACTGTTCTAAGAACAATGGAGGTGTCCTTCTCACATGGTGAGTTCACCACGATCACAAAAACGTTGAGTATCCGAAGATAGCTTGGTTTCTTTCTTTAGCGACTCTGCCGTCAAGCAAATCTTGCTTTCGATGAATGAGAAAGATCCCTTCATCATAGAGGATCTGGACGATTACCACCTCGTGATCAAAGCAGACGAGGAATACAGGGTACGGAAAGTGTTGGAAGCCGAGGTGTGTCCAGTGTTCTCTCCCACCTGATCTCCACGATAACACCTGGTACTAGCTGGAGAAGAACACGTACAGCTTGGAAGCATCTTGAATCCAGATAATGGACTAGGCATACACACCAATATATGTGATCATTCTGACCCACATGGTTCAGCCCCTTGATTGTCCTTGGCAGTTTCATGTAGTTTGAGATCTATCGTTCATACCGAATCGCTACCGATCAGGGTGCTGTTCGGTCATGCAAAACGTGCTATCGGCAAGTATTAGCCCAAAGGAATGAAGCGGGACTTCCATTCATCCATTTGTCCTTCAATATCTAAAGCGGGGATGACATGTGTAGGAAGACTGATCGTTAGAGCTTTCCCATATTGATGACGCTCACCATTTCCTCTTCCATCCAACTCGCCGGTGTGTGACTGATATCGTTGCGGTATGGGTAGGCCGAACGTTTCAGTACCTTGAGGCGATTAAGCGAACGGGGATATGTGGTAAGGCCAATCTAATACCCGTAAGCAGCCTCTGCCTATGCTGTACAATGAAGGTTCGGGGCGCCGGTCAGCGGAGGGGCGTGGACGTGAAACGTTGAACGGAGACTAGTATTCTACCGGTTAATTCTGTCGACACAGCAGTAAACTACGGAGTAACAAAATTTACGAAGGACAAAGAGATGTAACAACCAAGTTGTGAACAGACCAAAAGTTTCTAATTGTTTCTACCGCATGAACCGGAGGCAAGGAGTCCGAAACATCGCTTCAAGCATTATACCACTGCAGAACCTTTTCCCTCACAATTTCCCTTGGGCACCGCCTTCCTGTCCAATGCTCGAACTGTGCGTACCCCTGTTCCAGTAGAACCTCCACACCAGGTACACGAGCCCACGTGGGCGCGACGTGCTTCGCGAGTGCCAGCAGAGGAGTCTCCGCAGGCTTGTAGGCCATATCGACAACGACGCCTTTGATAGAACTGTCGAAGAGGTTGGAGGGAAGATACACCTTACCCTCAAGGCCAGGCCCGGTTTTGATAGTCGTTGCATCAGCGGGAACCGTGGATATAACTACGCTCGGCGCACTCGCGGGCCAGCTGCCAAGCTTGTCGAGCACCAGAATGGGTACGCTGGGGAATGCCTCGGCGATAGCAGTAGCCTTAGCATGCGTACGGTTGTATAGATATACCTGTTTTGCACCGAGCGTGTGCAGCGCATAAACAGCCGCGCGGGCCGTTCCACCTGCTCCCAGTACTAGTGCCGAATCAGGGGCACGGAGCCCAGGAGACACCGCGCGAATGGCACTTATGATACCAACGTAATCCGTGTTGTCGCCCAAGAGTAGGCGAGGTTTCTCTGGAGAGGAGGACTGGCATGGAATAATGGTGTTGACAGCACCAATAGCAGTCGCGGCGGCCGTAAGGCAATCAAGAACGGGTATGATATCAAGCTTCAACGGGATCGTCACGCTTGCTCCCCCGAAATCGGGGCTCGCAAGGACAGCGCGCGTTTCATCAGTGATACTCTCACCCTCAAGGAGCCCATATGTGTGTGGCAACCCGAGAGCAGCGAAGCCGGTGTTATGTAGTGTCGGAGAAGGTGAACGGGAAATTGGGCTACCAAACAGGAAAAAGCGGCGCGCAGGAAGTAGTCCAATGAGGTGCAACGCACGATGAATATCCGATACGGACATTTGACCAGGAGCGGCTGCCGTAGGAAGAAGAGGATGGGTGACCGGTGTCAGCGTCTTGTTGAGCACACGCGACAGCTGTCCCGCTGTTCCCATGTTGATCGCAATGATGGGCTTCGATGCTTCAGCTACTCTCGCGACGAACTCCTGTAGTTTGAAGTTATCGGACACATTGTTCGCCCTGCCAATAAGCTTCACAACGTCTCCGATCTGTGCAGCTGCTTCGTATTGTGCTTTCATGGCAACACCGTCCCAAGTGACTGAGCCAGTCCAGTCGTGGAACGACGCGATGACAAGTGAAGGGCCTTTCGAAGTAGTAATCTCTTGAATGAGTGAAGGCGGCAAGGTCGTTTCGACATCAATATATTCCACACCGAGGCGCAGCGCGAGGTTGAGGAGCTTCCCCGCCTCAGCTGGCGCATCGTCCGGGAATGCTCCTCCTTGAGATACAGTACGCACAGTAAAGACAATTGGAAGTGTCGTTACGCGCCGAAGAGCGAATAGTTGAGAGGACACGTATGTAGGGCTAGGAAGTTGCGACCCGGATTCACGTAGAAGATCGACGCGCAACTCCACTGCGTCAACGCCCGTGGTGAGCTCAGAAATCTTGGGGAGTGCGGGAGTCACATCGGGGTAGGTCAGAGAAAGGAAGTAAGAACGGTTGGCGTTGCTCGGGACTAGGTTTGGTCGCAAACCCGATACGTGCCCAAAGAACCTCGTTACCTCGGCCTCTAGCGCTCCCGACCCCATTGCAGACGCGCCATCAGGAAGTGCTGTGTGATTCCCAAAGATGTAGTTTGCGCACTCCTCGAACCAGGGGTTGCGTCTCTCAAGAACGGCACGCACGGGCTCACCGTATGCTGGTCTCTCCGTCTCGCTTTCCAAGTACCGCTCAATTTCCTCGGACTCTCTCTGTACCCATACGACACATCCGCCTGCCCTGGCGTATTTCTTGAGCGCCTCGCGTGCCTCCGGAGTCTCTACAATACCACCTCCAAGGCTGACTACCCACCCGCGCCCATGTGTCTTCATTAACTTGAGGAGTAGCGCGATCTCCGCTTTCCGGAATTCTGCCCAGCCTTGCTTCAGGACGAAGTCGCGCAATGGTTGCTTGCACTCGCGCGAAAATTCGACATCGAAGTCGAGTAGGGGAAGGGAGAGGGCGCGTGCAGCGAGCTCCCCGATGTACGTTTTACCGGAGCCACGCATGCCAATAAGAAGGATACTTGGAATTGTTTCAGGAGTCTTCGGGGCTGGGTTAGTCTTCACAGGTTTGGGTAGTTCGACGCCTTCTACTTTGACCCCGAGCTATAAGGGATCTTCTATTAGAGGCATATTCTCACCGGCAAATGTGTATAGGGGATATACAAGATGTATGGGACTCACCCTATTTTCGAGATCATCCCACCAGTTGGGCCACGTCTTCTCTACACACCGCTTTTCCTCCAAAATAGTTCCATCAACAACAGTGGCGAGGACGGAAAAGGCCATTGCAACACGATGATCATCATAGCAGTGTATGGAAGCACCGCGCGTGAGCTGGGAGAGCGGGCGACCGTAAACTTCGAGTCCATCGGGAAGTTCTCGCGTTGAAATGCCGAATTTTGCTGTGGAAGGCGGATGAGAAGGAGCGGAGGTATAAGGAAAGGCTAGAACGTACCCAACTGATCCATCATCGCCTGGATCCGGTTGCACTCCTTGACACGCTGATTGGCAATACCCCTGATCCTCGTCACGTTCTTGCCCTCACCGGATTCTGCGCCCTCGCCTACACCGCCATCTGTTGCTACAGCTGCGACTGCACATGCCGTCAAGAATGCATCGGTCATGGGCTCCATATCGACCTCTCCTCTGGCCCTCAGCTTGCCCTTCGGTGGGCCGGTGACAGTCGTCTCTGTCTCTGTTTGTACGACCTCGCACCCCATCGGTTCCAGAACTTCCTTTGCAAAGCGCGCATCGCCCTGCAGCGAGGAGGAACCGATGTTGGCGAGGGTGCACCGCGTGCCAGTAATGGCTGCAATCGCAAGGGGATACGTTGCACTGCTCGCATCGCTTTCGATCACAAACTCGCCGCTCTCGGGGACACGATATGTTCCTTTGGGTATGTGATAAACATTTAAGAGGTCACCGCTAACAGCGTCACGTTCGCGAGTGACCTCAATCCCGAAGGCACGCATGAGTTCGATTGTCATGTCGATGTACAATTGCGATATGACGGCAGGGCCCGTCAAAGTCAGTGTGGTCGGCTCTGCAGCGTAGGGTGCGCAGAGTAGAATAGAAGAGACATACTGGGACGAAAGCGATGCGTCAAGCATGAGCGTACCACCAGGAAGTCTACCCAAGGGCTTGATGGAGAGAGGGAGGCAACCCTCGGATTCGAGGTAGCCGATGGTGGCACCTGCATCCCGCAGGGCGGTGACGAGTGGTGCGATTGGACGTTGCTTCATGCGCGCATTTCCGGTAATTTCCGTCATCTGTGCTTGAGAGGCGTCCGTTGTATTCGAGGGAGAAACGATGGTGCAGACGGTTGTGAGAAACCGCGCAGCTGTTCCTGCGTTGCCAAGATACAATTGCGTGCCGGGTGGTGGGACAGACAAAGCACCGCCGGAACCGCTGACGACCAGCGTCTCCCCGTTGTCAGTCCATGTAAATGTAGCAGCCTGAAAGAGCAATCAGCAAGCGAAAGTACAAGATGCCTCAAAACACACCTTGAGTTGTTCGAGAGCCGCCATCATGACTTGGGTATCGTCAGAATGAAGGAGGTTTTTCAGTCTACATGTCCCCTTGCAAAGGGCGGCAAGGACGAGGGCACGATTGGAAAGGGACTTAGAGCCGGGGGTCGAGAGTGTAATGTGGGGAACATCTGTGGCAGGCATTCCGATTGGAGCCGGAGTAGCTGATGAAGCTTGGGGGATAAGTGCGTTGGGAACAGGCCCCGACAGCTGTGTTGGGTCTGCGTCGGGAAGTTCCAGCATTGGAGGTGGAAGAGGTGGTTTCACATAGGTACTAGGGGTTCCCGCTACCACACGCATAGCGGGGCAGAGGACCTTCCTGATATCTTCATCAGCAACGCCAGTAGCACGTAGCTCACGTGTCTTCCCAATGCGCTCGAGTAAGACAACCCTCTTCAGTTTTCCTGCGTTTTTCTTGTCGACTGACATCCGATCAAGAAGAGCATCGACAGAGATAGCTTGGCCCCCTGCCGCTACGATACGCTTTTCGGCTTCAAGGATTCGCTTGTCTGAAAGGGTAGATGGGAGGCCGTACGACTCGATACACCGGCGCAGACGACCAAGACTGACTTGCCCGAGGACACCGGCTGCCCGGGCCAGTTCCGCTTCCAGGACCATGCCCACACTGATGCACTCGCCGTGGAGCACATAGGGGGTAACGAGTGCCTCGATAGCGTGGCCGATAGAGTGACCGAAGTTGACGAGACCCCGAAGGTGTGCTTCGCGTGGGTCACGTGAGACGATCGTAGCTTTCGTGTTGATGGATGATATGATCAACGTCAGGAGGGGGTGGCCTAGATGGAGGGCCGGGGAGGACGGGGAGAGACATGTGAGGAGCGTGGAGGAATTTGCTTCGAGAAGAGCAAAGGCAGCTTCGTCCCAGATAGCCGCCGTCTGCAGGGGTGTGTGAGATCGAGCACGGTTGATATCAACGAGTTAATACCTTGATAACTTCTGCGAGACCATTTGCGAGTTCTCGCAAGGGGAGCGTGCGAAGGAACGCAGCATCGACGAAAATGTAAGATGGCTGCCAGAATGCGCCAATGAGATTCTTGCCAAGGGGGGCATCTACGGCGGTCTTTCCACCGATTGCGGAGTCGACCATAGCAAGAAGCGAAGTAGGCACTTGTACTACACGTACCCCACGCATGCTGCGATGAATCAGATACTGCGATGTGGTAAATGTTGGGAATGACACACAAAGTTGCAGCGACGAAGCCAACAAGATCACCGATGACACCGCCTCCAAGGGCGATGATAACTGTGTCCCTGGTGCATCTGTGACGAAGCAGGAAGTCCTCTATCTCTGCCTTTCCCTCGCGAGTCTTGGTAGTCTCGCCTGGTGGGATGGTGTAAGTGAGGAAGCGGGGCCTGGCAGGATCTGATTTGTCTGGAAAGTGAGCATCTGTCGCCTGAGCAAATGTAGCAGCTATCGGCTGCAAGTACAGGGGCGCGATGTTAGTGTCTGTGATCAGGACATAGGTCGAGGATGGCAGGGTATCTAAGAGGGTATCTGCGATGTGCTGGACGAGGTTGAACCCGACGTGGATAGACTCTTTGCCTAGAATTGGAATCTTTCGTACTGACATGGCAAGAAAAAACGTCTGGCAGATGGTGTTTCAGCGTGTGCGATTAGCTTTTAAGTGTCTCCCTCGTCTCGTCGGTGCTTGCTCGGAGCAGAGATCCAGTTAGGTATTGCCTAATACGGCAGTCACAAATCGGGCATTACCAATTAGCTACTTGCACAGCCACACTCATCAAAAAAATCACAGCTCCGGCAATTACATAATACTAATCACACTTCTTGCAAGTTGGCACGATGACACCGGCCCATCTGATGGCGGCCAGAGGTAAGCAAAACAGAGTCGTCGTCGTCGAGCAGTGAAGACCTCACCTTTCTATTCGCAGCCATTTCAATAGCAAGGCTTCCCTTGCGGCGTGCTGTTCTTCCCCACGTCAACTCACAGCTTGCACGCCCGCTGTCCACATTTCAGGACTCGGTGGGTGCTGCATTCCCTTGCCTCCTCACGTTCATCTTACCCTCGGGCTTGAAAAGTCACGCGTTGGGAATAAATGGAGAGGCTTCTTGCAGATACTAGGTCGCGTCACGCTGGTCACTATCGTCGGAGGCAAGTTTGTTTTGTTCTTCATGGCTCGTTCTTTCCCAAACCCTCACAGCCGCCGGTACGTTTTGGTACATCACCTACAAGGATCGCAACCCCGGTCCTCAGCTTCCACTTGATCCTTCAAAAAAAATTCTTGTCATTCTCGGCAGTGGGTGGGGTGCCACTAGCCTTCTAAAGGGTCTGGACACAACCGATTACAATACCGTGTGTGCCATTCTAGCGCAAAGTCTACGTGTCATCTTATTCTCACTACAGATCGTTATTAGTCCGAAGAATTTCTTCCTCTTCACCCCTCTCCTGCCATCTGTCGCGGTCGGTACGCTAGGCGCTAAATCGATATTGCAACGTACGTCATTTATATCAGCCACTGAGCCAAGTGGCGCTGACGTCGCCCTATCCCTACTCGTAGCAACTCGCTATGTTGCCCGTCACAAGGCTCGCCAAGTGTCCGTCATAGAGGCAGAGGCTACGAATGTTGATGTATGCGCGACTGTTTCGTATAGGCGCTAACGACTGACGCAACCCATGCTAGCCCGTGAACAAGACAGTCACCTTCACAGGTACGTGGCCATGGCTGCTTCGTGTGTGCTGGTCCGAGCAATTTGCTCTTCAGATACATCTCCGCTCCGCCCACTTGAACCAACTCGGACGATTCCTTATGACTATTTGGTATATGCCGTCGGAGCGGAAACACAAACTTTCGGAATCCCAGGTGTGAAGGAACGTGCGTGTTTCATGAAGGAGATCGGCGATGCGGAACAGGTGTGTAGTCACTGCCGAATAAGGCCTTCCACCGCACTCACCAAGCGGTGACGGATGCCTCTGACATGGTCGCGTCATTAGATGCAGGCGCGCTTTTTAGATTGCATTGAAACAGCTGCCTTCCCTGGCACGAGCGAAGAAGAGAAGCGGCGGCTATTACATATGGTACGTTTATCTTTGATGGGCTGTACAGCGGAACAAAGTCGGCTTACTGGCCACTCGGCACTATAATCATGTTGACACGTCACGTTGGTTTACTTCTACTGTAACACCGGTGGTGCGGGTGCGAACAGGTTGTGGTCGGTGGCGGTCCGACAGGTATTGAGATGGCAGGAGAGTTGCACGATTTCCTTGAGGTACGACCCTCTTCCTGCGCTTTTCTGGGGGCCACTGACCCGTCGCGCACAGGAAGACCTCAAGTCATGGTATCCGGAACTCCACCCCTATGTGCGGATAACGCTCGTTGAAGCTCTTCCCTCGGTGCTGCCAAGTTTTAGCAAAGAGCTGATTGCGTACACGGAAAGGACGTTTAAGGAAAGTAAAATTGATATCCTCACAGGGACCATGGTGAGATTTATGCCCTCGCTTGTTACCTTTATGGTTTCATGGCTCATGTGATGACTAGGTCAAAGGAGTGAGTGAAGGGAGTGTACGACTGAAACCCAAAGACGGCGAGGAGCATGATCTGCCTTGCGGGTTGGTAGTTTGGGCTGCAGTGAGTTTCATGTGCTACGATTCGATCGATTGCAGAAGCTGATTCGCAAGATATAATTGCTTCATATTCCCATAGGGCAACAAAGCACGGGACATCTCGCGTAATTTAATGGCGCAACTGCCAGATCACCAGACAAACAAGCGTGGAATTCTGGTCGATGGTTCGTGGTGTTGCTCTGCATTTCTGTTCGAGTACTGATAGTTGGCTTGCAGACCACCTGCGTATGCTCGGTGCACCATCCATCTTTGCTATAGGCGACTGTACCGCCACTTCCTATGCGCCAACCGCACAGGTTGCATCCCAGCAAGGCGCGTATCTTGCGCGGATGTTCAAGTTGATAGCGAAGAGGGATGAATTAGCGCGTAAACTCGACGAACTAAGCAAAACGAGCGATGGCAAAGATTTGGAAGCATCAAAGAGTAAGGAGACAGAAAGTCTGGCAAAGCAGATTGAGAGGATTAGGTTGAAGCCCTTCCATTACTCACATCAGGGGTCACTTGCGTGAGTGTTTGCGTTCCACCCGAACCTCCAGGACGCTGATGGAGGTTTGCGTAGATACATTGGCTCAGATAAGGCAATTGCCGAGTTACCCATCTTTGGGCGAGAGGTACGAGCTTATCCCAATTTGCGCACTACATGAACCCCCCTTATTTACCCCACCTGCAGTGGACCAGTGGTGGTGTCGCAACCTTCCTCTTCTGGCGAAGTGCATATTTAAGTACGCTTTTTTCTCTCCGGAACAGAGCTCTCGTAGCCGGCGACTGGATGCGTACTAAATTCTTCGGGCGGTGAGTGGTCTGGTTTAATGTTTTTCAACATTTTGGCGTTTTTCGTCCTGTTCTTCCTGGTGATTGCCCTTGCTACCGGCGGTCTTGTCCCGGGCATAGCCACTTGCAAGTTGATGGCCACCCTGGCTCCACGCGATAAAAGGCAGTGCCGTATCGCTCTAGCTTTTGCGTCCACATGTGCAGTTGCGCCATGATCCCGCACTGACGGCTCTCGGGTACTGTGTTCGAAGCGACCGTAGATATGGCGGCGCTGGAGAACAACGCAAGCATTCCGTCTGCGTTTCTCACTCTATCACCATTTCTTTGCTGTCTTCGAGGCAGTGTATTTCTTCCACCTCCTGACGGTACACGGCATGCGTCGCACGATAGTGCCGGGTGTCATGCCAGCCTTTTTTTCTGGTTACCTTCCTAACTCCTATATGGTTTTCTCATCCGTTCCATTTATAATACAGTGACGTGAGTCGGGAGTGAACCCGGGACACCACCCGCAGCCCAGGTTATCAACTATACCTGATTCCGCCGATTGTCATGCCCCCTAGACTTAGTTAGGTGTCTGATTGCGCTTGTGGAAAGCTATGAGCCTGCCACTATCGTTGTTCCCTTCTATCGTCTCTTCCTTACCCCTAAAAGAATTCTTATACCGAATTCCATGGTCCACTACCTGCTTCACCCTAATCACCAACCTATAGACTTGGTAATTATATGTACACATGTAACGACCCGCCCGTCCCTACCCGTTCTTCTCCGGCCATAGACTTCATAGATGCTTACCAGGATAGATTTCTCTCTTCGCCGATATTGTATGTACGGGTGCACCCTGTCACGACACGGGATTAGAATTAAGGTGCCCCTTGCCGTCGAGCTCACCGCACTAAGTATGGGACACCTATTTTTATGTAAACATGCACAATGTTGTGATTCCCGAGCTCGAAATGAAAGTCTATCCGCCCAAGCGACTATCTAGGACTGCCGCAGCAATGCATCAGGCAGTCGCGGCAGAATTAGGGCACGGGAATCGTGGAGGGTTGACGGCCCAATCGTCGGTCTACATAAGGGACGAGAGCAGATAACCCAGCCAGTGACGGGATACTGGTAGATACTCACGCTGCGGATGATATTAATTGTGTTACACGCGGACAAACTGACCTTGATCAATGTTTACGATGTCGAGTCCTGCCCGGGGGGACGCAATTAGGAAACCTGAGATTAACTTACCGCCATCCCCAAATCCAAGGATGATGTTAACTCAGGAAAACCATCGCCTTGTAGTGAGACGCAACCTCCGCGGTATCTTGAAGCTATTTAGAAGGAACGACGTGAGCACTCGTCAAATTGGAAGTTGCACAGGTGCTCTCTGGCGTAGTTACGGATTTCGAAAGCAAGGACCTCCAAGGTGCAAGTGCAAATGTGAAGGAGAAAGTCAAGAGAGTATGCCACATTTTACGAGTTCGCACTGGCAGTCTGGCACTCTGCAAATCACAACGTCAACGTTAGGCTTGCATTCTTGCATTACCATAAGTCTCTGAGTATCACAGTGCACCTATAAATATCAGCAGAAGGGATGCATGCATGGAATGAAAGCCAGTACAGTATATTACCAGAAGTGGGGCGGAACCTTTCTATTCCGCGGTTGCAATTCATTCCGCAACATGTTCCGTATTGTTCGACTGTCTGGGAGTTCCATATTCCATCCCAGGATCGAAAACTTATCGAATGTTCAGTTAACGTTCTAGCATTCCATCATTCACGATGTCAACTGAGAGCGGCACCCCAAGACTTGGTGATTGGGAACACTGAACACGGTAACAAAACTTTCGTATCCTTACATACTGGTACCCGATGCGTAGCAGGGCTCGCATTGTAAAGCAGCCATGCACGTTCCCGTACCTCGATAACGGATGAATGCATGTATAACCCATGACCTGACATGGGGAGGGGCACGCAGCAAACACGAGGTCGCTTCATATCCAATGGACTGGTCTCTGGTATGTTCTTCACTTGCGTAACATACCTCAATGCTTCTCGAGCCGTCTTATATGTAGTGTGCAAGCCTGATATCACACACCTTCTCCCCTTCCTCCTTGTTGCGCGCGACCGATTGCTGCGATTTACATTTCTCCTGTGTAGGACCAAGCGTCCCCAATATTCCCAGCAGGAGCTGCGTTCCTGCACCATTATTTAGTCTCGTATTCCTCGGCTTTCGCTCCCTTTCGCTAAGAATCTATTGTTCACTCTTCCTATCGCGGCGAGGATATGTCAGATCCTACCGTGTTGCAAACCAGCCCAGGCACTGGTGGAACCGTGGACGCACTCGGACTGGTTTTCCATGTCGATATTTTCATACTTGCAGTGGGCGCGGTGTTCGCCCTAGCGACGCTTCCCCAGGCTTTCGCGCGTCTTTCTCGTGGTGCAGAATGGCGGCATGGTCACATACTCCGTTCGATCCGCCTCGATTATCGCCGGCCTCGACGGCGACCGCCCCCTCGATCATCACCCATTCCAGTGCCTCCGCAGGAACTTTATGCCACATCTTCTACTGGCCACGGTGGTGTCACTTCTGAAGAGTCGCATACATACGTCTCGCATACCAACCTTATCCGAAGACCTTCTACTGGAAAGTCCGCGGCGAAGCTTCTCCCTCCACACGTGCGCGCTTGGTCGGCCGTTCTCCCACAGGTGGGGAATCTACTGAGATACAGATTAGATTCTGGGTTCTCGGTGGGACAGGCACTGGTTCTCGGGCTTTACTCTGCCATACTCATATACCCAGTGTTCTTGAAGTCAAACCCGTTTACAGATCCTTTGCGGACTGGAATTGTGGCCATGTCACAAATCCCGCTTGTGTACATGCTTGGAACAAAGAACAATCTTCTGGGGGTGTTTCTTGCCATCGGTTACGAAAAGGCAAGGAACCTTGTGCGGCTTCGTATCTTGTGGCTTACCAGCAAGATAGCTCAATTACATCCATCGGTACGCAGGTATGGTGCTAATATTGTTGTCCAATGTGCACGCCATCGGTTATAGTAAGTTGTCAGCCCTCTTCCGTGGCTTTCAGTTTATGAATACATTGTCAGTCTATGAGTGGGTTTTCCAGGGCAAACTTTCAGTGTACTTAAATGAGCCTTCGAATAAATGGGCTCTGGTAGCCCTTGTCGCGATAGACACCCTCTATTTACTCTCAACTTCGTTCTGGAGGCGCAAAGCATACAATCTGTTCTTCGGTAGTCATATCATTTGCTTCATCATATTCCTTCCAGCGGTATGTCGTGGAACTTCTTCACTCCCGTGTCAATCACTGAAACCTTGCTGGGTAGGTGTATGCCCATCAACCTGTGGTATTGCACTATGTACTTGCAGCAGCAGCAGCGTACGGCCTAGACCACATCCTCCGACTCCTTAAGACCCGCCTCTTTTACGGGAGGATACGCCCCATACCTGACCTCTCAATGACGCGAATCGAGATTCCGGAGTTGAACGCTGGCTGGCGGCCGGGACAGCACGTCCGGATACGTGTTTTATCTAGTGCAATGGGTTGGATTGGCTGGGCCGAAGTGCACCCATTTACGATCGCAACTGTGGCAAAGACCCCTGAGGGACTGGTGCTAATGTGTAAAAATGCCGGTGGATGGACGAGGAAGTTGTACGAGATGGCGAAACTGGCCGGGTATGGTTCCGAGGATGGAGGAATGTCAAGATCGGTGCTGATGATGGTAGAAGGGCCATATGGTGAGTGTTTTCTGTCATTGTGGAAAGAGATAGGCCAATGGCGCTTGATATACAGGAGGACCTGGGCATTCGGTTTTCGCAAGCTATTCTGCAGCAGTGCTCGTTGTCGGGGGTAGCGGCATTACTTTTGCTCTCTCTGCCCTTCAGGACCTCGTACGGGTATGTTGTTCGATGGCGTGAACCTGTGCAATGCTTGATGATGGTCACAGGTAGATCTGGAGGGCGCAAGTAGAGTTAAGGTCATAGAACTCGTATGGAGTATTCAAGACCCCTGTACGTGCACCTCCATCTAGTTTATCCTCTTCCTTAAAGAAAATGTCTCAGCGTCTTTGACACCCCTCTTACCTCAATTCACTGCTCTCCTGCAACAGAGCATCTACACACCATTACACATTTCTGTGCACTACACTCGCGCAGCCGATACTTTGCCGTCGAAAGCGAGTCTCCCACCAGGAATCACCTTGACAGCGGGCCGTCCTCGAATTGGCAAGATACTAGATGCAGTCATCCAGCGCACGATGACGTACGGGTCTGGTGTGAAGGCAGCGATGGACATCACTGGCGTGATCGTAGGTGTATGTGGCCCCGTTGGACTAGGCGACGAGGTTGCGCAGGTCGTTTCGTCTGTCGATGCTAGTCGACGATGGGCGGTCGGTGGGATTGAGATGCATGAAGAGTAAGTTGGATTATTATTTAGGGGTATGTGTTACTGACCGTTCCCCACTTGCAGAACATTTGGCTGGTGACTGAAGCGCGCTGACATTTGAATAAGTAAAGGCTGGCTTTTGTAGAGATTGTGTAAACTAGTAATTATTCTTTCTGGAAGGATCTGATTCCACTTCATTTCCTGGAAGTCTTCGGAACAGAACTTCTTCCGTGGCTTTCCACTGGCTCTACATTTCCAACCTGTGTTCTTCGAAGTGATGTTACGGCAGGCGGTTTTGGCCGCCTTGTGCCACGAAGTGAAGGGGGAAAGCAGTGGTGCTCGGGGTCCGGTTTGTTGATTGCGCAATCGCGAACCTCTCTGCTCTGATTCCACATCTGCTACGCGTAGCCAAGTAAATGTCACTCCACCAGATAATCGATTCTATGCACGGAACAGGACAGCGTTGTCCTCGGATGGAGGAGAGGGTTCATCGCGGACCACTCAGTTCCTCTGGTGCAGTACACCAACACCATGTTAACCTGCTAGTAGCTTAGACTCCGTTGACGTTGATTAATATAGACAGCCTATGGCATAAAGCTGAAGTCCTGCCAATCTGACCCGACCAAAATTCCAATTAGAAGAAAGTACATTCCATCGACCACACTCTTCTTCTGGGATCCCTGACCTTCCCTGAGTGTGAGAGTGTCTGTTCCATCCATCTCTGCCAGACGGACGTGTTGGAACTGGTCAACAAGTTGAAACTCTGGAGTCTGGAGAACCGATCGAATCAGAAAACGCCCGCAGTGTTTTCCCATTGGTCGACCACCGATATCCACAATACTTGCCAGATTTCTATTTCAGCTTGCCGTGCCTTTCTTTGGTAAAACAACATCATCTCGGTGTGCATCCGAAGTTCAGAACGTTCAACGTTCAACTTATCTGCTCGTGTTCACAATCCAATGGCCTGACAGGAACAGTGGAGGTGTGGCGGATAGCGGAAGATCCAAGGTCATCGGTCGAGGCCATGTCCTAGTTCCTTTCGTGCGTTCTTCTTTCTGATCACGGTCCTCGCCATTGATGCAAACGGAAACGATGGTTTGATAGCCCTCATAATATGAATGTCTATATTGTTTTTCCTCAGAGGCATGGCACACCCCGAAGCTCGTCTACTTGGCGTTCTTCTTGCGTTGCTTCTCACTCCCCTCGGGTTATCCTGGTTAACGTCCTCGGCGCGCCTGGACATGCACTAGTTTTTCCCCATAATTTCAGGGGTTTCGATTGGAACGGAAATGACCCACCTGTAGCTCTCGTTGTTCAATTATTACATCGACCTTTATCCAACGATGTCGGCATCTGCTATTTTTGTACACTCTAACGTCCGGAATATCGTGGCGGCTGTTCTGCTGAGCGTCAGGCTGCCATTATACACTTCTTTGGGTATATGCAATGCGAACGTGTCGTTGGTATGGCCGCATGAGCTGTATGGGGCTCTGACTAGTGTTATTTTGTATGTCTTCAGGAAAAAAACGCCGTGCTGCAAGCACATCGGCAAAACAGGCCAATGCCCTCAAAACCATTGCGGAGGAACTCGTTCCTCCGAGCAAGTGTCATGAGTTTTGACACTTGTTTTCTACTTAGTGTCGTTACGAACTTGGTATACCACGTCATGACTTACACAAAACTTCCTCTCTCAGGGGAGAATCTCAAGTCGGACTGTACTGCTCCTGGTTGTCAGTATATGGTCTTGAGGTTCTAAATCTGCGGAAGGTTCGTGCATAGTGGATGAATCTTCGGCGAAGACGGAAGTACTAGTCTCGTTTGCTACCTTCGTGGGTTCCAGAATTCTGGTACCTACTATCATGTGACGAGCAATGCACAATTGTGTTCCCTGCCCACAACACTCAAGATATTCATAATATAACATCATGGGCACATTGCCAGAGGCATGTTCTACTAGCTAGTGTGCTCCAATGCAAACAAAATGTAATGTGGTAGCTTTCTAGCATGCAAACTTCAAGGAAGGTGGTGGGAACCACCCCCCCATTTTTATGGCATTTTGAGCCAGATCCCTATGACGCTGCATCTGTAACATTAAACAAACAAAAATAAAACAGCTGATTGCGCGACTTTTGCAGTAATGCGCAGAAAATTTGCAGGTGGCTGTGCCCACAGCTACTGACTAAGCAGGGCACGTGCACGGGGGAGCGAGTGAGTCAGGGCTACACGCACTCCTCGCCCGTTCCTCGGGACTCGTTTCGATGCTACTGTACATAACCCATGTAATAATGGGTATTTTGCCAAGAAACGGGCCCAAATTCGCTAGGCCAGTGATGACTTGTGGCGCGGAGTGCGGTCACATGAATTTGCAGGTGGCGATGCCGTGGGAATTTCCCGAAGGAGCAATCCCGCCACCAGGCGGGAGGGGCGGGGGAGGGGGTCGAGCGTTCGAGCGGGCCCTGTGGGGCATCACGGCCTCGTGGATTGGGCGGGATGACTGGGGAGGGTGCCGACGAACTGTGTTCACGTCCTGCCTACGTTTATCTATTTTATCTGCCCTCCTAGCTAGTGCAAAGTGGTACAAGGTGGCTGTGTTAAAAATTATGCAGGAATAGTATAAAAAGTTGCGCAGGAGCAGTGCTGCAAAAGTCGCACAATCAGCTGTTTTATTTTTGTTTGTTTAATGTTACAGATGCAGCGTCATACGCTGGTACAAGCATTTTAGCATATTATATCGAGGTTTTTGCACAGGCCTGTAGCGAAGACCTGCCTCTATCAGGTCCCCGAATCCCGAGTTCAAGAAATCTTGTTGTGTAGCTATTCCAAATTTTGTAAAAATTGTGCATTACCTGTCACATGATTCGATCGAGTACGTTGTCCGGACTTTAGCAAGTAATGATCCGGATGTTTAAATGAATGCGCTAGCCCGACAGGGCGAACAAATAACGACAAATAACTCACAGGGCTGAGACGGAAGTGATCGGTCAAGTGGAGTGAGTTCAGATCGGGCAGCGTAAAGTGACAATTATCTTGTTTCCGATCGGGGACATAACGGTGCATTCTTAGCCTAGAAGTTGAAACTGATTCGAAATAAACCGACTTAACCGGAATTCTCCAGGACCAGTCCTTTTCCAACCTTTTTCCATGGCTTTCCATTGGCTCCATCCGGTGTTCTTCGAGAGGTTGTCCTGCCAGCGGCTACCCCGTGCCACGGAGCGGTGAGAATGCAGCGGTGCTCGGGGGTCGGGTTTGTTGATTTGGGTGTTGCGAAATCTTCTGTGCCGCTTTGATGCCTCCTATCTGCTATGTGTAGCCAAGTAAATACTGCTTCACTCGATTGATGATCTATACATGGCACTAGGAAACATCCTCCTCCGAGAAGGAACATTTGCCCGAAACGTAGATTACCAGTGAAGGTCGTTGACGGGGTTCCTCGACCTACAAAGCTATGTCAGCCCGGTACTGCCAGATCAAAACTTCTGAAGCCCTTCGGTAGGGTATACTACCGATCCACATAGTGGAGCAAGGATGCGATGCTAGTGGCTGGGAGTAAACGTTGGTAAGCCGATCGTTGCATGTGGGCCCAATAACGGGCCTATGGCATAATGCTCACAGGCTATCTGAGCCGGTCCAAGTTCCGATCAGAAGAACGTCAAACCGACGACAACATTGTTCTTGGAACCCCCCTTTCCTGCGATGACCCTCTCCGAGTATAGCGAGTATAGCTGAGGTCGAAGGGGATTCCGCGCATTGTGCGATTCGATCAGTCCTCCCGAGCTCCAACCTCTGTCCGACAGGTCCGTCTGCAAGTGAATTAACGTAACCGGCGCTCGGGATTCCCATGTACTCACTGGCTATGTAGTCACGCAATCCTCAATTTTCAACTTGCCGTGCCTTTCTTCGGTTCCTGGTCGCATCCAGAACTTTCGGTTGAAAGGAAACGGCGGTGATGATGATATAAAATGCGCCTGCGGCGATGGCAGGAGTCCCAGGAAGTTATCGGCCCAAGCCATGTCTCAGTTCCTTTCGTGCGTTCTTCCTTCTGAGCACGATCCTCGCCAATGGAGCGAAAGGAAACGGTGGATGATAGCCCTCATAATCTGGAACCTCATTGCTCCGATGTAAGGTTCAACTTTGGCTCTACATTGATCTCCCAGCTGACGATAGATGTTCTCTAGTGATATGGCGATCACGTTCTATGTGAGTTCGTAGAAATTCATTGTAGCCCTTGCTTTGCATTGATCGGTTATTCAATATACAGTCTGGAGTGCAAGGCCAGATACAGGACCAGTTTGGTACATCGAACACCATCGCGACCTTAGGTGTGGGGCTATACAATCTCGTGAGCTCATCTTGTCTCCTCTGTAGTTGTTATTCTGATCCGCTTCCTAGGGTGGTGTATTTGGGGTCCTCTTCGGAGGACCGCTGAGTGAACTCTATGGCCGTCGACCGATATATGTCGTCTCATCTATATGTTTCGCTGGTATGTAACTTCTTCTCCCTCCCTGAGGGATATACTAAGTTTTACTAGTCTTCAGTCTTGGTGCGACGCTCTCGCCAAATATATCCACTCTCTTGGTCTGCCGTGGTCTCATGGGCTTGCTCGGAAGCCCTGTCTTCTCTATCTACGGTGGCTCAGTCGCAGATCTTTTTATGCCCGAGGAGCGTGGTCCTGTGGTTGCGTTGTTTACACTCGTATTACAGGGTGCCCCAACCATCGGGCCTGTGCCATCTTCTTTCCTAGGACCCTTTTTACCTTGGAGATGGTTACTCGGCTTTATAACGATCTGGGGTGGGGTTGTTGGTGCTGCCACAATATTGTTTGTTCCCGAAACCGAGCCTAAGGCAATTCGAAGGAAGATAGCTAAAGCCGAAGGTATGGTCCCTGATGTGAAGGAAATAAAGTCCTCCAAGGCCAAGGTTTGGAGCAAAGCACTACTTACGCCAATCAGTGAGTGCTTTTTTCCAATTCATCTGTTTATATCAGGTGTTCATCCACCCTCCCTTTTGCCAGCCATGCTTCGTAACGAACCTATCATAATCTGGACGACGTTGTATCACTCCTTTGTCTATGGGCTTTTGTTCCTTCTTCTCGAGGTGCGTGGGTTGTTATCTATCATTATCAGTTCTAGATTCTTGTTCTTAGGCATTCCCACACATCTATGACTCTCATTACTCGATGTCCCGAGAACAAGCAGGCCTGGTTTTCATTGCCCCATTCATTGGAAACGTGCTTGGCGTTCTGATATACTTTGGATACTACAAACCTCAGTACGAGGCGCGCCAGCGCGTAATCCAGATCGAGTCGGGCGGTAAATCAGAGATCGAGCCCGAAGCTCGTCTACCCGGCGTTATCCTTGCGTCGCTTGTCATTCCCCTCGGGTTATTCTGGTTAACATTCTCGGCGCACCCGGACATACACTACTTTTTCCCCATAGTTTCTGGTGTTCCGATTGGGATGGGAATGACCCTCCTGCAGCTCTCGTTGTTCAATTACTACATCGACCTTTACCCAACGATGTCAGCATCTGCTATCGCTGCAAACTCTGCCGTCCGGGGTCTCGTAGCGACCGTTCTACCGAGCGTCGGGCTGCCATTATACACTTCTTTGGGTATACGCAATGCAAACGTGTTGTTGGCATGCGTGAGCTGCATAGGACTCCCGACTAGTATTATTCTGTATGTCTTCGGAAGAAGACTTCGTGCTACGAGCAGGTGGGCGAAACAAGCCATGGACGTTGGCTCGCTTCCGCATGAGAGCACCGGAGCTGTTGCTCCTTTGCTTGCTCAATCCCCTCAAACCCACTACGGAGGGACAAGTTCCTCCGAGTAAAAGTGTCATGCATTATGACAATTGTTTCTTCTTTGACGTCCTTACGAACCCAATATCCCACATCGCACTCGAAGGTCATTTATCACGGTTCCACCAAAACAACATCATTGTATTACTCGTTGTAAGGAAGTACTCGGGCCTCGACATCGAAGGTACATAGCTTTAGGCGCTTAGACGCCCTCCACATTGTGCTGCCATCTTGCAGCAGACTTGTTTGTATGTAGATGGATTATTTTTTAAGTCTCCTTGAGGTTAGTTCTAATAGACAGAATTCAGATACGTTATAATTACTGGGTGGTTCCAGAATAATAATTCTGCCGTATACGGCGCACGTGATTCTATCAGCTACTGTAATTACGTTGTTCGGACTTGAGTAGGTGATTGGCTGAATTTGGGCTGAATGGTTAGCATCTAGCTGCGTTGGTCCCGTGGACCCAGCTAAAGCGAACTCAAGGGGATGTTGTTCAGTACAGGAAAGCACTAGATCCAACGAAAAACCCACGAGGCTACGCATGAGAAACGAAGAGTGGTCGAGTGAATGACACAGCCCTCAGACAGCGGAAATGACGGCCCTCGGAGTTCAGGACTTGTGTCGCAGATCAGTGTAGTGGGGTAGTAACCAGCTCTCCGATCGATGTCACGACTGAGCAAGCTGCTATGCAGATCGCTCGCGCAATGGGTACTATGTCTTCCGAATCGACCCGTAACCAATCTGTAAGTAACCAAAGTTGTTGGTGTAACCGTGGGACTCCGGCGGAGCGCCTTTTGTTTCTAGCGACAGTTTCCCCTTTTGTTTAGTTAGACCCTATGTAAGATTATTCTTTGTTCTGCTGCGCAACTCAGAGTCTCTTTAATCCCCCCAGAGTGTCCCGCTCGACACTAGACCGTCTTTTTTTTTCGCCCACCAACATTCTTTACTCCGCCCCTCCTTCAGCGACGCCGGTCGTTTCACCATGGTGAATTCTACACAACATGCATCTTCAACTTCGAGCAATCCATCCGACCTTGATATGACTCTCGCCTATCATCTCGACCTTGTAATTTCTATTGTCATCCTCACCTTTGCCTTATTCACCGTCCCCCGTGCTATCGCTCGCTTTGCGAACCCCTCCGAACGATTTCGCGGTTTTCTTTTGCGCTATGTTCCTTTGCGTCACAGGTCTCGCATTAACCTCAACACCGACTCCGTTTACCTGAATTCCGACCCCGAGAAACCTGTGCTGGATATAGACGAGAGCTCAGAAGGATGTAATACAACCTTCAAGGAACTGCCAACTCTGCCTATGCGAACTCTTAGAAATGACGCAAACGGTCTGCCTTTGGGCGGACAAAAACCAGTACACATGCCCATGCTCTCGTCGCTCGTTCACCCAGTAACAAGCATTTTAAGTCGTTCTGTTCACGAAGGTTATACGGTTGGACAAGTCCTTTTATTGGCGGGATATACTGCCCTGGTCCTTTACTGCGGCTTCTATAAATCAAATCCTTTCTCTGATCCTCTGCGAGCCGGTTGGATTATTACTTCACAAATACCCTTTTTGTACATTTTTGCAACCAAGAACAATGTAATCGGTGCGCTACTCGGCGTTGGATATGAGAAGGTGAGTTGGACATATCAAGCTTGTTGTAACAGTGGATATTAACTTTGGTGTGTGCAGCTCAATTACCTGCACCGTCTCGTCGGTCGTTTGGTCGTCGTCGGAGCCAACGTCCATGCACTTGGTTTCAGTACGTCATCAGCGTGTCAGTAACCCAGACTGCTAAATATCCATTGCTAGTTTACAAATGGAGCCTTGCGGGGCAGTTATCTAAAGAGTTGGCCCAACCGTACATTCGTTGGGGTTTGGTCGGACTCGTCTGTGTTGATCTTCTTGGCATTGGATCCACTCAGTTCGTCAGGTCCAAATCTTACAATCTCTTCATCATAACGCACGCCCTTGGGCTGTTCGTATTCTTGTTCGCCGTGAGTTGTCGCCGAAATTTTATCTATGATATAACTTGTCTCACCTGTGCGCGCTACATACAGGTGTGCTATCACCGTCCGGGCTGCGTTCCGTATGTCACAGCCGCCTGCGTATTTTACGGCCTCGATCACCTCATACGTATTGCGAAGACACGTATCACCACCGCTACGCTCCGCCCTATTCCCGAGTTGGGACTCACGAGGGTTGAGATTCCAACGCTCAACTCGGGTTGGCGGGCTGGCCAACACGTTCGCCTGCGGGTCCTTTCGACCGGTATGGGCTTCTTAGGCCTTACCGAGGTTCACCCCTTCACGATCGCAAATGTTGAGAGAACAGAGGAAGGAATGGTCTTGATGTGCAAGAAGGCCGGGAGATGGACAACAAAGATGTACGAATTATCTGCGACAGCAAAATACGGCGAACAGGGTCGCGAGGTTGGTAGGGGCGTCAGGGTGATGGTTGAAGGACCGTATGGTGAGTCCTTCAAGAGAACTCCGACCCTTGGTGCTCAATATCTCTTCAGGAGGTGTTGGTAACACGGTCATGTCCAGCTACTCTGGTGCACTGTTCGTTGTTGGGGGTAGCGGCATCACATTCGCTTTGTCTGCGATTCAGGAGCTCGTACGGTCTCAGGATAACAGCAGCATAACGACGATTGATATCGTGTGGAGCATTCCTGATGTCGGTAAGTTTCTCACAATGAGCTCACATGATATCTGTTACTGATTTTGGTGTGCTTCGAAGCATCCCTGACCCCCGTGATACCACTCTTTACTTCGCTTATTGAGCAGAGCACGTTCGTCCGCCTTAGGGTTTCGGTGTTCTATACCCGCGCATCGAAGGGGTCTTTCCAGGGTATGTATCTCCCACCTGGCATGACCCTTGTCCCCGGTCGCCCAAAGACTGCCAAATTCCTGGATGATGTGGTTACCTCCACGCAGAGCGGAGGAGGTGCCACAGGAGTTTTTGTCGGCGTGTGCGGTCCGCCCGCACTCGCAAGAGACGTCGCTGGCGTCGTCAGAACTTTTGATGTATATAGAAAGAGGATGGTTGGAGGTATCGAACTTCATGCAGAGTGAGTTTTCCGCATATGTAGTCTACCTCAAGAATGCCGACCTGATCACATTTTCAGGGTGTTTGGATGGTAATTGCCTGGAAGCAAACTTCGACGATTTTCATGGAGCTCAGGTGTTTCGAGGTGACTGCAATCAAAGGCTCGATGCCTTTCGGCAATTGGTCTGCCAGCTGGCTGGGCAGCTGTACAATATTCACAAAGCTGGCGCATTTCTTCTGTAATTCGTCGGCCTTTGTAGTCATGTAGAGATGTATCCCAAGCTGTGCTAGATTTCGTGTATAATTACTTGGTGTGCCTAGGCTGAAGACAATCGTTCCCTCTCGACTATGCCAACTTTGTTCATTGGCCGCTGCAGTAGGCAAAGGCATCAGAGAGCCTCTGGAACAAAGGAATTTGATAGTAGTTTCGTTGAAGACCCCCCCGAAAACACTTAATTCTAATTATGAACCAGATTAGTGTTGCCGTTAAGGTGAACTCTTTCTCATGAGCCTTCAAGGAGTTGTACCTTCAAAAGTGGCAGCTCGACCACCTCGACTTGTCCAAACTGGGATATCCAACTAGTATATGCCTCCTGACATCTAAATGGTGAAAATGCGTGTTTATGCGGATAGCGGAGGTCTTATTTTTGTCTATAGTGCAGTTGCCTGTTTTGAGTGACCCGATGCCATCGTATTAGCTTGGTGGGCCGCATTCTAGTTGTCGTTGGCCACTTCTATGCGATATCAACGTGACCAATTTCAGAGTTCTTTGTTAGGATCATCCTGCCTGAACCGCAGGGGCCCCAGGTCCCCCGTGCACGTCGGTCCAATGCGCAAAGCAGGAACTCCTGCTGCGCTCCGCCACATAGCGAAATTATTCATCCGATTACACCGGTTCTGGGATCACGAGGAGCAGCCCGCAACTCGTTTCCCTGGCAGGTCAGCTGGTTTCCAGGGTACGTGAGGTTCCAGGGTATATGTTTTTCGCCGCCAGTTTCCAGGGGCGGAACATTCGCCTGAGTGCACGAAATGTCTAATAATTTAGCATAGCAGTATGCCAGGGCTTAGCACATCCTTTTCCACACTGGGAGGAACAATTGGAGGTGAGATAGGTCATATCAGAACTAACCCCCTCTGCTTTTGGATTATTTTTACTGATCAAGGTTAGTCTTCCCTATCATGGAGCATGCGTTTTCTATACACCCGGCGAGCCTTACTTCTCCTTGGCGCCCTGATGCAAACGAGTGTCCAAGGCCAATTGTTTGATGCCACGATATCGTGTTCGTGGAGTGTAGAACCCTGAGCTGCGCATCGTATCTTGCGACGTGTCCAGGACCGTGCCGTTGCTCTCTCGCTGTTTGGACGACATCAGATGCACATGCTCTGCGTTTTCATCGTATCCTACCAGCATGATCCCTGGAAAAGGGGTACACCCACTAAGTACCGCTACTCTCCACTCGTCTCTGCAGGGGTCGGCAACATTCTCCCAGTTACTGATTACAACTTTAAACTTTTGACGAAGTGAATTCACGGGACCATTCATGACATCACCATACTGATTCTCTCTTTCCCTTGTTATTCTCAGTGCGACGATGATCTGCGTCGTGGATGCCGTGCTTGGTAGCATCATCACAAGCCTCGTCGTGTCGCGGGCTTACTCGAGTTCTTCAAACACCAGGGAACACCCTTTTCTTCCGATTTGCTCGGACCCTTTTATCGCTGTTTTTAGTCGAGTAGGAATCGCACAAGATTGCCGTTGCACGACCTGCATCTTAAACAGGCGCACTTAACCTTCGTGCGTCATCGCCAACGGCCTCGAGACACTTACCAATTCCCTTTGGTGCAACGTACCCACCGAAGTAACCGTCAACCAGGCGGTCAACACAGCAAGACTCAGGTGCGGATGATGGACCGCTATTCTGCGAGACTCCTTTGATAAGTCAATGCGAGTCGAGTGGGACACCATCCCTGTCCTTCGTATTCCATTACCAGTCTCAGTTCGACCCTTAAGACCCCCGGGTATGGCGGCACTTTTGGAAGTTTCTTTGTAAGGAAAACTCATTTCAGAACTCCTTGACACTCCCATTCGCTGGCGTACAGTGTCCTCTCGTTCACTTTTAAACCCTTCCGAATGTCTCCCTCTACGATAAACTGCCCTGTTCCTTCACCCGCCTTCTCCAAACTTCCGTCCTTCAGCAACATCGGTCGTCTCAACAATGTCTTCGGTACAGAGTGCACCCCCAAGCAACTCATCTGACCTTGATGTGACTCTCACGTATCATCTCGACATCGCCATTTCTATCACCATCGCCATCTTCGCCTTACTCAACGCCCCCCGGGCGGTTGCTCGCTTTGCGAACCCCTCCGAGCGATTACGCGGCCATATATTGCGCTACGTTGCTTTGCGTCGCGAGCCTCGCATCAGCGCTAGTTCCGTCTCTAATCAGATGCATTCCGATTTCAAGAAATCCGCTGTCGGTATACAAGACAGATCGGCAGGATGTGACACCATTCTCAGTGCATTACCGGCTCTACCTACGCAAACCCTCAGAGACACGAGTAATCCGGAAAGGCCGGTGCACATGCCCATGCTTTCATCGCTCGTCCACCCAGTAACAAGCGTTTTAACTCGCCCAGTCCATGAAGGGTACACAGTCGGACGCGTCCTTTTAATGGCCGGATATGCCATCATGGTTCTCTACTGCACGTTTTATAAATCAAACCCCTTCTCTCATCCTTCGCGGGCCGGTCGGGTCATCGCTTCTCAAATACCTTTTGTATACATTTTTGCAACCAAAAACAACATAGTCGGCGCACTAGTCGGCGTCGGATATGAGAAGGTGAGCTGGTCATCTCGGTCATCTCGCGACAGCATTGACTTCGTTTGTTCACAGCTCAATTTCCTGCACCGTTTCATCGGCCGCTTAGCTGTCGTCGGAGCCAATGTCCATATGCTTGGTTATGGTACGTCACCAGTATGTCAGTCACACAGACTACAGAACATCTCCCTCTAGTTTATAAATGGACCCTTGCAGGGAAATTATCTACTGAATTGACCAAACCGTTCATCCGTTGGGGTTTCGTTGCGCTCGCCTGTTTCGATCTCCTCGGAATCGGATCCACTCAATTCGTCAGATCAAAGTCCTACAATCTTTTTATCGTGACACATGTGCTTGGATTGTTCATTTTTTTGATCGCCGTGGGTCATTGCTGTCCTTACATTCGTGAAATTACATATCTCACCCCTACATGCCACATATAGGCGTGCTACCACCAACCGGCCTGCATTCCGTTCGTCATAGCCGCATGTGTATTTTACGGCGTCGATCACCTCATGCGTATTGCGAAGACGTGCATCACTACCGCCATGCTGCGCCCTATTCCTGAATTAGGACTCACGAGGATTGAAATTCCAACGCTCAATTCAGGTTGGCGAGCTGGCCAACACGTTCGCCTGCGTGTTCTTTCAACTGACATGGACTACTTGGCCCTTACCGAGGTTCACCCCTTCACGATCGCAAATGTTGAAAGGACGGAAGAAGGAATGGTCTTGATGTGCAAGAAGACCGGGAGGTGGACATCCAAGATATATTCACTATCTGCAACGAAAAGGTACGGCGAACAGGGTCGTGAAGTTGGCGAAGCTGTGAGAGTGATGATTGAAGGACCGTATGGTGAGTCCTCCCTGAGAAGAGCTCCTACCTCTTTTTACTCAATACCTCCTTAGGAGGCGTTGGTAATACGATCATGTCTAGCTATTCTGGTGCACTTGTCATTGCAGGTGGCATCGGTATTACATTCGCGTTGTCTGCGGTGCAGGAGCTTGTACGGTCTGGGAATGATACCAGCGTACGGGTTATTGATATCGTGTGGAGCATTCCTGACGTCGGTAAGTTTCTCACATTAAGCCCACACGATATCCGTTACTGATATTGGCGTTCTCCGAAGCTTCCCTGACTCCCATGATAGCGCTGTTTACTTCGCTTATTGAGCAGAGAATGGAGGTTTGCCTTAGGGTTTCGGTGTTCTATACCCGCGCATTGAAGGGGTCTTCCCAACCCACGTATCTCCCACCTGGCGTCACTCTTACCCCCGGCCGCCCCAAGATTGCCAAATTCTTGAACGATGTGGTTACCTCTACGCAGAGCGGAGGAGGTGCCACGGGGGTCTTTGTTGGAGTTTGTGGCCCGCCAGCGCTTGCTAGAGACGTCGCGGTTGCCGTCAGAAATATTGATGTGCACCAAAAGAGAATGGTCGGAGGTATCGAACTTCATGAAGAGTGAGTTTTTCTGATATGTAGCGATGTCATCCTGATCATTTGTTCAGAGTGTTTGGGTGGTAGTAGACTGCACGCAAGTCTCGATGATTTTCATGGAGCACAAGTGTTTTTGCGACTTCAACAAAAGGCTTTGCGCCTTTCAACTCTCTGTCTGTTATCTCGCTGAGTAGCGATGCAATTTTCTCAGAACGCTGGCGTTTTTCCTCTCCTTTTTCGTATACCAAGCTAAGAGAAGTGGGGAAAAAGAAACCGTTATGTAGTGGTATTGAGATGTATCACAAGCAGAGGTGGACTCGGGATATTTACATCTACTCGATGCGCGCAACAGTGTATTATTGCATACCACCACCTCAGATGAACGAAGTACTTGTTCGAACCTTTTTCTTCTGGTTATGGGTAGCCCAGTTACATAAGGAGTCGACATAAAATCCTCAAATGCCTCGTGTCAATTATGTTCCGGCCATGCGCATGTATGGGGATCTGTCGTGATAGTACCCACCCGTTTCAGTGAACGTCCTCGGAGTTCAATTTGACGAAGACACATACAGGGCCATCGCTAGCGTGGATAGCCAGCGTCGAGTGTGCTAAGAAAATCCAGATCTTGTGGTGATAATTGGATAAATCAATCTGACTTCGTCGATAATTGGTAAACTTTGAAAAAGCGACCAATGCTACGGTGCTAGCACTTGAACACATTACAGCGGTTTGAACATCACAAGATTATCCAGGACAGATAAGAGCCTTACGCTCCCCGGACACAATAGCAAGCATTGTATAAATAGTTAGCTGTCGAGTACGGAAGATGCGTGTTCTAGACCCGGAATAAGCATGGTTCACGTTACCGCAACGGCAGGTCTACTTCTGTTCCAACGTTCTTCATGCGTCACCAAAAGGTTGGACTGTCGTGTACTCACGATGAATATCTATGTAGTGTGTATCTAGTACCTGGAAGCCGGTAGTACCATTGCACGTTTCAAAAAGCACATACCCGTATGAAGAACTTGCTTGTATCACGTGGACCCGAACTGTCGTCGAAGGGTATGCTTTCGGCAATTGGGAGGTTCGCCGTATCAGGTCATAACACAGCTCCCTTGTTACTTGTTGCCAAGTGTGATTGTAGTCGTGACAGGTCGTAACCTGAGGCCGCCCAAGTCTTTCCTACTTTCCGACGAACATATCCACATCCGAACCTGATACTTACTGGTACTGGGCTGCCTAGAAGATTTGACGCATGACAACGTTACCGAAAGCCCCTAAGCGTGAGAGGTTCAGGGAGCATCGTGAACGCACTTAGTTGGGCGAAATGTTGACAGCTCCCGGAGAACAAAAGAGATATGACGTGGCGAGTGTACGCTTCTTCCAGGGGTCGTGTCAGCATCAAGGTAGGCGAAGGAAATAATACTCGACGACTAGCGTTGAAACGGATGTTATCATCAAGGTCAGCATAGTGCAATTTTCGACTTATTGTAAAGAGGGGAAGACCAGGTTCCCATACCTTCAGGTAGTTTCGGGAGGGCAGCGTAAAGAAAACAGTCAGCGTTTCTAACGTCACTATAGCAAAGAATCCTTGTAGGTCCTGAGTTTCGCATCTGCGAGGACGTATGGGAATTCTAAAGCACCGAATTTACCAATACGCATTTCGATGTTTGAGTTACGAAATTACTCTGGCTTGCTGGCACAGTCCGATGGGATTAGTCAGTGAAACCGAAAATATCTGGCAACATCATGAGTGTGACAAGAGGTACACCGGGCTCTGGAAATACGATGGCTATAGTGTCTTAATACCACTCAGCCGTACTACAAGTGGCAATAGAGTAACGTTCTCGCTCGATGCATAGTACTGCACGCAGTCCAGATGGAACTGAGAATTGGTGGATGAGAAATACTCCAGCTGTGTACGACTCCCTTGGTACATACCTTAAACCTGCGGGATGGAAAGACGGTTGGTCAGCGAAGGCATCAGACAGAAGAGACAATTTGCTGTACAAACCAATGGTTAAAGTTCGACTCAAACTTCTTCAGAAATTCCCAGCGCTTGCTCATTGCCTGATCTCCGTCGCCCGCCTCAGCTGCGGCAAGGGCCTGATTGGCGGACTTGGTGAAAGAAGAGGAATAGAGTGCGAATGTCGAGCAGGTTACAATCAACCGTGAGTACGCCTGATATTTTCCGGCGCGAGTTAACTCAATCTATGATATGAGTCCACGTATACTGACGCCAACTCACCCTGAGTAGCTTTGCGCTTGTGAGCATGCACTCCTTCAGGCAGGTGTCCAGGAAGTCGACATGATCTCGCAGTAGTTGGTCTACCGTTGTGACTTTGGACAGCTTAACTTCCAACGAGCGCCAGTTTGGCTCGAGCACCTCGAACGTCACGAACGCGAGAATCTGCTGAATGAATGAAAGCATCCGCGTGCGGAGAAGAGTAACGCGTAATCGCCATTGTTCAAATTCCGGGTGATTGGGTACGGGTTGGCGCCAGGGTGTCGTCTTCTGCTCTATCCACATGGACGCAAGAGACTGCTCCACATGCTTGAGGTGAAGCAGGAAGCGGAAAAGCAGTTGATAGCGTAAAATGGTTTTTCGAGAAATAACGAGAGAAAGCGGGAACTTTACTGTATAATCAAGTGCAAGAGCATCGATAGCTGCAATGTGGATCAGAGATGGGAAAACCTGACTAACGCTGAACTCACCTAATAATGCCTTCTTTTCATCCTTGTCTTTGTCTCTGTCTTTTTTGGGCTCCTCGTGGGCGGCTGTGTCGTGGTTTCCCTCGCCCCCTTCACCGCCTATTATCCCACTCACGCTGATAACCTTCAGCAGCCACTCATATAAGCCTGTATTAGCCATGGTAACCTTGACATCTTCACGGAAGGAAGCGTCCTCGCTGCTGAGCGAGAGGTCTAATAGACTTTGCAATTTCACTATACTTGCTGATTTAGCAGGCTTCTTCAACTCCGTGTGGGCTAAGTCGAGAAGGTGCGTGAGGAATGACGCTTGCGAGAGGAAGAAGTAGCGTTTAAGGGAGCGTAGACGTGGAACCAGCTGTTGATCTTGTAGGAGAAGACGCAGTAGCGTGCGGTTTGCATGGGTGTACGCATCTTCGACGAATTTATACAGCCTAAGACGATTGCCACGTTAAAATAGTTACGTGCGAGCAACCAAACTCGCTCACTTTTCGTCGTCCATCGAAAACTGTTCTTGATCTCGCCGAGGTTGAATACTCTGTACTTCAATACCACATTCCCGAATAACGTTTAAATATTTTCCCGATAATAGGACTTTGTGCTTCCATCCTTCAAGCATCGGCGGTATGCATGCTCCACCGGGCAGTCTGCCCCCTGGAGTCCTGGGCAGTGGCACTCCTGCATGCTGCCGTTTTGATGACAGCGTTGAACCATCACGCAGCTAAACGACCAATACGGAATCAGTTCGTGCTGCATACTAATTGCGATTGTACTGACAGTATAGCGTCGCTCCCAGTATTCATCCGTGTAGTCCACTTCGAGGATCCCCTTACTAATGAACTTACTCTCTTTGACACAAAGTTCTTCGTAAGGGTCGTGTAATCTCCCTGTTGTCGCCCACTCCCGCAACATCTCCGCGTAAGGTGCACCTGCCGCGCCCATCAGTGTTCCATACACCTTGCGTGCCGTCGGATCTCCTGACATCCCCTGCATACGTTCGTATATCACTGTTAATACCTCTCCTCCTTTAACAGGGATGGCAGCACTCGTCGAAGATTTAGTTATCTCCGAAAGAACAGCCTTGAGTTTAGCTCCACCCAACCCAAGAGCTTCATCTCGCGCTGCTTGTTCTGGATCAGAAGAAGCCGACGAGATCGAGGAACCGTCATCATCGTCCACCGTTGCCAATTCAAGAACAAGCTTGTATATCAAAGAGAGTGTATGAACGGTTGGGTGCACATAGAACCACAATTTCTGGAGCGTGAACTGCGGAGAGGTGTTGAAGGCATGTTCAAGCTGCGATAGAAGGGTCTGATACTCCTGGTGAAATATAAGAGGCCTGTACTGTGAGTAGTAGTGAGGCGAACCTTTAACATATCACGTATTGCTGCACAGAGAGCGTGATTGACGAGGCCAAATTCTAGGTGACTCCTACTTTCAACGAAGGCCGATATGGCTGTGTAGTAGGTGGCAAGTGGTAATACACGCTCCGCCAAGTCACGTATGGAAGGGTCTGTCGGGCGCTGATTAGATAGATAAGCGACAAAAGAGAGAATGATAACTATGCAGGGAAACGAGGCTGCAACCGCGATTGGCGTGAAAAAAAATCGAAACAGACACCTCGAAACACGATGGAAGTTGCGGAGATATGCATTAATGATGAAGCTGAGCAGACTTGCCTAAGGGAGACGCAATCGCAAAACGGATCCCTTGTAGCGGATCGTCATCCTCTGGAGAATAATCTGGATGATAAGTTATGTGCACTCCTTCGATACCCTGCATTGTTCGAGTCGGCCTTCCTAATCACAACTGAGACTAGAACCCACCATCAACACGAAAAGCAGGTCTTCCAGGATTAAAGCCTCCTGTACATCAAGAGGGAGGTGATCCAACAAGTCCTCCTTACCCTTTCCCTTGTTCTTCGGACTGAAACTGGTTGTTCCAACGCGAGAATTCAGCGGTGCACGAACGAAGGAGGTCTCGGCTATGAAAGATGGTTCTTGGCCTGCGCTGCATCGTAAACACGACAGACTACACTTGGGAAGGTTCAATACGTACTGCTTCTACGGCTTCCACGGACTGTGTGAACAGGCCCATCGAGGTCCTCATCGATATCGTCGTTGAAATGTCGGTTTCTGCGGACGGACGCGATTGTCCCTGTGATCTATGTGATGTAAGCCACTTGGCACGACGGTGGTCAACTGAGCGTCCGGTCATTACTTTAGTATATTCCTTTGCAGATAGTGTTATATTCTTTTTGCGTGCTCCTGGACGCGTCCGTGGGGTGTAAGGGTCCATGTTGTTGCACGGATAGCCTGTGGGTGGCTTGTTGTTGCAAATAAGAACTACTGGACGCGTCTTTCTCAGACGACACTACTGCCAAGGACCCCACCAGCTACACCGGACGTCAGACCTTGTCGTGTCTTTTGGCTACGGTATTTATTCTCTCTGCCTACCAAGTGCAGCCCGTCGTTACTTATTTCCTTCGGTCCCCACCTAGTATCGTCATGAGGGACGCAAATGTGTTCGCACTCCGGAGGGCTTTGCCTCGGATGGTCCGTTCAGTTTGCTGTCTTCGCAACGCGTGCATTCTAACCGTCGTCGCAGAGCTGGTCTGTCAGGAATCTTTTCAATCTCTGGCAACGCTCCGTTGGGAACAAAGTCATCACTTTCAACAACACCAGCAAGTCGCTCTTCCAACAGCGTTGGACAGCAAAAGCTCTCATGCGAGCCTACCATGGTGACTTCATCAACGAGAAGATATTCAAACGTTGGTATTTGCCCGCTACACTTCCTGACGTTCGGCCTCGCAACCGTGTGCCCGTTGCCGACACGCTGGCTTTGGATGACTATGCTGGGCGCAATGAGCAGTTAGAAAGGGCAATCCGAAGAAAAGAGGAAGAAGACAGGAAGGGACTCGCTCCAGTTGGAAGTCTGATGATGGCTGAGGTAGAAAGGAGGATAGACGTCTTTATTTTCAGGTGTTGCTTTGCACATAGCGTTTACGAGGCAAGGCGACTGGTCATTCACGGTCACGTCCTTCTTAATGGTAGGAAGGTATGTTATTCGACTTTCGTAGGTCTTCATTTTCTTTACCTCATTCGTACCCTTCAGCACACGAATGCCAACACCCGCCTCGCGCCGGGTGATATGGTGTCAGTGGATCCTGCACGGATTTCGTTCCTCCAGGAGCCCACGAACGAGAAAGACGGCGTCGTCAGTGCGCAAAATACGGGTAATAATACTGCAGACGCTACAGAAAAATCATCGCCCCACTCTCCTGAACCCGCCGCTGAAGAAAGCCCCACCGAGAAACTGACACCTTTCAATCTCCCACCCTATGCTTCTCCATTCATCTTCCTCCCCGCGTATGCCGAAGTTTCCTTCCCCACCTGTTCAGCCGTCTACGTCCGTCATCCAACCGCTCGTCCTGGATACAGCGAAATCCCAACACCATATGATGCCGACGGTGAGATCGTCCGTCTCGCGTGGGAGTGGTACTCGAAGCGTCGGCCACGGAATCGGAGCAAGTCGCAGTTGGCTAGAATGCCTGAAAATCGACACTAGTCATGGCCGAGTTTTCAGCTACCTTGCGGAATACAAGTTCTGTTTAGCTTTCATCCTCTTCTAAGGCAGACTGACTCTCAACGTATCACAAATCGACATGATCTTTATAATGTAAAGAAATTCTGCAGCATGGTCTCCGGCGAACTCGCCACTGAAACGAGTGGTATACTGGGCTAACCCTCGGGGGGACCATTACAATACCTTCCCATTATTTACTGTCAGTGACCTGGCCAGGATTCTTCGATTCAACGAGAATCGAATGACCCACTTCCCGCTCGATCCGCGTTAATATCCACTCCCGAGCTCCATGATCCCACATTACAACAGGCACCTTTGTCTGTCCAGAGCCGGAGTTCGTCACCTCGATCCTCCATCGTCTGTACTCGGCGAATGTCCCTGGCTTTAAGATACGAATGGTAGGTGGTTTCATCTCCTCCGTGTCAAGGCCAAATTGAAACTGCGGGTTCAAGCGACAAATTTCACGGAGGAGCTTGTCAGGAGCCTCATCAGCTTCGCGGCCTTTGCCGAGTTTAGTGGTGCTCATATTTGCATGTGTAAATGAGAACGTACCGAGTTCTCCTTGAGTTTCAACAAGATACCCAACGCGACGGGTTATACTGCGGTCGTCCATTACGACCGTGAATTCGGTCAGAGGCCCAAGTTTGTCTTGGACCGCAAGAATGGCCTTTGCAAGGTGTTCCTCAGACAACATAGCGCCTCCCAAGCGGAGGGCAACGCTATTTATCGTTAGTTAGCCAGGCTGTGCACACACGTCTGCTGATCCTCACTTTCTGCGCTCTACATAACGCACTACTGGAGCGCCGTCATTGGGATCAAAACCTTCAATTTCAATGACGTCTCCAAGACGGTAACGCCACATCCCGTCGCGATTGGTTAAAACAACTTCGTATTTGTGCCCGGGTTGGACTTGCCACTGGATTCTAATCAGAAACTCGAAAAACGCGTGAAAGTGGCGGAATTTACAGGCGCGACAAGATTAGCTGCGGTCTCCTCCTTCGAGACATCGAGGTATTCCACAACATCGTCGCATGCCACTTTGTAAAGGTTGAGGTTTTCAGGGTCATAAACAGTCCCGACGTAGGCTTCGCTTGCGGTGAACCCGAGGCTGCGTAGTTGCACATCTGGACCCACGTAGTGCCGTATCTGAAGCATGGAATCAGCACTTTTCTAAACAGTAGCTCTGAAAGGCGGACTTTCGGAATAACGGCTGAGTAGACGCCACTAGCTATACCAATGACGACTTTGAGCATGGGCCATACTTTCACCAGCCAACCAGGTTCCTGGATCGCTTTACCAATCGCACGAAGTTTAGCCGCACGCTCTGGAGACGCATGGAATTTCGGCTGAACAGAGCGGTCTCAGCGGGACCAGTCTCGGGATATAAAAGAGACCAAATACATACCACGAGCCATTGCCGGACCTGGTCAGTTCCCTCCCAATCCGGGAGTTGACCAGTCTCGATATGTTTGAGAAGGTTGTCCCACTCTTCTTCCATGTAGCGAATCATATCGACAAAGATAGTCCCAAAGAGTGTGTTAATTGTCTCAACCTTGGTATCGGCCAACGCGAAGAGCGCGTGCATGAGCAAGAACGATCGATATTTAGAAATGAAGCTGACTGCGATGGGAGACGTGGCACGGGGTGCTAATGCATATGCGTATGTCATGACCCCAGGTCGCAAAATCAGAGCGCGACACGTACCAGTGTACTGAAGCGCCAAAGCGTCCTTCTCCACGTCGATGCCATTCTGCATGCGGATCGAACCAGACGACATCAGCGTAACGGGTAATTTCTTCACCGCGTCCCCATCCCCATTCAGCACGGACACCAGCTGTCGGTAATTGAGGGAATAAACGATGCAATTCTTCCCCCCAGTGTCGGAGACGGGATTTGCACCCCTATCCACGGTCTCATACGAGCTCCCCGGTGGGTGTTTGTACTTGGCGAAGTACTTAGGCTTGGTGCTAGTGGTCGAGCTTGAAACGGCTACAAAATATGGTAAGCCAGGGGAGAACATGTCCCGCACATCGTCCTCCTGGCAGTTGCGCTCAAGGAATTTCTTGATGAATGGTTCATAAGAGTCATAAGTGGTCAAAGGAATGGCAGAGCGATAGCTCTCCAGGAGCGTATCGTCCCGAACCTCATCATTGCCCTCGTCCTTGCTGAGGTGCTCTAGTGCATTGCGGAAACCACCGAACACGGGAGACTCGGCGACATAACGAGTATCCTTGTTCTTCTTGATGAGGTCAAGCAGTGTACCCTCAGTCCGCTCCTTGAGTTTGTCAAGGAGCTCGGGAGACAGGACTTGGATGGGTTCGGGAATCTTCGAACGAGGCATAGTACAAAAGGGAGGTCGGGAAACAGGAAGACGGGAGTGGATGATCATCCGGGTTCCAGATGTCAACCGTATATATCATCACCGGATGCTTGCAGGCTGAGGATAGCCCACCATGTGAAGAGGCAGTACCACTCTATTGAAGTCGTGATTTTCCCTCCCAGCGGTCAGCGGCACTGGTGTGCTGATCAACCGATCACCTGTGGATAGCCTTTGCTATCGTTACGCGGGCTATCCACCCGCCTCTATTGCCCTAGAAATGACCACTAGCCTTGTCAATTGCGCCAAAACTATAGCGCCGCATTACCTTGATACATTATCAACATAGTCCTCTCTTCCCATCCATCGTCGCTTGGAAAGAGATGGGGTACTAGTACTAGACATGGTAGTTTAGTTTTCATAATGTTGTCCCCGTACCGGGTCTGTTGCCCGAGACATAAAATATGCCTTTCCCTCCGGTTTTACCAGCAATCAAATGATCCAAACAAGGCTGATTAGGCCATTGACAGGCAAACGCGGTGGCTCATGCTGAACAGACATTGACAGGCACATCGAGGCTGTGTGAAGATGGTGACCAAATCAAACCTTGGGCCAGAGTGTCATCTTATGCCTCAGTTCGCCGCTGTGATGGGTGTATCGGTGCGATCAGTGCCTGGTCGCACTGATTGAGCGCCACCCACAGGCATAACATTAATCGGCCATAACCCGCTTGCAAGGGTCTACATATAGCATGCTCACGAACGGCATTCAAGGTTCGCAGTATCGGTCGCAAATGTGACAGTACCCCAAATACCAATACAACCGTTCCACTGCAGAATCAGCTCAAGGGCAAGGAGTAGGGAATACAATGCCAATTGCAGCAATTATTCACAGCATCAAATAGACACATTGAGTATGTGGATAGAGATTAGTCAACATCTTCAATACGAGACCCTGTAAGCTGAGGCACCGAAGTTATTTGTCACTCAGAAGCACTTTCTTTCTGTCGTTGAGCAAGCATTCGTCTGTGACATGCACTCAGCATCCGGGATTCGATGTTGGAAGATATAACGGGTACGTACTGCCGAGCTGCTAATATCATCTGCGCCTTTCGTTCCTGCAAACTCGCCTCGCGCTTCTCAGCTGTGTCTTCCCACTTTGCCTTTCCTCCCACTTCTATCTCAGGGGCAGAGACCACGCCCTCTAAGCGGTCGTGTAGGCTGTAGCGTTCAATCAAGGATGGCTGCTTCGCACTCGACGACATTGACGAAGCTGAAGCTGGGCGCAACCCACTCGATGGCTGCGGTACAGGCGCCTCTGCGGGGGGATAGACTGTATAATATGCTGCTGGTGGCTGTTGAAAAATTAGAAGACTGGCAAAAAGAGCTCTACCCCGAAAACCACGGAGAAGTACCCACCGCCTCCAGAAATCCGCGCTCTAAGATCTTATTCGACGTGAGCTCAACGCTACCCGTCCTGAGAAGATCGAAGCGAATGTTATCTCTGCATCAAACGACGTTCGTGATGAACGAGAAGTGTGAGGAGTTTTCGCAGATAGTATGAACTGTGAGCACTTACGGTGGGACATCTGGGAACACTGCGTGGACGTGATTGACCTATACATGACTGATCAGTTGAGTCCTTGAAATCTAGCGAGTGGTTTGGTGCACCATCTCCTGTGTGACGGGTTTTGGCCGGAAACCTAGCGCAGCAGCTGCCGATCGTCTTTCATCATTAGACGATGAAGAACCTGGCAAATGTGTGAGCTGGGCAGAGAGAGAACATGATAAGGCAAATCCACGGCGTATACAAATCCCGTGGTGGGTGCCACGAATATGAAACCGAATCCACACTGGTGGTCACCTCGAGAAATCACTGACCTGAAGTAGCCCATCGGAAGATGAAGAAGATGACGGCAACGGCTACGATAGCATTGACCACCTCGCCCATCCTTAGTTCTGTCCGTGCCAGCGGATTGGGTGCTGCTGTTCAGATGACTAACGTGGCGACTTCTGGGAACCTAACTATTATAGCACCAAGATCCGAGGGTATGCGTGGAAGGGACTATCTCGACGATCCTTGCCTGTCGTGGCTATTAGACAGAAATGTCGTTGGCAAGAGCGTCGATGAGTGGGCAGTGCGCACTGAGCTGTGGCCGGGAGACGATAAAAAAGGAAAGTATCTGCCCAAAACATTTGGATGAGAATCTCGGGTAATATCGGGCATTTGGATAAACAGCGATGGGCCGCGACGGGGGACAGTCTGCAATGACTCGTCGGTGAGGTTAAAAAGGTTTGGATGAGACGCGTATTCTTTCTGGATCCCGGTGGTATTTGGATAAGGAGGCATTTAAAAAATGTTCCCAGCACCGCCCGTAGCACAGTCATGGCCCCTCCACATTTTCGATTAGCAATTCTAGAGTGCAGTCGACCAGTTCCTCCTACTCTTGGCACATACGGACAGGTCTTTCAGACCTGGTTGGAGGCAGCCCTTGAGGCCGTCAATGCTTCAAGGATCGGTACGCATTCTCTTTCGGCGAGGCCCGCGATCCCCTGGTTCACTTCGTGGATGCAGAGCCAGTGACATTCACCCTCGACGGCTACGATGTGGTGAACGAGATGAAATACCCTCCTGATGACATCGAGTACCATGGTGTGCTCATTAGCGGATCCCGTATGTCACACGACCTGAGTGTAGTACCGGAACTGACGCCCATCGTGCCAGCATCTTCGGCGTACGGAGACTTGGAGTGGATCAATAGACTCATCGCATACACCAAACGCATCATTGCAGAGAAGCCCAACACGAGGCTGTTTGGTATAATTAATTTATTATTTACTGGTCGCCACTCATGAGTTTTAGGAATTTGTTTCGGTCATCAAATCATTGCGAGAGCTCTAGGTGGGACATGTACACCCAATGACGGCAAGTGGGAGGTCGCAGTCACTACTGTTCAACTTACATCCCTTGGGAAGTCCATATTCGGGAAGGAGGAACTGGTGAGCATGAATACTTGTCAATTCTCTGGCAGCTTATGACTATTCGGCAGGACCTGCAACAAGTACACCGGGATCACGTCCCCACCGTCCCCTCAGGTTGTCACCTACTCGGGTCGACCGCCATCACTCCCAACCATGGCTATGTCATGTTCGACTCCAAGTCAACTCCCTCTGCGGAATCACTTGTATCCGAGTCACCCAGCATATCACTAACATCTATCCACATACTTACCGTGCAGGGTCACCCAGAATTTACTCCGATGATTGTGCATGCGGTATTGGATTCACGCGCGAAGCTTTTTGGAGAAGCTGTTACCCGCGACGCACGAACACGAGCTGATGGAATACCTGGAAAACCTCGTTCCGATGGAAGGCCTTGTGATGGCGTCGGCGTCGTTGGGAGAACCATTTGGGGTATTTTGGGAGTCGCCTAGAACATAACCTTTTAGATAGTGTCAGTAGCTGCATTTACGCGGTCGCGCAGGTACAACCTAGGGGTGTGAGGGTTATGCGCTAAACTTGCCAAACGAAATGGGTAGTTAGATGACTTACCGACACTGCTAAGACGGTACTGACTATAGTAACACGAGAAATTGCTAGTTCCGATTTTGTGCACAACACTGGGGTATCCTGCGAAGCAAAAGCTGATCCGCCGAAGGCTCAACGCCATGGCTCCAACTGGATGGTAGAGATAGAGTGAGAAAAAGAACCAAAGCCAATGAAGATACAAGTCATGTTTTGAAAATTACAATGAGGATTAACAGTACGAGAATGAGAAGAACGATTATCACTGTTGAACCTGTGGAAATATGTTAGTTCACCGCAAATATCTCATTTCTGAGGTGGATACACTTACCATTTTCCTTCGCTCCCCGTGCCACACGCCCAAGCCGTCTCCGTGCGTTCCTCATACGAGCATCAGTGCCGTCCAATTCAGTGTCTAGTGTGTCGAGTAGCCCTGTGTGTACTTCCAATTCATCGTTAATCTGGAGGGATATGTGGTGCTGACGACCAATGGATGAGGAAAGATGTTCGAGGTGTGTATCTTGATCTGACAGAGCACAGAAAAACCCGACAGGATATCAAATGGTTGACACCGAGAGAATAATGATTTATTTCACTTCACTCTTGCCTAGACATTTCGCGAAAAGAAAGACTTACCATCTATTATTCGCCTTTGCTGTAACAGAATGCCGCATTCACCCAAAGCTGGTTCAGGATCTGGGTCGTCTGTATATGGTTCATATAGAGGCTCCGGGCTCATTTTCCGCTCTCCGAAAGAAGGGGATGAAGGCAATGAGGGGGACGGAGGTGCAGGAGGGGGTATACTAGAACACACACCGCCATCACCACGTATTAGTTCAAGAGCACCAAATCAACAACCGACTGTACCTTTCCAGATTGGCTCTCTTCGCCTCCTCCTCTCCGAGCATTTCTATTAGTCGTTCATACTGCCCGCGAAGTGGCCCTGCATCAGCATCGTCGTCTCCCTGGCTTTGTGCCTCAATCACACCAGCGCGTAATACTCGGAGATTTGAGACAATCTGTTGTAAATGCAATGTAGGATGCGTTGTTTGAAGACGTTGTCGCTCGAGAAGGAGCGATAGTGTAGAGGTTGTGATGGCTGTGAGCTTGGCCGTCGAGGACATCACTTCTCGAAGCTTGACAGGGCTGGACGACCGACGACGAACGTGTAGCTTCCTCAACAGTGGTATGATCAAGAGCAGCTAGGTAGCCAGTCTCCCACTAACCCCGGTAGTTCCCTGTTGTTGGTGCGTTTACCCCTCGAGGCGGTATTCTTCACGGTCGCAGCAATAGGGTCACGTGGATCACAAACGCTCCGCCCAATGCACAATTGCATCCACCTTCAGTTCCGCAAATCACTAACCATGAAAACAAAGATGCCTATAGTTGACGTATATATACAGGAGGAAGGATTGCCAGACCCGATATCGACAACTTCAGCTCCGCCTCGGTCTATGTAAATCCACATTCGGCTCCTGAAGGCGATCCAGTAACTCGTAGTCATCAATTATCTGCTCCATACTCAAATTCTTTATTCGTATCTCATCCGATGCACGCTGACATTCGCTGCGAAATTTCTTGAGTGCAGCGGAACCAACACTGTTGGTTACGTTCTGAAGCACGCCCCCCCCAAAAAAAAAGTGTGTTTAGACAGGCACCAGAAGGGAATCGAGAACACAACGCCGTACCTTGAGTCGGAAAAATGGATCTATGACACACGCTTGATGTTCCGATAACTTTGGATCCAGAAGTACCAAGTCGTGGCGGCTGCGAATCGGTCCTTCCTTGATATCAAGGGCTTGCTGCTCAAAATCAAATGTATATCCCCAGAAACTGCGATAAAAGCATTTCATTAGCGGTCGCTCCTTACTTGCTGCACAGAAAGGAGGTAGTAATAAAAACTTACCGGAACCAATTTGAAAGGGTATCATTCAGCGGAAGTGGCGGATAACGGTCCATAGACGTCACTTCCCGGAATCTCACATCGCATGGTATACGGCTCCCCTTAGCTTGCATTGAGCGGAAAATCCAAAAAGTTCCTACTTCCGAGCTAGTCTCAGTCTCCACGCCATCCTGTAAGTTTGGTGCGAGTCCCCTTGACTCCAATCGCCGTGTTGTTAGTATCTACCACAGTCGTGGTACACAAGGCGACTTACCTGCAGCCACCCCAACGTCATCAGCGTTAGGGCATACGTACTGAAGGTCACCATGGACCCTCCTGATGGGGTATTCAGGCCGAGTGGTCGCGCCCACAACTTGATAGCTACCAGCAACGTGCGCAAACCCGGAAGAACATCACAGTAACTGCCAAGGAAGTTACTGTTCATGAGGCCCAAGCGGTTGTTGACGTTGATATCAAGCGATAGTCGTGTCTGAGGGTCATGAAACTTCACTGATACATACGAAGTAAGAATGAGATGCGGACTGACTCGGGAAGGTCTCACCAATTGGTACACTTGCAAACGGGACAGGTTGCACATTCGTGAAACCCGCCCTGGAGAGGGCAGCCGCGAGCTTCCTGTACATGATCATGCTCGTCGATGTGACACTGCATTCAGCACATACCCACATACCACATATTGTAGATGACTAAATACACAATAGATTCATCCCCGCAACGCTCCTAGAAGAACATGCTGCATACCTGGCAATTTCTTCGCGTTTACGTCAGGTGAAAAGCCCAATGGTCGGTTCTTATCCTAACAAACCAACAGTTAGTTCACACCACCTTCGAGGACTACATCCACCCACGAGTACCACTAAATCCAGATCTCCTTTCGGCAGGTTCTGCGAACCTCCGGTACCGTGCTTTTGGAACGATCGATGGACCACGTCAAACCCACGCATATAAACGGTACTTCCAAATGGTACTACTTCATAGTCCGACCCAAATCGTTTCCTTAACACGGAAGAAATGCGTCCGATGACCTCTTCACGTTTACGCGCGCACGATGCGATTATTCGAGAAGTTCGAAAAGTCTTGTCCATATCTGACTGTCGCTGTAGTAGCATGTGTACAGCGAGTGTGCTCGGTTTCGAAGATTCATGATGGCGACCAGCTGAGGGCTAAGTGTTATAGTAAACCTCGGTTTTCTGACATATGGGAATACAAAAAAAGACTCACAGTACCTCCTCTCTCAGGCTTACTGGCAACGAGTTCCGGACGGCCTGACTTGGAGTACTTCGCCTCAGCAGTAACATTCGTCAGCCTCTGAGTCTTGACATGTTTTTCTATCGCATTCGAAGAGGTCCCATGAATGCGACGCGAAGTCCGCCGTGCGAGGTCCACTGCAAACAGTGGGAATGTGAGAGAAGTTCTCGAAACATGGTGCATCTAAGAGTCCCGGGCCTGTCTAAACAACATTTTTCTGAGGTGGCAGTTATGAGTTGGAATTTCACGTTCAGAACGCACTTGATTTGAATCAGGTATGTTTAAGCTTGCTTGTAGGCCCAGAAACTCTCCGGTGCCGTGTAGACAATCGGTTTATGTAGTAGCAGTAGACAGCCCACAAACGCATGCCAGGGCACAATATAACAGACAGGAGGTAGGAGTTTATCGTTTCTTGCTCGACATTTATGCAAGTTGGACATAAAGGTGAAGTTACATGTGTACCGGTACATTTAGTAACATACACATGTTTAGGGTGACTCGACACAAAAGAAACATGCTACAGAAGTACTCCACCTCCCAGGTTAAACGACTTTTGACCACGCTACCTTTTGCCCACTTGTCCTTGGGGCTGTGTCCTTGGAAGTATCACCCTTTGATTCCCCGCCTTTCCCTTGTGTTTTTGCGCCAGGTAAAGATCCGGGCAATGGGGATGCACGAAGACCATCGAATACCCGTGCCGCATGCTCTGAGTTGCGAATGAACCATCCGGCGTACCTCCTCCCAACAGTAGACTCCGCTATATGAATCATGTTCTGCGAATGTGCGTAAATCACAATCAGTGTCACACGCTCATTGCGAGCACGAGTACCCACCTCATCGATGACGAAGTTCAAGTCGCTGATCGACATCCATTCCCCGTCAAGAAGACTGCTACCTGCGCTGCTTCCGTTGGCAGTAGAAGCACCGTTTTTCTCATCCTTGTCAGCACCAGCGGCACCTCGGACTCGGCCAACGCATCGCCCGGCGTTCTTCATTACCATCATCCAACTCAAGACCTCTTCCTCATCAACGCCAGCGTCGAGGAACCCGGCCAATTTACGAGCGTCCAACGAGGTGTATAGTTTGAGGAGACTGCGAAGGGTAGGAACAGGGCTTAATGCCAAGAAATGTGCAGAAAGTGCACGGAGATGGCGTTGAGTTGGGTCCGTTATTGTAGGTGTGCCCGAAGTAGGCGTTGGAGAGGATGGGGAGGAGGGTGTTGGTGGGTTGATCAAAAGAGCAAGTGTGTTGGGGTCATTATATGGCGGAGGATTTGCGGTAATGAATTTTGGACAGGCATAGAGGAAAATCTCCTCAAACGTGCCGAGTCCTTCCTCACTATTGCAACGGTTGAGAACAAATATGATACCGAGCAGAAGACGACACTGACCCCCGACCCATGCGTGTCATTTGCTCCCCATATCTCTCCTTCACGACGTTGATCACGTTGTCATCCAGACGAGTAGGAGCGAGGGTCTGGCAGAGGGCAAGTAAGGCGTACATGCGGTCTGCCGTTTTGTTGATCTGTACAAGCATAGGTCACTCGGCTTCTCTGGGATACTGGGTCAAATACCGACCTGATCATACTGGTAACTTCTCGTATGGTATTGCCTCGCCCTCATCACCCAGTTGAGGCAACCAGTAAACACCCTTGCAGCATCCGTGAATCTTCTCAACATCAAGTAGCACACTCCAGCGTGGTATGCCGTGCTCACATGCGTTGCTGTAGGCGCCGTAAAGGGTACTTTTTCGCCAGCACACAGTCCGAGACCTGCGTTGTCCATAACCTTTAAGGCGAGAGTGAAATCGCCTAGCAGGACATGGACGCGGAGGAGGCCAATAAGCGAGAAGTAACCGAGCTGGCGGTACAATGGCTTCGTTCCATATTCGCCAACGATTTCGCTGCCTCGGTTGTTAGCATGAAGTGAATTTCACGGCCATAAGAAGGGAAGACCCACTCGATTTCTTCGTCACTCTTCCCCTCTGCGCGCGCTTTTAGCCACTCGTTGACGCGACTTTTTTGGATCAGCGAATAAAGGACGTTGAGCACACTGTAGCTACTCCATGCCTGGGCTCCGCCTTCTGAGCCAAGCATGGCCAGCTCCTCATCGGTTTTGTTGGCAGGACGAGAGCGGTAAAGTGCAAAAGACTGGAACTGATAGATAAATTCGTCGACGATGTCCCACAACCACTGCGCCGGAAGTGAGAGAGGGACGGGGCCAACTTCGGAATCTAGAGTATGTGAGTGAGAGACTGGTTCATGGGGTGGATAACGGGAAAACACGCACTGAGAAGGTAATTGAACAACTCGCAGCTGTTTTCGTAGGAATGGAATCGGTCGTCGATGTCGGGCTGCAACCGTGAATATACGTGGCGATAACAGAGCTCACGGTAGAGAATCAGGAAAATCTGATCGTCGTTAACAAGGGGAGCAATTATCTCTGCTTCTGGCCACTCCGTTCTGGCATAGAATTTCTCGGTGAGACGGTTCCATCCAGACTCGTACGCGAGTGTTATTTCGGGAAGGTCGTTGTCGAGGACAGCTTGATGGAAGTGGATGATGAACTAGTGTTGGATGAGAACGCCATGGAGATGAGACAAGTGCGACAGGCTGGCTTACACGCTTGACGACATCAGGTATTTGAGCGAGTGCCGTCTGCTGAGCTATCTGTGCCTGCACAGCAAGGAGAGCACTTTCGTCGAGGTTTGGATCGTCGTACAAGTCGGCATTTTGGTACGGGGGAATTGTGAGGGGGATGTCCACGTCGTTGATGTCGTCGTCGAGATCGGGCTCGGCAGCCCACAGCGCCACGCGTTGGGCAGACATTTTATGAGTTGGGTGGTGGAGGAGGTGCAAAGATTTTAGTGGTCGAGTTCGCACGCCTACTACGATGTTATTACATGAATGTAGTATCTACTCTACCGGCCAGTACTATGCACGGTACGACACTTGCGAGCAGGCAAGCGCGAACGGACCCGTTGAGAACGCTGATTCAAAACTAGTGCAAAAGGCCTCTGATGATTCGGCGCTGATGGTGAAGGCGACTTAATTAAAATCAGAAGATGGATGGATGCGTGGGCAGTGCATCGTGTGGATACACATTTACATTTAATGACAGGACCCTCAGCCTGTCTCCTACCATCTTCCTCGTCACCGTCGTCGTCGTCATCGTTGCCAGTGCCGGTGTCGACCGCACTAGTAAGAGCCTCCACATCGGGAAGTGGACAAGCCGGTCACTGCCACGACTGATACAGCCCCTGCCCCAACCGATTATTATTTGATCCACAAAGACTGGCTGGGCTCAGCACAGATCGTCGCCCATCCACGATAATGTCTTGGAAGCTGGGTGCATCCAAAAGTACGTTCCATTCCCCGCCGATCGCCCCCTCTCCGACTCTGATCATGGTATATCTACTACATCAACTCGCTACCCGCCGGTCTTCCCGACACTCCCCCTGTCTTGAATGCTCCAGAGAGCAAAGATGCCAAAGAAAATGGCATCGTATCCCGCTCAGTCACACCTATTCCGTCGAGGCCAACAACCCCAAGGCCATCCGACCCACACGCACACCTCCGTTCGGGTATGCTCACCATTCGCATATTCTCAGGTACGCATTCCCTCTTCGCATTCCTCGCTCGTGGCGGCCCATAAAACCACCTCAGGTCGTGGCCTCTCTCTTGCGCCCGGTGTGCAAGTGCCAGAGGTAATTCAGAAGGCACTGGATTCGTCCCCGTCGACCAGGCGATCACACAGCAACCGAGACAGCTTTCAGAGGAAACGAAATTGGTGGCTGCCATACGTCGTACTCGAGTTCGATAACAACCAAGTCCTGGTCGACGCCATGGGCGGGGATCTCGCTAACCCGGTGTGGAACTACCGTGCAGTGTTGTATGTATACTCCTTATCATGCTCCTGGCTCACGGCGCTGACCTGGCGTCTAGCGATGTATCACGCACATCAAATATATCCGTTTCAGCATACCTTAGGACCGCTGCGGTCGTACAAAATCAGGAGGATATGGGGAACGACCTCCTCATGGCACGGGTGGACCTCACTCCAGCCCTTGACGGTCATGTACGTCACATGTTTCTTGCCACCTTCTCTGCTTCTGATACGTCCTTCCCTTCTTAGCACGCGTCCGATCAATGGTACGTAGCAACAGTAGGGTCCGGCTCGTTCCACCTTAAGGTAGACTATCGGCCACTGCGCAATGAGTCACTCGCTATCGAAGCCTTTGATCTGCTCAAGGTGATAGGGAAAGGTTCCTTTGGAAAAGTTATGCAAGTCCGGAAGAAGGACACTCAACGGGTATACGCCCTCAAAACCATACGAAAGGCACATATCGCTTCACGGCCCGGGGAGATCACTCACATATTAGCCGAGAGAACCGTCTTGGCGTTAGTGAACAATCCATTTATCGTCCCCCTCAAGTTTTCCTTCCAGACACCTGATAAACTCTATTTGGTGATGTCGTTTGGTAAGTGTCCGGTCAACACCTGTGTATTCGTGCGAGCTGACACGGTTCCACAGTTAACGGAGGAGAACTGTTCTATCATTTACAACGAGAGGGCAAGTTCGATCAAGAACGCAGTAGGTTCTATGCCGCAGAACTGCTTTGCGCGCTGGAGCACTTGCATGGCTTCAACGTCGTATACCGGTATGTGCTGGACTCGTCTGCAAAATCCTCAGTGCTGATTCTCGGGAAAGGGACCTGAAACCAGAAAATATCCTTCTTGACTATACTGGCCATATTGCCCTCTGTGATTTCGGTTTGTCGCATTCTATAGACTACCCCAAGTGTTTCGTCTTAGACCGTGCACAGGCCTCTGCAAGTTGAATATGTCGGAAACAGAGAAAACGAACAGTGAGTCTGTTGTCATATCCGTTTCCATATCCAACTTAGAATCGCGTCAGCCTTCTGTGGTACTCCTGAATACATCGCACCTGAACTTCTTGAAAGCCAAGGCTACACCAAAACGGTCGACTGGTGGACCCTCGGAGTCCTCCTCTACGAGATGATGGTAAGCGTTATTCCCCCTTGGGAATCAGGATCATTTCCCTCGTATCTACCAGACTGGCCTTCCACCGTTTTATGATGAAAACGTAAACACCATGTATCAACGTATTCTGTCGGACCCTCTTATTTTCCCTCCTGACATGCCATCCGAAGCAAAGAGCGTCATGATTGGCCTGCTTCACCGCGATCCGACCCGGCGTCTTGGTGCGAACGGAGGAGAAGAGATTAAGAGACACCCGTTCTTTGCCAAATACATCGACTGGCATTGGTGAGTGGCTTCCCTTATCAAGGATTACCTGACCGACGACCGTTTCTCTAGTTTGCTTCAGAAGAAAATACAGCCGCCCTTCAAGCCCAGCGTGGTGAGTGGCTAGAAACACTGTACCGACTATGCTTAGGTCTTAACTTTTGCGCTTCAGGAATCTGTACTCGACGTCGCGAATTTCGATCCGGACTTCACCAACGAAGAAGCACAGGACTCGGTAGTCGAAGATTCTCATCTGTCGGAGACTGTCCAGGAACAGTTCAAAGGGTTCACATACAACCCTGCCAGCGAGCACTTGAGCGAGAGTGTAAACTACGGACACGCCATGAGATAAGCTGGTCATATGCTCTTGTAAGTGCCGTGTTACTGTCACATGCACCTGCAAGCATATTCATCGTCGACAGGATGTTCGTTCACGTGAATGCTGCGCCTTCCGTGCTCTTTTTTTCCTACCATTTCACTCCTCACAATTCATTCTGTGGCGAAGATTCCCCTTATTATATTTCGTTCTGTCTCTCTCGTTCTTGTAGCCCCCCTCCGTCTTCCCCTCGAGATGTGTCATTAGCTTGCTTTAGAGGGGCACCCTGTATGTCTCTGCCCTTTCGCACATTTACTAGTTTGCATGGAACAAGTATGTAACATGGGTTTGCTGTCTCTCCCTCTTCTCCTTGGAAAATCTGTGTCCCTAGTTACTTCGACGTTTGGACAATTCGTTCGTTCGTGCCAGAGTTGCTGTTTTTCTTTTTGTTTGCGGTGTGGTCGCTCTCGATCTATGTATACCCGCCCCTTATCTCCAGGGCAATGAAAGTCGCAGTTGTGTTAAAATGACATGCTACATTGTTTCAGTAGTTTGGAGGCTCCCCTTCGATCATTGGGTGGAGATGCAAGGACATGCAACTTTCAGGATACTTGTTAATCTCACATACTTTCGTCAAATTTCGAATAGGGAATTACCATATCGAAGCATTAAGTCATGGGAGGGAAGATATCGAGCATAGAAAGCAACAGTACAGGAGCTTCTCTCGGGGGTGTTAAAGGAGTGTGGATGCGGCTGAAAGAAATATGTGGATTTGACTGCTGTGAGGACAACGGGATGGGTCGAGAAGAAAAAAATTGGAGAAGGGTTGAGTTTTGACTTGCAAACGATGACAGTGACGCAAAGACAGAAAATGACAACACAAGAAGGCGGCGGCGCCCTCAGTAAGACGAGTGATTAAATAGATAGAACCGAGCCAATGCGGATAGCTGGAAAGTGTACTGATGATAGGGAGCGAAGGAGGGTAAGATGGGATAAAATACTCCTGAGCTCAGATGTTTATGCAAAGTATGCAGTCCACGATCAAGGAACAGGGTGATGCATCCCGCCCGCATCAAAGGTTGTAAGCGGTCAATGGGAAGTGCCCAGATGGCGTCGCCATCCACGGGAAGTTGACCAGCCTACTTCCTGCAGTCGAGCGATCGACGGCATGATGATATTCAGCGATATAGCATTCCGCAAATTCGTACAAACGTCACCTTGATGGATCTTACATCTCCCTCCGCACCGCACCCGTCATCTAAAGGAAAACGACTGTCCACAACATTACACATCCACATAAATAAGCAAAGGTTCTCCGACGCCTTCAATCTCTGGAATAACACATTTCAAGTCGAATGCCTTGGCAAGCACGATCTTGAATATCTTTTGAACGTTGATCGATGCGGACGTTGAACAGAAGATCAGGGAAGCGTGCATTGCCTTTGCAAATCGTTTCGCCTATCAGAGTGACTCAGTGCATGAAATAACATGGCAGCTACTCTGCGCACCTGCTTGGTGATTTCTTCCTGCTCGTCCCTCGGAAACGTTGCGAACGTGTCAAACTTGGTTCCGATCAGGAACGGAATCGCGGTCTGTACAGTTATGTCAACATCCAGATATCACGGAGCGGATATGGTCCAAGAGAAACCACTCGATGCACATCCACGGACGTGGCTGGACATGACAGGAAGAAGAGGTTGGCCTCCGTGACACTGACCTTGTTGAACCCCCTTGCTTGTCGATACCATTCTTTTACTGAGTTCAACGTTGACTTTCGCGAAAGATCGAACATGAAGAGAATGGCGACAGCATCATTACAAACGAGAGGCAGCATGTTCACGAACTCCCGCTGTCCTCCCAAGTCCCAGATAGAAAAAGTGATCGTCGTTCTGCGCACCGTAATCGTTTTCTCCATGAAGTTTACGCCTGAAAAGAGGACATTGAGTGCCACGGAGGTAAATATGCGAGGATGAGGACCTAGCGTTTGGATGTAATCCTCATCGAAGCTGCCTTCTACGTACTTGACCATAAGACTCGTCTTGCCTATTTGCGAGTCTCCCACCATTCCGACTTTGATGACGACACTGTTCTTCTCCTCGTTGTTCTCCACCAAGGGATGTGGATTCTGACCGCTTGGGCCGGCCATAGCAGAGGAGGAAGCTGAGCCCGTCGGAGCGGACATCGTCGGTCCAAGCGATATTGGTATCTGGGTGTACTGGCGTTGCAAAGGTCGGCGAGCGGAACTAAGACAGCTCTAGGATCCTTCAGAAAAATGGGGGTATCAAAGTGGTATGAAATCAAGTAAAGGAAAAGGAAAGGGCGTGCTGTAGTGCGTTGGCGAGAGGTTCGATAAGCGCTCCAGGTCTGATTGATCAGCTCACGCTCAGTGTGGAACAAAACTGAAGCGTGAACGGTCTGAACTTGTTGCGTTGAATCGTCCGTCAAACCAACGCAGAGACAGGTGGGACAAAATGGACAGGAAAGGTCGGTAGAAGAGCGTGCAACCCTGCACTCAAACCGTGTTGCCTGTTTCGCAGTTTCGCAGGCTCGGCAGATCAAACAACTACAAAATTTGGGCACTTGCTTGTACCGTTGGGGCGCATTAATTAGTTTAATTCCGTACTATACACATGGGTTGAACTCCAAAAGTGAGTCGTCCCCACTAACGATAGGCATCGGCCCATTTTATTCCGTCACGTTCCATTCTTCAGATTTTCATCTGCCTCGTGCGCGTCGCGCGACACATTGAATTTGTCTATCGAAGCTAGAGCGTCCCCGATCTGCTGAATTCCCCCAGCATTTTTGAACCAGTTTTTCTGAGTCGTATTTTGATGCTGAGTAGAGTCTGTCCTCGGAACGGCCAGGCGATGAAAATCATCTGTGATACTCGGAAACAAATGCTACGCGCTGGACTATATCCCGGGTCTGATTCCTCTACGTTCACTTCATGTATCGTAGAGTACAAGCGTGAACTCGGTCGAAGCTGGCATCCGTCGCAAAACGCGATCAAGTCACGTGACGACAGCGCGTGTTCGCGTTGAATGATGTGTCGGAGTTCGGAAGCAGTCCACCCGCTATAACGCGACCTGCTCAGCGGAAACTTCTCTTGAGTCCTTCCAGCAAGGTCCACTTGAAGGTCAGTTATTAGTGGGTTAGTTGCCCAGGCTACGTCGTCGTTACATCCACACCATGCGAACGAGATCTCAGACCTCTGTGCTTGGCAAGCGACCGCATCAGGCTGATGGCAAGCCAGCCTCTGTCGCGTCCACCGTCGACCAGGCAGGCTCACAGGCCATGCCCACTCCCGACCTTACACCCAAAACGAAACGCGCTCGTGTTTCCCTCTCCTTTCTCGACGGGGAATCCAACAAGGAAAACGTCCCTCCCTTCCGTACCGAAGGCTCGGCTGTGTCTCCAACGAGTCCACCTCCATCCCTAAGGCGAACCAGCACGGAGATGATTACACCCTCACGTGCTCGAACCAGTAAGTACCGCTACGCGTTCTGTTCCGCTGTCATTAACGGCTCTTTGCAGACAGAGGTCGCCATGCGTCCACGTCCAACATCCAAACTCTGCCGACGACGGATATGTCTGCCCTGGCTTTGTCTACTCCACCACCAACTCCACACGCCACCCTTCTTCCTATTCATGCGCGCGCACGTACCCTTCTGCGTGCAACCTGCAACGACAATTCGTCCATAACCGGTCGTACGACCGAACGGGAAACCATCAAAAATTTCATTTCCTCGTCTTGGGAGTCGCAATCGACATGTCCATCCCTTTTCATTTCCGGAACTCCCGGTACTGGCAAGACTGCCCTCGTGAATGCTGTGCTTAAGGAACTGGAGGAAGATTGCGATGTCGAAGTGATATCTGTCAATTGCATGGCTTACCGCAACACAGATGCGCTCTGGGATCACCTCCATGACACGTTCGTGGGATCTCAGCCCCTCAAGGGCAGCCCAAGGAAAGCAAAGGCGAAGTTCAAGCCGCTTTTGGATGACCTACTTGCATCAAGGAAAAGAAGATGGTACCTTTTCTCCTCCGATGGTTGACCCGATGACAATCTAACGGACATATATAGTCTCCTCGTCCTTGACGAGCTTGATCACATCGCAAATTCTTGCCGGTCGCTCTCGGCCATTTTTTCACTTGCGCGCAAACATACAGCAATTCTCCGCATCATTGGCATCGCCAACACCCACACACTCACTGCGTCAACAACTTTGTTGGGCGATGATACCACGGAAATCCCGACTCTTCATTTTGGCGGATACACATCATCTCAGCTACTGGACGTTCTGAAGGCCCGGCTCTCTTCGTTGTTCGAACCCGAAGATGATCACGAGGTTAAGAAACGCGCACAAAAGTTCCTTCCTATCGCCACCTTAACGTTGCTGGCGAAGAAGGTCGCATCACAAACCGGAGATGTTAGGATGCTGTTTGGTGTTCTGCGTGGCGCTATTGATAAGGCCGTGTCGTCACCTTATCCTAGTGCTGAAGAAAATCCCCTTGCGGTCTCAGTTCCCGTGGTCACGCCTACTCACATTTTGGATGCCCTCAAAGCGTATCTGCCCTCCAATGACGCTCGTCGCAACAATGTAATGCCAACGGCGGCGTCTACAACCTCATCTTCTAGTAGCGAAATTGTAACCAAGGTGCGCGGTTTCGGGTTGCAAGCCAGACTTGTTCTGTTGTCTATGCTCCTGGCCACGAAGCGAATGGAGGCCTTTCTCCCCTTGGCTTTTTCTATCTCCTCCCCTCCTAAAACCCCCGTCAAGCGTTTAGGTTCAATGGGGCTCACCAACAAATCCGCTGGCCTCGATCTTGCTCAGATACACTCTTACTACACTGCAATTCTCTCCCGCACAGAGCATGATATCTTCACCCCAGTTTCTCAAAGCGAGTTCGCAGATCTGTTGGGTGTGTTGGAGACTTCTGGACTCATCTCATCGTCGACGTCCTGTTCTGCTGTCGCGTCTCCGTCTAAATCAGGTCGTCGTGGGTTTGGCCGCTCGACATCATTCGGCGCGATGGCGAAGAGTGCGGCAGCAGGTCAAGATATCCGTATTGCAGATACCGTTCGCATAGACGAAGTTCTTCGTGGCTTAGGCGTCGCCGACTCTCACGCTGAAATCACGGATCCGCGGGAGGAAGAAGTCCGGGCAATATGGGTCCGCGAGAGCGCAAGGATAGCAAAGGATGTTAAGCTCCGGGCACAATCGAAGGGGAGTGCGAACGACTTAATCGAGGGGGCGTTCGAGAATTAATTGCAAGCATACGGGCCCCGAGACGAATAGTTGCACCGGACGAAGGTAACGACATTTTCTTTGTAGCCATATCATGTATCCTCCCTACCATAACAGTCATTCCACGCTTCATCTCTTTTATATTCACGATGGTGTTCTTTCGTAGTTATGCTCGCGGGCGTTCTACGCCTCTCATTATGTGGAACGAACACATGCTACTACCGGTTTTTACACAATATTATCGGTGTTACGTCGAAGTCATAGATGTCGCTTACAAGCAACACGATTACAAGCAAATCCGAGACCCTATAAAAGGTAACGAGGGAGCCAGAGTAAGACAAAGCAAAATGTCTTGCTATGTGGATCTGCTCGTTCATTCTCTGAATAGAAGTCACCTATGTGAAAATTTGACTACAGTCGACTCCCTCATAACCCATACATTTTTCCATTTCCCAAATTCCCATACTCTCTCATACCCCATACCCTATGGCCTATCCCGAATGGGTATGGGTTATAAGGGAGTCGACTGTACTTGCAGATTCCTAAGACCCGACGGTTGATTAAGATCCAAGGTTTTCTTGGATGTTAGACGTGGATGCTGGCAGCATTGAGACGTTCTTGTGCAGTTGCTTGTGGTACATAGACTCGTAATACACTCAAGCTAGATAGCAATGGTTTGGGGGGATTAATTCTGCATGGGCGGGAAAGTCATGCTTCAGGGACAAACTTGGCGTCAGAGGGGGAGGCGATATATCTTCTTTCATCCGTGACCTGCTCAGGTTTGACGTGCTCAAAGGCGGCGGCCGTGGCCTCATCGGAGAAGCAGAAGGCGTTAAAACCCCTACTATAGACTTTCGCTCAAGGTCATAAGAAGTTCCCTGCGCCGCATGGAGGATCAGCATCTGAGGAGACACACACTTGAGAGGATCTTCAGTTCATGAGCGCCATTCCCCGAGAATGCAGTAGCTCACAGTTAACATCACGTATAGAGAAAGGAACGCCACAGAAACCCCGCTATCGAGTGCGAAGGTCACGAGGAATGCTATCCCGACTGCTGTGCATGGCAGAGCAGACTCGATGATCACCGATGCGGCATTGAAATATTTCCACGAACTAACAGAGCCATATTGTCTGCGGCTCTTCCGTCCAATGGTCAACATCTGGCCACATAGCATCGACGTGACTAGGAGGTTCAGAGCGATTGCCACTGCGTAGTAAGCGACGGCTATAAGTGCGGCGTCTCCGGCAAATATGTTACCATGCTGGGCAGCACAGTACGAGCAAAAAAGCGCTCCCAAAACTGGATGGACAACAGGTCAAGACAGAAATGCGTGGGGAGGAAGAAGTGAGCTCACCAACTGTTCCCACCCATAGTATACAAGGTAGAACAAGAACCCATATTCTTTTCCAGAGAAGATAAAGACGATAGATCTTTCGAAAGTTCAGTTCCGACTGTCAGACAATCGACCAAGGTACGTACAAGCAATGCATCACTGCTTAGTTGCAACAAAACTATGGCCATCAGGCCCAGAATCTGGTACCATACGGAAGACTGGTCAACATAAAGCTGCGCCATGCCCCCAACGTATCCATAGTGAATGATCCACATTTGCTGTCCGAAGATTGCTTCCACCAGCACGAAGATGCTGACGAGGAATAGGAACAGACTGCTGAAGCAACGATAGATAATCACGGTATGGTGTGAGAGGGAGTCCCGAGACCCCGTCGCAGAACAGCCCAGGGCCCGCATTGTCTGACAGTATAAGCTTAGTTCAACACCTTCGAGAAGCAATCAATGGTAGGCTGGGTTGCAGTGAAATGAGGTGGCGTACCATAGAGGATGGTACTCAATATATTGCCAATATAAAGGGAGTTTTGCCACAGTGGACCTGCGTTAGCCATGATGGCGGGAAGGCAATGTGAACGAGTCAAGCTGCTGGCAGGGAGCCTCCCATCTTATATACTCATGGCGTATGAAGTGGGATCCACCTAAAATTGACAACAACTACCTCCAGTACTCGGTACTTGTCTTGAGTATCCTGAGATGCTTTCCAACAATTCCGCTCGATATGCCTCCGATAGGGATGGAGCCATACGACTGCCCTCCATGTGTGATACGCCCGCGTCCTAGGACGTGCGACACCTGTATAAATTTAGTATCGACATCTATCTGACCTTTCCATTTGCTTTGAGTTTTACGGGTCAGGAGCTGTAGTTTCGTGGGAGGAACGCCATTGCTGGCAACTACGAGCCTTTGTGAGCACTCCGGACTCCAGCTCGTTAGGTAACCACTCCATACAGTAACAAATATTAATCCATACAGCAGCCAAGATTGCGATCTAGGTTTGCTCGATATAATCGACATAAGACAATTATCCTACTATGTCGTACTCCCAGTGTATGTAGTTTTGACTTGGGATGAACTTCGGAGGAATGGTGACATCAGAAATAACGTGATTTTATGTGTCAGTAGGTGATTGTACAAATTGTTGATATCCAGAAAACCACACTAAGAACCCACCTTTCGCATTGCGTAGTGGTAGCTTATATCACTGTATATTGTATTTCACCCTTGAACATGCAAGCCAAAATTCTTTCCCGCCCTCTTCAGTCCAGCCAAGAGGACCTAAATCGCACTCGGCACAGATGAGAAATTTAAGTTTCTTCGTAGAGCCTTACAACAGGGTTTTCGGCGATTGAAGGAAAGTCTTCGAGAACTGCGTACCTGACGTTTCTCCGACGTTGGATCGGACGGTTCGAGTGAAACCAATGTTCTCAAACTCCATCGGAGATGGCGTAATTAGCCACCAGTGAACAGTAGCAGGTGGCAGTGGAAGTGGAGTAAGTTCCGGGTGCGGGGGCCTGTTGGGGTCGTCCATCTAGAATAGTGTGAAAATATGCACGAGGAATAATACAGCTTCCTTACTTCTACACCGGCCCCTTCCACCCACATCCCCACGTCGCTCTTCAGAATTATAGATCCGCATCCAGTACGGGGGCATGTGAGGTCGTATTTATTCTTCAATACTCCTTGTCTCGTGACATCCGTACTGCACACATCCATTACACCGCTATCAAAATCTTGAAGACTCCGAGCGGTGGAATTCCGCGCCGGTGGCCTCCGTAGGGCCTCAAATAGTCCGGGTGGCAGCGACACAGGTTGATCAGGGCTAGGGGCCAACCCCGTGCCTCCTCTCACCTGTGAAGTGTCGCACATTTCGTGCTACCAGGACCAAGTCAGGGTGATGATGGAAAGATACTTGATTAGTAAGCTGGGAACTATCAACTAATAATACCCCAAGGTCCGAGTTTTCCAGCACTCGCAATATGTTTAGACGAACCTGGTCAGAGACGGAGATGGATGGCAGAAAAAAAACAACTTTACTTCTCCTAGATGTAGTTGCCAGTATGCCTACATATTTGATCACCATGTCCCCTTTTTGTAGTGCTAAGAGCAATAGAATGTATGAATTAGTCTCGTGCGAGACCAAAGAAAAAAAACATGCATTAAGAGGGAATCGAACCCCCGGCGGGTCGATGGCAACGACCCAGGTTACCACTACCCCATTAATGCGACGACGTGTGTCTTCTTATGCTATACAAACCGCCGTGAATGCAAACAGCGTCGTAGTACTAATATTCACAGCAAACCACTTAAGATTCATCAAAATCGAATGTTCTTGATTGTCCCGGGATTACTCCTGAATCGCCCAACTACACGACCAGCATAGTTCACATTGACATCCCTCACCCGATCAGCAACGTCATCGTCGACAGTGAACTTTGCCACATTGGGTTTCCCATGTTTCCATGAGAGATCGAGCGTGATCCCACCGCGTATTCGCGCGCCTCTGACCGAGCCAGACGACCAAGTTAGAGGCAATGCAGGGAGAAGAGTGACTTCAAGAGGGATATTCATGCGGGCTACATCCGGTGCCTGTATCAATGCGTTCTTGGGCAAGTCATCAGATTCGTTGAAGTGATTCGCTTGCGAAGTAGAGACTCACGAGTACCGCAGCCGGATATCCGAAATTCGCATCAATTTGGAAGATAGTCGATCCATAGGTATACAGCGAAAACAAATTCTGTGCGAAATTCCTCTCTATGGCATACTGAACAACGGACGTTAATGGCTTGCCACAGGAAGCAAAGGAACAACATACAGTCAATTCCTTGTAAAATTCGGTTCCATTGCCGAGCTGTGCCCAAGCAGCAGCCCTCCAAACTTTCTCCCAGCCTGCATCAGCATCCGGTCCAGTCCCATTACCTCTATGAATAAGACTGATTTCCGCAGCGTCGAGAACCTGCTCCTTTGTATAATTCATGAACGTTCCATCGACGGTCAGACCACCCTGTAAGGAAAGGGAATACGAGGCGATGGCATATCCTGGATATAACTATCAGTATGGTTAGTCGACCGATGTCCCATCTGCTAGTGAAATTCATACTCCTATCAAATGACTGAGGTGGCGATGGGTATCTGTCGGTTGGTCTATGTCTACCTTCCACTCTATAACCATAGTTGAGCCAAGGATGTGACGGTAGCATCGTGAACCCGAGAACAGCTAACCTTGGAGCTGACCCCATCGCCCGATCCGGAGGCCCATGTCCATCTTCTCCCTGCTTGTGCGAATGGCTGTCACGGGTCAATCACTATCTCAAAAACAATAATCGCGCGCATACCATCGAGGAAGCCGATGTCGCTGTCGCCAGCGATAACAAAACCCTTTTCGACTGCATTAAACATTTGCCAGATCAGTTGCTGAGAGTGCGCACACCCTGTCCAGGTCGGAATCACGCTATATGATGAGGAAACTCGATCCAGAACATACCGAAGGTAATCGGAGTTTGCTCTGGTGAGTTGCAGGGTACAGTTACAAGGGTGGTGTCATTGAAGTGCAAATCCTCAACGAGCTTCTCCAGATGGAAGCTCGCGGCACCCTAAACAGGGTTAAGCAGTCCATATAACGCGACACGCGCATTGATTTACCTTGAGCAGGGGCCATCCTTGACGCCTCCACCACTTAACATCATTGGTATAATCTAAGTGATCCCAGATGTGGATCATCTAGGGTCAGGATCAGTGGACCACTGTCAACCCGCTAAGAAGGGATGCCAACCAACCATCCAAGCGTTGGATTCTTCAGCGAACTTCAGTACGACTTTCATGTGTGATAATACAGGACTATCGTACCCGGATAGTTAGCCCACAGAGCGGAATTTCCTGACAACTTCATGCCAGTATGCCCAAAGATCTGTGACACCACAGCAATGAACGTAACTCAACATGTTGAACGAGAACGTCTTACATTCATCTAAATCGAAATTGTGTCAAAGACTGTCGCGGTCGTATACCAAGCTGACCTACTTCATTGTGTGTGACCCATCCACGACTGACATTGTACAGGATTTCCGCGGTGTATCTACCGCGTGGCACCCATGTATTCTGCCTAAAAGTAAGTTCTCAGGCAGTTTTCAGGAAAGGCGGAGAGTTAACCTCAAAATAATCGAAGAGTGATTGTGTGACGTCTAGATTGGCCATCTCAGCAAACCAATAGTTCATCTGGATGTTGACATTCGAGTCTAATAACTGGCTCAGCACCGAACATATATCGCAAACCGCGCCACTCACGGTAGTCTGTAGTAGTGAGATGCATCGCTGATCATTTAGGAAAAGGTGACCGATACGAATCTTACCAGAGCCCCAAGCATTAGATTGCGCATCTGCCCATTTCCCCTGCAGGTTTGCAGGCAAAATTCCTCTAGCGCTACTAACCAATAGATATCTTCCATAATTGAATAGAAGCCATTCCAAATAGGGATTGCCAATATGGCTTCGGTATGACGCAACGATCTGATCTGTAGGCGTTTTGAAGTCTGGGGTCTGACCCAGTGAGATAGAAAACCTGTCCATAAGTGATACATAGTCCGAAATATGGGCATCGAGAATGGAGGTATATGAATCAGTGTTTGCATATACAGAGGACATGAGATCGATGAGGTTGTTGTGGGGGTCGGGTCCCTGGAAAGAAAAGTTGGAAGCGGAATCTCCAGCTGCTATGTCGTAATCCGTATCCCCGAACCAGGTGACCCATGCTTCCGATGCGTGGGTCACGATAAGTGTGGCATTAGATGGACTTGAACTAGCATTAGCAGTACACGACACCCTGCCACCTGGAGCCTCGACACGAACAAGGATTTCGTAGAGCATACCGGGATCTAAGATAACGTTCCTGATACGTAGGGTTGAGTTGTCGAAGCAGGTTATGTTCGGTAAGGGGAGCCCTGTCTCAGCAGCAACGGAGTAAGCATAAGTTAATGTTGGGAGAGTCGATGATGTGGTGTTGATGTGCTGAACGCAGGCTTGCAAAGGATGGGAACAGAAAGACTCCCTGTCGACCCGATGTATAGTAAATGTCCCATGTAGAAGGCAAGAAATGTACCTAACAAAATGGACACCCTTTTGCGACCACATGGTACGCTGAACAGCTGTATCAAGGTCAAGCCACCTCACATATCCAGATACTAGACCGGTTGTATTCATTGTTACAAGTATGTATCCCGCTCCCGCGTAAGATCCTGAGAAGACCATGGAGACGGAACTTTGAAAGCGTTCCGTGATGAACTGCGTCCACGTACCATAGGCACCCGCAGGTGTCATAATCTCGGCAATGTCTTCATAGCAGAATGTCGCATGATTTTGTGTCATGAATGGATAAGTTAAGACTCACTGTCAATGGTACCACTTGGACTAGAGAAGATAGTTTGACGAATCCTCCGCATGTCCTCGGCTAGTTGAGTTCGCTGCGAAGGCAAGTTATTGCCACCGTTGTAAGTCTACAAGCTACGTCAGTAAACGCCGACAGATTCTCAAGGAGGATAGTTGTACGATAGATGAACACATACAGGATCTTGAAACGGTCCGCCAGACCACAGGGACTCTATGTTAAGTTGGATCGACTCCTGAGTTGTCCCTCCCAGAAGCATGGCTGCAAGACGACCATGGTTCAGATGCAGATATGGGTGGACGGGAAGGAATATACCAGCCAAATGTCCGTTCCCAATTGGGAGTAGATCATGCGCCCATTTCGTACCCGGAGAAGTATACCAGAGGCCATTACCGGAATCTGGGAAGCCGGAAGGGGCAAAACGAATTACCGAAGCGCATGTTGAGATAGAAAGTATGCAGGAGATTTGACTCAGCCACAATTGGATGTCCTGGGGTAGGACGCGACGTATTAAGCGAAATAGCGGGAGAATGACTGCCCAGGGGCGACCCCCGAGTAATGCAATCGGCGAGTCCATGTTCCTCTTGGTGCTAATGCAAGGCTAGTAATTGCTGTTTTGCCACTTCACGATAGTTTCCAGTAATGTTGGAGGCTCCACGGCCGCCACCACAAGGTTTTCCGCTACAGTAGACGTGCAGCACGGCCAGCGCGGGACGGATAGTTGCACGCAAGGTTCAAAAGCAGAGAAGGTCACTAGTCTGGGACTTACTTTCGCAGACAGATTTGCTTAAATATAAGAACGAGTGTCCAAATCACCGCCTGCATAAATACCGGACGGTCCTCAGGTGACCGGGCAGCGGCACTTGTTCGCAGCGGAACGCCTGCCATGCACTGAAACGTCACAGACAATAGCAAATCACGTGCTCGACGTCTCCAATCGGCAGAACATGCCTGATGCCACTGATAGATTCGTACCCCACCTGGCCACCCGAAACCAGCGTATTTAGCATGCTCAGTGCTTCCGACGACAACCGTACACGCATCCGAGCACAAGTATCCGAGTTAGGAGATGTTCCGACACTTTTCGTCGCATTAATGGGGTAGTGGTAACCTGGGTCGTTGCCATCGACCCGCCGGGGGTTCGATTCCCTCTTAATGCAATTGATGCGCGTTCTTTTTTGCTCCACTGGGAACAAATTTAAGGCTATATTTTTACTTTGTGTCGTCCATTGATGCAACGCCTATGGAGGGCTTCATCGTACCTGCTTTTGATCAGAGCGACGAAGTTCGATACATAGGCACTCGGCACCTCGGGTGCGAGGTTGAAAGAATGTGGAAACAGCTGTTGCACTGCTTGAAAGCACCGAAATTTGGAAGAGGTTTAGCGTAGTTAGCCAAATATGGCAGTCGACTCTGTTCGTGCGACTGGATCACTTGTCCGCTTGCCGTTGTTCCGTTCAGGACGCTTCGTACTCATTGTGAGACTAACCGGAACAGAGCGGCAATAGACGATCCCACAATTAAAATGGCTTCCAGACCACTCAACGATGATGAAGTATTGAGCGAGATGAACAAGATGGTACGCGTTCGCACTGATCGCCTCAGTTTCATGTCTGACTGTGGATTGATACGTGCAGGTGGCCTTCATCAGGCAGGAGGCGATGGAGAAGGCACGAGAGATTAAGGTGAAGGCAGACGAAGAGTTTGCTATCGAGAAGGTATTCTCCATCCCGCGTGCGCAGTCCGAACAAGCTGACCGTGGGGCAATCCTATGACCGGACGAGAGTAGGCTAAGCTCGTGAAGCAAGAACAGCAAGCCATCGACGCCCAGTATGAAAAGAAACGCAAGGGCGTCGAGACCGCACAGAAAATGTACGTGGTTACTCATACCTGATTCGATCACAACTAATTATGCGCCGCAGTGCCCAGTCCAACCTTACCAATAAATCACGTTTGAAGATTCTCCATAAAAGAGAGGAGCAGCTACAAGAGCTGTTTGCCACTGCACGGGAGGAGATCTCAAAGTTTGCAGAGGACGAAGGACGGTACTCTCAATTCTTGGAAGGTGCCGTCTTGCAAGGCTACCTCCAACTCATGGAGCCAAAAGTGATCCTTATTGCCCGCCCGGCTGATGTAGAACTCGTACGGAGCGCAGGGGCTGCTGCTTCCGAGACATATACTCAGCTGAGTGGGCAGCAAGTATCGTTTGACGTCCAAGGGACGCTGGAGGATAACAGGTGCGCTCATGTGTATAAATGGTCTCCTTAAGCACTGGAAGTTTAGAGATGCTGTTTCTTTAGTGCCGGTGGTATCAAATTGGCCAGCGGTAACAAGCGGATAACAATCGACAACACGTTAGATGAACGCTTGAGACTACTCGAGGACAAGGTACGCTGGACGTCGCGTTGAAAATTCCACATGCTGACCCCATTATATCGTTCAGATGCTTCCGGAGATTCGAGTGGATCTCTTTGGCCCCAATTTGAACAGGAAATTCTATACATGATAGGACAAACGTTCACACATACCTGTAGCTAGTCCACCTGCTTGAGCACATATCTACATATCCTTTGAATGATGGTGGTCATTCACATCCCAAGGTGTCGCAAAAAGGAATTATGAGAAAAGCCGAAAAAGCAAACGCATCAATTGCATTAAGAGGGAATCGAACCCCCGGCGGGTCGATGGCAACGACCCAGGTTACCACTACCCCATTAATGCGACAATTTTCTTGGCCCGAAAATGTCATTCCAGCCACGAAAGTACGCATCGAGTGCGAGCGTTACATAATCCAGGGAGACAGTCTCGCTTATCTGTGTCAGTTTTCGCTTCTGCATTATCGCATTAATGGGGTAGTGGTAACCTGGGTCGTTGCCATCGACCCGCCGGGGGTTCGATTCCCTCTTAATGCAGTCTGTTTTTATTTTTTTTGTATAACATTGCAGTACTGAACCTACGGACTAACGGCGAATGGATCAGAACGCGCATTGTTCAGCACTTCAAAGCTTCAGTGCCGACAGTAGAACCGTGCAAGTACCCACTCTCGCTTTTATAAGACATGTATCCGATGTAGAGGCAGGCATACAACAACCTGTTTTGCAGCTGACTGTTCCCTCTTCTACAGAGCCTACCAAACCAGTTCATGATGCTTTGACGTCCCTCTACTCTCTACCGCTTCCTGTCAACACTTCCAGCGCGCCAATCTCAGTCCATGTGCGTCCGAATAGAGTGCCACCCCGAATTCGAACGATAACGCCAGCCTTCAGGTCGGGTACCGTGGGCCGAGAACATGCTACTTCTGCGAATTTCGTCGGTGCTCCATTTCTTGCGAGCCAAGCCTGCGGCCCAAATTACTGCCGCTGCAATAGCGCAAAAGATAACCTAGCCTGTGGTACGGGTATGTTCCATTGTTGATTGCGCCTGTACTGGTACATCTCAGCTAGTCTAACTGCTTTTCGAAGTAGGACGTTACAGGCACAGTGGGAATCAATACGTAGGGGTAAGTACGTTTTGCGGCCAGTGGAACACCTTGCCCGTCGGTGATCGGCTTGCGCCCGTCTATGACAGCCAGTACTGATCGGACCTCGCGAATATGTGCTGTGAGGTTTCTAGAACGACACGAACATAATGAATAGATGACCGATGGCCGGATCCGCCTCGGCTTGTTTTATGATATTCCATTCTGAGAGTAAGTCACCGCCGTTCCAAAGGGGGGGCTCGCAGTACTTATTAACGTTTACGACTCTTCTGAGAAGTTTGGCATGTTCACTAGTACTATTAGTCGTGTCGAATCTAGCACCTGTCGTCTCCGCCATTACTATCAATCGAATAGCGTACGTGCTTCGAATCTGCTTGATTACCACTAAGGCACATACCTTGATAAGCACTTCTGATGTTCGTTACATGTTTGTTTAACACATATGTCAACATGGCGATTTCAAGTATCATCCGCAGACCTTTTGTGAAGAAACTTGTCCAGGGGTTACTAAGACGATCTCGCGTTGAAATGGTTGTCACTCTCTACTCCCATCTCTTCCATAAGCTGCGAGGGTGACCTTGATGGACAGATGCACTCAAGCAAATGATCAACTGGTGTGTTCCTGAAACTAAATGGAACAGCTATATTCGTAATCACGTAGCGACATCAACTTAGAACGATGATGCGAGAAAGGACGACAGGGTGATCGAACCATGACTGGTCAAGATATAGCACCACTGCTACACTCGGCATTTTGACACGCGTTAGTGGCACGGGTATACACAACTATCAAAGTTGCGGCACTGCAACATTGAATTGTAGCAAGAAGCTGCGTCTCTTTCGTTGCATCAGGAAGTGAGGGAGAAACGCACAGGAAGGGAGCTGCTACAACAAAATATATCCGATAGCGGGCGACAGTAGAAAGAGAAGGTCATGAAAAAGGAACGACGAGGATACAGGATTACCCTATGAGATACGGGCCAGCGTTCTACCAATCGTTCACCATGATCAATATGAAGTGTATTATAGCAGAAAAAATCCGTGAAGAAAGAGAGACCACCCGTGGCAAAAAAATATAACACTACAATTATAGTGGGTGGTCGATGAATGAAATGGATCCTTGCGTGTCAGTAGCAATAATGGAAGTAACGTGTGGATGGTATGTGGGAATGAGCGAATGTAAACGGTCGGAGGTGCGCGGTACGAACTACCAAGGTATGGGCACAAGTGATTCGCCTCTCCAGACCGCGCGGGAATATGGTGAGTCTATAGAGCTGGTACAGAAAATCGTCAAACAATTTATGCGGGCGTAGTTGAATGATCAGTGCAATTCGTGTTGGTCAGGGCTTTTTCAACACCCGCGATAACAAAAAAATGGAAGTGTCCGGGTTGTGAAGGTCATAAGTATGTTCGTTGTATTCTGTTACGTGAATATTCTCTCCAGAGTATATCTCCTCTAGTACGAGAAAATCATCAACCAGGGGTTGAGCACGATCTACAGGGGAAAAAAGGATGTAATATCAGCGTTCCGGTCTTTCAAGTATGACTGCTCCAAATCCGACACTGCCCATACGGCGCAAGGCAAAACGAGCGAAGAACCCAACAACAGAACACGACCCCACAGGGAGCTATGCACGTGAGGATCGTGACATCACGTAGCTCGTCACCCCATGCGAATGAACCCTAAATCCCGTCCTAAAGTCCCCGGCAGCTTATGAACGAAACGCCTTCTTGGGGTGCAAACACACAGGTATCCAGAAGATCGATGGACCAGTTCTCTAAATGAAGGTGCAAAGAAAACCGCGGACGGAGACGAAGCGCGAGGCATTGCACCTGCACCCAGTAGGAAGGAACCCCAACTTACCGGGAACAAAATGTGACATCCACAAACGATACTGAGCGGAAGAATCACTGCCCATCCTGTTCCGTCGATCCTCCACTGGTATGGAACAAGCGGCGTGCTGGCGACTATCATTCCTATGATAAGGGCAGCGGATACGAGTAGTTGGAACCAAAAGCTGTCGATAGTGCGTTAGCGAATGCTCCACCTGAAGATGCGGATAGAGGAACGGGTGGCAATCGCCGTGCGGTACTTGGGAAAACGTGTTATATGACAACTCCGCAGTTGGGTCCTCCCACGACGCGCGCGATTCTCGCCTAACCTCCAGGGTACGGATTAGGGCTGACAAGGCGACGGAAATGAGAAAAAACGGAATAGAGTGCCCATGAACACCAACATGTTGAATAGGACCACCTCCCCACACGACGACGAGACACATGTCCACGGACGTGCTATCGCGTACCACGTAGAAAACCAGAACAAGACGCACCGTTTTAATATCTTAGGGACTTCCTTGAAGAAATTCGAGCGTTCAACTTCCTTCTTGGTAGCCTGCCACGTGATGTTATAGGAGAACAAGTGCGCAAGGATCGCTTGCGAAAGTGGGATGGCGAGGCCACCAAAGAAGAAAAAGCTGACCCGTACATGTCAGTGGCGTTGTCCCACATGTCTCCTAAAAGTGGGGCCAAAGCGGATAAGAAGACTACTCACAAAAATGGTATCCACATCAGATTCTCTATGAATGCCCACACCAAGCCCTTCTCTCCCAGCCGATACTGCAGCAGCGTGAAACCGATAGTCCCAGACCCGAAGAATACGATGGTCGTAGCGAGCCAGATCTCGAAGGAGTGCATGTAGAACTCGTCAACTTGAAACTGGTACCCGAGTAGGACGTAGTTGATGGTCGCGATGGTAACCGATGCTGCTATACCGACTAATCAAGATGTTAATGAGTCTGTGGTAGAGTGAAAGAGCCAGGGACGCACAGTACGAGAACATGTCTGTGAATAGACAATAGTTAGATTAATGCTATAGTGGTACGATCAGACGCACAAGCCATCATGGAGATCTTGTAATGCGTAGGCGCATTTGACCATATGAAGGTGTGTATCTCCTTGTTAATAGGGCCCTTGTATATCCATTGATGCAGTGGATGGAATAGAAGTCTGGCATGAAGCATTCCTGGTTAGGTATGGCCCCGACGGGCAAAGAGCTGACAGGAGGCAGGTAATCACGTACTCCGAACACCCATAGGCATACTTTTGCCAACGATTCAACTCGTCATCCGCTGTCAACGACACACCTTCCTTGAACCCTCCTTTAGAATACGTTGCCCACCGAATAACGTAGCCCTTCAACTGGAGACGCAATGCCATATCGAAATCTTCCGACACGTTTGACTCGGACCAGATTTTCACCCGATTCTTGTCGGAAGGATCGTTGAAAGCGGCATCTTGAAGCGCTGACCACCGCATGAATGCGTTGTGGCCGACGAACGGGGCTACCTCGCCGTTCGCGCAAGTCATGGAGATACATTTGTTGATACGTCTCGTGAAGTACGCAACGCCATTTTCAAAGTAGTGGTGCGCAACTTGCATAACGTCTGGTAGCAGTCATGTAGGAACTTGATGCAAACATCTGTACGACGAACACAGACTTACCACTCTCGTGTTGCAAAACCGCGAGTTCTTGACTCTCGGGTTCTGCAAACTCTCTCGCCGCATCCCTCAAACAATCCTCGGGGACAGCCGTGTCCGAGTCGACGAGCAGGATCAACGCACCAAGACGTGTCCCCCGAGCATTAGCTGCCCATGGACGGTGGAGGCACCCAGATTCTTGGTATACTACGCCAATCCCGCGGTTAGTCATCGCCGAGCAGAAAACAGCATCAACCTGCCTTCCTCCATAGCTTGTTGCAGTGCCCTCTCTTCCAGGTCCTCGATCTGGGATATTGAATCCTTGTTACTCCTTTCTCCGCTTGGCGTGACGCCGGACACGCTCCTGGCCGGCGTACCGGGCGTACCGGGCCTCACCGGTGTCTGCGTTCCACTGACTCCTCCACTCATCAGAGGGCCCACATATGGTAGAATGAGGGCCTGATCGTCCCCCGGGCGACCTTCGTATTGTAACCCGTACGTACCTGGCGTTGGACCAGCACCACCTTCGATGTTGGAAGTGGAAATGGAGCCACGCGTATTGGGAGCGCAAGGGGTTGTTCCCGATGAGGAATTTCGAGACGAAGATGTTTCGGATTGGAGCTGTTCGAGGATGCGTTCGAGGCGGAGGGAGAGGTCGAGAGCGTAGTTCATGTTGGAAGCCTTCTTGAAGCGACCAACACGGTTAAAACCTGGCAGAGATGAGTAACTGGCTGCAAAGAGGACATAGTGACTTACCTTGAGGGTTTGACTTGGGATGGTATGTGTGACCAGGCCGCGCGACCCATGCAATGTTGTGCGTCGCGTAATATTTGATTCTGGCAGCCGCCTCCTCAGGAGGTAGGAGTCGAAGACCATCATCATTCACAAAGATAGAAGACGTCCCTCCTTGTCGGGCATATGTTTGCATTGCCTTTTTCAGGGATTCGAAAGAGGACCGAAGCACATGATCCAGAGATTCCTTGTAAACGGGCATCTGGATGGTGATATGTGGCAGGGCGGTATCGACTTCCTTGTTTGGAGCAGGGGGCACGGCAGAGTAGTAACGCGAGTTCTTGAAGTATTGTGCAATAGGTCCGATGGCCATGGAGACGTTTTGGAATATCTGGAGTGTGAAGAACTGAATGAGGGAGGTCAATGTGACATCCGACTTTGGGGAGTGATATCACATCTTACCAAAGATACGGCGAACAGGAAAGGAATCAATATGACGAGGGCGAAATGGATAAACTGTCCATCCAGCCGCCATTCTTGCAGCAAGACTTTGACACCGTTGCCCATGAACACTGCGGAGCATTAGGATGAGAGGGGTGTTGCATGGTACAGCATACACGCACCGATGGCAAGACCAGCGGCGAGGCCGTTATATATAGACGCGAAGAGCATGGTTGGACGGGGAGTACGCTTAACAGCCTTTTCCGCGTCGTCCAGATCGGATATGAGTATTTTGCGCCCGTACCACGTGCGCTTGTACTTCTTCTCTTGGGGTGGTGCAGTGGGGAGAGAAGAAGGTGTGGGTTTCTCTGACAGCTGAAGGCCAGCATGAAAGTGACTGGACACGGAGTCGGGGACTGAAGAAGACGTTTGCACTGGGGAAAAGACAGGGGCAGCGATTTCTCCAGAGGAGACGGATGAGACGGTCCTCGAAGTCGCGTGCTATTGGAACTATGGAGTCAAGCGAGTCTGACCAGACCACGAGAACGCGTTCATCACGCTAGGAGGAGGGGGGTCAGAGGGTGTGAGGGAATATATGCGCATATACTCACGATGAATGCGGCATTTTGCTCCTTCTCTGCCTGAGGAAGGAGGACCATGGTGTCGATGATCTGTATGCGGGTATCGATGTCGACATAAATGCAGTCTGCCTTTTCGTCTGCAGCGCATTCTGCGAGTGCCGCGTGCACAGCAGCACTACGAATTTTGACTGCTACGAGGGGGTTGAGGGCAGCAACGGCGAGCTCGAAGGGCTCGAGACCCGCGACCTCGTAGGGGAAGACGCGGAAGGAGCCGTCGTGTGTGCGCAGACACACGCCGGCGGGGAGGGCATCCTCGTTTGGACGGAACCAGGCGTCGTTCTGGGTTTGCTTGAATATCCAGTGGAGGGTAGCGTCGTATCTGTCGTAGTCCATCGTGCGAGGGGGGGACGACGACGACAGAGAACGACAAGACGAAGAGCGAAAACGGAGGTTAAGCAGGGAATGAGCGCAGGCAGCGAGGACATATGCCGTACACCTGCATCGGAGATGGCATCGTGGATCTGAGATCTGACAGCCGTAATGCTGGGAGCGTCATCGCGAGGCGTTGTCCAAACGGAGAAGGAGTATATCCTCGCATGTTATCAGGGTGGGAATATTTTCATCGCAGGCAATCCATGCGCCACGGCGAGGGTGCACAAAATCTCAGCTAGCGCGTTGCTTCTTCTCTCTGCCGTCGAGTCGACTCGAGCCATGTCCCGTCGTCCCAGCGGCGACTACAGCGCCCCTTCTAGCGAGGAAGACCATGCTGGCAGCGGTCTCACTCCACCTCGCCCCTTCTTTCTCGCATCCTCAAGACACTCGTCGTCTGAACCAGACCACTCAGCCGACAACCACTCGGACTCGGACTCGTCTGCGCCTGCCCACTCCCCGCGCAACTCCATCGTCGCACCCAGAACCAGGAACCACCACCGCAGGCGATCCCAGCTAGGTGCAAGCCAGTTCTCTGCCGACTCCGAGCACGGTCACCGTCCGGTCAGCGACGTCCCTCCGAGCCCAAGACCGCCTCCGTCGTCGTTTTCCTTCCCCTTCCAAGCCTACCCCGGCAACCCAGACCCCATCCCGGGCCGCATATCCCGACGCAGCAGCTTTTCATCCGACGTCCGGATGGTATCCCGGTCCACCGCCACGTCGTCCCGTCGCAACGCCCGACTAACAGGCGAGGACCCCCTCAACACAGCCATGTCCGACTCCGAGCTGCCTCTTCCGCGGCCTCCGTTCGTGGCCTCCAGGTCGCCGTATCGCACCTCGGGTGGCTCCGTCTCCAGCTCGACCCTCTACCGCACATCCTGCCGCCGCCGCCATGACAGAGGGGACAGGCGCAAATCTGCCCAGAGCAAGCTCGGCGACGACCATATTCCGCGGTCCTTTCTTGTCCCCTGCATCCAGACCGTCTAGCGTATGGACTCCCCCCGTGCCCCCCTTCAGCGTCTCGGGATCCCGCAACGGCTCATCTACCGCATTGCCTCTTCCCACCCAGAAGAAGACCATCCCCAGCACCAGGTTGCGCGAGAAACTCACCCCACAGGACAAACCATGGCTCGCTCAGAAGAAATCCACCCTCGAACGGGCTAGCAAATGGGTCACATTCGGCGGCATCTTTCTTGGCCTCGCCATCGCTGCGTTGATCGCATTCAGAGGGTACAACGACGTCAGAATGCTCACCTCAAATCAACTCTGCCTCGTTTTCGACGACGAGTTCGACGGCGGAAGCCTGGACACCAACACCTGGAGTATGGATGTCGAATTGGGTGGCTACGGGTGAGTAGCCTCGTTCGCATATATGCCCATATACACTCGACTGACGCACCCGGCAGCAACGGCGAGTTCGAAATGACCACCGATTCGGCCAACAACATCTACATTTCCAATGGACAACTGTACATCATGCCCACACTCACGAGCGATACTATCAGCGGTGGATATGATGCCGTTATGAATGGAGCCACATACACTCTCGACGGGTGCACTGCGTCGAGCGGTACGTTTCTTCCCAGTCGTTGTCGTCGTGGCTCTGGTTCAAACTGACAAACTCAGGGACTGCCGACATCGGCGCGTGGGTCGAGCCGTCGGCACCTTCCATCGCGGACTTCATTCTCCAAAAAAGGCAACAGGCAACAGGTGGCGGCGGCAACGGGACCACAACAGGCAATGGGACCACGACAGGCAACGGCACCACCACCGGCAATTCGACCACTACGGGGGGCGGCACGGGCAACTCCACCTCGTCAGGGAACAGTACGACGTCAGGTAACTCTACCACAACTAGCAATAGTACATCCTCCAGCGGTCCATCCTCAAACCCATGCACCGCCGTCTCCTCTGCATCCGCCGGGACAGTCATCAACCCAGTCATGAGTGGACGCATCAACACACGTGGAAAGAAGACCATCAAGTATGGAAAAGTCGAGATCAAGGCCAAGTTACCCCAAGGAGATTGGTTGTGGCCTGCTCTCTGGATGTTACCAGCGGGGAACTCGTCCACCAACGGGTCAGTGGCACAGGGAGCTGGCGTTTATGGTGACTGGCCCGTCAGTGGTGAAATTGACGTGGGTGCACTTGCTACTACTTCTCCATGTTCAAGAAGCTGATAGTCTCGTTAGCTCATGGAAGCGCGAGGGAACTCGCCGAGCTATCCCGCTCAGGGATCCAACTATGTCAGATCCACATTGAACTATGGTCCTTTCGCGTCGGGTTCAACACCTATCGCTACGAGTGCGTATCTCTTCTCTTCTCCCTTCTACTGCAATTATGATGTTTCGCACATGTAGCCACGGGCAGTACAACGGCCAACCTTATGAACAGCATCTACGGATGGATATCTAGCAAACGCAGCTCCTACGCCGACTCCTTCCACGTCTATGCAATGGAATGGACCGGATCGTGGATGCGTTTCTACACCGATAACAGGTTGCAAGCCATGGTCGATATCAGTTCCATAACTTCGAAGAACACGGATTCATACTTCTGGAATGTGGCAAACTTCCCTAGCGTAGCTATGAATATGTCTTCGGGCAAGTATATCGTTGTGGAGGATCCGTGGTCAACTGCATATGGAGCCAGCGCAGCTGCGCCATTCGATCAGGGTATGCTTTTCTTCCGTTCGTTCTTGCACTTCCAGAAATACAAACGTGACCTGCAGAGTTCTACCTCGTAATCGACCTCGCAGCTGGAGGGACGAGCGGGTGGTTCCCCGACAATGTTGGTAATAAGCCATGGTTAGACGGATCTGCGAGTGAGTACAGTGTCGGTATTTTGCAGTTGCTCATCACGTTGACATGGGGCACGTAGCGGCAATGCGCGATTTCGCTGCAGCGCAGAGCACGTGGAGCGCAACGTGGCCTTCCAGTGCGGATGACAGGGCATTTAGAATGTGAGTCTCCTTTCCCCGCATCCGTCTCGGAGACACTAACTGGTGTACCCAGCGATTACGTGAAAATGTGGCAATTGTGCTGAGTACCTCCTGTTGGTACGTACCTCTTCCTTGTGGCTTTGCTGCTGCATAAATTGGGTTAGACTTTCTCGCTTTTAGGCGTGTGTGTTGTGTGTGCGTTGTAATTCGCTCTGCCGCTATGTGTCATTTGCAAGTGCAGCCTTTGTCACTCTTTTTGTGTTGAAATTGTTGTTCTCCTTGCCATTCAACTAGATACACCTAACATTTTACCCAGTACATATTGTCATCACCATCACCATACCTCCTTGCATCTGGACAGACTGGACTAGACAATTATGACATTATAACTTTGGATGAGTTTCTCTTGACGTCCCCTTCTGATACGACCTTACCCAAATCACCTTACCGTTATTGTTGCTGACAACAAGTTAGGAGTTCAAATGTTCGCACTGGATACACGATACAGTGCACTGATGATAATGATATAAGTAAATATATTGAACAGATGCTGATTTCCGTATCCAAGTTGATGAGTTCCACTGCAGGTCTGTTTATCCAGGCACATAATTATGTGGAGCTCCACCTCGGCATGGGATCACATCGTAGAAGCCTGCGGAAAAAGTCGGACTGGCAATTATATTATATGGATCAGGGAGTTACAGCGGGCTGCGCTCACCGTCGCGTCACGGGCCTGGTATGCATGCCCGTTTCCTTGGACACGTACACAGATTGCAAAGGAAGTAATAGCAGTCCACTCAATTGGTTCAACGGCCAGAAGCCATTTTGTGATGTGGATACCTCCGATCTTCTCATATTGGTTTTGCTGATTGAAGCTGTTGGGCGCACGGGTAAGCCACATTACCGCGTGTTTGGTCCAATGTCATATGCTGTGTATCCAGTCTTCGAGGCTCAACATGCCGGCGGATTGCGAGGAAGTTGAACTAACCGCAGAATCTAGGAAGGAAAGTTAAGCGTAATAGCACAACTTTACGTAGATATACGGCATGAGTTGTTCCCGAAGCGGAAACGTTTATTTTGACGTGACGTCATGACCCTCGCAGTATTAGCTTCGGGCCGCCGCGCGAATTTCAAAGTCCGCCGCCTTGAGGCTTGCTGTTCAGGACCATTGTTGTGCTCATGGGAACACCCCTTGTACAGTGCTAGGAGTCTTTCCTCATCCAAATCATCATGCATCTTAAGTAACTGCTGAGCACTGTTCTAAAGGATCTATTGCACGTACTTTGGAAATTTTACTGCCGTAGATCAGAAGACTTTGGCTTCCGATGTTAATATACTTTTTTTTTTCACTTCTACGACAGCGGAATGGAACGTTCTGCACAGATTGTTGAACCGTAACGGAGACTATCAACACCCATGACAACACTTACACGTCCATCATAGTGTGAGAAGCACGAAGATAATAGTATTTAGCATGCCCGACCTTCCGGGTCAATGCTGCTGAGCCGGTGACAGACAAAGAGAGCCGCATGGTAGTTGCCTTTTGTTATCTAACGTACCTTGACGTACACTATTAGGCCTGCACCTGTCCACAGCCCTCCCAGAGAAACTCGTGTTCCTCAACGAAAACAATGACCGCTGTCATGGAGAAGAAATTTTCTACGTACTATGTGATCGTGATACTCGCGATGTTTTGGTTCGACAAACACAGGAATTTAGTGGGAGTGGATGGATGTGAACGCACGTGCTAGATCATTGACCCCAGTCTATCTGTCAATCATGATCGGTTGACCGGTAAAAACGGCTTAGGGTTAATGGCGCAATCCAGATATGTCCCTTTCAGCATGGGAACTGAGTTCCTACAACAGCATTTTTTTGACGTTCATTTGAGTGCAGTTCGCGAGGTGTTTTTGCCCACATCACCGTACTGTGCAATTCGAGGAAGGCACATAACCTTTTACTAGCAATTGTGCTTGCTAAACCCCTGAGGCGAGCAGTTGCCAGTATACTTGAGAGCCCACCGCTCGTCATGTAAATGTGAGCGTAATTTTCGCGAGGTCGTCACCGCGACTTCCGTAGAAGTGCTATTTGCAACCCAGGCACTTGTAGTCAGGGTCCAAGGGTGTCGAAAGTATACATGGGTTTGAACGGGGTCAAATGACGTTGGTAGTTTCCTGATCTTGACTTTATTACACGGAGCTCGCAGTTAGAGCTATTGCGTAACGTTAACCAGGCTGTGTTGTAGGACCTTTGAAGCCTAGGGTATTTCACGATCGCGCGGAGTATCTGCGATACGCCACTTGCCCGAATGACTGAATTTGGAGACAGACTCCACCGGGGATGTGGTGTCTGGAGGCCACAATCGACGCGAGAATCAAAACGTGGCTTTCTTGATACCTGCAACATGGGCCGGATTTACGACTCGTGTCGTCCAATCTACCACGTTTCTTCTCGCGATGTCAGAGGTCGTCACTCCCCTGACCATCTTAGCGCGTCACGCGACTGCGGCTTTGAAGGGTTGCAATTTTGCAAGTCACGTCGATCCGTATCCGCTGCTACATCATTGTGGACCTCAATGCCCATGCCTATCGTACCGTGGCAACGTGAAAAAAGGGTCATCGCATGTGGTAGGTCCGGTGTTAAAAAGGTCGAGCTTGGACTGCTAGGTCAGGATACCGAGACCGGTCCGTTATCTTATGCTTCAGACTATTGCGCCCTGGTTGCAGTAAGTTCCAATGCCATCATCCCTTCGCCTACCTTATCACGACAACCTAGTCCGCGATATCAGGTCAGCTAAGATGCTTTCTCTATCTGCATCACATCATGAATTGTTGTGGGTTCTGAAAATCGGCATGTTAACTGGATTCTGCACTCGGATGATGTAGACATCATTTCATGGTGACGTAGCGTGGTTAGTTCCACTCGCCGAGGTTGCGCTCATATATCTTGATCCACGGTGTAGGGCGAAGGTTTGCATCTTGAGTAAGTGCGGGGTTACCGCTGATCAACACGAGTCCGAAACGCAATGCACGTGCTTTGGATGAATATTGAACAGCCAATTGGAATAGCTGAGAAGGAACCTACCACTATTCGGCCTGGAGGCGACTGGGTACGTCTTGAATGGTGGCTGGTTCGTCCCGTCTTCGACGCCATTTAAATGTGGTCTCCAAGAGGATCAGCTTGACCGACATCCACTCAAATCCCTTGCCCATGCTCCAGCAAAGCAAGGACCGCTTTTCAAGAGGGGCTGTCAAGTACCGGACAGGTATCCGACTGTTGTCGGTCTACTTAAATTTTCACTCGGCCATCTGACAGGAATAGAACTCCCCTGTCCAAGCGTCATCAGAGCTAGGATGAAAGGAACTAAACGAAGACATAGCTATCTGACTACGCGTGTATGTCGTCTGCCATTTTACGCCCTCCGGAAGGATGATTTTTTTGCGACAAAACCCATCGTACTGAGGTTGTTTGAAAGTCGAGCATGATGATAGAAAGTGAGTAAATACGTATTGGAGTCCATCAGAGGCCAAAATAATTATAGGCATGATTTGAATTCACACAAGTGCAACAGCCAACAATATTGCGGTCGCTGGTTGCTGGACGTGGGTGCACGTGCAGTCCTGGAGCATGGAGGTCCCTGGAATGAAGTCGCAAAATTGATACTAAGTATTTCCTTTGGGCATGGTAAAAAATAAGCCGATTTAAATGCCCAAGTAATCAAAGGACGTGTTCTCTGAATTAATGAACATAAGGTAGATGATCCAGTGCGAGGAGACAGTATACATATAATCAGATATTTTGCGAGGGGGGGCACAGGACGTTGAACCCATATTTCAAGCATGGGGCGAGGCGCAGGCGGGGATTGAAGTTCGCCATCGAATCTCTTGTCATATCCAAAACGCTCAGCCTCTGCTTCTATAATGGTAATGTAGTTTCCTTTATCCCATAAATACCTCTTTGGACATCCCGCCACCCTGTTATGCGTTCTACGGGCACCGCTTAACCAACGCGTCCGCTTTCTGGGACTTCCCGTAGCTGAAGCACATCTTATTGCCTGCAGAACATGGGGGGAACACCCTAACGCCTCTTCGGGAAGTGCAAAGCCTGGTATTGATACTCGTTCTTCACTACAGGAACCGCCGTTGTACGTACGTATTTTACTGGCTGATCGTTGCGGTCGCTTTAACCCGCCGTCTCGAACGTCAAATGAGATGTTACAACGATTGTAGTCAACTTGTTGCCAACAGAAGACCTTCCTACAATTCATGATCGAATTTGGGTAGATAATGCGCACGCGCAGAAGAATGCTCTCTCACCGTTCAAACACCACCCGTATGCCTTCGGTCCCGTACATCCCAACTGCACACAAATGCAAGGGATACTAGATAGTCAAGACAGAATGTACATTGGCAAGTTTCCATTTCCCAACCAATCCTGAAATGTCTCACATAAATCGACGTCTCATTTAGTACCATATAATATAACTCGCTCACAGTATCAAATCTCCTTACCGGGGATACGCACATCGTCCCCTTATGTAGGCAGACAGGGCTCCATCAACCAGCGCGGTTCGAGTATAGGGGATGGTAAGAGCTCATGACCGGAGCTCCGTGCTACCAGAACACGGGTAACCTGGCCTTCGTATGGCTTCCTCATCCCCGCTGCACCGAAGGTGGTATCACTTAGCTATCGGAGTCTGGGATACGCATTGCCCGACTTCATATAAGATCCATGGATCGAAGGAAGTCAGTGGGCATAGGGAACCTCTCCCCAGACGGTCACTTGGCAGCCACTCATAGATACCAAACTGAACAACCCACCTGCCGAACGCGGTTCAGTCTCTCCGAGAGAAAGGGATATGCCGAAGATATCACTGCCTCGTACAAGAGCCTTCATGGTCAGACGAGCCCGATAACATAACAGAGTTCCTTGGCTCCCATGGTCACAATTCATTTCCGGGGTCTGGTGTGGAGCGTTTGTATTAATAATAAAAAATAACTATCCCTCTCCCATGGAAATCCACATACCTGGAGTAAGTCAAGTACACGGCAGACCAGATAGCTGTGTGTTACTATACCCTCGGATGCAGCGTGCGTAATTATGCCATACCCAACGGTTTATGCTCGAACTCACCACTGGTGTGCGCGGAGTTGGATTAGATCGTGTGGTGCGATCTTGGGAAACTCATACATGGTTCTGTAGTAGGGACTAAGGACTGGACATACGCGTTGGAAACCAACATTACCTACGGTATACCTTTCATATCTCGGGGACGATCTCCAGTGTGATAGGTGTTGCCCGCTCGCTTCTGATCAGTAGTCTACAGATCACCGTTTCGGTTTCGATTGACATCGGACGAGTGCGCGGTCCTCGGCGAATGATATCACCTCAAAGCTGGACGGAGATGTCGGTGTTTTCGTTTTGTCGTACGTGGCAGGACAGCACACGTACGAGTTCAATTCAAAGCACTTCGATTTAGACGCCGGCCCAATGTGCACGCTTGCAACGCACCTGGACTGCGAATCTCTGACTACTTAAACCCTGGGTCCCCGTCGAGACCCCGTGCAGAAGGCTTTGCAGTGAACAATAACCTTGGAACATCCTTTCTCTGAACGAACCCGTATACATGTTCACCTGTACACACTGTCCCAACAAAAAATTTTCGAAGATCGATGCATTGTATGATGTGAGTCTGCATTTTGCTATCGTGTCATTCGACTTGAAGGAAAAATATTCCTTATGTAGCATCAAACATCCAAGCATTCGCGGATTGTGGGCAGTTGTCCCCTGTGTGAGGCACGCTTTCCATCCAGGACAGCGCTAGTAAAGGAGCACTTCATCGAGCATATGCTGCGATGTGGCGCATGCGGAAAAGGTTTCGGGACAGGAGAGGCACTTCAGTCACACCGACAGAGCAAGCACCCCCACGTACCTACTTCCCCTAGCGCCAAGTCTAAACCGGTCGAAACAGGGGACACAGGAAGTACTGCCTTGAGTTTGAAGCGTCTCGCCTTTCCCTGCAGTCATTGTGAATCGATTTTTTACTCGATGGAGGCGCTTCTCAAACACCAAGCGGATAGCCATTCTATTCCGTGTAATTACTGCGACCATCAATTCCCCACGTATGCAACCCGGGATCAACATGAAGCACTACATCTCGAATACAAGTGCAAGCATTGTGACTGGAAGTTTGCCTCAGAGAATACTCTGGACCAGCACGTCTCGGACTTGCATTCCTCGAAATGCAATCACTGCGGGTCCCAGCTCTCCTCCGTTACAGCGCGGAACCAGCACTACAAGAGTTGCAAACTTGCCACTCGTTTCTGCTACACGTGTACCCCAGTGCAATCGCAAATTTAGCTTAGCTTCCGCATTGCATGCCCACGGAATGACGACGCATCGGCATGGAATATGGACCCGTGCGATCTCCGTAGCAAATTCCACTGCATCATCTTCTCAGTCTGTCCGAAACACTAGCCCGGTTGCTGCTAGTGTGTCGGGTTACACAGGCGAACAGTCCCTAGCAAGTCCCACATCTGATCCTGAAGGTAAATGTTGTTTCGGTATGGAAAGCTGTAGGCAGGCGTTGACAAACATGAACAAGGACAAAGTGTTTTGGATACCCAACCTCACGGCGGCGACATAGAGGTTGCCACAGAAGATCAAACTGCAAGCTGCTGTCCATCCTGTCGGATCATCTATGAGTCGTACGAGGATTTCCGAACCCATACCTGCGAGTTCAGAAAGATGGAGATCCCTCTTCATTGCACATACTGTTACAGTCGCTTTGTGGATGGTGCGTCACTAGAAAACCACCTGGCCGAAAGGGACTCCTTCTCTTGTACCGTGTGCAATGTGCAGTTCTGTTCCGACGACTTACTTCACGATCACCTCGAAACCCATCCGAAGTGCCGAAAATGTGAAGCATCGTTCGCAGACGAAACTGAACTTTACCGGGTAGGTTTCATCATTCAGTTTTTTGTGATGCCAGCTGAGGAGAGCCACAACACACAGCATACGGAAGTAGGGCATCCGGTGGTTGTATGCTGGGACTGCGGAGGCGCAGTAGTCTCACAGGAAAGTCTCGACTTACATTACGCTTCAGAGCACCCGTCGTGCACCATTTGTGGGTCTGTCATGGAAAGCTCTGACATGCTGCCCAAGGTGTGTCGATTCTGGTCTTTGGAGAATGGCCGCTCACTCATAAACAGCATCTTGAGAATGAGCATGGTATTGCACAGGCTGCAAACTCTGACACCAGAAGCTCGTCGGTCACCACTTGCGGGGTTAGTGCGACTCTTCTTTCTCGTGCAGATCGACTTGATTTACTTCCGTTGCAGTCTATAGGAAGTCGCATTTCTGACCACAACAATATATGTTCCAATTCACAGGGATCCACTCCTTCTTTCACCTCACTGCTTACGCAGGCCTCTTCGGATGAAGGAGTAAGCAGCTTCCATTTCAGAGTAGAGCGCAGTAATTCTGATTCGTACTAGTACATCACAACTTCGTCAACCCTATCTGTGAGCAGCGATGGAATGGCTCACTCAGGCGCAGACAACTCGGCAACCCGGATGCAGAGCTTCTGTGATGATAAGGGTTCACCCACTCCGTCTAGATCTTCACGGGACCTCTCACCTTCCCATGGGTACGCGGAGTCGAATCCAAGTTTCTCCATTGAATATGTGAGGGCGGAGGATAACCACGTTCAAGTGCTGAATGGAGATGCGAGGTCGTCGCCATCCTCAAGTACTCGTAGTCCAGGAGAGCTGTCGTCTTCTGCCTCGTCTCTCAACTCTGAGTCCATCGTTGACCCTCGAGAGTCGGTTCTTGAGTCCAAAAAGGAATACAAGCTTTCTGCTGGACAACTTTCTGGGAGGGAGTTTCGCCTTCATTGCAGGATTTGTAGGTCGAGATCCTTGTGAAGATATGACCGCAACGATTTGTGGCCACCTATTCTGCAAAAGGTTCATCTCAGCTGTTGTATTGGGATCATATATTTGCGATGTCTGATGATGATGATGTGGTCGCAGGTGCATCACGCAGGCCGTCGTCGCCAAGTCTGAATGTCCGGTATGCAAGAGTGCCACACTGCTCTACTGCTTGTTTCGGCTCTACCTTGCCGCTTGAAAGTTTCTTCATATTTTCGAACGCGTGTCTCCTATTTTTCTCTATGATTGCTTGTTCTGCGGTCCCAAACATTGGTGTATACTACTTACCTCCTGTATCGAAGGGTGCTGGTCACTGGAAGAATACGCACATTATGTAAGCTGCCTTCGGCTGGAATCTATCATGTATTGTTCAGAACCCATCAATTTTGTCATTCTTGACCACAAAGCGAGGAGCACAACAGGTATAAGGTGGTGCACGAAGCCCTTCTCGGAAAGAACCTGTAAGTCTGCACTGTTTACAACCTTTTAGCTATTCCCATGGAAACCGGCCGGATAAATGCTGTACTTACGATAAGTCAGCCCCAGTCGCCAGGTGTCGTTCGTAACGTTGGTCATTTGTAATGTTTCTGATATGATCCATCCACAGACATATCTGGAACGTTGCTTGAAGCGCTCGACGCCAGCCAGGTTAGGAGTTCACAGAACAATCTACTGCCAATGTCCCGAGTTGTAATTGGTTTGATTTGCTGTAGCCCCTAGAAAGGGATGACCAAGATCAGTAGTGCTCGCAACGGCGCATCTTTCAGTGCACATATGTGCAGTGGTAGGGGCGCGGAGCTAGCCACCAAGATCGCTGGTCACCAATGGACACAATCGTGCGGAAGACGGGTCGCTCGGGATTTGTCTGCACCGGTGAAATCGATTAAATGACGGACTCCTTCAGTCGAATAGTTTTCAAAAATGTAGTAAAGGAGCTGGCCAGGAAGTTGGAGATTTCTTCAGTGCACATGTGAAGCAGGGAGGTCAAGGATTAAGTGCACACGCGAACCTAGTGAGTGCGAAGGGAAGTGTCGGGACTTTTACACATATACGTGGCAGGCCAAGAGCTGCATGTCATTCCTTTTTTTTTTTTGCCTGCCTTGTGTTCGTGTGCTGACCAAGGTGACAGTTTTGAGGGAATTGGTGCCTGACCTGCAGCAACGTTTGATTACCGCATCATCATGCGTTTTTAGGGTTTGGAGGCTAAGTTAGCCGATACTTGATGGGTGCGCACCCGGTTTCATGTGCCATTGTCTTGGCATTATGATGAATTCGACTGAACTACAGTGTGCGTGTCTAGGAAGAGAACATGTCCGGAAATTCTGCGAGTCTGGCAGACGCTGACGACTGAAGTATATGCGTGCGGCCCGATATTGGGACTGGATTGGTTGGCAGGTACGTATGTATGCATGCATTAGTGTAGCATGGTGAAAGACGAGTAGAATGTACCTCACGGAAGCGAGCGCCCAGCACGGCATCTAGGTCAGATTGGGCAGGGACCAGGACCGCTGATCGGCGAGACCACCAGACTCCAGTAATCCACTATTGCGGAGATCAACTCTGTTTTGCGTACCTTCCGCTATCTAGTGACTCGATATTGATGATGTGCCGGACAACTTCAAATCGTGGAGCGTGTTTTGTGAGGCCGGAACATGAACTCGTCACTGTAGCTGACCAGCAGACCGGAACAGCATTTGAATGGGTCTGTCAAGGTACAACACCTCGTACAACTCAATGGCTTGGCTCTCCTGGAAGACTGTCCCTGTATTGGTGCCACCGGGCTGTACGGTCCCCCTACTACACGAAGTCTGGGAAGACGCCTTGGCATTGGCGGAATTGGGCGAGGTTGACAAGGGTTGACAGTGACACTGCCTCGTCCACACAGTGTGTCTACGTTGTTCCGTCGTCGTCCCTTGCCAAGGTATTCGCTTGCGGCATCAAATAATTGTCTCGACCGACAATCGTGTCCCTGGAGAAACCAATTAATCACAGCAACCCACAACTTCCCCCGTGCCACCTTCGTGTATAAAATGTCTGCTCTCTTGTCAAATCTCCCCTCAGCGACCGTTTATCCGGCGACGAACCACCGTTATGCTCCGTCTCCTCTGCATCGCGTCTTTGTTGCTCTCTGCTCAGTTCGCTTTCGTTCACGCGGACGACTCGCAGCGTGTACACAACCCACACTCGCCCAGTGTCCTCATCGGGCTCTTGGGGCGTAGCTCAAAGTTCGCGCAGAGGCAGTCAGGATGTCCTACTGGTTATCGTATGTCATTACCTGCGATCCTTCTTCACACCGGTCTCACAGAACATCTTTACAGAACAGTGTACCAACTTCCCCGACTCTTGTGCCCTTATTGGCGACTACTGTGTAAGTGTCTATCTAACAAAGAGTGGAGTTATCGATGCTGACTGGTTGGTAGTGCGACGAACTTGCTAGTTGTCCGAACGGTACTACGTGCTGCGCCAACGACAGTGGGTGCTGCGACCCCGGTTACAGCTGTTGCAATGACGAATTTGGTGGTTGTGAGTACACTGTCTTGCAACGCTATGATAGGTTTCCATTTGCTTACACCGTATCCAGGCTGCCCTACTGGATCAAGCTGCACGGTTGGGATGGATACCTGCTCTGCTGGTGGCAGCGGTGGAGGTAGCACTGGCGGGGGTAGTAGCGGAGGCAGTAGCGGAGGCTCGTCCGCGTCGGCTACCTTTGTTGCTACCACTTCGTCCCATGCAGCTTCCCCCACTTTTGCTTCTCCATCCACCACATCCGCCACCCATGCTATCGCTGGAGGTAGCGGAAGCTCTACTTCCTCTGCTTCGGCTATCGTGGCCTCCCCATCTACTACCTCAACTTCTGGAGGAACTACGTCCGGCGGCAGTTCTTCGTCTGGTTCCGGTTTGGGTACGTTCCCTGAGTGATTGCACACGTAACTGCTCTGCTGACCTATTTCTCAGTCCCTAACGGTGCTCCCCATAGCTTCGCAGGGTCATCTACATGGCAGGCTGCCGGTCTTGCAGTCATCGTCGGCGCGTCGCTGTTCGGTAGTGGGTTTTAACAGAACTTGAACATTCAAAAATGATACCTTCCGTTCGAACATTTCCTCTACCCGCTATCGTTCATAGCTGTCATATCCCGGTGTAGTCTTGAAGTGAACATTACTTTGTTCTCCTTATTTATTAGGGCACATTGTCATTCCCGTTGTTTTCACTCGTCTCGAGCCCGAACATTTTACTGACACCCGCTGCTGGGCAACCGTTGTACTCCGTGCGTAGGTGACGTACACAATACCAAGGTCACCCCTTCAATGGGCTGAGTTTCCATCCGCTCGCCCTTTCCATCTTTGAGGAACACAGCGTGGAATATCAGACGGTGATCATCATGGGTAGGCCCTAAGTTGAAAGTTTGATCCTGGCAGGTTGGATGACCTTCGTATGACACCGGTAGTGCTGCTTCAAGATGACGGTGGTTTCCTGGGGATATCGTGTCTGATAACTAGTTGTCCCCAGTGCTCCATGTCGCTGCATAACGATTCAAAACAGATCTATCAGGAATCCAGTCTCATTCAAGGGCGACGTCATGGGCGATCTGCTGAAAGCAGTCGAGGGGCACGGGGGCGAACCTCCTACCTTGTCTGGTCTTTTCACCCACTTCATTCCATTCCTCGTCTGTTCCCAAAAGAACGAGAGTGACCGCACCCAAATGTTTATTCAAGCTATCGTATGTGCCCGCACTGAACGAGAGCTTATGGTAAGGATTCGGAGGACGGGACCAACGGTTTCATTGTCAATAGCGGAGATACGGTCCGCTCTGTTGACTACTATCCACGGTGGTAACGGAAACATAGCGGAGCGATTTTAATCTTAAGGAAACGCCGGACGCATTGGATTTCCTGCGTGAGATGTACAATCTGGTGCGAGAAATTGCAGTCATTTCCAGAACTTTTGACCAGGAAAGAAGTAATTACTCGCAACAATTTGCGTCAAGGCAAAGAACGTTCTATCACTTAGCAGACAGGTTCCAGAATCGATGACTGGTGCCACCAAGATGGGCACTATTCAAGAAGAGGAACAGGCCAGATGTAGTACCGCATCGACTACGTTGTTTTCGCGGCGAGTGCCACAACATTCGCCGGTCCTTTGGACTAACATGTCCCCTAGACCCTCGTATTGCTGTTATCTCCCGTCAGATTGGTAATAAGTTCGGTATTCCTCAAATTCGTGGACCGTGACAATGAAGTTGAGGTCCTTCGATACCTTTGGGAGATCCAATCACTTGCGAACCACAAAGTCTTCGATGCTCACTTCTAGCCCATTCAGGGCGGCACCGTCATATCTATGCCAAATGCCGGGGATGGCTGAAATCCCTCAGAAATACATGCCGACAACTGTGGCCTGTCGTTCTGCAGCTTGTCGAAGTAGTCGCATTTATGCACGAGCATGATGGTGTTGTGCATTATCATCCATCCCGAAGGTGGTCGTCTATCTATCATCGACTCTGCTGTGTCCATCCATGTTTCTAAGCCTGGCCGAGGATATCTTGGCGTCATTGACACAGGGGGCTACATGGCCTGGGAAGTCCGTGCTGGGGAATGGTACAAGCTGAAGCTCGTGGATTTGTGGAGTTCCGGTAAGACACTACAAGCGCTGTGTCAGCTTCTGGTGCACACAGCTGACACAGCGCTTGTCGAGGTATCCAGCCAATTCATGTCACCAAATCCTGAAGCATGGCCAAGAATGACAATTGTGCTGCAGTGGATGATGTTGTGCATGGACTCAAGACTTAGTATAGTGTAGATATTGCTTCATTACTGAAATTGTTACCGTCTTCTCTTCACCCTTGGCAGCAGTTTTTTGGAGGGATGGTGGTCTGTTAGATATATATTTTGTGACAGTAATAATGTATCTAACAGACCCTACCTCCAGCAGTGGTTCCCAGATGTATCTAATTATGGTTATGCTTCTTGAAGTGATCCACCCCTCCCCTGCCAAATCTGGATGTGTCTTCTGCAACATAAGTCAAATAGGGTAATTTACCCCTATTCCCTGTGCTTCTGATGGACAGTGTTACTGATAATCCCTCCATTGACCCTCACTCAACCATCTTGAGAGCTTCTCAAGACCCTCACCCAACCATCTCAAGAGCCTCTCACCAACCTCCATAGATACACATTTATCATTCCAATATGGCATCCCATGGCTTCTGAGTGATTGCATAATCAATATGTGGCAACTTGTTACAGACATTCAGTGACTCAACCATCTTGGGAGCCTCTCAAGAGCCTCACCCAACCATCTCAAGAGCCTCCCAGCAACTTCTGAAGATATATATTTATCATACATCTGCAAAACTACCCAAGGGAGTGAGCAGGTTATACCTGCCTCTGTTTGGAAGTGACTTGTCATAAGACTTGCTAAGACACTTGTTGGCCAATGAGGGACCTCACTCAAGTGTGGAAGAGCTGTTAACAGCCATGTTGCATAGCTGTTTCCCAGATGTAGTAACATAGTAACCTGTGCTTCTGAATGATTATGTAATCAAGAAGTGTCACTGTTAATGAATCTGAGATCTGTGGGCCCTGAGATCTCAGATCTGACCTGCACTTCTTTGTGATTATGTAATCAAAAAAGCGGACTGAATACCCTGCTCTCCCCTGGCTTTTTCTGCTTCACCACACACTCTCCCTGCCTTGTGAGATTTTCTACTGAGTTCCAATGGAATGTTTTTATGTTACTTCATAGATACACATGCAATTTTGATCCAGTTAAGTGCCCTGGAAGGATGCCAAAATAAATAGGGGTAAAATGCGAACTCTGTCCGCATTTTTGCAATTCTTGACATATGAGCATGTGGATTGTGTCCCCAGGCAGCCTTAACATACATCTACAATTTATCAAAATCCAAAGGCATCAGCACCAGCTCTTGCAGATCTATAATTAATTCTCCTCCTCTACACTGTATGTGGTGCAGGCTAGTATCCTTGTCATTTCTGGATTTTCTAATGCATTGGGACTATGGAGGGCATACAGTACAATGTCTAATTAGAAGGGCTTTGGTAGTTTAGTTGCAGGATGAGGTGTCAGGCTGCTATTTTTGTTTTTTCTGATATGACCACCATGGGACTCCTGTATGAATAACTTGTGATGTAATACCTTGGAATGGTTCTTCTCCAGTATTTATACTGGTATCCAGAGTTCCGAGTCCATCCATTCAGGATTGGAGGAGCAGGAGAGAAAATGAGTTCTGAAGAGTGTGGGAAAGTGACCAAAGCTTTTAGGAGACTTTGAAAACATATAAAAGATCTGTAATACTACAACATACAGTGATGAAATGATCAATATATGTGCATGGTTAGATTGTTACTGTCATTTCACACCTCTCTATACCATCTTTTTGTTGTCCAACCTGTCCACTGAGTGCCCATTGCATAGATGTGTTACAACTTTGCTAGACTCTGTTTCAGTCTTGCAGTGCATACACAGAATGCAGACCAGGAGGTTTTTGCATTTTTGGCATTTCATGCAGCTATATTATAGTATCATTGTTATCAGAGTGTTCAGTGTGTCAGTCACATACTATCTCTACAGTATCATGTACATTGGAGTGCTGTGTGTTGTAGTATTACAGATTTTTTATATGTTTTCAAAGTCTCCTAAAATCTTTGGTCACTTTCCCACACTCTTCAGAACTTGTTTTCTTTCCTGCTCCTCCAATCCTGAATGGATGGACTTGTAATTCTGGATATTGGTGGACCTACTTGAGAAGAGCAATTCCAAGGTATTACATCACAAGTTATCCATATAGGAGTCCTGTGATGGCCATATCAGAAAAAACCAAAAAAGCGGTCTAGCATCTCATCCTTCAATTAAATTACCCAAGCCCTTCTAATTAGACATTGTACTGTATGCCCTCCATAGTCCCAATGCATTAGAAAATCCAGAAATGACAAGGATACTAGCCTGCACCACATACAGTGTAGAGGAGGAGAATTAATTATAGATCTGCAAGAGCTGGTGCTGATGCCTTTGGATTTTGATAAATTGTAGATGTATGTTAAGGCTGCCTGGGGACACAATCCACATGCTCATATGTCAAGAATTGCAAAAATGCGGACAGAGTTCGCATTTTACCCCTATTTATTTTGGCATCCTTCCAGGGCACTTAACTGGATCAAAATTGCATGTGTATCTATGAAGTAACATAAAAACATTCCATTGGAACTCAGTAGAAAATCTCACAAGGCAGGGAGAGTGTGTGGTGAAGCAGAAAAAGCCAGGGGAGAGCAGGGTATTCAGTCCGCTTTTTTGATTACATAATCACAAAGAAGTGCAGGTCAGATCTGAGATCTCAGGGCCCACAGATCTCAGATTCATTAACAGTGACACTTCTTGATTACATAATCATTCAGAAGCACAGGTTACATGGCCACCCCATAGACACATGCAAAATTGCATTGACAGTAGCACATGTCAGATGCAATGCCAACTTGTGCCCAGACACTGCAGTGTGCAGTGTGTATCTGACAGGAATTGGCATGATCTGTATCCAGTACCAAATGTCAAATGTGTCAGCCTCAAACCATGCCCAGTCCTCCCAGGCTTTCTGACCAGTCTCTGAAAATTTCCATTCACTTGTGTTCCCCCAAAACATGCATATGAGAGGCATAAGTCATATAACATACTGCATAGATACATATTGCAAAGAGTCCAATATAATTAAGAGAGGTGACTAGAAGTCTTCACCCAAAATATTGTCATCACCATATGTTTGAGACAGGTCTGGCAGGACACCACTGCCATGAGCAGAGGTGCTTGATGTATCAGGCAGAGACTGCAGGGTATGGGTTTGTTGGTGGGGTGCAGGAGTGGCAGATGAAGTGACTGTGGGAGTGGCAGATGAAGTGGCTGCAGGTGGAGGCAGCAGAGGGGATCCTCTTGACTCTGTGTAGATGCTGGGCAGCACAGGTAATATCATCTCAGCATTCTTCCCATAACTTTCTTGATCATTGATGATGATGGAGTTGAAAAACCTAAGTATGTGAACATTACAGTGAACTCATGATGGCAAATAAGTGTAACTTACTTGTGCCAATGTTCATTTTTCATGCCCTTTCCATACTGTTCAATATCCTTGATGAATAAGTGGTCCATTGCACTCCAAAAGTCATGGCCAGTCTTCACTCTTCCTGGGGGGGCCTTGTGACTCATTGACTTGGCATGTTTGGCAGGAGGCTCACTCAGTGAGCCTGTTTCTTCACCACTCTCAGCCCTGCTCTCCACTCCAGGACCCACAATGTATTGATGCCATCTTCCATAGAAGTGCTGTAAACACAACATTTCAACACTTCAGATCTTCAAGACAAATGTATGCACCACACCAGATAGGCAAAGTGTAACTGGTGCTCAACCTTAGACCCCATACCTACCCCCCCTCACTTATATTTGTTCAGTACTGTCCATGTAAATTCCTCAAGCAATATGTGTCCCTTGCCACTGTCTGACACACCAGGGCTCTCCAATATCTAAGTTGAGATGCAATCAGTGATGAACATCAAGCCATCAAAAAGAAAGGAGGTGACTTGCCAGTGTGCAGAACTTGCTTCAAATCCCACTGCATTCCTTCTTAATTGTGGTGCAGAGCACCTGTTCATGCACCAGGTTCCCAAACATGTTCTGGAATCCCAGGGTGTCTGCATGTGACTTGAGCTGATCCTACCACCAGTGCACAATGAGTGAGATAGCACAGCATAGAAAGTGAAGGGCCTCACCTTGACATTGATGTGCAGCATCTTGTATTTGGTGCACCCAGCTTGGACAAGCATATCCTTGCAGGTGATAGCTACTTGCATCTGATGATGATGATCATCTGCAGGCCATCATAGATATGGAACATACCATCTGGTCCATGCTAAGCTGAAAACTGCCTTTGAGCCCAGAGGTCACCTTCTGCATGGCAGTCTTTGTGCTTGATTCCACCTTGATTTCTTTGATCCCATTTAAAATTTTGTAGTTAGTGGCCTGCTGCCAGATCTGCAACCAAAGATCTGTGGCATTCAGTTTCCTCCCAACCTTGATATGTCAATGAGCATAAGGGAAATAAAAATATGCTGACTTAAATGATGTGGCTTACATCAATGAATGTGCTAAGCTCCAAGAACTGTGCTGCTTTCAGTTCAAATTTACTTGCCACTTTCTGAGCCCACAGTGTGAAGTCCTTGACATGGTCATCTGAGAGCTCGCTTTCTGGGCATGAGATTGCTGAGAAACTGGAGTGGGGTGTGAGCCAAGAACTGTCATCATCATTGCATTGTTCCTCTGGAGGATCATGGAATGCAGCTAGTTGTGGCACATCAGATTCTGATGCATTGCAAGCCCATTGAGATGCATCTGATGTCCACTGGGACATGTCAAGTGCCCTTGGAGACACATTAGGTACTCTCAGAGACTCATTGCATGCTCTGAGAGACCTGTCACATGGGGTGATGTTGGTCCTCATCATCTGTGCCATGTCAACCCCCAAAGGTCTTGGTGATCCTTTAGAGGAGCATGGTGAGCCTCATGTGATGATGTACTGTATGTACACACCTGTGGAGACATGATGTGATCTGAGAGGCAAGTTTATGAAACCTGAGGATGGTATATTTCTGAAAGGGTATGTGCTGGGATCATGGTGGGGCTGCTGCAATGACATCTCATCTACACAATTTGAGAGACATTAATATGGGCACAGAGGCAGAGAGAGAAAAAGATGACACATCTTATATTTTTTTTCAGATATTGAGAACCAAAAATGTCATCCTGTCAGCATGATGTTGTTGATCAGAGAGACAGAAATATCACATGAAACCCATTGCATTTATTGGCCTGCTGTGTCTTGACCTGTATGGTGGAAGATGTTGATAAAGTGTGCCAGTACTGCAGACATGTTTGATGGTTGGCTTGGAGGTACTGATACTGCTGATGTGCTTGATATAAAGTGCACTGGCACTGTGAACATGCTCGATGGCTCGCCTGGCAGTGATGGTATCACTGTGCTTGGCACACCCCAACTTTGAGTATCACCTTTTGAGGTTTTTTGCAACTTAATCTTCTGTGCCTCAAGCTCAGCTGCTGTGCCTGTATGAATTGCCCAATCACATTCAAGTGGTGGAGGTTGGATGTGGAAGCATTGCACATGAATTGCATCATGCATCTGTGTGGTGTTTAGTAGGAGGTTAGATGGGGAAATGTGCTCAATGCACTGCTGTGTTTTAAATGTCTTCTTGTGTTCCTTGTAGATGGGTGCTGTAGATGAACCAGCACATTGACACTGCACAGAAGTCCCTTGAACAAGCAATAGCATCAGCTGCACACATGGATGTATTGATGATACAAAACTTACTGTGGCTGGCAGTACTGCCCACCCTGATGGCTGTATATGTGGAAGTTGATAAATGTCTGAAGCACCAGTGACTTGGAAAGTCTTGAGCAATATATAGTTGGCTTGATTGCACTGCTGGGCTGGTGAGTGACAGATCTGAAGAATCTCACAAAGCCATCCAAAGATAGGGAGGGCCCCATCAACAGAGCATGGTTCCTTTGCCAGGAAAAAGCTGTCAAGGTTACACATTTTACCATTAAATGCAGCAACAGATAGACAACTTTGATATAGTCAGCACATCACATGCAGCAGTGTGTGTGGGACATGCAATGCTGTCAATGTCTTCTTGAGTGGCTTGGGTCAACTCTTGTCATGTAGACATGATCCTTTAATGGAGGTGTCAATCTTCTGACATTGATTTGCATGAGTCACTCACTGGGCAAACAAGAACCAGCATCTGGAACAAACCCAAAGAAATCTGCAATGACATTCCAGATTGATGGAACATCCACATTGATTAGTGACTGGACTCCTGATCTGGAGATGAGCCAGTGGCATGCATTATCACTGTAGGGAAGATGGTGTAAGGAATCTGCATTCCTTGGATGTGTAAGCCCTTATCATTGACCATTCCACAACTACCATTATGTTCCCAGACCTCTCACATCCACTGTAGTTCATGTGCTACCTTCCCATGCCCTCACTCCCTCTCACACAATGCTATACCCATGGCTGCTGTGCTCCACTTGCTTCCCTTCCTTCAGACTCTTTCTTTTAACACAGTCTCTTTTCCCTTTTCATTAGTAGTATACCCTCAGCCTCTGTTGTGGCCTGTCTTGTATGTATGCACTGTCACATGGCTTTCCCTTGCTGGTACCCTGTCTTACTTAGGTTCCAGGTTTGCCTGAACTATAAAGCCCTGTACTTAGGTACAGAATGATACCTTTTGGCACTCAGAAGGTCACCATGAGTTTCCTTTTCACTTTGTCCACACTGCATGCCTCACAATGACCACACATGAATTATGCACACTGCTTGCATTGCTTGCTTCACCAGTACTACTTCATGGAACACACCATGCATGCCACTGAAACACTATCACTACCAAGTGCTGAGTCCTGCCTCCTAGTTCCAACAGTCCAGAATCCCTTGGGATGAGCAATTCATTCCCTTCATTTTATTGTTGTTACTTAAACCATCTAGCTCATATTGTACAGCTACTTGGACTTTTCCTACAACTGGAGCCCACTGCAAGGGATTCTGCTGTCACTTCCAGAAGGTTGCTCAGGTGCACCACCAAATGCACCAAACTAGAAAATTTACACCTTCACTTCTGTAACTTGAACCTGTCAGAAGACTCCAACTTATTCTGCCCAGTTTCACCCAAAGTGCAGAATCATGCACAATTATCCACTGACATCCTTTAGGTACTACCTGCAATCACCCCTGATATATTGGTAGATCAGATATCCATCATTTTGGATCACCTGGATCTCACTGCCTCTGATTTTCCCAGTGGCTTTATCCACTTGAGTCCCTGAAGACCCAAAACCCCACCATCACCTTTAACAACCTGTCACATCATCTGATTCATCATCACAGACACCCTCTTTTTCCTGTCTCTTTGACACCTCTGAATCTATACCCAGAATCCCAGTTCCATCGACCACACTGCTGCAACCACTCACTCAGTTGCAGACCAGCCATCAGCCATTAGTAACCTGCTGACACTTCTGTCAGTCCACTTGCACACTATACCACCTGCTCTGCATCTGCAGCCAATACCCATTCCACCCATTACCAATCTGGCACTGCCACCACAGGTTAACCCACCAACGGCTAATCCTCAGTTTCAGATGTTGCTCTGCAGTACACAGAATTCACCTAAATTTAGCAGAGATTCACCCATGCAGCTTCTGTACTACCTCAAAGACATTGACTTCCTCAGTACTCTTGCTGCTCTTGACAACCATGGCAAGACCAGAGCTGCAATCTGCTATGCTGACCTCAAAGAAGCCAAGGTCTGGCAAATGCTTCTGGAAGCCACTCCTGTGGCCAATGACTGGGATGCCTTTGTAGTCGCTGTTAAGGGCTTGTACCCTGGCTGCAAAGGTGACAACTGCTACTGCCACACAGACTTGCAGTACCTTGTTGAAGAGTACCAGTCTAAGCCTATGCAAAACCAGGACAACCTTGGGGAATACCAGTGGAAATTCACTAAGATTTCTGCCCTCCTCATTAAGACTAAAAAGCTTGCAGAGACTGGAATGAGATTCCATGTTCCTGAATGGCTTCCCAAGGGCCATCACAGATTGTATCCATCATCAACTTTCCATAGTCTGCACCAACCTCCACCCAGATGACCCATACCTGCTTGCAGAGGTCATCAAAGCTGCCAAGTTCCTCCTGACAGGATCTGCCCTATGTAGTGTGGTACCAACAATAGCTACTGTGGCTTCACCAGCTGCACCTCCCTTGCCAGCTTACATGCTGCAAGTGCCACCTGCTGGCACTGTTGTTAAACAAGAATACAACTTCCAGATGCAGCACCCACTGCAGCAACACAGACCTGGCTGCAGCTTCTGTGCAGACCCCAACCACTGGATGAGGATGTGTGCACTTGTAGAGGTCTATATCCACACTGGTAAGATCATGAGGGGTACAGACAACTGTCTCTATCTTGCAGATGGAAGCCAAATTCCACACTTCCCAGAATGTAACTCACTGAGAGATGCCATTGACCACATTATGGCTGACAGAGACCAGGCCAGTGCACATGCTGCCGCTCCTGCTGCACTGTGCAACACAGCTGCACAAGGCACTGCTAACCTTTTCTGTGTGGCTCACCCCAAAGTTGATGTGCAGTTGGAGATTCAGCCTTCTGCCTTTCTAAACACCATCCAAGATGTTGATGAACCTGTTGCAGACTTAGCCAACCCTGACTTCCAAGCATATGTCACTCAAGCTTGGGCTACCTACCAAGTAGATAAAGGTAATAAAGGAGCAGTCATTTCCTGTGGAAAGAAAGTGCACTTCAATGAGGTTGAAATTACAGCATGACCCATGGCACATCCTGCTGACCCTCCATGAGTTGATCCTCATGCAGCCACTGTCAAAGAGGAAATCATTTCCCCCAGTGTTCAAAGCTTGCATGCTGCTCACCAGGCATCTGAGCCCTCTGCATCAGCACCAATATCCACCACTGTGAAACCATATGTTCCTCAGACTAATCCCACTCCAGTGCCCACACACAAGGATCCCATGCCTGCAGCAATTGTCCCATCACAAACACCATACCCAGCTCCAGCCTGCAACCAGAACCAGTACTGTTACTTGTTCCCACTCAAAGATGAAGCCATGCCCAAGCATATCATGGAGCATGTACTTGAAACCAGCATTGCCTTTCCTGTCAAAGAATTATTCACAGTAGCTCCTGAGTTCCACAAACAATTCAGGGACATCACCATGGCAAAATGCATCACCACCATGATTGAGGTAGCTTGTAGTGATGATGATGAGGGAGTGCATGTAAATGAACTAACTGGCCACAACCCTCTCCAAACCATGTGTGAATATGGGGATCACATCATCTGCAGTGACAATGGTTCCATCATGGCTCACTACACTCTACTGCTCTGCTGCATTGAAGCCAAGGTCCCCAGGACTGATGTCACAATCAACTGCATACTAGATTCTGGTTTGGAAATTGTTATTGTTGCCATGCCTAGGCACATCTGGGAAAAGATTGGGTTGCCATTGTGCAGCAACCATCTCATGACTATGACCTCTGCTAACATGTCTAAAGACACTACTGTAGGCATTCTAGAGAACCTGAAACTCAACTTCAGAGCTGGGCCAGTCATGCTCTAGGTCCAGGTAATAGAACATGCCAACTTTGGCATGCTTCTCAGTCATCCATTCATCTGCCTCATGAGTGCAGTAACAAATGACTATCCTGATGGTGGACAGCAGATCACTCTCCATGACCAGAATGACAGCCATGAGTATGCTCTGCCCATGTGCCTGTGGTGCAAGGGCTGCCTGTGCTATAAGTGCAGCAAACACTGCCATAGTCACCAGAGTATTGTCAAATGGGGTTTTTGAGTATTGATGATCCACCAAATGGTCAGGGAGAGCCTACTAAGACATCCTGTTCCCTGTTCAGCTGCTGTTATCTGTTCCTCAGTCCCACAGTTTCTTCCCTAGCCTTCACCTCAACAAACTTCCCTTCAGCCATGGCACCTGTGCCATGAAACATACCCACCAGAATACCCTTGCCTGCTTTTGCTTTCCTCTCCTCCACTCAGACAATACTAAACCCCTCTGCTATAGCTGCTTTCAACAGCATTTACCAACTAGACCCTGCAGTTTGCACCCTCATTTACAAGCTGGTTGCCAAGAAGGTTCAGACAGTACCTGCCCCAATGGCAGAAGAATACTGCATCATGCACAGCCTGCCTGATGACCCACTTGCTGGTCTCCAACCACTTCCCATACATCTGCCAGACTTCACCCCAGGCATCCACTTCACTGCTGAATGGGCCATGGAGCTTGACCTTGACCCTGCAGATTGGCTTTGGCCAGAGGAACTTAAACTCATGACTTGGCTTGTTTCTGTCCATGAACCCACATTTGCTTGGGATATCATGGAGCACAGACACCTAGACAAATGCTATTTCCCACCTGTAAAGATTCCCATGATCCCACAAATGCCTTGGGTCCAATGCAATGTCCCTATTCTGAGTGTGATTCATGCCCAGGTCATTGACATGATTAAGGATCACATCAAGTTTGGCATGTATGAACCTTCTACAGCAGCTTACCACTCTCACTGGTTCTGCATAGTAAAGAAAGACAGAAAGTCTCTTCACCTTGTGTATGACTTACAGCCCCTGAATGCAGTGACCATGTTATGATACATACTCTTCTCCCTTTTCTTTCCTTTTCTTTTTGTCTTATCTAATCTCTTTGGACTCAGCCCAGACTCCAGTCTAGGCCTCACCTCACTGCTACCATGTGTCTCCCTTTTAGTATGTTCTGCTCCACTATGATATCATGGTCCTCATGTATGCCTTGCTGTCACCTCATGTACCTTGGTATAAGTACCATTGCTCAATCTCCCAACTAGCTCTAAGCTAGTTCATTTGGGTCTATGAGTCCTAAAGCCACCTGCTTCTAAGCCATTTCCTTCTCTCTCTCTCTCTCTCTCTCTCTCTCTCTCTCTCTCTCTCTCTCAGGTGCAAGCCTACAACAAACCCTGTCAGTTAGGTCTTGTCACAGACCATCCATGATGCATCTGTCCCACCCTTTGTAGAACATCATGCAGAGTCCTTTGCTGGATATGCAGTGTATGTGATGATGTGGTGATGGATCTCTATTCTGGGTATGACCAGTGTATGCTTCACATCAACTCTTGTGACCTTACCACCTTCAGTACCCCACTTGGACTGCATTGGCTTACTACTCTGCCACAAGGTCATGCAAACACAGTCCAGGTATACCAGGGAGATACTGCATTCATGCTTCAGGATGAGATACCACATCATACCTTGCCTTTCATAGATGACATCCCTGTAAGATCTGAGACCACCTGCTATCAGCATGTGGATGGTTCCTATGAGACTATCCCAGAGAACCCTGGGATCTGGAAGGTCATCTGGAATCACTGTATAGTTGTTAACTGCATCCTTCAGCATTTGCAGAACATTGGAGCCACCAACTTGGCAAAGAAGTTTGTACTAGCCACTCTGTCTGCTGTGATCATTGGCCACAAGTACACATTCAAAGGTCACATTCCTGAGGAAAGCAAAGTGCAAAAGATCTGCAACTGACCTGAGTGCCACAACCTGACTCAGGTTCATGGCTTCCTTGGTGTCTGTGGTGTCCTCCACATCTTCATCAAGGACTTTGCCAAGATTGCATGGCCACTAGTCACACTCATGTGGAAAGATGTACCATCCACATGGGATGAGCCACAATGTGCTGCCATGCAACAACTCAAGGATGAAATTGTAAAGTCCCCCACACTGCAGTGGATTGACTATGAGTGTGGTCATGAAGTCATTCTAGCTGTTGACACCTAGGTTATTGCAGTTGGCTACATCCTCTACCAGCTTGGTGAAGATGGAAAACAATACCCTAGTTGCTTTGGATCCATCACCCTCAATGAAGTGGAAAGCCACTACTCCCTGGCTAAGCTTGAGTTGTATGGTCTCTTCTGTGTGTTGTGCATGGTACATGTGTACATCTTCAGTCTCACTAACTTCACTGTGGAGGTAGGTGTGAAGTATACTAAGGGCATGATAAATAACCCAGATCTACAGCCTAATGTGACAATCAATTACTGGATCACTAGTGTCCTCCTCTTTTCATTCAAACTCATGCATGTTCCCATGGACAAGCATGCTGTCCCTGATGGCCTGTCCCACCATCTGCAGTCAGAACTTGACCTGCCCAAGGATGATGACCATGAAGATTGGTTGGACCATTTTTACTCTTTCTCTACAGAGGCTGTCAATGACTGCCCACCTCCTATGTCCCTTTCTGATCAATATCATCATTCCTTACCACCACCCACTTACCATTGGGTGAGCCTCCCACTGCCTGCATCCTTCTACCTCACATTCTCTGCAACAGCCAATGCTGATCACCCTTCTGATACCTCTGATGACCCTGCCATCCTGTGGCCCACAAGAGCTCAGGCATGCAAGGCAAAGATAGACATGATCTGCACATTCCTCATGACCTGTGAGCGACCTTCTGACCTTACTGATGTGCAGTACTTGTTACACTGCACTCACATTTCTTTCCTTTTATAGACTTTATATGCTACTGCTCATCATGCTTTCAAGTGACAATGTTCTGTTGCCCATGAGCCACCTCTGGTCTTGCATTCTCTTAGTATGTTCCCTTTTATGGTATCCCCCTGTTTACCCTGCATTGTACTATAGCTGGACATTGCATCTGTTCCCCTTCCTTCTGTGATCTGCTAGTGGCCCTGATCCACATGGTCACATGACATGGTTAGCCCATCTACCCCAGGTGACTGGTTTACACCTATGATGTCACACACAAGTAAACCCTCACACTTGTTTGATCCCTCATGTATGTTTATTCCCTCTCTGCATGTTTAACCCTGTGTCCACAGTCCATTCACCCTTGTGCCCTCACAAGAGTGACTTGGTCTTGCCTCATACAGACATGGGTAGACTGTTTAGTTGCTTTCAAATGTTTGTTCTGCAGGTACTCTACATACATATATAAACCTGCATGTATTGTACTGCTGTGAGTCAAAGTGTGGTTCAGTGGTGAAAACCAACCAAAACCAACACAAAAGACAAAAAGAGCGAGTGGTGGTGTGCCTATGTGGTACCTAGATGGTAGAACCTTTGACCTGGGTGGGTTTTTGCAAGCTACAACACTCAAGGACAAGTGCTGAGGGTTGGGGGTGCTCCTGATGAAGAGGGAGCAAGAATGTGATAGAAAGCAATAGGATAGACTGCTGTCAGCCTACAGAAGGATGGATGGCAACTTAATTTGATGTTCTAAGCTGCACTGAGCTCAGGGAGGGCCTGAAGCAAAGTATATTGATGATAGACAAGGATAAGTGAAGTAGACAATAGTTAGACCCTTAATAAAGTCTCAACTATCAAAGCTGCTGAATGAATTACTGAGTGATGATAAAATGTGAGCAAGAGGGGCTCTCTGATGTCTTCTTTTTTCTTTGCTATCTAAGTACAGTAATTTATATACAGTACAGGGGTGTTGCCCTTGGAAAACAAGGTGCAAACACTTGGTAAGTGATTGGTAACTGATGAGTAAGGAATGTAAGTGATGGGTAATTGTCTTGGAAAGCATTGGTAAGCATTGGTAAGTATTGGCAACAGGTGAGTCAGAGACAGTCAGAACATCAAAGTATGAGTCAAGTAATGTCAGGAACTGGGAAAGTGCACTGGAATCGCATTAGGGGGAGGCTGTGCATGTCACATCTTGAAGAGATCACTTCTAGGCCAAGGTGGGATGACAGAGAGGCAGTGCTGATCAGATGCTGATATAGTACATCCAAAAGTGGACAGGGTGAGTCAGATGTCAACAGGGGTCAAGCTTTGGGGGTCTGTGGGGTGACAGGAGCATAGGGGATTGCAACTTTCCCCCCCAAACCATCCTCTCAGTGAAGCAAATAAAAACTTCATGAATGAGGCTCTGTTGGAAGAGAGGATGAAGGGGGAGTGTCTTCTGCCATATCTTGCAACAAGGATGCAATCAGGGAGAGTGGAGAACAGTAGATTATACTGTAGCTGTTGCAATCTTGGAAGAATGATGGATGAGACTGGTATGAAGACATTGCAGGGAGCAGGGAGGAAGGATCCATATGCTTCTTGGACTGGACAGACTGAAACGACCACATAAGACCTTTCCAAGCAAATGACAGACCTGAGGTGACCAAAGAACATCCTCCTAGAGGTCATACTGACAAAAAGAACATGCTGTCCAAGCTGGATGGGCTGAGAGGGCACAGACAAGGGTGGGATGTACCAGGATGCTTCAGGATGGAAGCTGGTAGGAACTCCTGGCAGATATATGTAGCCATGGTCCCTAGCAAAGGGGACAAGCAAGATGACTGATGTGGAGGTGGCCATATCAGAAGAATTTAGCAAAATGAGCATCTTTTGGAGGGAGTGCTGTAGAAATGTGTGGAGTGTACAAATCCTTTCCAATTTTGGAAGGTAAGATTGCATGGCCAAGCACTACAAGCAAGTGTGGGAATGGTCTTGGTATCTGCAGAAACAGTGGAGATATGTTGAAAACTGGAATGCTGTACATGGGTGCTTAAGAATTTTAACCAGTGCTTAACTTGCTCCCTTTCTTTTTCTTTGGCACTGACGACTCATTCTTGTGCAAGGGATGACTGCTGACATTTCTGGCTGTCCTTCTTCACATGAGGGCTATGGTCTTCATCTCCATTCATTAGCTGTATCCATGTCCACCTCACCAAACACCTTTGGTGTGTGACACCGCTCCCTCATTTGAAATCTACTTTGTAACCACACTTAACTCTGCTTTCTGTACCTCCAGGACTCAACAGTACAATTTCACTCAGCCAAGACTGGTGCTCCATTCACCAGTCAAGTTAAATTACGCATCACTTCTCATGCAGTCACATGCTTGTACTTCAGTACTTGATTTGTGATGCGATATGAGTCATCAGCATAACAGAAGATTTCGAATCACCTGGCCACATCAAAGACCAGATACTTTCAGATACCTGTGCTCTGGAATCCTTGCTAGGCAAAATAGCCTGCTAAACGAGCACCTCCTGCCACCTACTCAGGAACCACTGGTTTAATATCAGTGAGCTAGCCCCTAACTTTCAGCACTAACCTTCCTCTTCATCAATGTGTCTTCACACCAAGAAGAGGGAAGTAAGAGGCCTCCATCAGCAGCTTCTTCATTCAAACCTCCCATACCATCCTGCAAAGGAAAAGAGGTTCTCCAAGTGAGACCACTGATTCAACACCCTTCAGTGCAAACTCCAAACCCACATGTAGGTCTTGAAGACCCACCAGTAAGGCCCCAACTTGGGCAGGCAGCAGAATCGACCTCACCTGTTAACTTCACTACTTACCAAAACCCTGAACCACTAGGCTCAGACTTTGACTCTCACATATCCCAAACTAGAGGGACAGCCAGACCAGTGAACCCCTCTGATTCATCTTCAAACACCAACATTTTCCAACTGACTTCTACCTATCCTATGGCAGAAGAACTTGCTCAGCAAACTGCTGAACTCAACATTTGGGACCCCTTCAAGGGTCAGGCCAGGGTAACCCCCAAGATGGCTGCCAAATTCTACAAGACCCTTTTTGGTCGAGACATGGTAAGGCCTGAAGGCCCCTCCCAAGGTTCTGAGGAGAAAGGACAGGAATGCAACTCTAGGGGAGGGGGACTGAAAGAAATCGGCCTGAACAAACCCTTCTTGTACACTGGAGCTCACCAGGACTTCTCTGCCTGGTTGAGCAGTGTCAAACTTTACCTTGCCACCAATGACCATACATACTATGAAGACCAAGCCAAGATAGCATTTACCCTCTCCTACATGGGAAGTGGTTCAGCCTGTGCCTTCACAGAGGCCTACATCAATGAAAACACTACCATGCTTGGTGACTTAAAAATCTTCAATGGCTGGGACAAGTTCATCACAAAACTCAAGGAGACCTTCCAAGTAGGCAATGCAAAATCCACCACTCTTATCTACCTTTCCATGATTCATCAAGGAGACTACTCACTTGATGAGTACATTGCTGATTTCCACAATTGCCTAAACAAAGCCTGCATCTCTACCAAAGACTTGACTGTGGCAGTCTTTTTTGGTAAAGGCTTAAACGAAGAAATCAACTGATGGATCCTCATGGCTGGCCCCAAGCCAGACTCTGTCAAGGACTGGATCTAGAGGGCTACAGCAGCATGCACAGCAATGGCCACTCTCAAGGTCTTCACCAGAAAGGCCACCTTCCAAGATTGCTCCTACTTATGGAAGCAAGAACAGTCATCTTCACATGGATCAAAATCTGCTTCATCTCCAAAGACTCCATACCAAGACCCTTACACCATGGATGTTGATCAGAAGCCCAAGGTCCAATCACAGAGTGAAGCTCCTACCTGTTATGGATGTGGTAAGACAGGGCATATGAAGTCTAAATGCCCCTCATCTGCAACAAATGATAGATCTTCCTTGGCCCAGAAATTCCACACTCACATCCTGGCAATGCTTGAGGAGTTCAGTAAGGAGGCAGAAGAGGAGGATGAACCTGAAGATAAGTACAGTGTGGAGAATGATGAACCCACAGATGACAGAGGACCTAAAGGTCATCCAGATTTTTGAGGGGCTCTCCTGGTGTAGCATCAGGAAGGGAGCCCATAGTATCACGCAAGATAGAGACTAAGATAGAAACTGAGAAAGTGTATGATTATGAACAAGATATGTCCATCACTTCTATCACTGGTTTCACTTACCTTGTCGATTGTGAAAATGCTACTGTCCGAACCATCCTCGACTCAGGTGCCAAATAAATATTATCAATCCAGCCATAGTGCAGAAGTATGACATCCCAACATGCAATATCACTAGACCCTGGGAGTCAAGAAGCTACAAGGGCAGGACAGGAGATTGGGTCACCCATATCACTTCCTTCAGAGCCAAGATCTGGGGAAAGACTATGTGCATCTGCACATATGTCCTCAAGCTCAGGAATTGGGAGTCCCTCCTTCTTGGAATGCCATGGATTAAAGAACACAACCCTATCATCAGCTGGACTTCTTGAAAGCTGATTGGTTGGGGGGAACTCAACCATGGTCTCAACAAGAAGAATTGTGTATGTGGAACCAACTTTGCCTGGACCATTAAAATCACCTGCATGTCTATCTCAATGAAACTCGAAGCTTCACATATACAGGCTGAAGTGGAGTTACCACTGGAATATTGGGAATTCTCAGTAGTCTTCTCCAAAGAAGAAATCCCTCTTCCACCCCACCATGGTTTCCTTGACCATGAAATCCACCTGAAGCTGAGCTTCCAGCCAAAGAAAGGAGCAATCTACCTGCTCTTGCTTGATGAGCTCAAGGGCCTCAATGAATTCATCAAGGAAAACCTCAAATGCAGAAAGATCCACCCCTCAAAGTCTTCGCAGGCAGCTCCCATATTTTTCGTTGGGAAGAAAGACAGCAAATGGAGACTCATCCAAAATTACTGATACCTCAACTTGCATACTATCATTGACTCATACCCTTTACCAGATGTCAAGATGCTCCTTGATGAACTAGTGGAGTCCAAGTACTTTGCTAAGTTCGATGTTCAATGGGGTTTCACTAATATATGAGTAAAGGAGGGTGATGAGTGGAAGGGAGCTTTCATCACTCCTTGAGGTCTTTTTGAGCCTATGGTAATGTTCTTCAGGCAGTGTAACTTGCCACCCACTTTCCAAAGGTACATGGACCATACCTTTGGAGAGCTCAAGAGTGAACTGAAAGGCTGTTATATTCATGGATGATGTCACCATTCACTCAAAAACTCGAGAAGGTCTCAAAGCAGCCATATGACAATTCCTTCACATTGCATCAAAAGAACACCTATGCCTGAAGTTGAAGAAGTGCACCTTTGAAGCCAAAGAAATAGAATTCTTAGGGTTCATGATCCATTAGGGTCAATATGAACCATTGGAAATTAAAATCAAAGCCATCAAAACATGGCCTGTGCCAACAACTCTCAAAGAGCTTCACTCCTTCCTAGGCTTCTGCAACTTCTACTGGCAGTTCATTTCTGGTTTCTCACAGACTGCCCACCTGCTCCATGACCTCTTGAAGAAAAATGCTAAATGGACCTGGGGTCCTGAACAAAGCTCTGCCTTCGAAGCTTTGAAGAAGGCCCTGTCATCCAAGCTGGTTCTTCATCTACCAGACCTCTGAAAACCATTCATACTCCACACTGGTGCCTCAAAACTCAGCACTGGTGCCATCCTGTCCCAAGCCAATGACTTGGGAATGCTTCATCCCTGCACATATATGTCACAGTCACTTACTGGAGCTGAGCAGAACTACAAAGTCTATGACTTGGAAATGCTGGCAGTAATGTGCACCCTTACTTGCTCTCACCCCTGGAACCGACCCACGTGTATATGGACCATCAAAATATCACCTACTACACACAGCCTCAGAAGCTTACAGCCCAACAAGTGCACTGGCAGGCTACCCTTCAGGAGTACCCCCTTCAGTTCATCCACATTGCAGGAACTAAAAATTCTGCCACTGACACTCTCTCCTGCCACTTGGACTTTAATGCCAAGCCTTCTACCATCTCAACCCTACTTCTGAAAGCCATTTGGCTTGGGGAGGGGGTGAGACCCCCTGTCATTTCCATTTTTAAACTAGATCAGCCTGCTTTCGATGTGAATTCAGTCTGAAAAGTCACCTTTGAAGAACTGAAGACAACTCAAAAGCAGTCAAAAGGAAAGGGACATGTCTTCCAGCTCAATGCTGACCTATACAAGGAGGTAAAGGAAGCATCCAAGTCCCTCTCCATGCCAGAAACAACAGAAGGGTCTGACAGAGTCAGAAGGAAAGGGAGGAGAATCTTCATCCCCAAACCCATTCGCCAAGATGTCCTTTGGCAGTATCACAACCTTCCCATGTTCGGACACCCTGGAGTAAAAGCAATGACAAAGAAAATGAACAAATATGTATGGTGGCCTGGGATGTACCAGTCCATCCATAACTACTGCAAAGGTTGCCCTTCCTGCCAAGCCAACAAGGTCAACATACACCTGACAACCCTGCCCATTACCCCACATGATGTAGCAAAGAACCCCATTCCTTTCAAACAGATCTCTATGGATCTCGTTACTGATCTACCCCTGTCTGGAGGAAGATATGATTCAATTCTCACTATCATTGACCAAGGACTAACAAAAGGTGCATTCTTCCTACCAACCACTAAAACTGTGGACAGCATAGGCATTGCAGACCTCTACCATGCCTATGTCTACCCACATTGGGGTGTTCCCAAGGCCATCATCTCAGACCGAGGCCCCCAGTTTGTCTCTGCCTTCACCCACAACCTCTACTGGTCCCTCAGAATCAAACTGAAAGCCTTGACCGCTTACCACCCTCAGACCAATGGCAAGGCTGAATGTGTAAACCAGGAAGTTGGCACATACCTGCACATGTATGTGGATGTGGACCCCCACAACTGGCACACCAAACTCCCAGATGCTCAAATGGTGCACAACTCACATGTACACTTGTCCCACAACCAGATGCCATATTTGCTCATGTATGGTTTTGATCCTGCTCCCTATCTGACCGGGCAACCCCTGCAAGGAATGCTAGTGGAGGATCAACTCAAGCAGCTGGCCACCAATTGGGATGCCACAATAATCACTCATAAAGAAGCACAGGAGTTAATGAAGAAGCGATCAAAAGGAAGCTATACAGAGTTCTCTGTAGGAGATAAGGTTTGGTTGGATGCCTCTGACCTAAAAAGGGAAGTTCCATCAAAGAAGCTTGTGCCCTGGTGCCACAGCCTGTTTGTAATTTCTGAACAGATTGGCCCCATTGCCTACAAGCTTGAACTCCCCAAGAGTTGGTGAATACATCCTGTATTCCATGCATCCAAACTTACCCCTTTCGTCAAGACAGTGGAGTATTGCCCAGCACAACCCCCACCTCCACCAGAATTGGTAGGAGACAAGAACAAATGGGAAGTCAAGGCTATACTTAAGCACAAACATGCCTACAAGGTCAAATCATTGTCAAAGCAGACTGGGTTAAGCCCTCAGCAGAAATACCTCTACCTTGTCAAATGGCTTGGTTACCCACACTCCCAAAACAGCTGGGAGAGCAAGGACAACCTTATAAATGCCCCTGAGGTTTGGGGTGAGTACAAGCATGTCCACAACCTCTGAGTCATGATGTCCTACACCCCCAACACTGAGAACCCCAGCTCTGGCTACTTTGACAATGACTTCCATGCCAACATTGATGAACCCTATGACCCATCCCATCCCTACTTTGATTGCTATGCCAGTACCCCTCCACATCTCTCCCAACCACCTGTATGCTCCCCCACAGCACTACATGCCACATCCCCCACAGTATCCACCCACTCCCCACATGGCAATGCCTACCAACCCCTTCATGACTCTGTCACCTCCACCACACACCCATATCTGTACCCTGTCATCTGCTCATCTCCCACATCTCAGCAAACCTGCAAGGATGCCCATAAGGGAAAGTCCAAGGCCCATGAGCCACCAGAGCCTTGCTATGACCCATCCTTCTGCTCCTGCAACACCCTGCCACTCTCCCAAGCTGGTTGTTGATCACCATCTCCATCCTCTCATCCTGGCCCATCTGCTCCAAAGCCTTCCATCACACTGGCTGCACTCACAGCCCCTGCAGTCACACCCACAGCCCCTGCCAGCACCACCAACAGGATGACTCCCAGGGCAAGCCTCTTCCTCAGTTACATGTGGCTGCTTAATGACTTCGAGCACTGGGAATCACATGGCTGGAGAGCAGGCGAATGACACAAGCATCTACAGATGCTGTCTATGATCTTCAGAAGCACAGAAGTGATCAGGAAATGTGTTTATGACCTCACCAGAGTTGTAGACAGAAGCTTTGAAGCCCATACATTCGAAAATATGGATTGCACAAATTCATCTATCCTTCATGAAGCTCTCAAAATGCAGGAAGCCATTGTCAAGATCATTCATGAAGACTACTGCCCTTCCCTCATATCCTCCTTCCATTCCTTTCTTGACCAACTACCCCTTGACATCATGGTCCATGGGCCCTTCTCTCTGGCATGTCAAGCAGTGCCTAGAGGATCAAGCCTACCTTCAGTCCCTGACCAAAAGGAAACATGGCCACTCTCAGGTCCAGAAACCCATGTTGGAGAGCCATCACAATCTGGAGGAAGAGGAGTTCCTGTGCCTGAAGGAGATGTCGAACTGCAGTGTCATGATTGCTGGGAGAAGATTATACTGGGCCAGGGCTGAGAGCACTTCCAGGCCATTGTGGACACCCTTGCAGCTGTCCCCTTTAATGGCTCCCCCCATGACTGGCTCGACTTTTTCACCTCAGCCTGAGGAGATTCTGCTGGCCAGGCCATCTTCTATGCTACTAAGACAACCTGACCTATGCCAGATGTACCCTTTGTTCCAGTCCCCATTTCTTCCCTCAGCAAACAAGAACTTGGTGGGCTCGTTTCCCTCAATTGGCAGCATCCCCTCTATCAGTTTGCCTGCTACTGATGCTCACACCTTGGACATTGGTTGACTGACTGCCCAACTCGAGGTGGCAACTAATGCCAAAATCTGCTCATGGGTGACTGCTGGACTCTACCTGCCTTCAGAGGACCTCAGGCCTTCAAGGGGGGGGGGTGATGTTATGCTGCATTCACATTTCTTTCCTTTTATAGACTTTATACACTACTGCTTGTCATGCTGTCAAGTGACAATGTTCTGTCACCCATGAGCCACCTCTGGTCTTGTGTTCTCTTAGTATGCTCCCTTTTATGGTATCCCCCTGTTTACCCCACATTGTACTATAGCCAGACATTGCATCCATTCCCCTTCCTTCCGTGATCTGCTGGTGGCCCTGATCCACACAGTCACATGACATGGTTAGCCCATCTACCCCAGGTGACTGGTTCACACCTATGACATCATGCATGAGTAAACCCTCACACTCATTTAATCCCTCATGTATGTTTATTCCCTCTCTGCACATTTAACCCTGTGTCTGCAGTCCATTCACCCTTGCACCCTTGCAAGAGTGACTTGGTCTTGCCTCATACAGACACAGGTAGACCATTTAGTTGCTTTCGAATGTTTGTTCCACAGGTACTCTACATATGTATATAAACCCACATGTATTGTACTGCTCCCTCATTCAAAATCTACTTTGCAACCACACTTAACTCTGCTTGCTGTACTTCTGGGACTTAACAGTACAATTTTGCTTGGCCAAGACTGGTGCTCCATTCACTAGTGAAGTTAAATTATGCATCACTTCTCATGCAGTCACATGCTTGTACTTTGGTACTCGATTCATGATGCAATACAAGTCATTGGCATAACAGTACTCATCCTTCTTTAATTCTGCCAGCCATTTCTTCCTCCTAGATGGCAACTTGTGGTGTTGGGAACCACATGGGCAGCACCAGCTAGTTGTTGATGAGTCCAAGCAGTATTGCCTTATCAAGGAAGCACATGACAACCTTGGACACAAAGGCATCTTCACTGTCTGCACCCACCTACTCCTCTGCTTGTCAAGGACATGAAATGGTATGTTTGCACTTGCCATGAATGCCAGATCTGCCAGACACAGAAACTACACATACCTCCCACTGTGCTCATGATAGGGGGCCTGTTTCATAAAGCTCACATTGACATGATGCTAATGCCCAAAGCCAGCAGCTACCACTACATAGTACAGGCTCAGTGCACACTCACCTCATATCCCAAATGGCACATGCTTTATGCAGAAAATAGTACTGCACTCACATCCTTCATCTTTGAGGACATTCTATGCTGCTGGGGTCCACTTGCCAAAATTGTCACTGACAATGGTCCTGCATTTGTTCAAGCCTTAGATGCCCTAGCCACACAATATCATATCTGTCACATCTGTATCTCTCCCTACAACTCTCAGGCTAATGGCATTGTAGAGCATCACCACTATGATGTTCACAAGGCTATCATGAAGAGCTGTGAGAGTGATGACTGCCACTGGCACACTGTTGTGCACTCCATATTCTGGGCCAAGTGGTGTAGGGAATGTACTTTCCCTACCAGGGGAATTGCCTTATTTTGCTTGTTTTACTTCATTTTCATTCTAGATACTTTTTTCTATGAGTTGCACTTAGATTTCGCATTTTTTGTTGCTTAGTCAGCAGTAGTGCTACTTGTGTATGGTTTTTTCCTTTAAAAAACAATAGATGAGTTACCACAGACAAGAGATGAAATCAAGCAGGTCATTTCCCTGCACCAAGACAGCCATAGAAGCCCTTAGACATCCCCTCCATCCAGTTCCAGGCTATAGAAGCCCCTTTTGGCCTACTCACTCCCCATCAGATTTCACCCTCTACCCAGTCTTCTCCTCTTGTTTTCTCATTTTCCTACAGCAGGTCACCATTCTGAAGTCCACAGGTTTATCCCCTTACTTCATGGTGCACAGTGTCAAGCTGCTGTTCCCATTTGACCTTGCTGAGGCTACCCTCCTTTTACCCCTATCCTGCAATGATGCAACACTGCTGACTACCACAGAACTGATTGCTTGGCATGTGTGCCAGTTACAGAAGCATCAGGATGACCTGGACCAGGTCTGCAATAACATCCTCCACATGCACCTCCAGTCTGTCCAACAGTTCGCCCAGTAGTGCTCAATTGTTGATGCCTTGACAGCAGCCCATGCATCCTTTGCCATCATCATTGCCTCAAGCAAATTGACTTTATAGATGTCAGTCTCCCCAACTTCTTTCAAGATCCACAGCATGCATGCTGAATGCATGCCAGTAGTGAGCCTTGAAGCATCAGATAATCCCTGCATCAAGTGGCTGAATGAGTGATGTTAAGTTTGGCCCAAAGAATTCTATTTGGATATTCTGTGGCACAAAGGATATATAGTGGCCACTGAAGTTGTCAATTACGAGGTAGATGTGCCACTTCTCCTTGTGCATCTTCAAATCAAATGCTTTTACCCAGCTTACCATTTCAGTGAGCATGTCATTCTCCCTGTGCAAAACTACTGATCACTCACTCTTTGAATAGTTCTGATGTCATCCATGCTGCTTTGTTATTGCGATAATCAAATCCATGTGCAGCTGGTGAATTATTCTTAAAGACACATGGCTTTTTGTACTTCCCAATGAAAAATATAGGCATCTTCTCACTGCCATTGGAATTACAGGAAAAGCCCAAGCTCAGGCAGAATTTGTTTCTTTTCTTTCCACTTATTTGCCTTGTTGCCAATCCTTGATCAGGTAGAGCACTGAATGACCTAGGTATCAATTTAAATATATGAATAAAAGGATTAGCTTACAATGCAAAGAGCCTGGTCTCATCAAAGTTCCAGCAGTCTTTGGGGTTGAATTTTTCCAAGATTTTTGCAATGTGGTTCAGCTTCAACAGCAGCAAGATCAACAGATGCTGCTTCACCATGGTGCAGATGCTCTCATAAGTGATAAGTCCTAGTGAAGGATGCCACCCATCCATCACCAGTGAGCTGTTCCTCTTCTGGAACACCCAGGAGGTCCTCAAACCTCTTCCTTTTCTCTGGTAACATTGGCCCATTGACCTGTTCCCCCTTATCCTCCATAGCACAAACCCAAAGGATGAGAGCCTTCTCAACATCTGGCTGAGTGACTATATGAGGCTGCTTTGAAGACAATGCACTCAGATTGTCATGGATGTGTTGTTCTAAATTTGTGCAAGCTTTCAACTTTCTTGAAAGTGTTGACTGAGTAAACACTAAAGCCCCTGTTTGTAGTGTTGCAAAATGCTTGACTATGTCCTCCTGTGAAGAATTTGGATGCTTGTCAATGTAGGCAAAGACCATCATCCAGTCATGCAGGGTGAGATTTTCCCAGGTGCCTGTGTTCTGTTGTTTAGCTGATGTTGCAGGTGCATCTTTGGAAGATTTCTGCCCAGGTTTACAAGCATATGGAGTCAGCTTTGGACATGGTTTTCAGCAGGTAGTCTCAGACTTCATGGGGATACTGCTGAGAAGGATGCAACATGAAAATCTTTGCCTCTCTAATCATTAATGAAAGTCTTCTGATGTTAACATTAGAAAGATGCCAGATGAGCATCAAATCACTGCTGAAGGGTAGACTTTTCATTCTGATCTCTTCCAAATAAGTACATTTCATACTGCATATTGGTAGTCTGAGAGCATGCATTATGCAATATGCACATTTTACCAAATCCACTGTGCCCCAACTTGGCCCAGCATGGGCTGACAAAAAAGTCATGCAGTATAAGACTTATGCAAGTTGAGCCCATGCATTATGAGATAATCAACTGTAGTGAAGTCTCAGCATGATAATTAGATGCTCTGTGTTACCTAAAAAGGGTACTGTATTGACCAAGTCAACTTGGGCCACTGTGGTAGTCAAGAAGTCCATGGTTCAATTTTGCATTGACACATCAACACACCATTCATTTGGCATCGTTTATCTTCCACTACCTATGTTCAACAATGCAGTATGCTGATTTACACAACATCTACAAGGTATATTGTGACCACATAAGTGATTACCTGACATTTATGATGGTGTGGTGAGCCTTGGAACAAGAATGTGAATTAGTGTGTGTTATGTAAGCATGTGTGACTAGTGTTGTCCCAACTACTTGTGCACTGTCAGGCAAGTCTGAGGCCCATGAACACATCTGCTGGCTAGCATTGAGTAAATACAGGATCAATGTCAACCATCCAGTTCTGTCCAAATGTATTAGGCTACTAGCTGTCCACAAATAGCAGTGCATTACCACATCCTAGAGGGATCATGCCCTAATGTAACTCTGCATGAAGTCTATGCCTCATCACCATGGGTATTTACAATCAAGGGGAGTCCCATATTGACACAGATGTAGTCACACTGGTGCTGCTGCATGAAAATTTTGATTCCATCTTTTCTGTGATTGCCAATTCCACTGTCACTTGAGGGGAATCAGTAACTTGACACTGTGATGCAGTTGGTTACCATACAATGTCACCGCATGGGTCATTACATTGAATAAGACCATTCCATCATGCCCATTCACTGTCATTGGGGAACCTGACAAGGGGCAGCAAAGAAGGTCAGTCTTACTGGGTGTATCATTGGTATTAGATGTGTACCTTGAATATCTGCAAAGACCAATTTATGCTTGCTGTACTCATATGCAAAATGAGCAAAGGCTGAAATAGTAATTCCAAGTTTGTCTGTTGAAGATGGGTGCTCCAGTGTGCCACTAAACTTCATAACCATTGTAGTCCATTGAGGCTCAACAAGCCAAACAGCACCACCATAGTAATTCCCATGGTCCGATTCACCAGATGCAGCAGACAACATCTCATGTTCACAGAGCAGGAAACCTTCAGAAAACACTATCTCTGCCATTGGCACAGGTTATTAAGACATAGGGATGGTTAAGGCTGAGTAAACATACCTGAAAAGATGCTGACACCCTGTTGCTTTGCAAGTTCACAGAAATGGCCCAGAAACCACTTTCCCAAGTTAAGTTGGACTAGTTCAGCCTCAAGGTACTTCTTGTTGTCAGTAGTTGTCACAGATTCACCAGTGCCAATGTCAAAGAAACATTTGGCAACAAAAAGATCTCCATTGAGCATTAGCTGAAAGCTGTAAGCGAATGACTAAAAGTGTGATGTGCCTTAGTGACAAACCTTATAAACCTTCTTTGTCCAGCCTTTTGAAAACACATCAGATCCCAGGAAACCCTTGATTGTTTTGACACTGTCATCTGGCCACACAATTTTGACTTCACCTGTTTCAGGCACCATGCTGCAAACTGCACATAGAAAGGTCACTGAGGTTGAAGGTCCTGATGTAGTATGAGACAGAGATGTTAATGATGGTGTGGGAATGAAGGTCAATGTGAGTCCAAGGTGACCTGTAGTAGTTGAGGTATATATTGCAATTAATATGAGTCAACAATTTGAAAATGAGACTTACCATGTTGCACCTTTTTGTGTGGTCAACAAGTTACAGTTCTAAGGGCAGTATCCTCGTCAGAGGAGTGATCCACAGCAGGGTGCTTTCAGGTGGGCATAGTGCAGCTACCTGGCACTTCCCCATGAACATGTTCACACCAGTCAATAAACTTTTGGTAACTAGAACTACAGACTTTGATTGCAAGCACAAAACTCACTGCTTCACAGTCGACATAGAGTTCCAAGAAGAGGGCTGGTCCTTTCACTTCCTTGGATTGGGCATCCCTTGGTTTGTAGAAATCTGCTGACTTGCCAAGCATGTATGCATTATACACATATCCAACAGTTTTAGTTTGATCACCTGGCTGGAAATTCTTGTTTCCAGGAAAACAAAACTGAACTTCACCCCTACCACACACTGTAAGTATGGAATCTGGGGCCAGTGATGTGAAGCTCACTTACAATACCAACCCTAAACCCTCATCTTTTTCCCAGTTGACATTAAGGGCAGTGAGAGAATCCTCAAGGACCTCTGTGGTGCAAATGTCAGAGAGCCTGAGTGGCTAAATGGGCAGTAATAAACATTTAGTATATTTCTCACCAGTAAGGTAAACATCCTTTGCCCAAAGTTTCATCCACTTCCCATATGCATCACCAGCATTGCTTCACTTTGAGGCACCTTTGATTCAGACTTCAATAGCAATTTTGATCTTGTCACTGCCTGGTTGACCACCACCATTCCATGCATAATTGAGGCCAGCAGTTGTGTTCAGAGTGTTTGGAAGTCCAGATGTATTTGGTGATTTCCACAAGTGGACACTAGCTGACACTGCCTGTGCTTGCCTTGCAGTTTCAATGGCATCATGCATGACCTGACTTGTGCCAGTACTGCTATCACAGTTACCAACTAGCATTGCACCTGATCTCAGTCCAGTAATTACTCATTTATAATTGATCACACCTTGGTTGGCTGCAGGTGATGCAGTTTCACAAGTTCTGCACATCTCTCCCTGTAAATTTTTCCATGCCATGCCACATCCTTTGCATTGTGGCATTGCCTGTAAGCAATAGTCAGTAGGTACTTCACAAAGTCAGGAATCCATGTGTATCAACATACCTGCCATAACTTGATGTCTGCAGAGCCAGCTTGAAAAGAAGCTAATTTATGGCATTTTGCACAGATCCCAGGTTGAGTCTTGTGAGGAAAGATCTGCCCACAGCCATCACCATCACTAGCTTCACACTGTGAAAGAATGGCCATTCTTAGGTTAAAGACTGAAAGGAATGCACTTGACAAAAGAGAGAATCAAACTGGGGAGTACCTGTAAGGACAGAATGGTGTTGTTGGATGACACTGAACTGTAGTGTGCCCAGCCCATTTTATATGACTTGGATTGTGCAGTACATGTGGCCTTCATATGCAGACGGATCAAAATTCTATGTACATCATATCAAGCCTGCAGTTTCCATGTATGTTATTTCCATGGCTGGTGATATCCTTTGTGTTGCTAAAATGGGAGTAGCATTTTGTTGCATGTGGAGTTGTGACCACAGAGATGCTGCTACATCTCAGACTCATATTAAGTTCTGATCTGTGAAATAGCTAATCAATGTAAATACAGACATGTGTTCCTATAAGAGCTCATCAACCTGACGTTCATTGACAAGGATTTCCTCCACTTGTTGAAAAATAGCCCAGCCTCCATGCAGCATGAAGTTGGGACATCCAATTTCTTCATAGATCCTTTCAGCCAAATTACCAAACTCTTCACTTACCCAACACATTGTCACATCTCTCAAAACTGGGATTTCATGCCTCAGTGCATCAATCACATCTTGGGTAATGGGGATCTTGCAGTCCTGTCCACCTTGTGATGCTGGGAGAGTGAATGCATGTCATGGAGAGGTACCTGAAGCATTGGATTTTCATTTCTGGTAGTGAATGCAGTGGTTATTCCAATACCATCAGTAGACCACTTTGTGAGCTGGTAGTCCTAGGGAATCTGGACAGCTCTGGCTAGCAAAAGTGATTTACTGATGACTCCACAAAAGAATCCAATTTGCCCTGCAAAATTTTTGGCCAGAGCCAGTAGAAGAGTTGCCTAATGGCAATGCCATCCATCAGGTAAAGAAAAATATGGGTAGTGAATGAAGCAACACACTTGTGAAGAGATTTATTTGGGTGATGTACTCCATCATGTAGTCTGCTTTGTAGCGAAATTTTTACATTAATACCCTTTGTATCAAGAAACCAGTGCCACAAGCCCTCAATGGGTGTATTATGGACACTCTTCAAGAACTGGAATGGCAGGTATTGGTTGGCATCGATGTTAGGTGCAAAAACCATGCTAGCATACACAAGCAGGGTTTAGTATATTTATTAGCAGTGAACTAAGGAATTGTAATATACCACAGTGCTGTCTGGTTGGCAAAAATGATACCTGTTTCTGAGCCTCTGTCAGTAACAAATGTCGGAGGTATTGCTTCCACATCAATATTGAGTACAAAACTGCAAGGGAAACAAGCATAACACTGACCCATGTACTTTGTGATGTAGTCGAGGTGCACATGGCCAATTGTCACTGCAAGCTGATGGTTTGGAACTACAACAAGATGGAGAAGAAAACTACTCCATTGGTCCTTTATCCCATATATGTCAAGTCCTACACTGCCCATCCGCAAAGCCTGTGCATTCAACTTCACAAAACCATCCACATGATGCTGGTGATTTGGCCCAATAGCCGATAAGGTTGATCGGCGAACTTGCTTGCCACGAGGAAACCATGCATTCAACCCATCTGGTGCATGGCAGGCAAGCACAGTGCATACAAAATCACTAGATAAATAAATGCATAAGGAATGTTTGTATGATACATAAGGGTCACACCGAGGCAGGGGCATTCCTTCACTACTCAAAAGTGATGTGATCGTTCGGACTCCATTTGCCTGGTTGACATCATTCGCAACTTTCTCCAGAACAGCTTTGGTTGCAATATCAGTTGGGGGTGGCTTTCGTGGACTTGGAACGTCAAACTGCTTGTTTAATTCATGCAACCGGGACTTCCTGCCAAAAGTATGGTAGTGTCAGCTTAATAGCATAGACGGAATCAAATCCTTGGCCTAACTTGACAGTAAGTTGGAGCTCAGAGTTCAGTCTTGCCAAACGTTCCTGCACCGTGAGTCGTTCCTTGGCATACTGATGGAGTGCCTCACGAAGGACATCTTCAGGAGGATCTGTGTTGCAGCAACATCAGCTAGTCAGCCAGTGATATACTAATGGGACAAACACTGCTTGACTCCGTATCCATTGACACCCGTTTGATTGTGTGCCATCCAAGTCCAGTATTGAGCATGCACTGAACTTCGCAGAGTCGGCACAGCGCAGCGCAAGGCCTTGCGGCAGTGTTCTCGCTTACATAACATACACGCATCATCCGGCCTCCGAGTCGTACCCACGACCTGAACCTACACTCTTGCCTACTAATCTCTTATGAGGTCACGATATACCTTGCATCACGTCAATCAGCATACTGTATTCTGAGCTGTGTAGTACATAGGTGGTGAAAGATAACAATAAACAACGCCATACGAATGGTGTGTCAACGCGTCAATGCAAAATTGAACCGTGGACTTCTCGACTACCACAGGCCACCAAGTCCTTCATTCACTCCTTGGAGCCAACAATGAAGGTCTACTCGTTGTCCGTTGTCTGTGCACCCCCTTCGTCACCCTCTGTAGTCCTCAGTTCAGCGGTCGACGTTTCCAGCTTCTCATTCTACCAACGTGGGTCGGTCTCAGAGTTCTTGTCATTCTTCTCCAAGACAGTCGTCGAGAGAACTGCTCAGGGCCAACGACAGAGTGTACAGGAGAACAACTATTTCGCTCATGTGTACAACCGCGGCGGCGCGGAACAACTGGCAGGTGGGCGTTTCTTCCAGACCTGTATACGCTGTCTGACATGTCCAGTGCAGCCATCATCATCACTGACCAAGAATACCCCGTTCGGCCTGCCTTCTCTCTCCTGACAAAGATTCTGGATGAATTCACGGCTAAAGTTTCCCAATCTTCTTATTCTAATCCTGCATCTATCTCTTTCCCGGACATCCAGACGTACCTCACCAAGTACCAGGATCCGCGGCAGGCAGATGCCATCATGAGAGTACAACAGGAACTAGATGAGACGAAGATAGTTTTGGTTTGTGCCCCCGAATACTTCCTTTTAACATCCATACTCATAATTGTCATTCCATCAGCACAAGACGATAGAGTCGGTACTGCAACGCGGAGAAAAGCTCGATAACCTGGTGGAACGATCCAATGCACTCTCTGCACAGAGTAAGATGTTTTACAAGACCGCTAAGAAGGTGGGCCTGCCGTTGCATTCACATATTGAGTCCAACCTAACCACCCGCTTAGCAAAATTCTTGCTGTGTTATCATGTAACTTGATGAGATTACGTTGACAACCCCTCGCGAGGTGTCTCTGTACTGTAATGGTTCCTTGCTTCACAGATCCCTGTTTGACCCGATGATCACATTGGGACATCCTCTACTACCCCTCTTTTTTGATAATACACACCGATGGGGCATGATTTCCATCCGCTTCTGACGTCTAGTAGCGTCCAACCTGGGGATTGGGCTTCTGGAAGATTTGTACGGTTGACGTTGGGCGAAGCTGGGTCTATTTCGCCCTCGTCCTCCATGGTAATGTCGAACGAGGACAGAATTTCAAGACGATGATCCATTTGTGCGAGATTGCTTAAATTCCATGTCTGTTATATGGTTACCTAACCGGTTGACACCTCAATACGTGGATCGTACCTCCGCTGAAACATTCTTTGTAGCAACGAAAATGAGGTCGGCAACACTCTCCAACTCCTTGTCGCCGGAAGTGACACTTCGTAGCAGCGTGGTTAGACTGAAATGCGTTTGTTAGACGAATAATCATGAAGTTGTGGTAGCCTACATTGTAGTTTTGTCAGGTGATGCGAACTTTCCGGGTACGAGAGACGGTGAGAGTGCAAGGAGGAGTTCTTTCCTCAGCTGGTTCTCGCCATCGGATGTTTCTTCCCAAGTCTGGATCGCCCAGACAACCCATCTCGCAAGGTATTCGTCATAAGTGATATCTCTTGGCGAGTCTTCAACCTCTATTTCGATCGCTATCGTTCCTGGATCTGGCTGCAGCCAGTTTCCCAGTAATGAGTAGACTGCGCGATTTATAAACACCGACGGCAAGACTGGGTGATGCGATCGAAGTTTATTGAGCAGTGGAGCCCATACCGCTTTTGAGGATGCTGTTGGAAGGAATGGGTCCATAGGAGCATGTCTCTTTCTGCGGAACATTAACATGCACTCATCATTTGATAGAACATACTCACTTCTTGGCTAAGGGAACCAGAGCGCCTACATCGAAAAGTGCGTCACAAAGAGGTTCCAAGGCAGCTCTCTCCTTCAAGTTGGCACTGCCTCGATAGCTTTCTCTATATTCGTCAAACCCCCATGTGACGGCGTCGTTGACGAGGTCCGCTGATACCATCGCTTCCGCTATCCACCGTTCGATGTCACGTATGATAGCGTCAATGTCACCCTGCTGTCGTTTGCGCAATGATGCGTCCCGCGTCACAGCTTTCATAAGTTGCTTGTATGCCCTTAGCAGTGGCGTAATCGGTCGCAGGGCAGCCGAAGGAGGCGGAGGGGCGGAGGGATTCAACGTGGGCTGAAAGTAGTTGTGGAAAAGCCACGAGAGAGACTAAGACAGCAGATTACAAAACTAAGCATGGTTGTCAGATGTGCGGGGTAGAGGCTCGACTTTACCTCTCGAGCTGCTTCTCTAAGCAGTTCAAGGCTGGGCAGGTCTTCGTGGGTAGCTGCATGTCTGAGTTCAACGAGCCAAGATGGCAGACCAAGCTGAGCAGCTATGGACGCTATAGACCTTGCGAATGCTCCTACTTGCAGGGGGTCGACCAGGCCATTCACCATGCGTATGATTGTGGACGCATAGGCGAGACGAAGGTTCAGAGCAGCAAATGAAGACTGGGACGGACTGTCCTGGAGCTGCACGACCAGTATGGCCAGGGTGGATTCCAGGGCATGAGGAAGTGCAGTGATCGCCTTCCAGGCAGACAACTTGTAGGGATATGAGATGGCATCGAGCTGGCGAACAAAGACAAGCCCCACTCACCCTGTTAACAGCCAATATTTTTGATTCTACATCGTCCCTGTCTGCAAAAATCCACGCACAGACCTGTTCTAGTTCGCTGGTATGTGCCCATGGCACGCGTCGGGGAAGGCGCATGGCAGTGGTGGCTGTGTTGGTCGAACTGCTGACGGTGACGAGCTCACTGGCATGGCACTGGCATGAGTCTTGTTCTGGCAGCCTTCTGGGTTCTTTACTTCTGGCTGGTCGTCTACGGCGTGAAGCACTGCTCAAGGAACTCTAGGCAGCTCCTTCCTTTCTCCCAGGTGCGCAAACCAACGGTGGAGGTAGCAGTCAAAAACTTCCACCTTCGCGTCAAGACCGATGCTTTGAACGCGCTCCACGATGGGCTATGCAAGTCACTGTCTTCAGATGAGTTCCGACGAATTAAGAGAGCTCTATTGCATCTGTATAACCTAGGAAGCATGGTCGGTATCATTAGCATGATTGCGGCGCTCCTTCTGCTTTGGTCTATGACGGCGAACTTGGTCATGTCCGTGGTTTGGACACCATTCAATAGCTCGTCCACTTCACTGGTCAAGCGAAATCTTGAAGGTGGTGTCGGTGAACCAATCCCTGTTACGACGCCAGTCGACAGTGGCGCGTTCTCTGTTCGAGCGATTGTATGTATATGGTCTCATATGAACCCTCTCCTTCATCGCAAATTTCCTTGTTTCGCAGATACCTGGTGTGACAGTCCCACTCGGCCACTTTCCGATTATCCTCCTGGCGCTATGTATCTGCCAGGTAGTCCACGAAGTTGGCCATGCTATTGCTGCAGCGGTGTGCGTAACCAATGATTCATTCACATTCATAGTCGCTTAGCTCGCGTTTTAGACGACACGTACCCATCCTCTTTTCAGGTTTCGCCGTTACAGTCGTCTTTCCCTCTGTTTTTGTTGTTTTGCCTGTGGTCCGACTCGAGAGATTACGGGCAGTAGACCGCCTGCAAGTGGCGGCTGCGGGTTGTTTTCATAATCTCGCATTCTGGTGTCTCTTGTACTTGGTCACATGGACTGAAATAAGCACGTTCTTGTCAGAGTTTTTGTTTGAAGATGTTTCGCGTCTAGGGAAGGTGGTCGTTGGAGTCCATCCTGTTCGTGGTGTCTCTTACACTTTACTTGCTTAAGCTGAATTTTTACAGGGCTCACCGCTGCAGAGTTATATACCATCGGGCGCCATAGTCACAATGCTGGACGATACAATGCTCAGCGTCACAGAAAGCGCGCCAACCAGCGATCCGTGGGACGAATTTTTGTTGTCTCCGTCTACCCCTGTGGTCACTCGAGGATGGTGTTTCGAAAACTCCGGATTAGCAAATGCGTCAAGTTAGTCGGGGGTGCAGAGCAGACGCGCAGCTTCTCACACGAACCTTTCTTAGGTTCACTTAAATGCCAATCGACAGACAGTCGCCTTTGTTTCGTGTTGATGCACGGCACAAGCGATCAGTACAGCTTAGATGCGGTCACGGTCCTCTCTGGGGATTTGGCACGTTGTGACGCTTCAGTGGGCTGTACGCCGCTGTCGTCCTGTGTGATGCCGCGGCGCGGACAACAGCTTGTACGAATCACCTTGTTGTCGAACAGTCTGAACGGTAGCGAGGAAGTCGTACTTTGGAAAGGACCTAGGAGAGAGATATGGGAACAAGGTGCGCGATCCGTAAAACGCGAAGGCGGCTAGGCTGATACAGTATGTACTGCTTCAGTGGAAGTCAGCACGTTCAGGTCACGCATTCCGTTAATCTCTAACAGGGTTCGTCGTTACATCGTAGACTTCGTGGAGTATGCCTATTCTCTTCATATGGACGCCTACTGATGCACGTTCAAGATACATGAAACTGATCAACCTTTCGTTGTATCTGGTAAATATGCTGCCCATACCAGCACTAGATGGGTTTCAACTCCTTGCAACCTTGTTGGAACTTATATTTGGCCGAGAATACGAAAGTGGTAGTATCGACCTGGAAGCTGGAAGTCACAGCAGTGGGGCCGTAATAGATCGCACTAGAGAGACACCAGTGCAGAGAATCATCCAAGCAACTCTTAGTACAAGTACAGTCACCTTAGTCACACTAAATGTCTTGTTGCCGGCAATCCAGTATATATTACACTGACCTGTGTTCACGCTGCTGCAAACTATGGTTCTCTTGGCTGGACTTCAACGAGCTTTGCAATATTATGTCTCGTGTGGTGCGACTCATACATACAGTGTATCGGCATACGGCATGTTTAAATGCATATCAAGGTCGCTTGGAGGCCCCCTAGCCTCCTTGCTCCCCCTGGTCGAAGAAGAAAGAAGTGAGGAAACTGCCAGTCTACTTCTTCTTTGGCTTCGTGTCGACGTCCACGACGGTCAAACCTAGAAAACGCGATACCAACTGAGCCTAATACGAATCGCGCAGGCGGACAAAAAGAAACATACCTGGTGGCAAGCTCCGCTTCAGTTTCTCGGCCTTTTCTGGGTCGTCGACAGAGAGTGTGTAAAGGTATCGTGAACACCGAACTTTGAACTTGGTGATGGCTGTTCCAGTAGGAGTTCTAGCAGCGACCTTTTTTATCCGGGCCTCTATAGGAGCATATGTGGAGAGCAGACATCAATGCAAAAGCACGGTCACGGACGAGATGAAACTCACGGGTAGCATCTTTCCGCTTTGCAATCGAAATGAATTCTTTGATGTCCCGGATTTCCTTAGGCTACCAACGAGAGATTAGAGTGAACGTCATCTGGGTTAGACGAGTTTTGCGTACCATGGCGATCGACGACTCTTGACTTCACGCTTGCTGCAACGCGCCGATAGCGTTCCTCCAGTGTGGTCCTGTGGCTGAACTTTGCTTTACCAGTTCTACGGAAGGTGCCGGGTTATATAATAGAGGGTTTCTATACAAGGTAAGTATGTTTGACATCATTTATTCACACGCTTGCCACTTCTCCAGGAATACAACATCTATGAGTACATACTATATAGCTCCTCAAATCAAAATACAAGAATGTCCTGCAGGGAAACATCGAGCATGCAATGAAAGGTGGAGGGGGAAGTCATGATCCCTTGTACTTCTTCGGAGAGCCGACGGAAGATGCGGTGGAGCTAACGACAGTATTGCTTGAATCACTGACGACTGACATTGGTCGACTTATACGAGTCTGAAGTCGTTCCACCTGACGCTCGAGCCTGTTCCGAGATTCAGAATTTAAAAGATGTGTTCTACAATCAACTTACGATAGGGTGGATTGCTTGGCATCTTTAGCCTCTCGTTCAAGTCGTCTGTTCGAAAGTTCCAGCAGGTTTGCATGCGATTGCTGGAACGGGAATGAGCTAGTGAAGATTTGGGTTTAAAACGTTGAATTCACATACTGCCTTGTCAAGCTTTTCTCGAAGAGATTCTATTTGAGATTGGGAAGCCTTCCTATCACTCTCGAGCATTGCGCATTTCCGTTCAGATTCCGAAAGTTGTAGCTGCATTTCTCTGAACGCTTTTTCCGAAGAGCGGAGCGGAGTGGAGTGTCGCTTATCACTAGATGCTTGGTTCAGCTGTTTAGTAAGTTCCTCAATACGAGCCTCAAGCTGGCGGACGGTTGTAGAAGGCTGGGGCAGATTTGCATAGGCCTTCGTCTCCAAATCAACGATTCGAACGTTTAGCTCCTTGACTTGTTTTTCAAGCACGGCCTGGAGAGTGGACGTGTCTAAAAACTAGCAATGCAAATGGTTATTTATTTACTTACATTCTTCCTCTCCAGGTCCGTGTTCTCCCGGCGGATTTGGTCAAGTTCGAGTTGGCTTTGTGCTGCATGAGTCTCAGCCTTCCGCACGCGCTCGGACGCCATAGCAACACGATCTTCTTGTTCCTCCAGGGAGCGCTCCAAATCCAGTTTCTCAAGTTGCAACTTCTGCATTTCTCTGTCAGATGACATTTTATTCGCGTCAGCATGATCCAATTTGATCCCTTCTAATTCAGCTTGTAGCGAACGGCGTGCTTTTTGCAACATGGCCCGGTCGGCTTCTGCATCGTTTAGTACGCTCCTGAGTTCCCGGACCTGAGAATGCAATGCAACAATTTGGGCTTGTTGGTCAGATTGTGTGGCAGTGGACGTTTCATAAGCTTTCGTAAGGTCCATGATCTTCGTCTCAAGGCGTTCCTTCTCGCGTTTCCAAGCACCGCCGTTGCAAACCTCGTCGTCGAATCGAAGCTGGAGTTCATCATAGTCCGAGTGGATTTTGCGATTCTCCTCGCGGAGCCTGCTCAGGGTATCCCGCTGTGATTGTAGTTCTAGGGAACATGAGCTATTGGCACACACTCGAAGTGAGGAGACCAACCTTCACTAAGCTGAGCAAGTTCCGCTAAAGGAACCAATGAATGATGGGTCGGAATATGGTTCATGTATCTTACCTTGGTATTTCTTGCGGGTCTGATCGCTGGCAAACTCGCGCTCTGCCACATCCTTCTTGTGTTGTTCACGTTCTTCCTGGAGTTGGTGAACGAGTCTGTGTCTGTGAATACCAAGTTCAGATGACTCCCGCTCCTCTTCTGCGATCACATGTTCTAGCTCTCTAAGTTTGCGTTCGGTAGCGTGCAACTTTTCCTCAATAGCCTTCCTCTCTGCTGTGAGGTCATTATGCGCTTTTTCTAAGTCGGTATATGTACGTTGGGCTGAGAACAGTCAGCTGATGAGCTCGAACAACATTTTAAAACCTACCGAAACTTTCAGCATGTTCCACTTTCATTCGGGCCGCTTCAGATTCCTGTAACTTGTCTGAGGTGATTTGCAATTTCTGCCTGTAAGATTCAATGGCTTCTTGTAACTCTAGAGTTGATTGTCAGCGAAGTCGCAAATCGGTATACCAATTGTTCAACATACCTGTTTGTTTGGCAAGGGAGGCAGAGGAGGTGATCTGAAGTTCCTGTAGTTGCACCTTGAGTTGCACATGTGCGCCTGGAAGCTGGTAAGTGTTGATATTTTGCCCCCGATGAGTACCAACGAACTGGTTGCTTCGCTTCTTGCAGTAATTTCAGCGTCAAGCTGGTTTCGTACTTCGGTCAGCTCATTCTCAACTTGCTTCTTGGAATGAGAAACTTCTCGGAGGCGTTTGCGGCAGTCCTCCAACTCCGCTGCGGAAGTGCGCTGCTGGGCAAGCTGTTAAGGAAGAGGTTAGACGGCGGGATGGTGACCTACGGTAAACAACATACCAATGCGTTGCGAGAATCTTGCACATCGATGTCGTCGGCGAGCTTAGCCAGTTCGTTCTCGAGACTTGTCTTGGCTCGCTGTGCCACCGTCAATTGGTCTTGGGTCAAGTCCAACTCGCTCTTCAGACCGCTCAGTTCGGACTGCAACCGGCGACAGTTAGATTCTGCGATCTCTCGGGACTTGCGCTGCGTTTCGAGTGCTGCCAGAGCTTTCAGGGCCTTCTCTTCATTGGCCTTCGCAGTTTTCTCAATGGCTCGAAGTTCCACTTGCTCCATTTTTGTTTCGCGAACATAGTCCTCGGCTTCTCGAACTAGTGTGTTCTTTGCCTTTTCGAGCGAACGAATGTAGATCGCATTTTTCTGCAACTCTTCCTGTGCCTCTTTGAGCTGCTGGTCCGTAACCTTCTTTGCCTTCTCTAACACATGCACATGTTCGACAATGGTTTTCTCTTGCCGTGATTCTAGCTGCTTTATCTCCCACTCGCGGTCTGAAAGGTCTGCCAGAGCCTTCTTCAATCCGGCGTCGAGTTTACCAAGGCGATCTTTATCGAGGTTCAGCTCCCTCTTTTGGTTTGCGACGGCTTGCTGTAGCTGCTTGCACTTTGCTGACTCTGCCTCTAGTTGCTTACGGGTCGTCTCGAGCTGCCGCTCACGGGCTCGAGTATCTCTCTCCAATTGTAATGCAGTGTCTTCGATTTCATTGTATTTGCTTTGAGCAGAAACGAGTTGCCTTTCCAACGACTGGTTACGTGAGCATTCTCTTCGGAGGCATTTGTGCTAAGGATACATACCTCCTTAGCCCTGAGAGCTTCGGAAAGCTGCCCATCTGTATGAATTTGTCGAGAGCGAAGTGCCTGCATCTCCGAGTCTAGAGATCTCTTGACTTTCTCCAGTGATGCGACCGTAGCCTCTGCTTTCGCCGAGTTTTCCTTGGAAGTCCGTTCGCGCTCCAACAACGAGGAATATGTGGCCTCAAGTTGCTTGTATTGCCCACTTAACCGCTCTAACTCAAGGGTGAGTGTGCTCTCCTTTTCAAGAGCGGCTTCGCGTTGAACGCTCAGTTGATGTTGCAGATCTATGACTTGACCGCGTAAATCAACCAACTCCTCCTCCATACTCTTCTGGGCCTCGCGACGCCGTGTTTCTTCTGTTGTCTTTGTTTCCATCAAAGCGCGAAGGTCGTCCAGTTCCATTTGCAGTTTGGCTTTCGCAGCTAAGGTGCGTCTAGCATCTGTCTTTGAAGCGCTCAGCTCTGCTTGATGCTTTTCTGCTAGCGCGCGACGTTCTATGAGCTCTTTCTCCAGTTGTGCAAGTTCTGTCTTGGACGCAGAAACTTCCGAGGTAAGATTAGCAACGTCGACCTCTTTTCGTTGGATGATTGAGGTATATTCCGTAGCTGTACGGGTCAGCTCGGCAAGTTGGTCCTTGGTGTGCCTTGCACTTCTTTCAAGTTGTTCAACCTTTCCGGAGAGATGTTCGCTGATTTATTGATCACTGATACCGTCAATGGACATGAGCTGGGACACATACGTGGTACGGAGTTCTGCTGCGAGCTTGACCTGTAGTTCATTTGTCGAAGATTCTGCACGTTCTTTGAGCCGAGCTAGGTCTTCCTCCCGTTGAGACAATAACGTCGTGACATCCTCGTTGACTTTCTGCAATGCATCTCGGTCTTCTTGCAGTTGTAGAATACTGCGTTCCATCGTTGGGAGAAGATCCGCGAATTCCGCCTCTTTCTTCTTCCATGTAATTTGTTCATTTTCTAGGCGGACAAGATGCTCTGCAGCTTCGTCGAACGCTTGTCGCAGTTGTTCGTGCTTTTCGTCGCTCTCCTTCTGTAGTTTGAGGGCTCTATCCAACTGAGAGTCGAGCACATCCAAGTCTCCGTGCAGTGCCACAATCTCCTCTTCCAGCTCGACCTCACGTTGCTTGCTTCTTTCTAGTAGGGTATCCTTGTCCGACGCAAGAGCGCGCTCAGCTTCTAGCTCTTGGACAATCTTTTGTTTTTCAGCTTCTAGAGTCATCTTCATGTTCTGCAAGTTCTCTCGCTCGCGCTGGTCGCGCTCTGCTCTCTCTTTGATCAGTTGTAGCTCTACCTCCTTCCGTCGCAATTCCTCGTCGTTACGGGTAGCCGCGAGCAATGGTCGTACCTAAATTCCAGATTGGTATCAAACAAATTGATTTGAAGCTTGGACATACCTTCGTGTATAGTTGCCACCACGGCCAATCCCTGAGCTCTCCGTACAGACGAGCATTCCGTTGGACTGTGCGGATAGCAACAGCACGGTTCAGAATTTTCTTCATTTGCCTTCGAGCCGAGAATTTCCGTGCGACTGCTTGTAGCTTCGAGAAAACGTCGTACAGAAGAGCATCTCTGCGCTCTTCGAGTTCAGCCAGGACACCAGCTTTGAAGAAAATTTTCGACGTTCCAACACGGTATAGCTCTCCATCAAGTTCAAGGGCCTCGACCATCCTCAAACATGCCTTACGTCCGTCCATATAACCATCGTGGTATTATACCTGGTGTCAGAATTTCATAGCGCTGGCGGAACTCCACGAAGGGTAGCCGATTGGGATAACCCAGTCTGGCAATTCGTATACCTTCTAAGACACCGTTGCAGCGTAGCTGGTCGAGGACGAGTGGTACATCAATACGCGCGGGCTTCTTGTTTGTGTTCGGGACTATGCAGCGAACAAAGTGAGGCTGAGTGGCATGCAGCTGAGCCATGAGAAGAGAAAGCTGTTCTCTATGTCTCTGAGCGACGGTTCTGAAGGCACCCTTCTTCACGCTCCGTTTCTTCCCCACAGAATAACCCACGCTTGAAGAAGGCAACTCTGAATATGTGTTTCCAAAGTCCTGGAATAACGAGGCCACGTAGGGTTCAGTAGATGCTGCCAAGACACGGACGAGGTTGTCGTTAAGGGGGTCTTTATTCTTCTCCAGCCAGCCGTCCGTGCGGTATTCCACCTTTCCAGCGTAATGGGTGATGATGAAGCCTTGCTCGAATTTTGGAAGACTGTACTTGGAACGTCCCAGGTGAGGTTGTTCACCTAGGCGCAATTCCCCGCTCCACATTGAGTGCACTTTCTCCGTGAATGTAAGGTCCGTTGCTTTGGGCATGATGCATTCTTCGTCTAAACAACTCAAGATACCGATAGGAGCTGGCCCGGTAGATTCGATCAAATCGATGGTGGGCTGGAGATCAAGCTTAAAGTTGACGTAATCCCACTCGATTCCTTCGCGAGAGTATTCCTCCTGCTCAAGTACAAACATGTGGTGGTTGAAAAACTGCTGCAGCTTCTCGTTTGTGTAATTGATGAGCAGTTGCTCGTATGTATTGACGTCGAAAATCTCGAACCCCGCAATGTCAAGGACGCCGATGAAGGTCGACTTTGAAGTTGGCCGATCCAAAGCTCGATTGATACGATCGACCAAGGCACCAAACGATTTTTCATACAATGTCTTGCATAATGCGGCCAATTCGTCTAGAGCTTGTTGACCAGTTCCGTGCCTGCATGACCCACTCCCTACCAGCGAGCACTTTTGGACGTAGGACAGCTTTGGTAAACTCCGACACAGGTATACCTAGTAGATGGCAGACGCGCTCCGCTTGTGATGGATCTGCCATCACAGCATCGTCAGCCCGCGTGGAAGTGATAGCGATGTTGCCAATGTGAAGGATGGCAGCAACAACTCGGAAAAGGTCGAATTGTTCGGCCTGCGAGAATCCGACCACCTCAAAGGCGTTCTGAGAGACATAAGCGTGGGTTCAATGTACATGATCTCTAACTTACTATCAGAGTATCCCAGTCATCCCGATCGTTCACCCCATCCACTTCTCGCTTACTTCGGTTCAAAAACTCATAGTCCTCAATTCCTCCATCCAAAAGTAAGGAATCTGGACATCATCAGCCCTGAGACCACAAAAACAACAAGCAGCTGCACCTTTGAGAGGAGTTCCACCAGACAAAAGCTGATAAAACACATGAAAATTTCGCTCCGCTGGGCTCCTTACTACTACACGACTCTTCTCCAGCAAATACCAATCAATATTGGCGCCTGATATGCTACCATCAGGCGCAAAACTGATCCGGATGAACTTTCCGAATCGACTGGAGTTGTTATTTCGCTGCGTCTGAGCATTTCCGAAGGCCTCGAGGATTGGGTTTGCCTGTATTATTTGTCGTTCCAGAAGTCCAAGGCGACCTTTTGCTGTCAACGAATTACCCGAGCCAGCAAACGGAACTGATTTCCTCCTGGAGGAGGTACCCCTCGGAAACCCGGACGAAGGAATGGAAGGAGAGTGGGCGTGCAAAGTCCCCGGCGGATGGGCGTCGGTTGCAATGGCGGAAAGATACTGTATGACCTTCTTGGTACTTTCGGTTTTACCCGCGCCTGACTCACCCCTGGACAAGAATCGGTTAAAAACGCTGTAATGCAAGCTGGGTATTGACGAACGTAATCAGGATACTTTGGTTCTCGTGTTCGTTTTGCATGTTCACCCATGCTCTCTCTGACACTGCAAAGATGTGGGGTGGATTCTCATCGCGCCGTTTGTTCCGGTATTGTTGAATGATTGCGTCGGTATATAGAGGTAAATTTTGGTATGGATTAATTGAGACTAGAAAGAGCCCGGAATACGTCTGCCGATGTTGTTAGATATGATATCAGAAGCAGGAACGAAGTGGATAACGTGTCACGCGTGCGATGGCGAAAACAGAACGACTCACATAGATAGCACCTGACCCGTACCTTAGACGTAGATTGTGCACGACGCTGGCTTCGTTAAGGAATGTGAGGTCGGCAATGTCATCGACGCGGTCAAACTTTGGAGGGTTCATCTTTGATAAAGCATATAGAGGAACGCGTCGTATCTGGGCTCTGCATGTCAACCACTGTTTACCCATGAGGGGAGATGGCAATCCTACTTCTCCTCCAGCAGACATAACCACTTGTGCTGTAACCTCGTCTTCTTGGTTGACCCATCCTGCGAGGTACCCTTCCTTCTCGTCGGGAACCCACACCCATCTCTTCTCGTTAAACTCTGCTTGCAGTGCTGCTACACGCGCTACCTCTGCGTTCTGAGAGTGACGCGGTACATTCATACCTGAATGCCGCTGGGACGCGTCGAACATCAAAGGACCTGGAGAGTCAACCAACTGCCACTAACCAACCCAAATTAGGCAACTCGGTACGTTTACACAACCGCGTCATGTTCAGCAGATCCTGGAATATCGATTGAATGGAAGATGTGAGTTATCAAATTATTGGAACATGGTTTCGATTTTAATTTATCCCGGTGACCATTCCATGGGCAGGGAGCGTCTGCAAGTTGGCATGGGAATCCGCATCGGCACACGTTTTCGCTCGCCAGTAGCAGGTCTCCGTGATCGGCTGGCCTGAGGCGGCCGTTCGTTCGGTCCTGCATCCCGCACATACAGGTCTCCATTCTGAGGCACAAAAAATTCAAGAGAAGATGTAAACTCTGATTTGAACGGAACGGTGGCCGCTACCTCCGGTTGTATATCACGACACCCTTCGTCGCTTCACAAGACAATTACTCTGGCCTAATCCTTCTCCCGACTTCTGCATTCATGCATAGATTCGAAGTGAGATTGGTTTTTGTATCTGTTAACTAGGTACTACCCGCCTTAACAGGCGGTCCGTCAGCAAAGCCCCCCGGTGATCTATTTGAAATCCGCCCCCGAAAGGAAAACCAGTGGTTTAACCGCATTGATAGACAAGCTTTTGATTTGCAAGCGTCATCTGACAATCGGATAATAAAAAGAAACCTCTTTAGACACCGGCGAGAATGCCAGGTCTACTGATCTCTCGTTACTGATGATATTCCGCGGAGTAAACTCGACAGTGAGTTCTCTCTATAGGCATCACTCTTTCTCGTCCTGAGGACTCATGCTGACGGAGAGCATCCACATGATATCCACTAGAGCCTGCATTGCTACTGAAATCCGGCGGGCGGATACAAAGTCCGTTCCCCTTGTACACACATCGACAACGATAGTGTCGCCTGGGACGAAGCCTCCTCTACACAAAAGGATATAGCCTCAGAACGTCCTGTGTAATACAACAATAGCAGAGACGGGGCAGGCTCTTCCATCGATTCGAAATTCGGGGGAGAACGGAGCTCGCGCCCACACCGGTCAAGTTTTGTGTAGCCGGTACAGCTGTCTATTTTCACGTGTCCCGCGAACACCAGATAACGAGGACGATCTACAGGTTCTCGTGCATGAAGTTCTAGGCAGGACACAGCATCTGGGCTGAGAACTATGCGGAACGATTTGGCCGGGAAAGTGATCTGAGACACGAAGGACAAGGTTCATACAGCTGCAGCGTGGAACTCCAAAAGGGCATGGGCGCTGTGGGTGGGTAACGGTGGGGGACAGTGACCAACAACGGTCTTTTTCAAATACAAGGGAGTCTCCTCCGCCATCGGTCCCTCGGTTACAACCAACCTGTTGAATTGCAAGGAAATACAATGCTTGTTGTGAGGGCGTTTCAATCACGGACGTCAGGACTGACCTCAAGCTTGACTCTGACGAAAATACCAACGGACTGCAGCCCACTACCTGTAATTGTGCTGCTGTATATATCCCAATTTCCCCTCTGGCACATCAGAGGTCATGCAGCAGCATGGCCTGTCAAGTTAATATTTCCCCCTGTCGCCTTTCCTTTATTTCCGTCTCACCCGGCTAAATAGTGGTCTGGATTCTCAAGTGTGGATACCAAAAACGTGTTAACCCTTCGAAGGGTTTCAAGAAAGCAGAATGGATTTTCAGCAGCATCCACATGTCACGCGTACCCCCTTTTTGAGTTCCCTGTCACTGACCTGAGTTTTGCCGCCGGTTTGCAAACGATCGATAAACGTTGAACCCCGATAAACCGTATCGTGATTCCTCAGACTTTCTATATTGATGCGATGCATCCGTTCCATGTTTCCAGAGCACTTCATCTAAGCTTAATTGGACCTTGCTGTACACGATCAGCATGCTCGGGTTTTGAAGTATGCAGCAGGTAACAGGTCTGTGGGCGCATCCAACGAACCTGAAAGTGCTAAGGACGCCACCGGTGAATTTCTGAGGGAAAACACGCCTTAGCGGCTCTGCATACTAACCCGCACATGCAATTCTGCAATTGTCGACAGTGGAGACACCCTCGAAATGCACAAATCGGACCCGCCATCAGCGGAGATCAGTGCAACAGAAAGCTTCTCGGCGCCACTTTCAATGGCTTCTTGAGGACACCATAGAAAGTAGGTGACCAAAAGTGACTAGTAACCCCCGGATCAACTTATATAGGATTAATGGCAGCAGGGGAACAGCCTTGTCAGCGCGTGTACAACACGAGGGGTGTGGACCCGCAGACGTCAACACGATCTGTTTGCGCGGTCATGTTCTGATAAGAACGGCGCGACGCGCCTCGCCAACTGAAACTTCACCCCCTGTGTTCACCCACACATCCGCCCACACACCATGATCGATGTCGTCTACGAATATGTTGACATCCCCGATGATCCTGCTCCAAGTCGTGAGCGGACCCTTTCCTTACCACCGATGGACGATGATGTTGGAGGTTTGAGAGCCATGTATGATTTCCCCGTACGGGGAATCTGCCATATCTCACTCGCTGATTGCAGACCAGACCCAGAGGGTAAACCTTTTAATCGCTCTGACGTCCTCATACTTGGAACGGATGTTGGTGTGCGCACACAATCTCTTGGTGCACCCTCCCAACCATGTGGCGCATCTGCGACTCATAACCGTTGTGACGACGATGTCAGTGTGCATTACTCATGTTCTTCAATGCATTGATATCTTTCTTTCCTAGTTCCTTCCACAAACAAGTTATAGCATGTGTATTCCTGACTTGACCCCTGACTCGTCACCAACGAGTATGGGGTGTTCAACCATGTTGATGACACCAGAAAATGGAGTTTCTTTGGCTGATATTGAAACTTCTCCCTTCCTACCTCTCATCGAGAGCTACTTTGAAGACATTGTGTTCGGCGATGGTCACTGTATGGACCACACGGCACCGTACTTCGACAGCTTGGAGGATAGTTTGTCTTTCGAAATAGCTGGTGACCCGTTCTTGGAAGCCATACCAGGTGGTACGGCGTGTCAATCTCCCGATGAAAATGTCCATTCTTCCCCCACACTGCACACCGACCTGCCAGCGTCAGATCTTGTTCCACAGTGCCTTGCAGTTCCGGAATTTTCGAAGATGCAAGCACAGCTCGTTTCTCCGCCGCGTGGTGTTGAGACTTCAGGAACTCGTCCTCTTGACCCAAAGACCTCTGAGCAGGAGTCGGTCTGCCTCTCCTGCCACCCCAGTGAATGAGGTTCAAGGCTCAATAGATTCTTCCGTCACGTCCACGGGGGAGGAGCTGGTAACATGGCAGCCAATCATCGCAGGAGAATAACGACGAGTCAATAGAGAAGTCTCCTCCGTTGCGTTCTCCATCGCCCTGTAGTATTCTTGCAAAGCGTCGAAGGGTGCTCGAAACAGGCGATGGTGACGACGATGACGACGATTACATCCCGACGACACGCTGGGTGCATCCTCGAGTACCTTCTAACAGCCAAATGCTCTCAAATAAAGGGGACCAAAGAACCAAGCGTCGTGGGGCACGAAAATCGCGATCTTACCTGAAATCTGCATCAAAATCGAGATCTCGATGTCCACACTGTAGAACATCCTTTTCGCGAGCTGGTGATGTGGATAGACACCAGAAGTCACTTGCATGCCCTGTACTAAAGCGTAAAGCAGAGGTCGACGGGACATTGGACGAAGCAAGGTGGCCGTGTCCGATCTGCGGGGACAAGCTATCGCGGAATGATTCTCAAGCACGTCACTTTGAAAATACTCATCCGGGTGTCAGCCCTAGTGATTATGGGTTGAGGCTCAGGAAACGAGATGGGAAACTGTAGAACCTTCATTTCATCGACATCATTACCAGTAGGACAACTTCATATTCCATCGGTTTTGTAGCAGGTTGACCAAAGCTCCCGTTGGACACGATGCAGATACCCTGTCATACCTCAGTTCTGTGTATACCCGTCCTATTGTCAAATGAGGTGTCAGAGTCCATTGTAACATGTATATACCCAACGTGTACATATTCGTCTTACTTACCTGGAGACAAAGCACATGCTCTAGCTCGTGGGCTGTGTCAAAGGATGACGTAACACACCACAATCTGCTTGGACTTGGTAAACATGACTTGACAGTTAGCAGAACCACTAGCGCTGCGGAAGTTCTGAGGGTTTCGCATGAGTACCACTGACGTCCTCGGCACTGCAACCACCTCATCATCGGGGAACCACTTGTGGGTACCAGACCCAAAATCAAGCGAGCCTTCGAACGAGCCCAAGGCATCTTCCTCCCGTTCGACACAGCTACTAAAGGACAGAATTTATGTCGGAAACTTGGGTCCGGTAGTGGACGAGTCAGTCAACGGAAACATCTCCGTCTCGCAAACTCACAGTTATCAACCTAGGTACACCTTACTCCAGGTTTTCTCAAAGTACGGAAAAGTCACGAAGCTCGACTTTTTGTTTCATAAATCGGGGCCCAACAAGGGGAGGCCTCGCGGATATGCTTTTGTCGAGTTCGAGAACGAAGCGGTAAGTCTCGTTTGCGCCTCAGTAATATGCCAGCCTTTTAACTCGGTGTCCTTTTATACTTTTGGGATCCTATGATGGACTGGCACTTCCCTTATGCTTGCTGTTTGAAGATTCATTCCGACTATGGGTAACTGACCACACTCTTTTATCGGCTTCTAGGACGCAGAAAGGGCTTTAGCTGGTGCGAATGGCAAGCTCCTTCGTGGTCGGAAACTCGTTGTCACGTTTGCGCACCAAGCTCCTTTAAGTAACTCTGAGATTAGTGGGTCATATGGAGGCCGACCCAAAAAGGCCGACAGCACACCGACGGCTTTGAGTATAGTGAAGAGCACGGGGGTTGGTCGTTCAGAAATGTCCGTGTGCATCTTCCTAAATCCTTGTCGTTTTCTCACCTCGCGACTAGTAAGACTTCAAGAAAAATTGCAATAATGGAGGCTAAATTGCGGCAGATGGAGTCATCGTCACCTCTTACTGAGAAGTCGTCGTTACCTCCCAAGCCAGCACCTCCTGCCAATCCCCCTTCTGACTCCTCCAAGAGCAATCGTTCTCGAAGATCAGAGCAGCGCATGGCTACGCAACGATCTGCGGCGCCCGATGCGCAGGAGTTGGCGTTAAATTCAAGATGTCAGCTGCGATCTCCGAGATCAAAGGAGGCCTGGAGAGCCGATTCTGAGTCGTCCACTAGTCGCAGTATGCAGGGATCAGGCTAAATTGTCCGATCTCACTAAAGCTCCAGTCTCGCGTAGGCTGAGTATACCTGGTGTCAAGATTACAAAGACACGCCCAAAATGACGGCAAGCGGTCCTCACGGTCTTCGCTTCTTCCCTCTGATAAATTTCAAGTGCAGATAGTACTGTCGATCCCATGCATTACTCAGTTTAATGTATCATTGTTGTCTTTGTTGTAATCGTTCCGACTCCGCTAGAGGCCTGTAAGCAACAACGGCCAAGGCGCCGAAGGCTCCATCGAAGATACTGCTAATGTACCATTTCTGCAGACTCCTGCGGGAATGCATTTACCTAGTAGATCCCACCTGAGAAGTCCGAGATATCTCGGTGACAATCAACACCTGTATCATCCTGCCTGCATGTTGATCCACGTCCGAGCGCGGGAATCTCCGCGTGGTATCTTGTTCTACCACGTATGGCTCCCATGATTGTGACTCCAAGAGTACAGAGACCCATGGGAAAGGGACGTATGCTGTGTGTTGTATTCGAGTCCCGCGGATAGCTGGGAATGATTCCAAACTCAAGGGAAAGTGAGGTTGTCAAATGAACTCTGCCTGGATGCCATGGTTAGTAAGGGGCAGGGTAGGACAGTACACGTCCTATGCGCGTATCACTGCGCATTGCTGGCCGCTGAGCAAGACCGAAGGCCAAACGGCCGCCTTTGGGCGCAGTCACGTGACAAGTTTAGTCAGTGATGATGTCACTACCATATGTGGGGAGTATGGGTGTCAGCAACACCAAGCTCAAATCTATCAGTCCCTGGCACTGTCTGTAGGCTGGTTTCACCTCAATTGGCACCATACACTCACGATTCACTTATTTATCTGCACAGCGCGCGACCCGAAATAGCCCCAGGCATGAGAGAAATTACGGGAGTGCTTTTTGGAATGAATTCTCACTCCTTCAGTCTGGAAACGAGCCCGGGGTCCACGCCCGAGTGAACGGAACCTCGTTACCGATTCAAAAACGTTTCTTGGAGAGCACCTGACTTCATTCGTAAGACAGGCGCATCTGCACACATATATAACCCGAACCGCACCTCATACTTTTTTCGTCCATCTCTTCCAGATTCATTCCCTTGTTACATTTCCACTCTCATAATGCCTTCTCAACAGGTTTTTGGAGCGAAAGACGGTGCAGTCTACACTACCTCCACCGGCTCTCCTGTTGCGGAGCCGTATGCTGCTCAGCGCATTGCCACTTTAGGTCCCCTCCTATTGCAGGGTATGTCGTCGTACAACCCGTGACTCTACAGGTTTGAACCCACAGCGTGACAGACTTCCACCACATCGATCTCCTCGCCCACTTTGATCGTGAGCGTATTCCTGAGCGGGTAGTGAGTACTACAACTCCGTCACCGTGCGATCACGTACTCAACACTGCTCAGGTTCATGCGAAGGGTGCAGGTGCACACGGTTACTTTGAAGCGACAAATGACCTCAGCGACATTACTTCATGCAAACTTTTCACCTCCGTAGGCAAGAAAGTGCCAGCAACTGTTCGATTCTCCACTGTCGGTGGGGAGTCTGGCTCCGCAGACACCGCACGTGACCCACGTGGCTTTGCCATCAAACTGAAAACGGAAGATGGAAACTTAGATTGGGTATTCAATAATACCCCTGTCTTCTTCATCAGAGACCCGGCCAAATTTCCCCATTTCATCCATACACAAAAGCGTGACCCTCAGACTCACTTGAAGGATCCGGATATGTTTTGGGTGAGCCCATCTACCGATTACTATTATTTTGCATTTTTCCTTTGGCTGACGGTACGGAATTTAGGACTATCTTTCCCAGAACCCGGAGTCTGCCCACCAAGTGACGATCCTCTTCTCAGACCGCGGAACTCCCGATGGTTACCACAATATGCATGGTTATTCCGGCCACACTTTCAAGCTTGTCAAAGATGATGCTTCCTTCGTTTATGCCCAAATCCACGTCATCGCTGATGGCGGTTTCAAGGTTCATTTTTCCCCACTCTCATAACCCGAGTATTTGAAATATGTCTTGTAGACTCTCGACAACGCGACCGCTGCCCGTCTGTCTGGTGAGCGACCTGACTACGGTATTCAAAGCCTCTTCGAGACCATCGAGGCCGGGAAATACCCTACTTGGACTGTTTATGTGGTTAGTCCGTCATCTCGTCTGATTTTAAAAAGCGGAATTATGTACGCACATCCTTAGCAAACGATGACCCCAGAGCAAGCAGAGAACTTCCGGTACAACATTTTAGACTTGACCAAGATTTGGTCTCACAAGGACTATCCTCTGCGTCCCGTTGGCAAGCTTGTCTTGAATGAGAACCCCCAGAACTACTTTGCGGAAATTGAGCAGGTAAGTAGGTTCATACGACAGAGGCAAGTCATTAACCTCCTCATAGGCTGCCTTCTCCCCCTCCCATACCATCCCCTACTGGGAGCCCACTGCCGATCCGGTGCTGCAGTCTCGTCTCTTCTCCTACTCCGACACACATCGCCACCGCCTTGGCGTCAATTACAATCAGATTCCCTGTCGACGCTCCTCTCGCCCCTGTTGCTAACTTCCAACGTGATGGGCTAATGTCCATCAACAACCAGGGCGCTCGTCCAAACTACCAGAGCTCAATCGCACCTTTGAGCTACGTCCGCAACAAAGGCAGTACGAACGGCGACGCCCACGACCATCTGAGGGCTTCCAAGCACGAGACTTGGCTCGGTGGCGCATTCCTCGATTTGAGCGAGGTCACGGATCGTTAGTCTCCAGTCAAAGTACGAGGACTCCACATCACTGACCATGTTACATGGCCACAGTTGACTTTGAGCAGCCGCGTGCACTGTACAGGGAGGTAATGAGTGACACTGACAGGCAGCACCTAGTATCCAATATCGCTGGTCACTTGGGTGCTGTCAAGAGTCGAGAGATCAGAGATAGGGCTTGTAAGTATCTGCGCGATCTTATGAATTCTGATTTCTGAAATTGTTCACAGTGTCGTACTTTGCATGTATTGATCAGGCTCTCTCTGATGATGTTGCCTTCGCTATCAACGCACCCACAGCAAAGCCCCTTCCAGTCAAGCCGGCCTCCGAGGCAATTCGTTTCAGGACCAGATTCACTGTATGAGAAACTCAACCTCACATGTTGTCCTGCTTCTTTCCTGACGTGTAATATTCCGTTCTGCTTGCTAGGATGTACCTTCTAATGACAACCTGTATCATCATCGTTTGTAAGCAAGTTTTAGGGATACAGACAGTTGTCAAAATATAACGAGTTTTGTGGTTCAAGCTTGCCAGATATGTTTCCATTCAGAATCCAAATCCAAGTCCTTTGTTTATCTATGTACTGTAGGAGTACTTCTAGTTGCCGTCGTTCTCACTAGTATGTTCTCGACGTAGGATAGTACGTGCGCTGTTTCCGTTCTCTTGAACGTGGTATGCGACATCATCTCCACACACATATACTGTACTATGTAATGGCATCTTCACATATACGGTTGGTTCAGAAACTCTTGTTCCGACTGAGAATAATAGTGTATGGACTTCTAAATTCTAAAACCCTGTAGAGCGCTAAGTCCGTCCCTTCGCATCGTATTCTCTACTTGCCACTGGTTCAGCGGAGCACATAACAGCATTTGAGATACTGGGAAATATCATACGACATGAAAAATGAACTGATGGGAGGACACTCGATGAAATTGGGGGAGTTCTTGGTGCGTCGGTGAAACCAGAAAAATCAGGACAATACTCACATTCTCGGAGGCCATCCTAGCCTTCTGAATGCGGAAAAGACTCGCCGTACTTCGTTGTGACGGTCATATGACTGACTCATATCCATCGGGGGTGTAAAAGTATATGTATTACAGCGGTACGTCGGTACATACATAGGTAGGCTACCTACCATTGCAGCGGGGGTGGACTACATGGAAGAGGGGAACCTTAGATGTTGCGGACATGGTAGCTACACATGGTTGTGCGTGAATCTTGTGCCAGACCTCAAAGTCATTGTCTGGCCCATGATCGCCATCACACTCAGGCTCTAACTGGTCAGATATAGCTCTGCTGTCCAATTAGTCCCAATAGATATCTGGATATTATATGTACAAGCACATTTTCTGGTATCTGTAGATGACTGCTGGCCTAATTCATCATCCCTGTCATCATCATCTTCATAGGGCAATGCTGATCTGAGTGAGCTGAGTACATTCTTGGTGGAATTTAGCCACCTCTCTGAAAATGTTCTCATCTGTGACCTTCATCAGGTCTTCAACAGGTTTGCGCCGTTTCTGTAAAGCCTTTCCTCGAAATATGACTTAGGACTCGAGCAGATCACCCAACCATTGGCTCTTTTTTTCCGTGTCATATGATATCCCCCAGTATTCCAAATGCTATTATATACTTTGTTGAACTAGTGAGGAGTGAGGAACGATGAAAAAGGATGGACGCAGTCGCTCATACAGCATTTTTGAATTTTTTCGAGTATTTTGATTTTCAAACGTCAACTTCTCAGCTGTAAGGACCAGACTTCTTGTAAACGGGACCGTGTGAAACACAAACCTATTCTGACGGCACTACATGCTTAATACCTTCACATCATTATATCCCTCCACATCAAGTAGCCTCTCCCACAAGTGCCGCACCCAGGCATGGCGCCAGATTTGTTTTCGTTTCTATCGAATGCCCCTCAACAGGTTGATAGCGATGATGAGGTTTTGGAGCTCGAGCCGCAGGAACCTCGAGGAGCGGCCCAACCTGCCCCTTCAGCACCGACTGCCGGTCAAAAGCGCAAACCGGGCTCCAGCAGAATAAGTGACGAAATTCGACGGAATGAGGGGAATATAGACAATACAGATAGACCGCCAAAACGGCCACGCGGAACATCACCGGCACCGGTCGTTGTCGACGATTTTCACACCGAGGCCAAGCGAGAGATGGCAGCAAGTGGCGGTTTAACAGGTCCTGTCGATGCTAGCTCGCGATTAGAGTTGAGACATCAGGTATGTATAATTTTTGCGCAATTATTCCTTCTCATCCTTCGTAGGTTCGACATCAAGTAGCTATTCCTCCAGGATATAACTACGTTCCGATTGCGAACCATATTCCTCCTGCAAAACCGGCTAGAGAATACAAGTTCACACTGGATCCATTCCAACAGGTTTCTGTGTACGCAATCCAGCGGAATGAGAGCGTGTTGGTGTCGGCCCATACCAGTGCTGGTAAGACAGTCGTGGCAGAATATGCCATAGCGCAGTGCCTTCAGAACCGGCAGCGTGTAATTTACACTAGTCCAATAAAAGTGAGCAGGACCAAGTTCTGTCTGTGGCTTTGGTAATGAAGGTGAAATATTTCCTTCCTGTAGGCACTGAGCAACCAGAAATACCGGGAGATGCTTGCTGAGTTTGGCGATGTGGGTCTAATGACTGGTGACGTTACGATTAACCCGTCAGCAACCTGCTTGGTGATGACTACTGAGGTGAGTACACCTATTGAACGGCGATGCACGCATCTGAAACAATCCCTTCAGATTCTGCGTTCAATGCTGTATCGCGGTTCGGAGATCATGCGCGAAGTAGCATGGGTAATCTTCGACGAGATCCACTACATGCGAGACAAGGAGCGCGGCGTCGTATGGGAAGAAACTATCATCCTTCTACCGCACACAGTCCGTTATGTCTTCCTTTCGGCGACTATTCCAAATGCCATGCAATTCTCCGAATGGATATGCAAATCACACGAGCAACCGTGTCACGTCGTGTACACAGATTTTCGGCCTACTCCCCTGCAGCATTATCTCTTTCCTGCAGGTGGAGACGGAATTTTCTTGGTGGTGAACGAAAAGGGGGAGTTTAAAGAAGAAAACTTCAGCAAAGCTATGAGCGCGCTGCAGGAAAAGGCGGGAGAGGATCCTGCGGATCCTCGTAGTGGGAAGGGCCGCAAAGGCAAATCTAGAAAAGGAGGTGAAAAGAAAGGTATGTTGTGTAATTGTCCGATTTTTGTATGACATTGGCAACTTTACAGGTCCCTCTGACATCTCCAAGATCATCAACATGATTATGCGGCAAAACTATAACCCAGTTATCGTTTTCGCCTTCAGCAAGCGTGAATGCGAGGGGTTGGCATTGACAATGTCCAAGTTCGACTATAACACGAGCGACGAACAAGATCTCATTACCAATATTTTCCAAAATGCTATCGAGAACCTTTCCCAGGACGATCGAAATCTTGCGCAAATATCTAATCTTCTGCCTCTTTTGAAGCGTGGCATAGGCATTCACCACGGTGGCTTGTTACCAATCCTTAAAGAGGTCATCGAGATCCTGTTTCAAGAAGGTCTAATTAAAGTCCTATTTGCTACAGAGACCTTCTCCATAGGATTGAATATGCCAGCGAAAACCGTGGTGTTCACCGCGGCTAGGAAATTCGACGGCCGGGAATTCCGGGATTTATCTTCTGGCGAGTATATTCAGATGTCAGGTCGTGCAGGCCGTCGAGGTTTGGATGACCGTGGAGTGGTTATTATGATGTGCGACGAGAAGCTTGAGCCCGCTTCTGTAAAGGAAATGATTAAAGGGGAAGCGGACCGTCTGGATTCTGCTTTCCACCTTGGGTACAATATGATCCTCAATCTCCTTAAGGTGGAGGGCATCAGCCCAGAGTATATGTTGGAGCGATGCTTCTTCCAATTCCAGAGCAGTGCTGGTATTCCTGTTCTCGAAAAGGGTATGTACAAAGTCACATGGATCCCTTCATAGGTCTGACACATCATTGTAGAACTGAAGGGTGAAGAGAAACGGCGGGATTCGCTCAGAATTCCCGATGAACAGCTGGTCGCGGCGTATTATGATTATCGCCAGCAGCTGGACAGGATGGCAGACGATATGCGTGCTGTCATAACACACCCGACGTACAGCCTTCCGTTCCTCCAACCAGGCCGCTTGATACGCGTGAAGCATCGCGACGCTAACTTTGGCTGGGGTGTGGTCATTAATTTCCAGAAGCGGCTGCGTACCAAGGTCAGCATACTTGGATTGATAGAAGACTGACGGCTGAATATCCATTCTGGTTGCAGACAAAACCCGAGTTCCAACATGTCGATGATATACCTCCACACGAGCAATATGTCGTCGAGGCCTTACTCTACTGTGCAGATGGTATGGCTGTTCCCAAAGACCGCAATATTTCTGCCGGGAAGCCAGATGATTTCCGGCCATGTCCACCTGGCGAGAAGGGAGTTTCACTCGTGGTGCCGATGTTTCTGTCTGCAATTGAAGCTATCAGTCACATTCGGATTGTATTGCCTAAAGACTTACGGCAGGACCAGGCTCGAGAGACCGTCTGGAAGAGTGTCTTGGAGGTTCAGCGGAGATTCCCGCATGGCATTGCACTCCTAGACCCCGTGGAGAACATGGGGATAAAAGACGATAAATTTCTTAACCTCATCAAAGTAAGTCTTTCATTCATCTATCTTACTCCTTGAAGAGCGTTTTCTCATGTACGAACGTGGAACACCAGAAAATTGACGTTATGGAAAAGAAGATGTTTTCGAATCCATTGCACAGGGACCCGCGCCTACCCGAGCTATATACCCTCTATTCCCAAAAGCAAGAGTGTCAAACGAAAATACGCTCGCTGAAAAAGCAAATCTCAGCCACACACGATGTCTTGCAGCTGGAAGAACTGAAGTGCAGGAAGCGCGTACTCCGACGTCTTGGGTTCACAAATTCCTCCGACATTGCAGAAATGAAGGGTCGTGTCGCGTGCGAGATCAGTACAGGCGACGAACTTTTACTTACGGAACTAATCTTCAACGGCGTCTTCAACACGCTCTCGCCGGAACACAGTGCTGGACTATTGAGTTGCTTCGTATTCACGGAAAAGGTATAACCTTCTCTTCCCGTTGTTTCCAACAACTCATCTACGTTCCGCTAGAGCGAGCAACAGACGAAGCTCACGGAGGAACTTGCAGCACCCTTACGTGTTATGCAAGAACTCGCTCGTCGTATTGCCAAAGTATCCCAGGAATCCAAACTGAATATTGTAGAAGATGAATATGTTTCCTCCTTCAAGGTCGAATTGATGGAGGCTGTTGTACAGTGGTGTCGTGGAGCCTCATTTGCGGACATATGTAAAGTGAGTTAACATACAATACACGTCAGCTGCGCAGTTAACCTTTTGACAGTTGACAGACCAGTTTGAGGGCAACCTCATTCGAGTGTTTAGGCGCCTTGGAGAGCTCCTCCGGCAGATGACACAGGCTGCTAAGGTGATTGGTAACTCTGAGTTACAAGAGAAGTTCCAGAAAGCATCAGAGATGCTCGAGCGACCGAATTCGGTCATTTTCTGTTCGTCTTTGTATCTGTAGAGTTTGACTGGACAGGATGGTACACATGCATTTTTAGTTCTAGTGAAAGCAAGAGTTTGGGGAGTACTATGTAGTGAATTGTCAACTTGTCCAACACAAATCAACGAGCCTAAGCCTCAGTTTTGTCCATCGTGGTTGATGTAGCTCACGAGAGTGATACATGACTCTGGCGTCGGCTTTGATTTCTGATGCTCACCAGCGGTCATTTTAGTATATATTTTGAGAACCTCTGAGCAGAGTGGGCGAAGTTATATGAAGTATTTTTGCTATGATCTCTCCCGAGCCTCGACTTTTTTGATGAAACCTGCACCGAGGCGTTCGATTTCGTCCAACACAGCCTGCTTGTTTAGCACGACAGTCCCCTTATTTTTCTCATTCGGTTTCTGTTCCTGGTGATACCAATAATTAAAGTGCTAGCCACAATGAAGGATGAACTTGCCTGGACAGCTGGTGTACTGGAGAACCCTCCCATTACTCTGAATGGGCGAATGCCCGAGACGATAGGCAGCCAAATGGCACCGATGTAACGACCGCCATAAACATCATAGAAAAACTTCAGAGTATCAGAGTATGTCACCTGGAAAACCGGTCAGCTCATCGAACCACCGAAACCATGTAACATTTCCCTTACCTGAAGGTCCTGAAACAACAACCAGGCAGGATCGAAACCTGGTCTCGGGGTTGCGTCATCCTCTTGAGGAATCGTGCGGTCCTTCGACAAGGCGGACGACTCGGCGTTTATGGATTGATGATATCGAGGCAAGATCATCGGGTCAAGCTCGATGAGGACGTCATAGTCTTCCGTGGCATGAGAGAACAGTCTCTGGAAGGCCGTGAGTACAAGAACCCAGGAGAAGCGAAAAGCGGACCTCAACATCCAAGGAATCAATATCTGTACCGTGTAGTATTTTACACGCCTCTCTCGCAATTGCGCGGAGCCGTCGAGCAGCAATAGCGTCTGGCCCACTGGATGTCCACATTCGCCCACTGTTATCTTCCGAGGTAGAGATCGTCCAAACACCCTGCTTTGAGCTGACCGCAACAACGGTAGGCTCAGAACTTGGTGCACTATCTTCATATATAGGAACAAAAATAGGTTCCTCGGGTTTCCAGTCTCGGAGGAATTCGAGCACTTGCGCGAAACCACGTTCCTTGCTCCTCGGGATACTTGAGGCATCATCCGGAAGGACAGCACCCGAACCAAGGAAGGGCCGTGCAGAAATGATTTCGACTGCTTCTGCAGAGACGTGGGTCGTAAGCAGCCAGTGAGCCGCAAGCCAACGCTTCACCAGCCGGACAGTCCCAACATACGCAGTAAAGCGATGCGCAAGGTTGGCAACTGCTCGGTGATGACGAGGTGCGTGGATGAATTGGCAAGTATATATTTCAAGCGCTTGCTGTGCCTCACGTTGTTCGCGGGGATTAGCCTCGGACGGTGCGAGTGGCCGTGCAGGAGTCCGAACCGAACTGGAGAGACGTTCCAGTAGGGTCGCTTCCCGGTCATACCATATCCGCACGGAGAACGCCCAACCCTCCGCAGTGTGGATTTCCAAGGAGGGTCCCTGCTGCTGGATGGTTGATCCAGAACAGTCAGCAGTACAGACGCTGGCACGAGTTATTTTGTTTGCACTCAATAAAGCTGTTGCAATCGCCTCTAAAAGCGCAAGTTTGGCCTTTTGGACAGCACGGATATCGTCGGGCCATTTTGTAGACTTTTCAAACTCGAGATTGACATCGATCGTGGGGAGGTAGCGGTACGAGTCGGGTAGCGCGAGGTAAGCAGATTGGGGTATGGGAACAGGACCTAGAGCACTGGCATAACGAAGATATTCCGAAGTAGGGCTGACGCTTGACAATGCTAGTGGGATCTGATCACCCAATGACTTCAGGCGCTTTACCAGACCGTCAAAGGCAGAAAGCGCAGACTTGAAACCACTGGAAGATCCTGAAGCCTGGAAGATACTTGAGACCTCGTCTGGTAGTCGTAGTTTTGCATCGAGGTAGTTCTGTGGGCTCCGTACATCGTTTTCCGGGATCCCAAAGTGATAACGCAACAGATGCCGAACAATAGCGACTGGTATGTGAGCGCGCTCATCAGAGGTCTTGACTTCCCAGACTACACTTTCAACGATGCGCCCATCCTTAAATCTACGCAATTCCGCCTTGTCACCCCAAAGCTGACGAAATAGTCGACCTGCTTCTGAGTCTGGTCCATCGGCAGGAGGCCCGTGGTCGACAAGCCGGAAGGCATTCTCAGAATTATAAGTTAAGCCAATATAGATCGTTGAAAGCAGCGGATTATAGGCGTCGGTGATAGAGCGCATTTTTGATGATGGGTGGAATATTCCAATCGCCTGTACACGGTCACCCTAACCCACGCTGCAAAGTCTTGGAAATCGCCGCTAGTAAAGCGTTGTCGGAGCTCCCGTACTCTACGAACTCGTAAGCTGATTGCTTCTTAGACGCACGAGCGAGATCAACCCTGCAAAACGTCAGCCTTTGATGGAGGGAATGTACCATGGCTTACCTAATGACAGCATCACATCTCTTGGACAATTGAGTCTGGTCATTCAGGAACAGCTGAGCGAAAATGTTGTCGCTTTCTGAAGAGGTGTTTAGCTTCTCCAGTGTTTCGTTAGCGTCATATCTAAGCTGCATGGTCCGCTGTCAGAGGCTTGGAGGAAAGAACTGTTCTTGAAACACACCATGCTAAGGGAGGTAGAGGGAACGTCTGCGAGAAGATTAAGGGTAGACGTCGAGTCCACAAAGACCGCAGAATGATGAGAAGTATACTCGTCTGGGGAGAACTTGACCAGAGTCAGAGCAAAGTAACCTAATTATACTTGACCTACCTTGTGCCCATTGGTCGACTTGACGTGCACAGCTTTCTGCGAGAAGTCTTGCCTTGCTGAAGCCAACCGAATTGTCAGGCGGGAGTCCCAACGAAACCGCTTGCAACTCACCCAAAACGTCAAGTGCAGCGCGAAATAGCTGATACGAACTCAATCCTTTTCCAAGTGGCTTTCTCACATTTGCCTTGTTCGCGCGAGTGGACTCTTCCCCGAAAACCACCAGACCAAGAACTTCATTCCACCAGCATCCCTTCCCCTCAAAACCTCTCACGCATATCGGTCCCTCTCCATATCCTCTCTGATTCGCCCATACGCGCAGTAGAGCATAAGCGTCCGAGAAGGCTGGGCATAAATGTTTGAGGGCGTTGGTAGCGAGTAGCGAGAGTTTGGGGTAGGTGGCGAGGAGAACATTCGTATTATAAATAGGGGTAGGCTGGGGACCAGCTGAAGATTTTCCAGGAAGACGAACATTAGCATGCGACGGGGACAGTCGCGATAGGGGCATAGGGTTGGACGAAGAGATGACGGGGATGACGTGAATTTTGGCGTGAGCCTTGGAAAAGTCGTTCTGGCTCCCTGACGCAGAGTGAATAGACTGAAATGCTAAAGTCGGCCAGTACCTTACCTTTCCTCGGTGAAAGTACCAGTACAGTCAGACGTGGATCTCCAAGCGTAGATTGGTAGAATGTGTCAACCTCTAGTGAAGTTGACAGACTCTGTGCAACAACAGCAAGATAGAAGGCACGTTTGTGGAAATACCTGCTATCTAAATAGTCTTTCTCCTGAAACAAAGACTGCATTAAAAGAATGCGCATGCCTTAGTACCAACACACGAAAGATGAGTGAAATCAACCCACGTCAGGCATTTCAATCGTCACGTCGACTGTGAATGGCACCCCGTCCTTCCGCTTCACGCAGATCTGATTCGCCCAGCTTCCAACGACATTGATATCACTCGGAGGTTCGAACCCGACTTTCCACTTGACTTCTTCTGTGGGATGCGGGAGCGCAAATGGCATAGCTATCCCCTGTTTGGCCAGCGCCCGTGCGGCGGACACTGGATTTTGAGGCTCAAACGCACGCATAGATATCAGATGCGAACGGAGGGAATGGAGGAAGCGTTCCAGAGGTGCTTTTCTCGAATCCTTCGTGCTCGGGCGGACGTTCGGAAGGAGTGCATCAATCTGAAGATACGTCAGCACGTATGTTGGGGGAGAGAAGGTAAGATACGAATACCTGAAGTTTAAAGGAACTCGACTGGTAGAGGTTGACAGCATCCTTGATCATTCGAAGCTCTTCGCCGGTCGGAGGTTTGCTGGCATGATGTGAGCTTGCACCTGGGTCTCCGGGCGTTAGCTCTACCCCAGTCCATTGAGTCTTCTTCCCCTCCACCACTGTTTTGAGGTTCTCCGTCTTCCATAGGTTCCTCGTCACTTGGGAGCCCAACGGATGAGGCATCAGAACCGACCTCTTGGTCGTCGAGGTCAGGTGTCACACGAGTTTTCTAGCAACAGAACTTGGTGATGAACAAACCACGGAGTGTATATGTACCCACCTTTCGTCCATATTCAGCGTTTTTCGTACGCTTACGCTTCAGAGCTGAAGGCATCCGTCCGTGATACTAATGTATATGTACACGGTGGGACAGGCAAAAAGTGATCGGCAACCACCCAGAGAGGGGTGCGATCATACAGGGGCTAGTAGCTACGCCATGTACTCGGGAAGAGACCGTCTTCAAAATCGGAACGCTACCCAGGATGACAGCACACCAATAATCCCACTTTAAATATATATGTACAACCAAGCTTGATGGGGGTGCAGAGACGATGGTGACGATGAGCATCTATGTCACAGTTAATCGTCAATAACAATGACGTCGCCCGACGCGAGTGGGTCCGCAGGCAACCCGGATCCCGACGTCCTACTCCTCGTTATGCGTCTCTCCCGCTCTTCCTCTTCTACCAAATCAATAGTGTCCACCTCTCTCGGTCGTTTTCTCCCTGCGACGGTCGCATTCGACGAGGCAGAACCAACTCGCACATCCTGATCACCGATGGTAATCGTTTCAGGATTAGATGATAGCGTAGACGTAGTAGCACTACCAGAGCTCGCGTTTATCGACGTAGGCATTGCCAGAGGGATTTCTCTTCCCTTGCATTTCGGTCGACCGTTGGCAGTGGTCCCCGGTCTTGCTGTGGCGGATGTTGAAGGAATTGGTGCAGGTGGTGGGATAGGAGGCGGGCGAGCGTATAATTCTGTCCAGCGTTTTGCGGTGCGATCGTGTTGCTGCCGATTTCGCGTGTACTCAGTGGCAATAGAAGGTACTGTACTAAGTCAGTCCTGAAAGTGGTCGAAGATTGGATCACTGCCAATACTCACCTAGAGGGTCGTCTGGGTGAAATTCAGATTAGTCGGTGGAGTGTTACGGGGGGCACCAAAGAAACGGGCGTACGGGGGTTCGGATCTGTAAGCAGCGACGACAGCGAAAGCATGACTTTAAAGAGGGAGAGCGCTGGAGACCAGTTCTGTTTGAGGATGTCTATGCAAATTCCGCCCTTGTCGGAGATGTTCATGTGGTATATCCTTGAATAGTGTAGGGTCGATCACTAACGGCAAAGCCGGTGCGCAACTTCGCACGTACCTTGTGGCAAAGGTGACTTTTGGGGCAGTGAACCTGCATGATGGCAAGGTGATCTCGGGAACCGAATGCTAACAATTCGGGGGGACGCACGGATAGTCGGGATTGAGTTGTATGTCGATATTGAATATACCTCCTTCATAGGGACTTCCCTGGGGCCCTGGAATAGTACCCTTCCAACGATATAGGCTTGCCGGTGTAGGAGCGAGAGTAATAGCGCCCAGGTCTTCTTTCTGGACGTCTGCTATCTCGCGGTGGATACGTTTCATGGTCATCTCGGACAGCATTAGCCACAAACCTCGCAAGGCGCGTTTTTGAGACATACCGCTGAGGAGAGTGCAGGTGGCATGATGGTGGGTAGGGTTGGTTGCTTTTGAAACTGTCAGTCCGTAGTCCGCCCCGTGTCTGCTTGTGCTGCCGGTCGCTGACCTGGCCCGGCTTGACGCCATTGTGCCTCCAGCCATCACGTGACGGCATATCAACGGAAAGACAGCCCGACCTGAGTCAAGTCAGAGTCAATTCATACGTTCGACTACAACTTTCAACGACCACGACAATGCCATTCCGAATATCTGCAGCAGTATAAAACAAACAAGAAATATACTTGTAGCGTAATGTTCGGTGAATCAGACTCGGAGAGTCCTCGCGTTCCGAGCCCCTGGGACAGTCCTCACGTCTTCACCCCCGACACCTCCCACAGGCGCCCACGTCCAGGCAGTACCCCGTCTCATCCCCGAAGTGGAGGAGGTATGCCAATAACCCGTGTTCTCCACTTTATAATGCTTATCCTCGGTTAGGGGAACGTGGAGTATAAACTCCAGCTCCTTGCACCCTCACCCTCCCGTTTTGCTCGTCTCGTCACCCAGCTTAAATGGCGCCTCCTCGAAGGTGGAGGTCAGGCTTACTATGAGATCGGCGTAGCAGATTCAGGTGCACTGGTGGGTCTTCCCCGCCAAGAACTGGAGGAGTCCCTCGAGACCCTCGAAACTATGGCTGGCGAGATTGGTGCTTCGGTCATCGTCGTCAAGGAGATTGAAGTTCCACCTGCGCTGTCTGGAATGGCACAGAGCCAGCTGGAACACTGGGAAGGGCGAAGGAAGAAAAGGAAAAACTTCCTAAGGGCGGTGCATAACGTTGATTCGTCCTCTGCAACATCCACCACAGAACCCGAGACGGAGGTGTCTACCGCGGACCTGACAGACGCAGAGGACACTCTTGGTATACCAAATGCGTTTCCCACTTTCACTCGTATTCACTGTACCGCCGTACATACGTCTCACCCCTCCCTGCAACTCGAGTCTCCCGGCATCGTCTTTACCATGGACACTGACACCGAGGCCGCCACTGGTTTTGACGCTGATGGTACACCTAACGCCATGCCAAAAGACACCACGATATTTTCCATGGACCTCGAGATCTCATCCGTATATAAGCCGCGACCACTGAGGAAACGCACAAAACATGTTGCCTCCGCGCCATTAAATCACCTCGACAAATGGGAAAGGCACACAAGCGGAAAGAAGACGAACCAGCGCAAGCAGCACCCGTCACAGCCTGATCATGTAAGCGCATCAACAACAACGGATGGCGAAGGAGGAGAAAGGACGGGCATTAAGCAGTCACAGGTGACACCAACCAAAGGGCAGAACCGTAAACCAGCCCGAGACAGGCGACTTGGGCTGAAGAATAACGTCCTACTGACACATGCGCCCACATCACAGCGCAATGTGATCCACCAGAGTGGTAGCTCAACTCTGGCTTCCCAGGTGGCCAGTGATGCGAACTCACTCGTGTCTGAATTTGAAGGTCCACACGTCATGGTCCACCCCCTTACCTGCAAGCCTGCCTCCTCTGTGGAAACTCCTGCGCATCTGGATTTCTCGGATGGTGACGGTCGAGCTGTGACGGCAGTTGGAAAGATCGATGATGTCTGGGTCGCCGACAACGAGCCGAGGCTTATCGTCGAAGCGTTAGTAGTACGAAAGATGTCTCTCGAGGATTCATTTCTAGACTTTGGTGGCTTCTCGTTCTCTTGAGCAGGCTTCGCGCAGGCGGTTTTGAGAAACCAGGATACCCTAGCAGTGACATTTCCAAGTCGAGCTTTGACTTATGTCCTCCGTAACGTTTTCCAGGACTCTTGTAATCGTGTAATATTGTATCTCCCCCGCAGTTTGCATAAACGTCGATAGCATCCGATGGCCCCTGTAACAATGTGTCGACTCTTACTTGCCCTCCAAGGCCTGCCATACGTTTTCTGCCATTTCTTGCATGACATTCCGCCACACTGCCCCGCCGGCATTGTCTTCGTCGGCCTGTTCCTTACTTGCCGTAAGCATATAGGGAACGCCGCCATCTCCACCTCTACTGACACTCTTCACGAGGGGGAGCTCACCGAGAACAGGGACGTTCAGTGACGTCGCGGTGGCGCGAAATGCCGTCGGTGAGCCAAAGACGTAGTGCGGAGTCACGCAGGAGGGGCAAACAAAATACGACTGGTTAAGGACAGTCCCTGTAATCTATATAATAGACCGATATGATCAATATGCACAGGAAACGAGAGAGAACAGACGCACTGGCACAGAGACTTTGCGAAACATCGATATACCACGACGGACGTCCGCAAGAGCCACGTCCTGCGGGGTAGAAACGATCACGGCACCTGGAAAGTTCGTGCAGTTCGCATTTCAGACGGCAACTTGCCAAAGTCGACATACATACCATCGACAACGACAAGCTGTCCAAGCGTCAACTGCACGTCACCCGTACCAGGAGGCAGATCGACAACTAGAACGTCCAGTCCAGGACCATCCCCAGCATCTCGCCAGTCCACGTCAAAGAGTAGTTGTTGCACTGCTTTTTGTACCATCAACCCGCGCCAAACAACTGCCGCGTCTTCGCGTGAACCCGATTCAGACTTGGGCAGTAAGTAGCCCATTGACATTGTCGGAAGGCCGTGATTTATGACAGGCAAGATCGCCCCGCCTAAAAGAAGTTTGGCTTGTGGAAAAAAATAATTTCCTTTCGGACGCACCAGGCGTCAGAGGAGGCTCATCTGTGTGTTGAAGACCCATGAGCATTGGAACGGAGGGTCCGAATATATCCAAGTCAAGTATACCAACGCGCATTCGTCGCCCAAGGGACTTTGGCTTAAGCATAGCAAGCGAAAACGCGAGATTCACTACACGAGAACTCGTCAGAAAGCATGCTTGGACGGACAGAAGTGGAAGTGTTACATACCTGCGACGGTGCTCTTCCCGACGCCGCCCTTTCCACTTGCAACTGCGAGGACCTTGTTCACATGGGGTATGGGTCTCTTTTTTATAGGACCACCTTTGCGGGGTATTTGGGGAGCTGGGCCTGGACGACGAGGCAGGCCCTACTAGTAACTAAACCGTACGTCGAGAAATTCAGACAAAGCAAGATGCGCACCAGTGGGTTTTCATGTTTATTTCTGAGAGTACTCGAAAAGAGCCTCGTACACATGCCAAGTCGTCGGCACGCGCCCTGCTGGACGAATATTGCTGCCAACATGTTTCTCCGATCTCGACGTTGTCCCTGACTCGGACGCTGAGCTGGCTATGTCATAGGGCAGGACCCCGAAAACTCCGTATTGGGGTGGGCTAATGCCATTCATCTGATTACTGATACGTACTCGACGACAATGGTAGGGCGATATTTTCAGTCAACCACGGAGAGCTCAAACACATCCAGAACGTCGACCCTCTCGCAGACACAGCACCGTCTCGGCATGCCATCGAATCCGATGACGAAGATGAATACGACTCACCATCACTGTCAAAGCCAAAGCCAGACCAGCTATCTACACCAGACATCAAGTTCGCTGGAAACTTCCCCATCAAATCACCACTCCTCCTGGCTTCAGGTATTGCAGGTGGAGCATGGGCGCGTGGTGCGGATCTCGGCCAGCAGCAAGGCGCTATCTATGTCGGCGACAGCCAAGTGGGTATAGATGACGGTACTGTACGCGTCACCTCGAGTCACTGAACTACCATAGGTTGGTCTCCTGTTCTTACCGTCGTGGACGCGCGCTGCAGTGGTCGTGTCCGAAACATTCACGCGGCTTCCGTTGTCGGCGATGAACCCTTACACTGCCGCCGTCGTCGACCGCATACAGCCCACTAGGTCAGCGTGCTTCCCCTTCACACAGTGCTGGAATGACTGACTCGTCAACTAAGTATTTCTGTGCTAGACTCATACTCCGTCCAGGGATACATCTCATCTAGAATTATCCCTTGGGACGAAGCGCCTGTACGGTATCTTTCGACGAATGCGATTTCGATCTCGGTGAGAAAGCTGCGATGGTACTTTTCAGGTCTAGCTGACCAACAGTTCCCAGGACCCTGAGCTTGAACTATTTGCTCCACCAAATCTCATGCAGTCTACGATGGCCTCTTTAGTCTCTAACGTCTTCTGGAAATCATTAGCGTCAAGAGAGAATTTCACCGTAGCTCTCTTCCTCTTACCATCACCAAAGCTACCTGTCGTGCCGCCTAGTACAATTAAACCCTCGAGCTTTCCGCCGCCATCGGATGACATCCAGTGGGGCAAGAAAACCATGCAGAAAGTCCATCAGTGGTTGTTTGAGACAATTGGCGAGGGAAGGCACGTGGCGCAATGGGTCGAAAGGAATCGTGGGTCTTCTGAGCTACAGGCTGAAAACAGACGCCGTGCGCAAGGTGAAATTGGAGAAGGTGGTATGTATATATAGCCTGTACGGAAACCGAGACAGGGACTGGGGACGTGATATCTATCCAGCGGTCCCATAATCGGTGGACGAGAAATGAAGATTTTAAAGCCGGATTCCATGGGGTCAAAACACATCAGTAGCCTCAGTCGTAGTTATCCCAGGTAAAGTACGAGTCCGGGTGCTGTAGACTACTGTTGTCCCGGGGTATTTACTCAGGGGCCCTGGCTTGATTAGTGGGGTTACATAATCCAAGATATATGTTGAACGCGACAAGAACAAGCAAACCGACTTGCTGCTAAAGGGTAGATATGGTGAGATCTCCAATGAAACCTCCACTTTGACCCCTCATTTCTGACCTGTTTCAGAGCGACAACGCAGGTATTTCCTTTGTCGCGCCTTAATCTCCAAGTCCTGCGCGAAACTGATGGACGGGCCTGTAACAGAGTACAAAGAAGCGTTTGCACTCTTCGACAAGAAGGGAACAGGTGCCGTCCCGAGAGAAGTGCTAGGCGATTTGCTTCGCGCTCTCGGGCAAAATCCTACGCAAGCAGAGGTGGCGGAGATCGTCGCATCTGCACCGCGCGAGGGTGCGTAATAGCCAGACTTTGTGGCAGACGGCAATGACAGATCTTCCGTGCAGTGGATTATAAAGCTTTCCTAAGCATTCTAAACCGACCCGATGGGTTCAAACCTGCAGGGACGCCTGGTGCGTTGATAGCACTGACTGATTACACACGGGTATAACTGACGTCGGTGCCAGAGGAATTCATCAGAGGTTTCCAGGTATTTGATAAAGAGGGCAACGGGTTCATTGGTGCCGGAGAGCTCAGATACGTCTTAACGCAACTTGGAGAGAAAATGACGGACGAAGAGGTCGACGAGCTTTTGAAGGGTGTTCAGATTGGGCCGTAAGTGCACCGGACTTCCTTGCTCGTCCCACGATTTAAAATTCGCATCCAGCGACGGCAATGTGAACTATGAATCATTCGTAAGAACTATCCTAAGCCAATGATGATGTTGTATAAATAGTCCGACGGCGGAAGTGTCTATTCCCTTCCATAAATTCAGTCACTTTCAGATTCGTACTGGTCATCTGAGTCGTGTCCAAGAGGTTTCTTGCCATTGACCACATTACTCGTGACTTCCATGACAAGTTGTTCTCCATTTTTGAGTCCAGCCTCGGCCAGCGAAGTGTTCGCCTTCCATTTAATTTCCCGCCTAGGGTATGAAAGAGCAAGCTTGAATCCCCACCATGACTCCGGACCCTGGACCTGTGAATGAATATACTTCTCCAGAATTTCAATACCCCCGCCGGAACCTTCAGGTGGATGCTCTGGGTCATCCTGGGAATTCATGCTTGAGGGAATCATTTGGCTGTCTACGAAGGCATAAAGCGCCGTCACAGTTGTGGCGGACGGGAATGAGCGGACTACGCGTCCACTGGGTAGTCTGATTGCAAGACGGATACTGTTACCATCTCGAGGTTCAGGGGGAACAATAGATCGGCGCATCCATCGCCTCCACTGGGAACGACGGAGCTTAATGCTTTCCTGCCTTTCCTGCTCCGCTTGCAAGCGCCTCTCTTCCTCACGCTGCGCTTCTTCTTCCTTGCGGATACGCTCCACTTCTTCCCGTTCCGCTCTGATTTTGGCTTCAATGCGCTCGCGGTCTCGTCTCTGGGAATCTCGGTATGCCTTGTCCTGCTGCTCCCGAAGCAACCTGTCACGCTCACGCTCTTGAAGCTGGTCTCTGTAGCGCGTGAGGAATGGGTCGACGCGCGGAAGGAGTTGTCCCTCCAGGTGGTTTATGAGCGACCGTGCGGAGGTGGGCCCCGAGTCGGGCACGGAGGGCCCGTAGTGGCGAGACAAGACAGTGAGAACAGGTCCCGAAGAGGAAAATGAAGACGTCGAAGTACTACGACGAGGTTGCAAAGCAAGGAATGCAACAAAAGGGTACGTCGTGACTTGGAGCTTCTGCGCAGCTACTTTATAATGAGAACCAGAACCTAGAACTGCGAAAAAGTAATTACCATCCCAAGGAATCTTGTCTCTAACGTCCCCTCCCCAAATAACAAAATTATTGTCGTTCATGATCCTCACAAGATTAGGGTCAGTAAGGGTCACTCTACAGACTGTCAGAGATCATAAAACATCAAGCAATCTGACAGACCTCTTGAACGCGGGTACATCGTCGTGTTCCTCGGAAACGAGGATCACGCAAGCAATTCTACCTTCCTTTTGGCAAATATCCAAGACCTCATCGTATGTTCCATCAAAAAAGTCTGGTAATACTCTAGTAGTTTCGGGGTTGGCCGGTGGGTACGCGTGACGCCTCGAGGTAGATGGATGACTGTCACGGCCAGTAGCGACTGAGGGTGATGATTTGATATTGTATGCTCCTGTCTCCTCCTCTAGTGTAGTTATCCAGCGGCGGATCGCACCACGGGAATCGTGAGGCTGTCTAGGCGGTCGATACGAGCTGGCACCAAAGTTCAGTGACAAGAACGGGATGCGGAAAACGCCAAGGATAAATCGCAGGATGCCGGTAACAACATGGAAGGGTAACGATAACACTGCAAAAATGGTGTTGGCGAGGGTCCTCGGTGGCTTGAATGAACGCTACATGAGTGACAGGGAAAAACACACTGGCCAGGATACTCACTCCCCGGCCGCCTGCACGTTCTGGTCGGTCAACAGGTAATTGAGGTTCGTGGTCCAAAGAGGACATCGTGCTTCTTGACGAGGGGGTTGAATCCACATGGGGACCGTCTAGTAGAAGCTCCATTGCACTCTGTGGGCAACTGTTAGGCGAGTTCGACCTGTCGGGGCTGTGGTGACATACGTGGACACTCCAATCAACACTTTGCAATACGCTGACAAGGACGTCAGTATCATAGTGCTGCGAGTCGAGCACAGCTTGCAGCTGTCTGACAGCGTCTCTTTGATCTTCCGCCAAGGCGTCCATGGACAAAATGTGAGCAGCGGCTGGCACACTGGCAATACAAGCCAAGTCACGTGCACCCCTTACAACCAGCCTCATAATGTCACGTGCTCATCTCATACAACAGTGTCAGCTGCGTGCGTTACGAGCTCGATCTCATTCAACCATAGTAGGACAACAGACAGGAGGTATGACAAAAAACAACTACTAGGTAGCTCAGAAAGGCTCAGCATAAGTCTCTGCCTGGAAGGCAGGTTCTTGGGAGTAAGTAGCCTGCTCGTCCGCTGCTGGCGCGGGAGCCACAACGGCTGCAGGTTCTCTAGACTCGGATGATGGCTCGGAAACGATCTTGTCGACTGGGGGGTCCGAAATATGAACGGAGTCGGGAAGGGGTCTCTTAAGACCAGTCTGGCCCTCAGGATCCCAACCTTTCATGCTGTAACAACATGAGCTATATCCATGTGCGCATTAGGGCCGAATAGGCTCACATTTTCACTTTAATACCAAGAACACCCTGTCTGAGCAGGACGTGTCTGACAGCATAGTCAACGTAATCTCTCGCTGGTTGACCGGAATGGATCATGAATCCATCGGTGAACTTCATGGATTTGGCACGAGCAGCACGCAGTTTGCCAGAGACAACGACTTCACAACCCTTGGCACCAGACTCCATGACGTAACGCAAGACACCATAGCATGCCCTACGACATGACTCAGACCCCAAACCACTCAAATCTCGGTATGATACGTACCGGCGAACAGCCAGACCACCAAGCAATTTGTATCTCAAACTCTCACATTGCGCAATCGCAGAGAGACCGCGGTATTGCACCTTCTCGGCATACAATTCGAGAGTGTTTTCGGGGAATTTGAAGCGCTTTTGGACGAGAGAAGTCAGCTCACGGATGCGGCGACCCTTTTCACCAAGAACTTCCTGAGTGTGGGTAGCACGGATGATAATCTAGACGAGCATGGTTTAGCGCGAGGCGCATGATGGTGTGGGTCGATCAGCACCTCAGTCCGGGCGTGAGTTACGCGGACATCACAGCCAGAGTAGCCTTCCTCGGCGAGTTCGCGAGTGAAGAATTCATTGAGTTCGGCGCGGAAAACACCATCGGCGACAAACTTGCGCTTTTTACTGATTGGGGCGGACATCTTGAAGCTAATCGGAAGGGCTGCAAAGAAAGATATCAGCACTGGCTCGGGACATCATCTTCTAAGCAGGGGGGTAATCCAGCCCATATGGAGGCCACTCGTAACATGTAGCGAGTTCCGTATCGGCTCGAGGGACAGACTATAAACACAATCGAGACACGAACCTTGTGGGTTTTGGCTTTTGTTGTCGTCGCCGGAGGCGTTGGTGAAACTACTTCTGTGCCTTTGGAATGGTGAAGAGCCTGGCCACATCGTGGGAATTGTGTTCGGCGTTGGCCGAGGCAACCCGGCATCACGGCACGCGATCGACCTCTTCTTCCGTTCTCCATGCTACGCTCAGTCGCGTCGGGATACCATGTACTAGTGAGATTGCAACGTACGTATGCGACACCTGCGATACCGAGTGCACTCCGCCAGCTAGAGAAAGATGGTGCTCGTGTCCTACGTGCCGTCCAGACACGCATTGACACGAGAAACGCGCTTTTGGCGAAGGCAGGTGCACCTCTCCGAGAAGACGCGCTTGCTAATGCACGGTCCTCAAGATGTCAGATAATGTGACTTCCCAAGAGGAAATTGCACAGGCACGGCAAATAAAGGAGCTGGAGCCGCTGTACGACGCGTGGATATCGTGGACGAAGGCTAGAGAGGTCGGTTGTGTTTTCGAGGCCTTAATGTTTACCCTTATCTACTGCGACAGTAGTCTCTGTTGGAGACATTCCCCCTTCTGAGTGATCCTGACGAGACGATGCGGGCCTTGGCATCTGACGAGTATACATCCCTCTACGACAGCTTGTCAAGACACCTATCTGCCACCTTCCCTTCTCTTTTAGTTCCTCCGTCTCCTACACGCTCTTTGTTTGCACTGTTGGAACTTAAAGCCGGCGTGGGTGGGTCAGAAGCAGCCCTCTTTCTGACAGATCTCCTTCGTGTCTACGTCCGATACGCGACTTCTCGAGGTTGGCAGTCATCAATAGTTCAGAGTAGTGAAGTGACAGGCGGAGGTCTCAGGGACGCAATAGTGGAAATCAAAGGTGAAGGAGCATATGACAGCCCTTCGATGGGAGAGTGGGGTGCACCGTGTGCAGAGGGTGCCAGCGACGGAAGCCAGTGGTCGGGTCCATACCAGCACGGTTACAACCATCGTACGCTTCTGCTTTGGAACATGGACTCCTGAAGGATGACGGTTTAACAGGTTCTTCCCCTCAGCGACGAAGTGGAACCATCTGGCGACGACAATTTATTCAAAATAGAGGATGTTAAGATTGAGGTCATGCGAGCTCGTGGCGCAGGCGGACAGGTCGTCAACCCGATGGTTTCTTATGACACGTCCCTGACGAGCCCCTCTTAGCACGTTAACAAAACCGAGTCGGCGGTTCGTTTGACACACATTCCGACTGGGATTACTGTGTCGATGCAAGATGAACGCAGTCAGCACCAGGTAACCTACATCTTCACCTGAGGATTTACTGGACATAGTTGAAATGCTCTGCGATAGAATAAAAGGCGTGCATTTCAGGTCCTCAGGGCCCGACTGATGGACATCAAAATTTACTCAAGACATTGCAGAACGTCGCGAAACACGACGTAGCCTTGTTCGCTCCGCTGATCGAAGCGAGAAGATCCGGACGTACAATTACGCCCAGGTAAGGTTCTTTCCTTCACTTCTTATAGTTCGTTCTGAGAGAATTACTGGAATAGGATCGCGTCACAGACCATCGGATAGGGTTATCACTAATGAACCTTCAGTCGGTTATGGAAGGCGGTGGGATACAAGAGTTTTTAGAAGCCCTCCGTAAAAACTGGGAGCAGGAAATAATGGAAGAAGCCATTACTGATGCCAAGTAGCAATCTAACCACATTCCAGCACAGAGTGAACCCTTTCATCTCAACCATTCCTAAACTATCAAGTACATCGCTCCTTATCGCTCCACACCAGTAGGCTATTAAATAATTTCCAACATGGACATATGACAAATGAATAGATGTCCAACGTCATCGTAGGAAATAATGTTAAGTCTTCCAAAGCCCGTGTACCTCCGTCCATTGAGATCTACATGATGACGCATCCAGTAGCCCCCGGGAACCCGAGTTCTTCAAGCTCCTCTTTTGCAGCTTCAAGTTCATTGGCCCGCAATTTGGCGCGAGACTCAGTTGGGAACCAGTCAGACATAAAATTGAGAAGAGCGTAGTCGACGTTATCTAATATTAATTACTGTGTCAGATCACCGCGAGCGCGAGGGTTTTTGCACTTACTTCTGTCGGCCTTAAGGACTGTCGGTGCTCGACATAACGGGCAATTAGGCTTCCCCTGCTTTTGTAACTTGACAAGGCACCTAACGCAGAATAGTGTTAGGCATGACGACACAGTTCAAGATAACGCATACCTGACACAGAATAAATGGCCGCAATCAAGTCTAACAGGCTTGAACGCAATGCTAGTACAAATGAGGCAGGAATAATCGTCAATATAAGGCACAACCGGAAGAAGTTTCTCTCCAATAGCCTGGACCAGTAACCGTTGCAACGGCATGAGGGGCTGTGTAGATAGCACTACTTCCGAGGGAGGGGTATCGCCGGGTTCACAGAGAAGATACGCAGGAATAGGCAGTGCAGTACGTTTGGTATGTTTCTTTAAGGATCTTACGTGTAGCTTCCTCGGTTGCAAGTCGAAACTGTAAAATAGTCGATCCAAATGTCTGCTAGCTTTGAACGCACGTACCTTCTTAACATCTAAAATGAATGCGTTTATCTTGAAAAACATATCCAAGGCTTCTTCGCTGGTAGGGATTCTCAAGGACCTCGCCTTCTCCGTTACTCTCCCGTGAAATAATACCAGTCTTCTTTCGGCTTCATCGATACTTCTCTCACCTCTCTCTGCTTCACCTATTCCTTCGAATATTTCAGCCTGGACATATTGCTGAAACACCTCCCGCCAAAAATAGAGATCCGATTTTCCACATGACCCAGGGCGCACGGATGTCACATTATTGGCCGACAGAAGATAAGCTGAGAAAGAATGGGGGGCTGAGGAAGACACGGGCCGAGCGGTGGAAGATATGGAAGTTGCAAGAACAATGAGTTTCTGCGTGAACTCATTGTAAATTGTGGCGAAATGGTCTGAGAGTGAGGATAGTTCTGAGGCCAAAAGGCAAAGAAAGGCGGTATCAGAGCGAAGGGGTAAGACGATATCTTGGATATTGACACTAAGTAAGGTCAGTCAGCAGACGAAAGAGTACACTTTTGAAACAACGGCTTACGTGTATTCTGCATTTTCCGATGATAAGGATCCTTGTGTGTTGGGAAGCGGTTCCTTGGGTTTGGGGTCCGCCGAAATGGGCCGTGTCCAGAATATGTTTGACCTGGGCAGCAAGTGGGGAGATGGTATCGTTCGATAGCTGAGTCCCATGACCGAGTGTGATACGCAGCCTAGGCTGCAACGACGAAATCTCATATGTCACGGTCGGCCTATCTTTTGGGGCTGCGGTATCCTCACATGTTGAGGCAGGAATACCATGTCCCCCTTGCTCTAATAATTGTTGTAGTACTGCCGGGGTAAATCCAAGCGAGTGGAGTTCGACGACGGTCTCGTTGATGAGCTTCTTAAGCTATTAGAGTGATCGGAAGACCAGGTAAATTTGGTGTCCAATCGGATAATTTATTACCCACCCGTCGATACTCTATCGCATTGTCACGTAGCTCAGGCGATAATGTGAGGAGAAGTTGGGAGTAAGTCTTCGAAAAATGCATGGGTGTAAGTCAGTGACACGAACATGTCAAGCTGGCAGTGGATGAGCTGGCAAGTGATCTGAAGGACGGCAACGCTCAGGCTGTAACGTTACCGAGCGCTTCTTGATTGATAGGCTCGGACTTAGTGGCTGTGCTGGAAACGGATCATGTTGCCATTCTATGCTTCTCTACACATAGGGCTGCATATGTATGTAGGACAATTGTAGTCGACAAAATGAAGTAGTCGATGCAAATATATTAAACAATAGATGTGAAAGAAGAGATGCCAAGCTGCGGGTAAATTAACAATGATCGTGTTCACAAAGTGTCATCAAGATATGTTGACGGTGGGTAAAAACGCAATAGAATGCCACTCAACCACACCTCATGCACTTACTGCTTCTCTGCTGAATACGGGGGCAGTGACGATGTGGAAGACGAAGGTGTGAGAGGCTGCCGAAGTAAAGGACGGCTCTTCTCTACTGTCCTTTGTTCCCACACAATGTCACTGGGACTCAGTCCAGGCGTAACGGGTCGGGATGAATTAGGCGTGTTGGCTTGAGAGCGGTTGTGGACCAAGTGTGCACGAACGAGATGACCGGCAGCCAAGGCACTGAGGAGCGAAAGTTCACCCGCCATAACCGCTGCGGCAATGATACGAGCAAGGCGCTGGGCATTTCGGCCAGGCACGGTTGGATGTGAACCCTTCAATCCGAGCATCTCCAAAACGGCCCCCTGAGGAGCTAGAACGGTACCCCCACCAATGGTGCCTACCTCGATGGCAGGCATGGTCACTGTCATAAGAAGATCCTCTCCATCATTGATTCTGAGAACGTAACGTGAGAACAAAAGAATCGCAGTGCAAAACATAACACATACGGTTCCATAAGTGTCATGCAATTAGAACTCTCGACGTTTTGTGCGGGGTCCTGCCCAGTGGCCAGGAAAATGGCGGTAAGGATGTTTGCAGCGTGCGCATTGAAACCACCAATCGAACCAGCCATGGCGCTACCGACCAGATTCTTCTTGATGTTCAAGTTGCATAACGCGTCGACCTCAGTTTTAAGGACGCTCCTCACAACCTTTCCAGGAATAACCGCCTCGGCAACAACGCTCTTACCACGTCCCTCGATCCAGTTGATTGCAGCGGGTTTCTTGTCCGTACAATAATTGCCAGACAGGGCGAGGGTGACCATCTCCGGGAAGTGTTTTTGCATCGCCTCAAGAGCCTTTTCCGTCCCTTTAGAGATCATATTCATGCCCATCGCATCACCTGTGGTCGTTGCAAAGCGCACTAAACAGTGTACGACCAGCAAGTGCTGTCTTTAACCGCTGCAACTTGGCGAAGCGGGAGGTGGACTCGAAAGCCTCGCGAATGATATTGTAGCCACTGTCTGAATCCACCCACGCCTTCGCCTCGGCTGCCATCAGGAGACTGGGGAAGTCGATTGCGGGACCACGTGTCATGGCATCGTGAGTAAGAACAGTTGTCACACCACCTCCTGCATTGAGAGCTTTGCATCCGCGTGAAGTCGATGCGAACAAGAGTGCCTTCTGCAGTGGCCATGGGGATCTGCACTTGTTCGCCATCGATCTTGAGGGGCCCTGCCACACCGAGAGGAATGGGTATGTATCCGATGACGTTCTCGCAACATGCACCTTGCACGCGTGAGTAGTCGTAATTGGCATAAGGCACATCTGAGTATTCCAACGTCTTCGTCTTGCTTGCTCGCGCTGCTCGCTAGATCAGACATAGCAACGAGACTGGCAGTAGATTAACTCACAAATCAGTGCTCTTCTAATAACGACAGCGCGCTCAAGATCTCCGAGAACTTTCTCCAACGCGTAAGGTGCGATCTTGCCATTCTGTGCGAGTAAAATGACCTCCTCGTCGTTCAGTGTTGCCAAGCGCAGCCTGTACTGGTTTCGGCCCATTGTCAAAGACCTCGATACATTCTTCCAAGGAGCGTACAGGGAGTTTCTCTTTCAGTTCCGTGTCCTTGATTGCAGCTGGCTGCTGCCCTGAGTTTCATGTCTAGCAAGAACTGCTGGAACTCCATTTTCCTTGTTCACATGAACGGCGACTGGTGCAACGATAGGTGCCAAGACGGGAGGGGGAGGCAGGACATTAGGAGTCTCGTCCGAGTCTGCGCTATCAGGTACAGATTTGGGTTCAGCGCCAATGGTAAATGATGGTCGCCTGCGGGCAGCAGTTGTTTCAGCTTCGGGAACATCTTTATCATCCGACTCTTTCGCCACCCTAGTGCTAGTGACTGATCGGAACCTGACACTAGGTGGCTGAATGCTCCGGATGGCACCTTCGGCAATACCTTTGAGGAGATAGCCGTTGAGTACAAGGCTGCAGGCGAGAAGGAAGATGATCCATTTGGACAAGAAAGGATCGCCAATGAGTACACTCCAGGCAGTCATGATACCTCCAATAACTTCACTCGGCTTGAGGAAGCCACGGATAGACTTTGGGCCAGGGGGGATGACCAGGATGTGGACGGGTGGTGCGATTTCGACAAGGACGTCTCCAGACGGTGTGCTTGACTTCAGCGGGATGAAGGATGGCCAAATTCCTCAGGACGTTAGCGAGAGCTGGGGAAGTGATGTCTACCTTTGGGAAAGCGTAATCCGTAAAGTGGTGGATGGATGTTCGTGAGTTGCGGTGTGCAATAGTCACTGGCGTTAACGTAGTGGTGAAATTGAGAACATGCAACGTCAGGAACGACGCAATCTTATTGTTGTCATCAGTGGCCTGAATAATGCCTTTCAAACGGCATAGCACGCACCAAAAGTAGCTTCAAGCGGGCGGCTGGATGTTCGTCCTTCGTCTCAATAGCTGCGCGATGTTCGCGCCTCAACATGGAACCCTTGACGCCGAGGAGGGTTTCTGATATCCTGTGCCAAAGACCGGAGTCCTGTGTCGGGAGCGCCGGGCGGAATCAGGGAGCTCGTTTTGCCTTCGACTTTGATATTGGTAGAGCTTCGGGATCTTCGTCATCACTCGCGCCGTTTGGATTCTCCGGACCTTGGAGACAATAACTTGTAAATGCTACGCAAATGGAAACAGCACGTGACGGCTTACCTCAACCATGATAGTCAAAATGGCCGAATAGAATGTGCCAAAGAGGATGCAGTCCAACACGAGCAGCAGTCCAGCCAACGCACAGAACTCCTGCAAACCACCGACTTTGCTTCTGGCACCCATCGCGAGAATAGCGATTTCAAGCCCATAGTCGCGGAGAATGACATTGCCGCTTTTTTCCATGGCTTCCATCACGATATGACCTGCCGGTTTCATCTGACCTCTCCAGCGCCCTTCTTTGACGGGAGCGGCGAGGTGAGGATGGTTGAAGACCGCACGAGCAAGCCGTAAGGGTTTATCAAAGCCGACCGTGCAGACGAGGAACGGTAGTGCTTCTGTCAAACTAATAGGATCCAAGGGGATACTAAGGTAGTGTGACAGGGGCAAAGCCAACAGGAGAGCAAGGACGGAAGAGGACACGATCGCGGTGCTCAGCCAGAAGTTAGACCCCAAAGCACGGGAAGAAAGAAAGACCCGAATAAACGACGCATGCATGAGGATGTATCCTGCAAGAATAATGAGGATGTCGAGCGAATCTGCTTTCTGCGTTAAGTTAGTAGCGGTATCGCTAGAGTCAACCAGTGCGGACTGACCTTGGCCAGCTCCCAGAAGCGAACAACGAGAGATTTTGCAGCATATGCAATCCATTTGCTGCTTCTCATTTCGGCGATGGACTCGGTCGGTTGGCTCTCGATACGATACCTGACTCCATACGCATCCTCTTCAAAGGCAGCGCGCTCATTGAGGGCATCAACGAAGCCTTGGCGCGTGCCGGAGCTAAATGAGAGTGTCAAGACCTGTGACTTGGAGGTATGTGAAGACGATGTAGCAAAGCAGGGGTCCTGAGCGTCAGATAGATACGGGGAAACTGAAGCGCGGTAGCAAAACGACGGGTAATTGTCACCTGACGGAGTTAAGAGGTCGTGAGAGATGTAATGGGTTAGGTTATTGATAGAGGATGCAAAGTGAGCCAAATCGAGTGGTGCGTATGATGCAGTCTAAAAGATGTATTGACGTCAGTCACTGTGACGGAGCCGTTGAAAGGTGAAGAACTTACCGCATCCTCAGGTCGTGCCGAGACCGATTGGGAGGAGAGAATGACCTGCTGGAGCTCCACAGAGCGTGACCTTCGGATCAGCCGCGCGGCGCCTATACCACTCCTCATCGACGCCAACCCACTCGCCGTCACGGAGAAGAGCATGGGTGGGTCGCAGAGTAGAGGGAAAGGTTGGGGCAAAGAAAGCGGAGTGCTTGATGTCCGAGAGAACGTGGAAGTAGGCTAGAGTACCGACGATAGAGAAGAAGGTTATTGTCTCTATCGGCGAGAACACAGCACGCCGGGTGAGAGGAAGGAGGGACGCGCGCATCTCCGAGTGAGTTAAGGTCCTGGAGAGGAGGTCGGCGGCGACTCAAGGCCGGACACACAGCACCACAGCGAAACAACTGAACTGACCTGACCTGGACGTGTCTGAGGGTGAACTGCGCGACGCTCACAGGCCAGACAACCCCGTTGTTGAGAACCGAGGGAGGGAGGACAGGTCAAAGGCAATGTGGTACGACCGCAATATATCGACTTTTTTTTATTTCGGTTAAAGCCTTCAGGGGGACTAGGCAGAGACCCCGGACACTCCTCTTGTCATGCGAGGCACTGCTCTTTCTTCTCGGCCAGATCCAGCCTTCATAAGTCCCAGGTTGAGCTTCTCAATAGATTGCTTACCAGTGCCTGCCATTGTTAACTTATCTCAGATATCCAGACGAACGGCTTGTCCGAGCCGTTCTATCTATTTTCATTCAAAATCGGCTCCAGCATTTTCTGTCAAGACAAAGCGAAGCTCCAAAGGATGTAATCTTGTTCGGTCCCATTCCGAGGCGAGGAATACCAGTGCTACCGGCTTTGGAACACTCATCACACCCGAACGGACCTGACGATTGATTCATTCCGGAAGATGTTGGCCTATACTTTCACACCTGTAGTGATTCGGACCCTCCCTCATCAACGTTCCTGCCTATTATCTTACTATCAGGGCATGTTTGTCTCATGCAGTGTTCCAGGATGCACACCTCTTACCCGGCCCGTTTTCGACATGTTGCACCGTGCTGACACTTGATGGTGAGGAGCGTAATTCGCATCCCCTTCTACGCTGCGAAAAATATAATATATTTTGAACCAAATGACAGGAGACTTATCCGCCTTCTGCCAGTGGCTCCGAGTTTACCTCCGCCCCAATATCTACTATACCATATTGGTACTTGATGGAAAACGTGTTTATCGGTGTGTACGACTTAATACACGAGTATTTACGCCATCGTTTTTTTTGGATAGCTTGCCAAGGATGATTCCCTCGGCGACAACCACATATGTTTGTCGCCTCCGCCCAGCAAGGCTGGTGACATTTGATAGGGGCGTCTTCGACTGTGGGAGACGCTGTATACTGCCTACAAAGCGTGTTTTTTTTGGCTACCCTGTCAGGGACCGCATGCAACCACGGAGCGAACACACGATAATGAGTGAACGAAGTACATGGTGCACGAAGTAGATTCGCGAGCTGTTGTGATCAGGTCTCCATTGATAAGCTGTCTCTGATCATCATCATCTGTGGGCGCAGGTACACACACCTTACTCCCACCTTATTCCCCCCCTGAGTATATCAGACACATGCGGCCTGGGCCCCAATCCAGTGAAGTCTGTGAAGACCGTACGCACATGAAGATACTTTTCATTTTCCTTAGATTAGTCTAATTGGGGGCATTGTTGATATCCGTCTTGACTATCTGGCCAACCATTGGCCATCCTCTCCCATCCTCCTGGTGAGACGGACGCCTCGGTAACGTAAGTATATGCCCCTCTGCCGAGGACCAGTTGGAACGAGCTACTTGTTTCGGACGCCACACATCCGGTGCAGTGCAGAGAGCTTCCCGCCCCTCAGGGGTTACGAGACTGCCAATAGCATAGCTCGCACTTTACGCCCATAGACGGGGGCGTTTCAGCTAACCGAAACTCGCAACTTGGGTCCCCTTGTGACACAAGGTTCGTGGTTTCTCCAAGACAGCTGACCCTATCACACACTACAATCAGTCGCGTGGAGCCCTGTGACTTCAGAGGCTGCGCTTAGACATCACGAGTAAGGCTGGGCAAGACTCAAGCGAAATGGAATCCGCGTGTAGGGGACTGGCGTCACTGCAGGTGCTGTGGGCGTGGCTGGTGAAACGTTTTTGTCGGTTTGCACCCGTAGCGCCATATTCCCATCTATCCATAAGTAACATACCGGCCATGTTAACAATTGCTACTATCTGACCAATTGATAGCCTAGGAACTGATCGAATCAAGCGGCAATGTGTAACAACATCACGACCACCGAAACCTGCGCCGCCCAGCGTTTCACCCATTGTTGGGTTCGTGTCTAATTATAATGCTCTTAGATACATACAGTCCTGGGGTACTCCATCATCCCCACACCTAAACGGCATGCTCGGCGTCCAGGTGCTCAGTATTATAAGCAGGTGCTAATCGTCGCTAGCGAAATAGTCAGAAAGCAAGCCAGGTGATCGCATGCAATATCTTACTCCGAGGACTCTCTACGCAGAAACAAATCTACTGCTCCCGAAAAGGCGGCGAATGCCAGCCCACCACCAAATACGGCTTTGGGCCCGGAATGTCGGGCAAGGATACCTCCTGCAACGAAGCCAGCAGCAACAGGATTGATCATGTCATTTTTAGCTCGGTACTGAGTTCGTGTCAGCACAGGTTGGAGCATTAGACCTAAAACTCTTACCCCTTCGATGACACATTCTATACCAGCAAATAATGCGCCCACTTTTCCAAAACCTTTACCCGTTCTCCACATTCCCTTGCCCATTTCTTTAAATATCTCGCGCGCTTTCTGGGTATTGGACATTCCTGCCTGGGTTTGTTGCCGTAGGTATGGATCCTCGTATGCAAATGAAGCAGACATTAGGGAAAAGAAGGCACCGATACCTAGGCCTATGGGGAGAAGTCTGATCCTGAACCTAGGAAATTTGTTTGTTGAGCCTTTGGCGACGCGACTTACCACCCACTCCGGCCATGACAGTCTTAGCTGCACAGGACTCCATTCCCATAACCATCCATTGCTGGTATTTTTTGGCTTGCAGTGAACTGCTCCCGGTCCTCTTCCTTGAGTCCTGGTGGAAGAGGTTCCTTCCCAGCTGGGTAGAGTGGCGCTACTAGTAGATGCATGGGGTGCATAGTTAGCGCACGACTCGTTGACCGACGCGAATATGCGCGGCCAGTCCCAGTGCAATGATGAGTAGTAGTGACAAAAAGTAGTCTGCAAAGCCAGCGTCACAGGCTCCTGCCAAACACGGTCACATCCATTTCGGGACGACCGCATGTTGACGTGTGGAGATGCAAGTTGTCCGCAACACAAATGCTGCCACTAGCAATGAGCAGCCTAGCATCGCTCCTGAGCGATACTGACCCGGGTGACCCAGACCTTCCGCCAGGATCACCTCCAACGTGTGAGTCCTCACTCTGCAGACACCCCATGCCACTGTGTTCAACCCTGCTACAGATAAATTCGAGGGCCCCTGGTTCGCGACACAGTTATTGCTTGCATCATCGATTGGACTAGTGTCATTCCTGGTGTTCTCGTATTTTCGTTCACGATGGCCATTGGTATTCGCTTCACGCACCAAGCTGAAGGGTCAGTGGCCTTGAAGTAAATGTTTAACCACGTTGTCACGTTCATTGCGATCATAGGATTCTCTCCTCACGAAGCTCATGCCCACTCCGCGTTCTTTGGTTGGATTTTACCAACCATTAGAACATCCGAGTTTACGATTCTCCAGATTGTTGGATTAGACGCAGCGGTGGTAAGTTACAAACATACAACTTTGCTGCGGTTGTTGCTTCACCCTGCACCACAGTTACTCAGTTTCTATAAAACTTCATTTTACCTGTTCTCTGTATGTTCCATCTTTGCGACGGTTATTTTGATGCCCATTAATTGGAAGGTATGATTTGGCAGTCACTAAGAGTAACCTGAAGTTCATGCTTTCCAGAACAACGCAGGAATTGGCGGTGGTGCAGATGATGACGATAACGATTGGCCGCAGTGGTCCACTGCGACATACGACGACCCGTCATCCCCTAACCGCGACTGGCTCGATCTTATCAGCGACGCAAACTCATACCTCACGGTGCATTTCCTGTTCACATACCTTTTCACAATCCTTGCTCTCTATTTCCTCTACAAAAATTACCGACGGTACATACGTGCTCGACAGCTCTTCTCGTTAGAGCTGGTCCATTCGATGCCGGGGCGTACGGTCATGGTCACCTTGTTACCGCTTCATCTACGTTCAGAGCGTGCTCTCGCGGAGTACTTCGAGAACATGGGGTTAAGTGTTGAAAGCGTTTCCGTCTGCAGAGAAGTAACGACATTAAAAGCTTTGTTGGACGAGCGAACGAAGGCGTTGTTAGAACTGGAGAGCGGCTGGACAAACTACGTCGGTAACCCTAGTGCGGTGGAATCCTATGATCCTTCGGAGAACGTGATTTCGCAAGTCGATCCATCGATCCTGGAGGGTCAACCCGCCAGATTGGTTGTCCCTCACCGCAAACGTCCCACTGTTCGACCAGGCTGGTTTTCCGCCAAGGTGGATGCGCTGGAGTATCTGGAAGCCAAGTTCAAGGAGGCGGATGAGAAAGTGAGAAAATGGAGACGAGTTGGAAAGTTCAAGGCCACACACGTCGCGTTCGTGACCTTTGAAAAAATGTCCAGCGCGGTAAGGTGCAATGACATATCCTAGCATCGATACACTAAGCAAGTCCTTGTAGCAAATAGCAGCTCAGACGGCACACTCTTCGGACCCGTGGCAAATCAAGACTCGTCAAGCGCCAGAACCACGGGATATCGTATGGGATAATATCGGCACCACCCCAGGTTCACTATTTGCACGGGAATTGTTGGTTCTTGGCGCAGTCGGACTACTGCTCTTCTTCTGGGTTCTCCCGATCACCGCTTTGGCTAGTTTATTGAGCTATAAGGAGATCAAGAAAGTTATGCCCTGGCTTGGGCAGCTTATCGACACGAACGACAAAATTCGAGCGATCGTCCAGAACTCTCTGCCATCAGTTGCTATAATCACTCTCAATGCCCTGTTACCGTTCATCTTGGAGGGTATGATTACTCTGCATAAGACGTCGTGCTCTTCTGAATAACCTGCCTCCTTAGGTTTGACTTATTTCCAAGGCTACAAGGCCCGTAGTATGATTGAGTACTCGCTATTGCGCAAGTGAGTCCTTTTGTCTTCCGCTCCAGAATGGACCTCGTTCACATCCCCTTCAGATATTTCCTGTTCCTTCTTGTGAACGTTGTCTTCATCTTCCTATTGGCTAGCACGTACTGGCAACTGGTTCGGGACCTAGCAAACTCACCTGCGAAAATTCCCGAGAAGCTGGCGGAAGCTCTCCAGAAGGGCCGAGCAAAGTAAGTGGATTCATCAGCTACTGATTTCTGTCATGTTACGCGAATGATATAGACACTTCTTCCTGTCCTACGTGATTCTTCAAGGTAAACCATGTGATAGTAGTATGAGATCGTTGCCTGACATTGGTCAGGTTTTGGTATCATACCTTTGCAACTGCTCAACCTCGGAGTAATAATACCCCGCGTAGTTTTACGGATTTTCGTGACCAGAACCCCCCGAGGTATGTACTCTTCGATCATACTCCTTTTTTGACTGATCGATGGCAGATTTTGCCGAGTTGAACGCGCCTCCTATGATCAACTATGGTGTCGTATATCCGCAAGCCATTCTTATTTTCGTTATCACGATCCTATATAGCGTAGTCCAGCCTCTTATCGTGGTGTTCGGCGCCATCTACTTCGGGGTGGGATACCTGGTCTACAAGTACAAGCTCTTGTTTGGTACGTCGACATTCACCTGACTATGAGTGGCAAATAAGTTGTCTTTGCAGTCTTTTTCAAGCCATACGAATCACAGGGTCAAGCATGGCCGATTACCTTTGTTCGACTCATATGGGGCATCGTCATCTTCCAGGTCTTTATGATTGGCATCCTCACCTTGCGGCAATGCTACATTATGTCTTCCCTTCTGGTTCCGTTGTTGGTCGGTACGGTGGCATGGTCCTGGTACATCCATAGCGCGATGCGTCCGCTAAGCCACGCAGTCTCTTTGAATTCTGTGTGTGAAGTGGAGAGAGGCGAGGAAACTGTTGTAACCAGGCTTAGGGAAGAACATCCAGTGTCACGGTCTCAGAGGTAGTGATTTTCTTTCTCTCGATGCCACGCACGCATTTATCTCTTCCAGTAATTTGAGTCGAAGAAGGTATGCCCAGAATGACGACACCCTTTACGTCGCTCCCGAAGACGAAAGAACGGACTATGTAAGCAGGCTGTCTGCCTCTTCTGAACTGAGATGTTAATATGAACTTGCAGTCCCAACCACCAATGGCAAATTGGTATTATGGTGTACTCAAGTATGTTCTCGAAATCTCGTTGGTATAGAGCTTGCTGACGACCCGCTAGTACTGGAAAACGTCGTTACGGGCACCCTGCGCTGACTGGCGTCCTTCCTGAGCCCTGGCTTCCTTTGAAGAAAGGGCAAATGCTTGTGAATGGCCTTCGAAATGGAGGTTCCAGGGCTGCTGCCGACTCGACACAGGGCATCGTGCTTAGTCTTCGCAACCGTTATAGCATGCTGAGAAACAAGATTCGGTCGTCCCGTCGGTCGCGTGATGCTCCCGATGGTGAGAATGCCGAGATGGCTTCACCCGATGAGGAACGTGGCCACACTTCTGATAACAGTACCACAAACCCATGGGCTGGTGCACGCGGTTCGCGCACACAATCAACTCTCAGTCACCGTCTGAGCTTTGATCCAGGTTCCGGGGTTATTATGTTACCAGAAGATGACGGTTGGCTGGAGGAGGATGATTCTTCCGGCGAGGACTATAGCAATACTAGCCCGCCATCGGGGGATGGTCAAGGTAACGTATCACAGGAGGACCTTGGCATGTCCGATGACCACCCACCTTCTACTCCGATGACTCCGTCGCCTCGGCGCCGTCACGCAACGTACTACCACCACCCTGATCGTCGCCGGGCGACTTTGCCTGGTGCCTTTCCACAGTCGTGACCAAAGGCAGATATGCGACCTCTAGCTTATGTTCCTGTTATTGTTCTACCATACGCGTTATGTTACTCTGGTTTCCAAGTACCCGAGAATCGGACAAGTCATGATGAGAGTTGTGGATCACCATGTACATAAAAGGCATTGCACCATGTCGGCCGCGTCGCGGGTGCGGTGCCTCTAAACAAACATGTCTCGATCTTCTTCACGTTCTCGGAATAATTTGCCATCAACGTCTGCTCGCATTCGTATCGCTAGCGATATATCAGAACGCGAACATGACAGAGAGGGACCTCTTCCTTCGAGCCTGAGTCTGCTGTCCGCCCGCAGACCGTCATGGGCACCAGCTCCGTACGACAGTCACAACTCTCAAGACAGGATCATAGCGGGTCTTGCTTCATACCGCGATGTACCGACGTTGAATGTGCCCAACCAAGCCGGCGACTCTTCGTCTCCTGAAATCGATGGAGGTAATTTCCGCAGGAATTTACATATTGACATGAAGGACCTCGTTGGGGATGCAGTGGGAAATGTGAGTTGTAATCCTCGCACACACATAGGCAATATGTTGCGTTCGACGACAGTCAGTTCAACGTGTGATGTTGCAGATGAGCATTAGTCCAGTTGGCCGCGATATTGTCCTCGCCGCGTAAGCCGCCCTACTCGATATCATTGTTCCGCAACTTGCGCACACCTTTCTTATATAGCCGTCGAGGACTATTTATCATTGACCTAGAGGCTCCCTTGGAAGTACCACGATTTCTACCTCAAGGTGGCACCTGGGAAGTCGCAGACGTTCAGTGGAATCCACACCGTGTCCGTGCGGAATACATTGTGTCGACATCGTCGGAAAAGCTGTAAATCCAAGTCCTCCAGTTCTTCATTTCCGTGGCTCATTATCTCCTCAAAGTCTTATATGGAATCTCTTGATGCCTGGAAAGATGTCAATAGAGCACATTCTACGTTCACATTACCGTGCTATAACTGACATCAACTGGCATACTTTCGAGCCTGAGATTGTATCTAGTGTCGGAATCGACTCCTGGATATGGACTTGGGACCTACGGGAAACTCGTAAACCTGTCTTAGGTACGCTGTACGCCAAATTTGTTTCCACCCACTCATGTCCCTTGCCACAGGCCTCTGTGCGTTCAACGGTGAGTTGCTGCCGCCGCAGAAAAGATGTCATCTGAGACCGGTTTCTACATAGCGGGTGGCACACAGGTAAAGTGGAACCGCCAGGATGCAAACGTGCTGGCGTCATCACACATGAACGAAGTTCTAATATGGGATCGCCGGGTTCGTATGCCTTTACGTGCCCAGTCGCATCGTCATGTTTTGACCGTCGGGTTAGAAAGGTTCCCTCCCCACTGCGCGGATACGGGCCCACAATGCAAAAATATATGGCATCGACTGGGCCCACGCCCGTGTCAGTGATATTGTTACCTGTTCTCTTGACAAAACGATAAAAGTGTGGAACGTCAAAGAAGCGATATCCACCGAAATGGCTCAGCAGCACCCATTGACCACGATTACAACGCGTTATCCCGTTTGGCGTGCGAGGGACCTACCGTTTGGAAGAGGCGTGTTGAGTTTACCACAACGAGGAGAGACGATTCTGGAAATGTGGGCCCAGCACAATCCACTGACACCTGCTGAAGTGTTTGAGGGTCACGAGGACGTTGTAAAAGAATTCGTTTGGCGGAAAAGCAGCATAGGTGCGCCGGAGCTGAAGTGGTTCCTCTCATATGTACTGAATAACATTCTGGAAGGTGGCGAGTACCAACTCATCTCCTGGTCAAAGGACCGGACGCTTCGCTTTTGGCACGTGGGCCCAGATATTATGGAGGTAAAGGTGTCGTTTTCTCTTGCAGAGAGATATCTGCTGACAAAATCTACAGAAATTTGGCTGGAAACCAGGCTTTGCCGCTGCAGAAGCCCAACCTCAGAATCTCTCTGATCATCGACAGTCATTCCGACATCCCCCACAAAGTTTAGATCACGTCCCTACGCTTTCAGCGCCTATTGGTTCCCGCAGCATATTGGCGGAAGTTCGCGCAGGTCGACCACCACCATCACACAAACCCACGAATCCGGTGCTACAACCTCACCATGGTTCGGCGGCCCGTGGTAAAGGCATCTTGCTTCTTGAGCCTGGGGCTGCTGCATCTTTTCCACGTGGCCATACTGTCCAGTCCACCTACGGCCACAACCACCGCCCGGTTCCAATCCCAACTACGACAATTACGCGGGGAAAAGCGATGGGCGGTAGATCGGCCAGGGTGGATCCCTTTGCTTGGCTAGCGAGCGTGAGAGTTGAGAATCGGAGGGATGGGAGCTCTAGTAGCCGTGTCAGTTCTGGCTCAACTGCATCACCCCAAAGGGAGAATAATGCAACAGCACGCAACGGGAAGCGTAAAAGAAGCCCTAGTAAAGTAAGGGAGAACAAGGACGGTGACGGGGAACAAAGCCTTTGGCCCGAGTAAGCGGTTCTGCGCGTTGCCAATCATGTGTGCCGCTAACCAATTCAAAGGATTACTTCTGTTCTTACCAAGCTAACCCCCTCTAACAAGATTCGTCTGGAAAAGGTTTGTGCAAAGATACGGTACTCGGAATTGATAACTGATATTTCCTCAGCACGAACTAACCAAACGGCGGACGTGCACGATTGGGCTGCACGGCCCTTGGGGGGAATCTTCGTCAGTGTTTGTTCGGGTTTCGTTCCGGTTCCCTAAGGGCTACCCTCATGCGCCTCACCCTGAGGGCACACCAGAGGTCGAACTTGAACGAACGCCGTTGATATCCCTACGGACCCGAGCTTTCATGCTCCGAAAGTTACGTGCTATGCGTGAACGTCACCGACCTTGTTTGGAAGCATGTCTACGCTTTCTCTTATTCGGAGACGAGGACGATCAAGTCAGTGCGTCAACCAGCTCGGAACCTTCTTCAGAGGACGAAGGCCCCGGACAACTTCCCCCCAAGTCAAGGAACTTCACGGCATCCGTCTTAAGGAATAATAATAATTTAGCGGAGCCTCGCACGTCTCAGGGTGTCTTTGGTCCAAACGGTATTTGATGTCATCATTCAATTAAGTTATGACGGTCAGCTAAGCTACATTGCAGGTGAATTAGTGTGTTTCTTTTGGTCACCGCCTCGAGAGGCCCGCAATTCTGAGGTTGCATCCTCAACAACTCATTCCTTATCTCCCCCGTCATCTCGGCCTCTTTTTCAACCGCCTGCCTTGCTTTCTGATGCCATTCGTCGCCTTGCACTCGCTGCCGTCGATCAACAGTCCGAAGGAGCGGACTTCCGACGTTCGAATGAAAGCGACCATACACTGCGAATAATGACGAATCTCCTCACATTTTCTGGGCAGAAGTCTAGGCATAATTCGGATGGCCATCCAGTCAATGATGGGCCCTCACACTATGCAGCACCGGTCATGCCTGCTTGCCGCAGTACCGTGTATATTAGACTTCCCGATGACGTCAGCTTCTTTCGACGCAAGGTAGCCGCCGCGTATGTTTTTGGCGCGGTCACGCTTCCCGGCTTATGTGCCACAAATGCACGTATCGCCCATGAACACGGTCAACTCAGCCATGAACGGGTGTTCAGAACGCTTGAAAGTCTGCTTCTACCGCGTGAGGCATCCGCTTCATTTAACATCTTCACCGTTGCTGGCTTGCATATAATCGAAAAACTGTAAGTAAACGAAGACTCCATCCGTATTTCGACGTGGCTAAGCCATCAGTGTAGGCATAAGCAGTTTTGTGTCAACTATGACATACAGATGTTGGCCATGATAGCCGTCATATTGTTAAAGGCCTATGCACGAGTCTCCGTACCAGGTGCAACACCTCCGTCGTGTTTTGTGTTTACATCCTAACGGAGGTTGTAGTTATCCGACGACCGTCGCCCAAGGAGCTTCCCTCTGCCGCCTCGAAGACGGACGACGACTACTTTAGTTTACCAGCGGTCAAGGACCCACGGGCAGCGGTGCTGTCCCCAGGTTGGCCGCGTCTTTCGTCTATCTCTCCAACAGGTCCCAGCGCGCCGACGGCCGCGTCTTTGTTGTCGACGTCGAACTCATCCCGTGGATCGTGGTCTAGTTTATTCAACACTGGTACGGTGAGGCAGCTAATGTCCGGTGTCCAAGAATCCACCGCGACTTCTCTCGACACTACGTCACCCAGACCGCCGCCGGCTCCGATTCCTATCGGGGATATCGTACCTCGACTGCCTAATCCTGACTCACCACGACGCAAAGCACTTGGGAAAGACCCGTCGCCCTCCTCGACGACGCCTCTGTCGAAATCTTGGTCAGAGTCGCACGTCATACCTCTTTCGCGACCATCGCTCTCGCAATCTTCCAACCAGGCACGTCGACCGGCCTTTTCGCAAGTTGTCGATGTCAAACAGGGAGCGTTGCAGAAGAAGCTGGTCATTGTCGAAAAAGAACCAGAGAGCAAGGAGTCTACAAGGTGGGTCGGTCGGTCCAAAGGATATTTCTGTTTGACAGTACATCATCACTCACAGTGCGAACTTTCACAGAGCCTTCCTGCAACCCGACCAACTTGCACGATTAGCATGTCATATCGTATCGTATGCCGAAGTTTTGCTTAAGTGGCAGCTAGATTCTAAAAGGCTGGAGCTCCTGAATGCGGTGAAAACGTCAGAATTCGTGAAGACCCCCCCTGTGTCGCAGCGAGAGTTTGGTTTTGGTACGTTACTCCCGACAACTCATACTGCAACTGCTATATAGCGTACTTATTGTCTGTGAAGATGTTCAACCGACATGCAAACGATGTGGTCATAAACAGGCAACAAATGTGGAAACGTGTTCATTTTGCGGTGCCCGACCCGGAAAGCCCTCGTGTTCGATATGTCGACTTCCGGTCAAGGGTACGTACTACTGCTTCTTGTTTAGTATCGTTTCCATGAGGTTGTTTCGTTGTAATAGGACTCTCAATATGGTGTGGACAATGCCTGCATATCTCTCACGTCAAGTGCTGGCGTGACACTCAATCTAACGTTTGTGGATCTGGGTGTGGTTGTCCGTGCGGTGGACCCCGCAAACCTTCCTCTAGACAAGATCCGAGCATACACTCGCCTTCACCCCTAGTGGTTTGATACAATTACCCTAGATATATGCACTGCATCTGATACCATACGGTCGAGTGCAAGTCGAGTAGTCCCATCACTGATGACTTTTCAAGTGAAAGGCGCGATTCGCCAGTGGTGTGAGTTCCCACGTAATATCGATAGGTGGGTGTCGGCGGGGAACAACCTCTGGAACACCGGGGTAGCAGACCCACCGACGTAGCTTCACAGCAAAGCCTTGCAACCAAGGAGGTCCCGGGCGACCGACGCGAGCGCAACGACACTTTGCCACGAGACTGTCAGGGGCTTGCCCCCGGGTGCACAGTCGACCTGATCTGAGCAACCCGGACACTCATAGTAAATAATGGTTATGAATTCTGGATGGCCGCGAGAGTAATGCAGGATTAGGTGTGCTAAATGTGATACTGTTGTCCTTAATTGCATGCGCTCGTGCCTTCGTAGCACTTACTCCTTCCCATTTTCTTCCATCATTTCAAATTCTTACTTGAATACATGCTTTGTACCTTTATGTAAACGTATCCTAACCTATCTGTTTTTCGAAGTAAGAGAGTCGCTGACGCCGGCAACGGTGCCTTTCCAGCGATGAACTTTCGACGGTAGTCTAACCGAGTCTTCACATCCTCATCGCCCCAAGTCTTCCTGCCAGCCCACCCACACTCACAGCAGACACGTTCCAGATCACCAGCTTACCATCAACTCCACTTGTGCTCACTTCGCACAACAGAACCTCCAGCTCCCTTCTCATGTGGACGGACACTCGTGATCGTATTTTGGTGAATAGTATGTAGTTCAGTGTCGGTCACGGTCTCCGATGTATGACCGCGCGTGTCTGCGTTCCTAAAGGCATTAAATGCTGCGGTGTTCAGTCGACCGACAGTGCCGACTCTTGCGGCTCCTGTCTTGGTGGCACTGTCGTCGAGCGTCCCCGCCAACGACCAACCACCGGGACCGCCTGAGTAGACGACTGGTTGGCAGTCGTGTCCAGCTGCCACGAGCGTGTCTTCCGCAGTCCAGGTAAGAGTCACGTGAGGTAGGGACTGCAGCCGGATCGTGTAGACCGTAGGACCACCAGGATAAACTATGGTAATAGAACTGTCGTGGCCTGGCAAGGCCACAGTCAGACCGCATCAGTAATGACAATCAAAACGCTTACTCGCGAACGCTAGCGTGTCTCCAGACGGCGAGAAACCAACGGCGTGGACCCATCCTCCAGTAGGGCTGGCATACTCTCCGCAAACAGTATTAAACGGTAATTTCTCGCCCCATACCGTCGGTGCAGGCCTGTGGAAAAATCCGCTCGGTTCCACAACCTCAGGTCAGCTGGGAAAGAATACACACCTCTTGTCCACGTCTTTAATGTAAGCCGAAAAGACACGCGCCTTCATATCGGCACTGCCTGCAGCAAGCAGTACATTATTGGGGTGCCAATCCACTGACAGTACTGTAGACCGGATAGGTTTCTTCAGGTGCCGTGCGACCCACCAGTTATTCTCGGGATCGAACGAACAGATGGCGATCGTTCTGTCAACCAATATCAGCGTTAACTGTCACAGGAACTATTGCGTCCAGCAGACATACCTCGCGCCACTCGCAACTGCAAATTTATCTTCGTTCGGGCTCCACCTCACGAACGTTGCCGCGCGGTTGATGCGCAGCAGCACGAGTGTCGGTTTCCACACCATCCGGCCAGTGTTTGGATCCAGAGACTGGGACCACACATAGGCGTTCCTGTCCTGCGAGGCTGTCACAATACAATTCGTACGTGGTGCCCAGTCGACCGATGTGATGACTTTGTCATGCTAAGTTGAATTTTACCGATGACGGTCGAAAGGATGCATAATTAGTCTCTGATATGTCCTTCCTAGAAAATGTGTACTCACTTCACTTAGTGTCTCTGTTACTTGCCATTCCTTCCCCTGTTTAGTGTAGATATTTATGTTGTTGTCATTCAGACTCAACGCCAACTCTAATCCAACGATCAGGAGCTGAGCGATCGGTGGACTCACAACCTGGGGACGTACGACTGCGGTCTGCGTTGAACGTGTGGCAAGTAATGGGAGCCTGAGCGATTGAATAAACTTCTGGGGCAGACATTGATAAGACGGAAAGAACTGCAGAGGACTAGCAGTCTACTACCGCAGGCTGGAGTAGGGAACAGAGGACAAGTCTACGTCACAGCCACGCTGGCCTTGCACTGGCCCACCACCGCGATGCACTTTCAAGGCTTCTTCACCGACTTCGCTACTGATTCACGTCGAGAGGGTACGATTGTCTTCCAGGGGATACTAACTGATACAGTCTCTTGACCATACCCGATGGCACACGAACAAGTTATGATCACCATGTTCTGGTAGGAACCCCTGCGATCTGTCATGTCTACTAACCAGGTATTCGCAGCGGACCAAGAGTGCCAGAAATGTCGCTAGATTGTATTCAGCGGTAAGTTCTTTCCCAACGACTGGCGATGGCGTCCCCACTCTCGAAGAAATGCCAGGCCACTAGTACGTGGCCCCCGTCTGAAAAGTAGCGAGGTCCAGCCCAACACCCTCCTCGCTCAAGGAAACCGTTCCTAATGACAAAGTCTCTCCCTTTCCAAATTCACCCTCTACTCTGCGGAAAGCTTGTTCTGTGGCCAAGATCGAACATTCAGAGGTTATGGACGAAATAAATCACAAGCCCAAGTTGGGTGGTTCGGTGAATTCTCGCATGGGCACGATTGATAGAAACTTGAAGTGTCACACTTGTGGCAAAGGCATGTTGGAACGCCCAGCCATTTTGGTCATATAGAATTGGCAAGGCCTGTATCTGTGTTTCATCCTGGTGTATTGACCTTCGACATCTCCTACCATCCTTCCATGCGCAGACCTCCCCAAAGGCTGATATCGCTAACTCCACTCGTTTAATACCATACTCGTTCGCGTAGTCCGACCCCAGTTTCACACACAAGATACGGCGCATTCGGGAACGCAAACCTGAAATGGCCGTCGCCTGGCACCACCACAAAACAAAAATGACGAACTGAGGGAAGATGATGTTGAGGCGGATTCTGACGAGCCTAAGAAAAGCCACGGCAGCTGTGTTCACCAACAGCCACTGATCAAGATTCAAGCAGGAACGCTTAGAGCTTTTAATCCGATACAAACAGCCAAAGGATGATGACGAAGCTCGTAGTGAGTGGTGCTCACGATGGTGCAATTTTAACACTACAGGACATCGATTCGCTGCACGCCCGTCAGAGGTGTACACGATATCCAAGAAAATGTCGGACTCTGACATTCACTTCGTCTCTCAGACGAGTATCCAAGGGGCGGAATGGATTATCATTCCCATATTACTAGTAACACTTCCACCTGTTTGTTCGAGCACAGCTGTCGACAGCGACGTCATGAGTGAAGAAGGTCCCGTGTACAAGCTGAGCGACGTCGTAAAGGCCTCTCTACCAGTGTACAACAATGTGAGCAGGAAGGGGCACCTGCTCACATCATACGGAACCTGATCAGTTGATGCAGGCAAGTTTGGCACTGTATTCTTTCCCTCCCCCCTCATGCATTTTGGTTGCAACCCACACGGACAACGATATCACTAGTCTTCCATACATGCTTCCGCATATCATTGGGGACAAATCGTATGTCCAGCACTTGAAACTATAGAAAAAAAGGGAATAAAGCTCTAGCTAGAGGTGAACTGCATAAGTGCTGTACATACATACCTTTCACTCGAACATTTCCATGACTATCATCGCGGAGTGGCAAAAGGTTCCCGAGCAATATCCATATATCCCATTAATCAAAAGCTGACACGCTATCATGAGCTCGAGTACGTATCAGAAATCTCGTGATGGACACCCAACGGGCCACCTGTGCCCGTAAACTGAGGTCCGACCTCACGCCGAAAGCGCCACGAAGTAGACCAGCGCAAAACAGGGTACGTAGAAAATGCCACATGGCAACCATCTATGTTACGCGTGAAAACGCGAATGCACCGGATACCAGAAGGACCGAGAAAAACAGGTCAAAAATGAGAACCGAGACCAGAAAAACCTAGATTAGAGACAGAGCAACGAAGAAACCAGAGATGCCATGGTATGTGTAATGTAGATTGCGAGCGATTGGATGATGTCTATGCGATGCGATGCTGTGAGAGTATTGCTGGGGAAGAATGTAGGGTGTAAGGCGGCCGGTTGTATGGCGCCGGAGGATGGTCGAAAGGCGAACAGGACGTTGAAAATGGAAAAAGGCTAGAGTGATCCCCAGCAGAAAGGGAGGAAGAGGAACCGGCGACACAGTTGGGAACAAAGCCGAAGAATGCGGAGCCGAATGCAGTCGAGAACGAGAACAGGAAATTCTACATGTAACCAGATCAGGCATGAAATTTTGGTTTTTGCTATACGGAGACGAACAGTAAGTATGACGCAAGAGCCCAAGCTGGAGATACACGTACCGACTTGCGCATCATTAGTGGAGGCGAGGAGTTGGGCGAGTTCTGGTGGTATTGAGGCTACAATGGTAGACCATTCAAGCTCAGAGCATCAAATTATGGCGAAGGGTGTACGTACTGGGTTCATGTAAGCAGGTACGGCCGGCGGGGGTGGGGTTTGCGGTTGGGACGCAGCGGTCTTGGAGAGGACCTTTTTGAGCTGAGGAGCATTTCACGCAAATTGGGACGCAGTCAGCGACTGCCAATGTGCGTGAGGTGCGAATTACCTTGGCTTCACTTTCCGCCGCATGCTGTGTGTACATACTCGGATGCAGAGAGACACTAGCCAGGCTTGTCGCTTGAGGCAAAGAGGAGAGTGCACATGACAGGCTAGGGAGCGCGACGAGCTTGTTGGCGCGAGTACCCTGTGCATTCGACGGCGGAACGGTGGTCATGGCGTGGCGGAAAGACAAAGCTTCGGTGGGTCTCAAAGAAAGAAAGCGACTGGACCGGGAAGGTCAAAGACAGACTGAGACACGGAGTCTTCTGCTGGTTGATGAAGAAAGAAAGGACAGGGCAAGAACGCGATCGTACTTATAACGCTTAGCAGGGTTGGTTTCCCGCGCAAGGATCGTCATCGGGCGTGCCACGCACAGATCTGGGATGCGTCCGTAAGCGCAAGATGACTTTTTCCAAGGTTATTTCTTCTCATAAAAACGACGTGTTCTCATAACGATGTGCGGCGCTGGGGACACACAGATCTGTCCATAGATCCATCTCGTTTTCGGGCTCAATGGGCGAGAGGGGCAGGTGGGTGCGCAAGGGAAATAAATTATTACTCTTTCCTGGCCCAGATATCGATACGCCGTCTTCAGTCCTCGAGATAAGCCCTGTAACACCTAAGCCGCTGCCTTTTTAGCTGGCTTCCTGCGGCCTGCAGGCAATTCCATCCTTATTTTATTGTACAGCATCGTAATATTGACAGGCCACGCTTCGCCTAAATTTTGGGGCCTCTTCCCCTGACAGGAATTTCTGGTCCACACACTTATCTCACAAGATGCACCCAACCACATCCAGTTGCGTTCCGATGTCGCCATGGACAGCAATTCCAGCCATTCCTCTTCGAGTATCCACTTTGTCCCACCCCCGTCACCGCGCGGCGTCCTAGGAGAGCCTACCCTGAGCCTGATATCCCTCGTCTTCGTTCGCGAACCTCGCCGCTGAGTTGTGCCGCAACTCCTATCACAATGTTGGCACGCCCACTCACCTCTCACTTTGAATGACACCCAATCTTATCTTCCATGAACACCCCTTCGTAAAACCATACTACAACCACTAACTCATGATCGGCATTCTGGCTTCTCGGGACTCGCCGAGCTGACCAACACATATGAGCGCTTCACGTGCGCAGCCATACACAAACATTCGACGCCACCGGCGTAGAACAAAGTCAAGCCTGAAGGCACCAGCGACCACGCTACTGTAATAGATTGTTAGGACCACTCATTCGGCATGCTGCCGCATCAGTTTGACACTAACCCAAGTCCTAACCCTGGCCAGCGCTCGCACTATGCCGAAGCGGGCCGTGGCGACCGCCACATAAGCTGACTGTTGCCCGATGTGAACGTTGGTATAACCTGGTATTCGCTCCAAAGCTGTCCAGTGCTTCGGACACTAGTTTAAAGGTCCTCGGCGCTTTGCTTACCCCCTTCTACGTCGCCGTCTGCCTCCGAACGCATTTGAGCTCCATCAACATGACTTAGCCCTTGTTTCCCGAAACTATGAAATGAAGTGGCGCTATTCTTCCGATAAACGGATCGCGACCTTCATTCGGAGTCCTTGTAATGTCCGATTATGCCTGTCTGGCGCATCTGTAGTTCAAATTTGCACAGTCACGCCATACGTCGTTATGTCTGCCAGCAGCGCCATGTCCCCGACACCGATTTACTTTGACGAACAGTCACCATCCTGTTTACGTTCAGGTCTTCACGTTCCTACCTGATAACCTGAGCCAACACATCTTTGCATATCATGGAATACCGCGTTGCGAAGACAACAGATATGCGCAGCATGTGTACGACATACAGTGAGATCGGATATAGTATTTTTGGGCCAGCGCCACATGCCCTGCTGGGCTCTAAAACTCTGCCCTGCTTGTCGTTGCTGCAGATACCCGTGGTATGGCCTTTGCATGATGACTGAGCAAGTTGCCATGGTGCAATCTAAACCCAATTTCGACGCCCGAGTAGATTTATTGACTCTGCAATAATGCTTCTAACAATCTTCATGGTTCGCTGTTTGCTCGTGGATCGGGAAAGCCGGATAGACCATGTCATTATCTGGGCCGGTTATGTCGTTGACCCGATTTCCTCTCCTCGGGGAGATACAATCCTCTGAATGCTTCCGATCGAGGGCTTCTGGTAAGCGCCCGAAGCCAATTACATGCAAGATAGCCACCACGTGTAGGGGACACAGTCACCAACGTCAGGTCTGATGTGGGATACGGTGTGAATTGATGGACACACGTACAACATATCACCGCACATCCGCAGTGGAGGGGTATCGGGCGAGTCTAAATTACGTCGATTTCAACCCCACCTTCAGATCTCATGCTAACGTGCAACGCCTTCGCACGAACACTTGGTAACAACGACGAAAAGGGAATTGACGGGTCGACGCGCTTCCTGTTTTCTTTATACGCCATAGACATCTGCCCTGTGAGATTTCTTTTGCATGAATATGGACTAGCCGTGACAATCATTAGTGATACAGGCCTCTGGCGACGGTACCCTTGAAGGTTCGCCTGGCGCGAGGTGACCAAAGGGTTGGCGTGAAGCTCATGACCTGTCTAGACTGCCCTCACGTGGGCCATACTGTTCCTGATTGCACACATGTCATTTGGAGTCTCAGTTACGTGCGTTCTCACCATCAGTAATTCGCAAGTAGTACATGGCTAGCGGCGTGCCATTGGCGCAATGCGAAGTGAACTTTGAAATCCATTCATAGTTGGTGAAAGCAAGTGTTACGGAAGTCGGAAGCAGAGAAGGCCCTTGGATGAAACTGTACGTACTCTTCTCAATCACCGGGTATTATGCTGCATGCAGTACTCTGTACAGGCTCCGTTCATTATATATTATATTTCTCAGCACTGCCCCCTCAATGTGCTGGCGATAAGCCGTGGATATCACTTACAGTTCCAATCATGCGGTCGTACGTTTTCTAATCAGAGGAACGCGGCGCTCAGTTCTAAAATCTGATGGTAGCCACGCGTTGTCCTCGTGCACTTACCTTTACCATACATCGAGTGCACATGTTTCCTTCATACTCGCTAACCCAACCATTGGCGTATTGCGGAGCACTCTCCGTTCCCATTGGCTGGAGGTGTGGTCAGCGGCATACTGAATTCGCCGTGAGCAGCGTTGTTCCAGCGAATTCCCCGCCCGTCTGGTGCTCCAACACATCGGTTTCTCTTTACAACCTACTTCCAGAACGAGGGGAGACATATCAAAGGCTCTCCGATCGGAATTATCGAACCCCGAAACAGCATCCGAGGTACGTACGAGACATATGTGCCATGTTACCTGCACCTATGGGTCCGTGTAGAACGTTTCAGGTATGACGCCAGTGTTACCTTGTGCATTTGTCGGACTCTCGACGGCGCACCTCAATTCGCCAGGTTTATCTTAGCATTGATAGGAACTGATAAATCAAGAAGGGCAATGGCTTTGGAAGGCTATAGCCTTGGATGTATGTTATATGAAGGCACATTCTGTATGGTTACCTCGTTTCCATCAATTGACTGGTATGCGTGTTTGCACACAGGTATATCTCGAGGACTCCACTTTATATCACGGAAAGCTATCCTCGTCTGCATGTTACTTTCGTTGTAAGCCTCAAAATCTTGGTGTAACTACTCAGGCTACAGTATGTCGGAATCGATTATTCTTCTCCCCGCCGTTGAGGAACCTAGATGCTTAGGGACATCACGTAATGTGTTCCTCACGGAGAGCATGCTGGTTTATCATGTGCAACCAAAAGTAGGATACTGTGGTACAAAATCTTGCTTCACTCTTGATCCCAGGGGTCCCGGGTCGTGATTTCGTGTAGGTTGTCCGTCACCATTTTCATGGCTTCATCACCTCCATTCCACCGGTCAACTAGCGATCTATTTGCAGACGTGCCAACCACCCTTGGTCATATATACATGGTACCCGCTTCCCCTGAACGGAATTGACATAGAGCTCGTGATGACTCTTTCCCCTGGAAGGGCTGTGTGTTTCCAAACCGCAGTCGCCCTTGCCGGCGAGGGTGGTTTAGACAATTGCGGTTGCTACTGCGCTGGGCTCGGCGATCATGGTTGTTTGACGGCGTTGTACCCAGTGCCATGGAAAGAGGATGGACTCGAGGGGTAATAATACATGGATGTGGATAGCACGGCGGTCCTCAGAGCAGGGAACCCAAACTTGCGCGCAGTAATCACGGAGAAACATGTAGCACAAAAATTAAAATACCGGATGGTGACTAATGGAGAGGAGGGATTGATGCTAACACAGCTACCGGCATACCATAGTCCGGTCCACGAGCGCAGTTAGCATCAGTAATATATCCTACAAGGTCCATGCTCCACATTCTGAACTGGTTGCACGGGTGCCATCCCACTTTCCTACCAACCCCACTATCCACTGTCTCCACGGAACGCGAGTTATGGGACTGGCACTTACGTGGATAGCGCACACGACGCACCAAGTTCTCATCCTCCCTAGCCACTTGACGTGTATGAGGTTTCGGGGTGGCGGTGAGTATATCACGCTTACGCAGTTTTATGGCTAGACCCCAATGTCGTACAAAGAACGGAATTTGACGTGGACGAACCCTACCCACGAGGTTAAAGTCACGGACATTGGGAGCGATCGCGCTTACAGTGGGCAGGAAGAGCTCTGAAGAGTCTCACTCATGTTAGAAAACACTCGATTTTCAAATAACGGCTCCTTTCTGCACCTAAGCGAGGTGAACATAGACATAGACAAATCGAGAAGAGAAAGTTTGATTACGCGCGGAGTGGAGTAGAAGGCAACCCTCGGATCAGCATACACAAAGTAAGGATATGGGACTTACGGAGTCGTTCGACAGGGATTAGTCCCGTCGACGGTAGCTCACTTGAGAGGGCAGCACTCTTCCCGCCTGCAGATATTGTCGCCGGTTTGGCCGGGAGATCGGGGAAAGAACGACGCGGTGCCTCGGAGATGATGAACAGCATTATCAGAAAAAACGATCAGTCGATAGGGTTCTTGCCCCTGAGCAGAATTTGCCTATCGAGTTAACCGCTTGGCCATACTTCTCTACTGCACGTTACACGAGGCTGGCGAGTGCGAGCATCTTTCTTATTGCGATGGCTTTAGGTGATCTCGCTTCGCCCATGAGTAAACCAGCTTTCGACGGTCGTGGCTGGTGTATGGATCAGACGAGAAGCTCGTACGCCGTGACTAATGCACACCCATTTCCATTAGCAAAAGAATGCTCAATCTCCGCGCTTGATAATCATCGGCAGCACCCCATCTGGCTCACGACTCGCGGAGTTGACTCGGGTCAATACTAAATGATGGTGCGACAGAGTGAAGGGTGCAGTCTAACGCTCTGGGGGATTCAGCATCTGATTTATCCCAGTGGACCTCGCCCGTGGTTGGGGGAGAGGGTTCCGTAGTGAGGTCGCTCGGGAATTCTGGCGCGATCTTTATCTTTGGAGTCGCCGTGGCGTCAAGTCCTGTAAGCTTGCGAACGCAAGGAAGGCTGGCACATGGAGAAATTTTATTCCCTCGATCGGTGCATGTACACAATGTGATGGACTCTGAAAAACGCGAAACGTAAGGGCTGAGATACGATGTTAGGTGATTGCAATGCAGAAAGAGGAGCACCCTTGAACCGTTTCAGCGATATCAGTGTTACTCGAAATTAAATAGATAGGGTTTGCTGCGATAGTAAAGACCCAGTTTTAGCTCGTAGGAGGATGTGACCTGTAAAATGTGTTTCTTTGATCCTAAGGCAAGTCCCGATTGTTATGAATAGTGGAGATAGTGGCAGAGAACACACCTGGGAGTGGACAGTTCGTTGATACTAGTGCTCGTTTCTGATCACATAAAGAAGTCTCACAGAACCTGCACTCGTTGCCTTTTCTACGTATTGTGCTCGGCCTTCTCCATTTTTGCTTGAAGACCCCTCGATATACTGCCAGGGGAAGGATGTCCTTCACAAGAGGATCAGCACGGAGTACGCAGTCCACCACAACGTCCTCCACCTAGCACAGTCTAGGTCGACACCGTCGCACCAAACCTCCGATCATCGTCTGGGAGTCGAGTACGTGGTTCTCGGGTAGAAGACGCAGGGTGGCAGACCCAAGGGACGAAGGCGGTCGTTCCAGTCACGACGCTACTACCTCAGGGGAGAATGTAAGCACATACCTGCTAATTAACGTGATGGCGCTGCGGCGTACCGCTTGGCCAAAGCCGGGGACATAAGCGTGTATCATTACCTACAAAAAAAAAAGCACTTCAAGGTGCATGATCGAACATCAAATTACGCACGTTCAAGAAATGCACATAAGATCATCATCCTTACAATCGCAGGCCTAGCTGCATACTGGGCGAGAATTGCGAAAACCGAGCTGACTGGTCGAGGCTTGAGGAAGGTGGCGTGGTGACGCCAGACTGGCTCCCGGAGACGTGTACTTACGTCACTTGGACAAGGCTGTTCTTCACTCTTTTTGTCTTGTCCCACAGAGAGCACCACAGGCACGTTACTACAGGCATGGATACCTTCTCGCGCAGTTTCTTTCTCTTACCACCACCACCACCACCACCACCACCATCATCATCATTGTCGCTAGGCGGTTTCTACGGTGTCCTCGCCGGCTTTGTAGTTTAAGTACTGCACAACTACATCGAAGGAATCACGGAAGAGTTGAGGATGTCGTCGTACATGCAGAATGTCGGCGTGAAGTTGTTCGCAAAGCATATCGAGGAGTATGCTCCACAGGACCCGATGTATGAGGTCTACACGGATGAGCGGGGTAGACAGAAACGCAGAAGGGTAGGTTTGACACGCTATCTCTGCCCAGTGCTAGCTCTAAGCTCACGCAACACATAGCGCGAAATTCCTCCTGGTCTATCCCAGCGCGATGCTAAAATACTGAAATCTGTCCAACGCCGTGCCCATTACCTTGACAAATCCTTCTCTTTCTGTGGCCTTCGCTTTGGGTGGGCCGTCATCATCGGTCTTATTCCTGCTATTGGCGACTTTGCAGATTTCATCCTCTCATACTTTCTCGTCCTGCGCAAAGCACGGCAGGCAGAGTTACCTTGGTGGCTGGTCAGGAGGATGTTGTTGAATTGTATCATTTCGGCAACTGCAGGCGTCGTTCCTGCTATTGGCGATGTGATTGTCGGCATGTACAAGGCGAATTCAAGGAATGCGATATTGTTGGAAGAGTTTTTGAGGATAAGGGGAGAGGAGTTTCTGAAGGTGCAAGCGGAGGCGGGCAAGGGGACAAGGGGTGGTAAGTTGTCAGAAAAGAATGTAGAGCAGGTGAAGCCCGGAGCTGGCATGGAGACTGCGTCTGGTAATCACCCATCTACGTCGTCTGCGTCAGGACCGAAGAGGGGAAGAAAGGAGGATGTGTAGGTCCAAATATTGTCGAAGAAAGAAGGAAGAGAACCGAGGCCGCGGAAATTTCTACATACACGAAGTTTGTTTTCTTCTCTTGACTGTGTATTGCCGACCATGGACCTGGAGGATCATGTTTGTATGTACCCATATGTACCACATACCACATATCTACAGTTCCACAGTACTCTGTAGACGAGTGTCAGATACATGTAGGATAAATCGATAAGCGTGATGTCAAGTCCAACTGTTCTTGCCACATCCACGGTTGTGGCGGCGGCTGTCTCCCGCGTACCTTCAACGATGCGCAAAACGGTCGAAATACAGCAGACACTTTTGACAGTTTTTGAATTGTTCAAGAGCTCGGCAAATGCTAAGTGCTCTAAGAGCACTAAGCGTTTTGTAGATGCTCAGTCGGTCCAGGTGCCAACCTGGACTGGCACCGTCCAAGGACCCAACAGCTAATCACCAAGGTGTTACATATTATACTCCGGCAGGTTTGGTGAGTAGGAAGTAGTGTCACATCTGAATTGCTTTTTGGCCACTTCACAACGGAGAATGCAACGTGTTGGCATGGCGGCAAGGGGCATTCCCCGTCGTTCCTTGCCCTGAAAAACGCGTTCCTCCGCTGCGCTCGACGGTCTTCGAGTTTTTACTTCCATCTTTTCTTCGTGAACCTTTGCAGCAACCTAACTGACCGTCGGAGTACCGACTTCAACAACAATGTCGACCATGCCTCCTGAAGTGCCACGGGAGTCGGTGAGTAGTCGCCTGTGAATGTCACCAAGTGGTCTCTCAGTTCATAGCCGTGCTCGTGTCCACGCAATAACACCCGACCCCATAATATTGTACTCCTGTCTCTATCCGTCGTCGTCCTGGGACTTTGTCACCGTGCCTTCTTCCACGTCTCATACCGACGTCGATTTATGACCCCAGACAGACACCTTCCGCGGTTATTACCCAACTGATCCCTCCGGGATCCAGTCCCAATCGGCTTCTATCGTCAATACACTCCTTGCAACAACGATATTTCGGTGCTGGCACATCCTATTGTTCTTCGGGGCATGGTCTGCGATGATCTGTTCGGTCAATCAACATGTCCATAATCTAGCTTTCCAGCCGACGTTACTTACTGTGTGAGTGTTCGTCCGCCCCTTTTAAATATTGCTCTTGCTCTGCCTCCTTCCGCTGATGAGAACGACGACGACGACGACGTAGGTTTGGTACGGTACTCGGTTTCATTATTTCGTATCGCACGACGTCGTCCTTTGAGAGATACAATGAAGGCAGGAGGCTTTGGTCCCAGATTGTATTTGCAAGCCGGACGTTTGCTAGGACCGTTTGGTTCCATGTTCCCGGTATGTTCGCCTCCCGTTTTCTTTCCTGCACATTCCGCTCATCGACCGTCGTAGATAACGCAATGCCAGACGTCCCGAACTTCACTGAAGAAGAACAAAAGTCCCGCACACTCATCGAGAAAAAGACTATTGTCAATCTCCTCGAAGCCTATGCCGTTGCAGTCAAGCACTATTTGCGAGGCGAAGACGGGATAAAATACGTCGACCTATGGCCGCTTGTGAAGTTCTTGCCACCGTATTACTTGCCAGCTACGATACCCTCTCATGTGGATCTGCCAGCTGAGCTGGGCACGGTTGTGGAGGATCAAGGTGGGCATGCGCAGGAACATCATCATCCACGACGGAGCCAGGACGCACCCGCCTCCCCAAGATCGACGCATTTTCCGGACCCCCTGCTGACACCCAGGAGGCCAAGAGCTGCCAGCTCCGCATCGCAACATCTTCCACTGCCATCCACGACACCGGGTGCTAGACCATCTACTCCCAGTACGCCATTGATACAGGAGAACGGTCTCCCACTGAACGGTGACGAAGAGAGGAAGAAATCCAAATCCTTTGACGGCATGCGAGAGAAGAAAGTTAGTACTGCGCCCAGTGGAGCATGGACGGCGGATGAATTCTACCTCAAGCCTGCCGAAATGCCGCCCAAGTATTCCGTGTTTGACTTTTTTCCATTCTCCCTGCTAGTCAAGATGCTGACGAAGAAGGGAAAAAACGTTCAGGGGAGGAAGGCTGCGAGAGTTCGGGCTACCATGACCAGAAGTGCAATCAGGAATGGGAACTCGCATCTGCACTACAATGTACCATTGGCGATATCATTGTATCTGGTATGCCTCTCCTTTTAGCCTCGTTTGTTGAGGAGATAGTTTGTTGATTCTGGTGTTTAGAGTTCGTATATCGCAGCGCTGCAGAATCGCAAGGCCGATGTAGATACACCGACCATCGGTACGCCCCCTCCTCCCTCACCTGGGGGCAACTCATTCATGAAATTTGAGTAGCCCTGCTGTACGCTACACTCAACCAGCTTGTGGACGCTCTCACTGCACTCGAGAGGATCCTGACGACGCCTCTCCCTTTTTCGTAATACCCTGGAGTTCAATCTTAGGTCTTCGGTATTGACAACATGATTTACAGGTATTCCACTCACTTGTGGCTTGTAACGGTGATTTACTGCTTGGCATTGGTGAGTGTTTATCTATTCATGGTGCGTGAGGTGCCCTTCTCCCTGCACACATTGCATACCAGTGCTGGTCGACCAGGTACTATGTGCAAGGGAAAAGAAAGAAGCGGGAGGCATCTTCCAGGATTTCTGATTTCCAACTGATTGAACTTTGTTTTTTCTTTATCTCCTGGTATTAACTCCGGGATCTGGGCGATCAAAACATCACATCGGCAAACGGGGCAAATACGTGCACGGGGGACGCGAAACATGTTGCTCCATGGACTCAACGATCAATTGAATTCCAAACATACAGCCATTCCAGCTTTGGAGTACCCTCGAGTGGCTGACCGTTCCTGCGACCGTTCTAGCGGTACGTGGTTTCGTCCCTGTGGCGGGATGTTACGTTTGTAGGCGCTTTTATCTGACATATTCACTTTAGAGTTTTGCGTTCTTCGGGTTTATCCTCGCAGGCGAGGAGATTGAGAGTACGTGTGCTTGTTATCGCTGTGTGCTTAGAGTTGATCACGAATGTCTCTGGCAGATCCATTCGGTAAGTGCGCTATTTGTTTTCGAAGGGTTTAGATATGTAAGATGACTGTATTCTTGTGTAGGTTATGATAAGAATGATTTGGTGAGATTCCCGCTTCTGCTCCCTTAGATTTTTTTTCCCGACCCGGACGGAATGGGAGCATTAGCGTTCTGTTGTTCCCTCGGACTCGGACTGGCGTCAGGTTTACGTCGTGTTCGTTTGCCGTTCACGACATACTACCATTCGCCTTTTCTGCATGACATTCTGCGCAGATGCTGATGAACTGATGAATTGGCAAATCAAAAATTTAGAACATGGACTTTTTCGTACAGAACATCATACGTAAGTGATTCTATATTTTATATTCCGCCCATTTCTCCTTATCTTCTTTGACCGGACCCTTCGGAGCCGGCCCTGCTTGTGTGATTGGAAGCTGTGGGGCATCAGCGGTTTCGCGTCGCATAATGCCCACACGCTGTTCTTTTTTTTTTTTTTTTTTTTTGATTGCATTGCCTCGTTCTTATATTGATGCGTATTCTTACTATCACTTTCTCTGCATGATTTAAACCAACAAACCACACGAAACGAAAATAGGCAAGGAGTTATCCGCTATCACTTCTATACCTACCCCCGACCCTGCCGTCTGGGCGTTCCATCCCGATAATGATGGGCTATTCTCTCGGACACCAGGGAGGGGACGCGGGGAGAACTTCACCGGATGAGTGGGTTAGCAAGGGCGCGGAAAAAATGAAGCAGGCTTTGGCTTTGTAATAGGGGTGCTGTCGAGATGAGTGTTCGGGCGGAAGGAATGGGGCAATACCTTGCATGTTGATCGTTTTCGCTTGCAGTTTGGTTCCTCAATGGACTCTTCAAGGCTTTTATGTGGTCACTACTACACTGGCTGCTTAATGCTTTTTGTGCATGTATTACTCGTGTCAGTAATGCTGCAACTGCTCTGAATCCATGTGAGTTCAGTTTGAGATATGCCAGCCAAGTACCACCGCAGCAGAAGAAAGCTTTAAGTTGAAGCAGGGTTCAAGAGAGGCATTGTTGTGACTTGTTGTGGTCAGTGTTCCAAAGGCTTCTAGGCCTAACAGTGACTAAGCCGATCGATTGACCAGACATACCTCATTTTCTAAATGAACCCGTTCGAGGGTTTCAAGTCGAAGTGCAACTCAGCTGGATCCATTTTTTGAGTGTGGCGCTGTGTCTACATTGATGGCAGGTGCTGTGTAGAGAAGGGAGAAGGGAGAGAGATATGTGCTTTCGAGGTGAGAATTGACGCTGTCGATTAATACGTCGGTGCCAAGTTTGACGACATACCATATGGTACGTCGAACACCAATACCACAGCATCTGTATGCGAGGCTTTCTCGTCCTCCACTGGTACATGTCATGGGTAAGACAATAGAGTACCAGTTGTGAGAGCCTGCAATCGTGCGTGGAAATGACGAGCAACTTGTAATACGACAAAAATTTGTGCGGACGTTGAAATTTTCTGGTAAAGCCATTTTCATTTGAGTAGTGGCAGCAAAGTTTGTCTTCTCTTTTTTCTTCCTTGTTATGTGTTTGAATCCTTGTCTGTAACTGGTCTGAACTACTTGTCCTCGTCCCCTCCAAGCTGCGAGAATAGAGTATAAGGATCCTGTCTTGTTGGTATACAATCATGTCCCAACCCCGTGTCCCGCCTCCAGCCGTGAGTATCGACATAGCAGAGCTTGACTCACATTTCATCTCAAGCCATCGCTCATCCATCGTTCATTGACAGAGCAACAGCCTGAGTCTGTTATCCCTGTCCATGGCAGCAGCCAATATTCCTCCCTTGACCTTCCCGGCACCGGCCTCGGCGGAGCCGACCACGGTCACTACTGCCAAACTCCTGCCGCAGGGTATGTATCACTGTTGCGAGAATTTTGTGAAATCCTGACACGGTGCCATGCTGCTGAACGCATACTCGTATTGAACTTCTACGTCATAGCTTTGACCATCAATGGTCACACTAAGCACCGCCGTCTGTCGTCGGCAGGTCGATCGAGGAGACGTTTAAGTGACGCTCGCGATGCCGCAACCCGTCCTTCGTAAGTCCTCCAACACGACAGCTCCATTGTCCCTCCCCTCCCATTCTTTCGCTGGAGTTGATTTGGTGCCTTTGGTTTATTAAATAGGTCGGCGTCCCTCTTGAGCACGTCGACGTCCTTGGCCGCTTTGTCTCTGTCTTCTCCTACTATGTCCAATAAACCCTCTATAGTCCAACCTGCCACCGGTGCACAACAGTCTTTACCTATCACATCGACGTACACTTCTATAGACGACACATCCCAGGTTGGAAGTGTGGACGACAAGACCCTTGCGACGTCGCAAGCTGGAAATGGCAGGGCTGGGAGGAAACGAGGAACCGTCTTCACTTGCGAGAGCTGTTCCAAAGTGAGTCTTTTTGGGACTGTTGGCGACGTCACGTCTATTGACATGGATGTACTCGTCCACCAGGTTTACAGGCACCCGTCTTGCCTGATCAAACATCGATGGGAACACACTCCTCAATGGCAGGAAGCCTCAAGGTTCGTCTTGAGCAAACACCAACAAGTGCAACTGCTGGAGGTGACGTTTTCCATCGCTCATTCTAATCACATGCTTACAGCGGAACAGGCAGCTGCAATCTTGTCACATTTATCACCTTCATGCGCATCATTACCCGAAGACCGCTCCCTCTGGCCATCTTTCTTATCAGGCGGACTAGTTCCCCCTCCTGCACATCTTAACTCCACCAACAGCACCACGGATTCCCCTCCCAACGATGCCCACGCAAATCTTTCTAACATATCTACGTCTCATCCGATATCCAGTTCTGTTCCTGTAACTTCCATGAGGATTGGTGGCGGCCACAAGCGTTCCGGCTCGACAGGCCCGCGGTTGCATGACTATGCGATTCCGCAAGGCACGAGTGGCCCCGGAGAGATTACGCAGGTCCGCCCCGGACTGTTGGGCGTGACGACCGTTCCCTCGTCCGCATCCGATACCGATCCTACTTCTCGCTCTAATTCTGATTCTGATTCTGGTTTGAACTCGACGTCGAACTCAACTTCATCTGATCTTTCGTCTCCAAGCCCAGGCATACGTGCAGACACGAAGAGTGCTTCTCTCCCGGTCCCGGTACCTAATGCTGGCTCAGCAAATGATGATGCGCTGAATCTGCTTTCTCTTCGTATTGCGAGCGTGCGCTCTACCGACTTGTGGGGATCACCCCGATCCTATGGCGTCTCTACATCACCGTACTCATCCAGTGGCCTCGGCGCATCCGTGGGTCCACTGTATGCGTCGGTTTCGAACCACCATACCCGTCGGAATGGGCATGGAAGATCATTCTCTGAGACCAACTGGTGCCTTCCGAGGTCATCCGTGAGGTCCAAGTCGAGTTCATCGCAAAGTCCATCGCCTTCGGAGGGAAAGAGTGAGGATGACGATCCTGACCTTGTCGAGATCGAGGCAGATGGCGATGACTCCAAAGGTTCTGCTGCAGGAGCCGGCACTCATGGTCGCCCATTGGTAGCTGGTGTAGCACGATACAGCCTCAGGTACACCCCACTCGGGTATGACACGATGGGGATGCCCGGTTATGGAGGCTGTAAGAAGGAGGACGTGGAGATCCTTGAACCGAGTGTACAGGAAGAAACAGACGAGGAAGGGAATTGCAGGCTTTCATCACTCCGTCAGAACGTTCTCAGGAACGCGAATGAGTGGGACGGCATGGAGATGGAGATGGAGATGGAGATGGACTAGTGCTGGTCTACCTTCAGTTCAGTTCTCCACCTTTTGCCGACCCTTCCTTACACCTCTTCTCTTGACCCGAGTAAGGCCATTCCACTGATAACATATCACATAAGGTGTTCCATTCTGCTGCCACGTCGTTGACCACTTCTTTCACTTTGACAGCTTGATGGGCAGCTAATCGAACTTGTACTTTTTTATCACCATCATACCTTGCTGCCCACCTTGCCGCGGTTTTCTACACCCCTCTTACATTCTCTGATCTCCCCTCCTGTCTTTGCAGATTGTTGTATTTGTTCTTCATATTTCCTGTTATTATCCCGTCATTCCTTTGACGTCGAGACTGGCGAATCAGGGGATGTGGGTGCTTGTAATGTAAGATATCATTTTGGGACACTTATCTTTCTTCCTTGCTGCTTTGTCTGTCGTTCGCTGTAATGTATTTCTAATCAATAGGTTGTAACAAGTCGAACGTTTTCTCGTGTGCCTGCCCCTTGCGACGAATTCTTAGTGTGATCGTGAAAGCGGCAACGCCAAGAAGGATATGGGATGAGGAAATAAATATACTAATGTCAGAGTCACAACCCCACGCTACGGGACACAGAAATATACTAGCACATCGACTTTGGTAACGAATGACCTGTCCGCAACGGTCAACCGAGGAGAGAAGGGCCCGCCAGAGGGAGGGAATTAACTCGCGGTTCAGTTTTTCTTGCCCAAGGTAGCCTTGATGGCTCTCTGCTGCGCCGCGCCCAGTGCAGCTGCGATATCTTTGCCGAGGGTATAGACAATCAAGCTTGGGAAAACGATCCAAAGTCTGTTAGAAAAGTTTAGCGCCACCGAGGGTGACAAAAGCACAAATATGAGCAGATAAGGAATGGGGGGATGACATACCCGTTCGGCAAGACCCAGTACACCAGCAACGTCCCCAAGTCGTTATGACCAGTCGCACACCATCCGCAATAGAATTCCTGAACCCAATAGAGTACTGTTTTCGAGAGGGTCATCGTAGCAGCGGCAAATCCAATGAGTGGTGCAACTGTCGCGCCGGACACATGAGTAAAGTAAAGGTAGGTAAGGTTGAGAAGCGTCTCGATTATGTTCATGAGGGCTTGTTTTCAGTGGGCATGAGTATATCAGATAACGCTACGAAGGAAGGATCGCACATTGGGCGTTTGGAAAGCCATCGTTGCGTTGCAAAGATTCGACGCCATATACCTTAGCATCGGGGATCAACTCGGGGTCACCTAGGAGAGAGGCCCGCTCACATAGTCGATTTCTTGGTATAACCCGTAGGGCTCCCATATCCAGTGAAGATCTCCTCCTACCATCGACCGCGGTCTGGACGAATGTTGAACGACACGTTTCCACTGCGTACGATGAAGACTCACCGCATGAAACAATAGGAAACATCCCAAAAGATGACTGGGGCTGTGAGGAGAAACCAGAGCGAGATCCAAACATGCGTCTTGACTGCCATTCTGTGGGTTTTGTCTGTGTGAAGTGTCAGCGGAATGAATGAAATGTTTTGAGTTTGAGTTTGAGCTACCACGGTGGTCGCTTGGCAATATTGATACTCCCGTGTTCCCATTGGTTCCCCCGTGACACGCAACCACACCACTCGATTCGACGTTGCCAGCGCGACTGTAGAACCTGTCGTCGCCATTGCTTAGGTTTCCAACCAGCTCCACAATTTCGGTGCAACGACAATGTTTCCGTTGTCTTTCCTCGGATCCAATTTTTTGTTCCTCGGGAGCTGAGGCGGATGAATTTTCGCCAATGCAGTCGTCTTCCGCCGGTACAACCGACTCGGACCGCGCATGCCTCGCACGCACGCGCGGCTGGGTTCTTCCTAACAATTCGCTCGATAGGAGGAGCGTCTTTGGGCGTGTGACAGTGGTGTGGTCGCTGCTACTACTCGGCGTGTGCTGGAGAAGGGGCCACTTGGAAGGGTGCCAGTGCCACTCATGATCATTCCCTGAGAACGAAGACGACGGGACTGGAAATTCAGGCGCGGAGGACAGGGCGTCCCACTGGTTGACATGCGACGCTGAAAATAGGGGTGTGCCCATGGGGTCAGTTCTTCCTCGCGCGTCCCGGCACATCCGATTCCTCGAAGGACGATAGGGAGAACAGAATCACCCGGGGAACTCGAACCAAAAGAAGGCCGACATTGCACAATCCGTCCACCACGCCTCTCACAACGTGGCTCTCTGCCTGACACGAGGACAAAGCGCATGTCCTTCAAGTTGCCTGTCCTTTCCGATATCGGTTTACGTACTTCTATCGGGTAGTACGCGATTTTGTGGCGCTCATTCGAAGCCTGGACATATCGCCGCGCACGTCATATGATAGCACATGACGATACGAGTACTACACAATTGGCTTCCGACCGTTCCAATCTATCACCAAACTCGGTTGGAAGACTAGAAGGCACTGGACTTCCATATCACATCATGGCCTCCTACAAACTCGGTGCTCCCCAAAATCGACGAAGACGGAGAATGTGGACTCCGTTATCGTCGTACTTCATGTCCGTTTTCCCGCTGCATTCGGCGAGTTCTCGGACACTCATCGGGCCGCGGTAGCGGGAAGTACTACTCGCCCCACATCTTGTACTGCGGGATCCTTCGTCTCCAAACGAATGCGTGGCACACCACACTGGATGGGACACTGTCAAGCCAAGATTGCTTAAGGCAGTGCACAAGTTCTCAAAGCACCTCCAGGGGGTCGTATTACTTGCTGTGCGTGTGCTGGTGTGTGCTCCATCGTACCATCTTTCACACGTTTGCAGCCGCACAATACACCTGGACGGTCAAAAAGGGTCTTGGCAGTTATGTTGGACCCTATGATACATTGTGTGCATCCGTCGTCAGGGGCAATGCTGATCATGACGTCGCAACGCTGGCAGATCATCATATCCGCCACGTCAGCACTGAAGTACTGAAGCCTGACGGGTGCAAAGCAAACACGCAAGGCTGGTGTATGATGCATAGGTGCTGAACCACATACTGTTTTGGTGTACCAGCGCAGACTGTATACTCCGGATGGCCGAGGGTGTGAGATGGATCCTCCCGCTTCTCCGTGATCTCCATCTTGCTCCTCTTGTCGGATTATACCTCTTCCTGCAGAGATACGAACCCCGACGGTTTCCGCTCTCAGCAAACATCCGTTGATCCCCGTGTGCTTTCCCTTTGAAGACAGGGCCCGCGGGTGTTGCGTATGTGCCATGCGCTGATGCAACCGTTAAGGATCAGGCAGAACTTTGCAGAATCTGCAAGTGCCTTCGTCACATGTGCCATAGAGAGAGCGTATCCAGGGCAAGAAATTCCAAGGAACGACCATCACGCACGTGGGAGTAGACTGGCTTACTGAGGGTGAGACCTAGCACCGGATGAATCTTGCTCGAATCCGATTATAATTTTCCAGCTTTCACGGCGACCCCGACGGAAGCCAGGCACATCGGGTTTCATTGGGCAGCCACTACAAGCGTCCGGGACTACGACCCTATTCTGCACCCCCCAGCAGGGTGGCCGAGCGCAAAAACATTTACTGGGGTACTTATGACATCTTTCGTCAGAAGGTTAATTCTTCGTATCAGTCTTCGAGGAAGCAGGTTTACTATGCCGGCGGCGCAGAGTGGCCAGTGCGGACACCGCGGATTCATGATGTTGACACCATCCGGCCGTGCTGGAGGTGTTTTTAAGATTTCGTGTTGGTTTTTTTGCGTCCGACACTTGCCGCGGTTCGCGGGTCACCAGGTATGTGTGTGTCGATATGCTTCAGAGGGAAATGTAGATCTGGCGGAAATGAAAATATGGGATGTTGTCCGAGGGATGGAAAAAGAATGTTGGGTGTCCAGAATCTCAGGATTACAGTGATCGATCCAATTATCGTTTGTCCCATTATTTTCACAACTGGTGGAAATTACAGCGTCGCCCGATTCCCAACAGTTACACCTATGTAAATGCAAAAAAAAAAGAAAATGTAGCTAAATGCTCAAAAAGCAAAGAATGTGAGAGCGAACAAGAGATGCATGTCCGTTAAAACCAGGTTACTTTTTTCTCTTTTCCCCCGATTGGGTTGTAAAAGGATCACGTTCGCATGGTGGTTGTGGCGAGTTTGAGTACAAAAGAGAAGCGTATAAAAAGGTAAAAGGAACAAAATGCAGCAGACCAACGAAACGCCGGTCGTCACCCCACCGACCCGCATTAAGCCCCGGTATGAGTGTTGTAGATGAAGGGGGAGGGGGAATTGGAAGATTTGATATGATTTGGATGGGTCGAGCAAAGAACCCCGTTTTTGAGGCCGATGATATGATAAGTAGTGCATCCGAATATGAGGGATGTTGCCCGCGCGAGCTGTCAAGGGACGGCCGCCTAAAGGTCAGGATCCCGAAGAGAAGTTAAGGGTGGGAAGTAGGAAGACTAACAATAAACAAGCGAAAATGGAGAGGAGGGCCAGCCTCGCACACGCCAACTGGAGAGGCGATTCCTCACCAGTCAGCTTGCTAATTTGGGGTGCCTCTTTTCCAATCTGCTCCCTAATAAGAGGATCAGTAAAGATGGAGTGGGAAGGGAATGAGGGGAGGGTACATACGCCGGAGCCGCCACTTCCCCGCCTGTCTTCAGCGGGCGAACGGACCATACGCAGTGAATCACTGTCTGCAGGCTGGGTTGATTGGAGCAGTGTTTAGTTCGGTTTTCACGGGAGAGCCGAATTACCCACCAAGGGACTTGCGACGGCTGCGCACGCGAACAGGAGAGCGATGACAAGACTTGTGAGTTGCATTGTGGACGACGAGGTGGTATCAGTGTCTGTCTGCAACACGGCCGGAATGGGGGGAGATGGGAGAAGCGAGACCAGACGCAGGCGTATTTATTGCTGGCGCTGGTAAAAATCATGCATGATGTCTTCTCATGTCACCTGTTCCTGGTTCTGTTCCTGGCACGGCAATCCCATATCCAGTGCGGGGAGCTCCTGCCTCTTTCGGACATACAGACGAAAATAATTATTGCTGCTAGCAAAATAACAATAAACCATGCAGGAGATCGACGACAGAGTCTAACCACTGCCGGGCCTCTCTATCGTCCCAGCATTAATATGCCGCCCCACGTTTCCCGCCTTACCCGCACGCTCTCTTGTTCACGAAGAAAAAGGTAGCTGCTTGCAATGGTCTTGCTTCCGTGGCTTTCTAAATTGATTGCCCAACGAGGGACTCCGCAGGTGATCAGATGAGATCTGCCGCGATTGGTCCATCCGCGTCCATTTTGCGTTTCTCCAAGCAATCTGGGCAACCTGCGCAAACGGTCAATTGGCATGACTGACCATGTTGGTAATACCAGTGGTAACAGTGCTGTAAGCGCAACTATTAACGGCCGCCGCCGCGCAGCTCCACAAACAGGCCCCCCCCCTCGCACAGTACCTATCTGAGGTCACTTGCAACCGTTCCCATTGTGCATCCTCGTCGACGATAATAAGTAGCTATGCCACCGCACAAGATAGCAACTCCCGGAATTCCTCGGGCTAGCCTATTGTCACTCCCACCAACACTCCGCATCGGTCCACTGTGGCTGCGTAGCACCCATACATATTTTTGGACGTATCCAGCACCATCGTTCCCTGGACAGTCTGATATCACCACAAGTTTGCTTGGCTGGATAAGATTTGCCATGTCTCAAAGCCAGCCGTCGTCACGACGCACGGACTTGGCCAAGAATGTATTCACTGTCAAGAGCGCCATCCCGCCGATTCCCCTGGGTAATAATTGTACTGACCCTCTTGTTGCTGGTTCGTAGTTCTCCTGTCGCATGCACTGCATTACACCATCATCTACATAGCCTCATTTTTGTGTCAGAAAAATTGATGTTTCCGCAGCATTCCTACCCTGTCAATGATATCCCCTGCTAAGCGTCCCAAGAATAATATCGACTTTGGCAGCGTGATAGGTGGAACGCCGCTGGCGAACCTCCCGGTTTTTGTTGTGACCGGAGGCCTGGGAGCCGTGCACTCTGGTTTATGTCACTCTACCACTGCCTGTCACAAGGCTGACCTGACGATAAACTGCACGTCGTATATCCGCCGGCTGATACTCTGCAGCGTTGCGAATAATTCTTCCACTTCATATCTCTTCGGTCCTTGTAGTCTTCTATTGGCCGTACTTCCTGGCTTTCATGTGGTCTATCGCATAATATAGGATCCTGTTCCTATGCACCATGCGTGTCCCTGTCATGTGTGCCGGACACTGTCATACGGGCTGTCTGCAGGATGATTTAATTTCCTTGGTCTGTTCGGAACAGGGGAACGTGGTGAGAATGGACAAGAGAACACGACTTCTTGGTTCTTGGGCAAAGGGACATCGATGAGAGCGGCTACGTAGGCGTGATCATTCTCACGATGGGCCGTAGGTTTAGGTACCTATTGGTCCCGGCATCCAACAAATGAGCCACCCGACGGTAGGCGTGCCTGGTAGTACCATGTGCAACATCCAAGTTTGTGCCCTACCGTGCCCTGATGGGATACGAGCAGCAAGAGCTGTCATAACTTGGCAGCGCCACTCGGCTTAGGCACATACAGAGCCATCGGAAAGCATGTGCACTGGAAAGAGGCTGTGCAAACGGTTTGAGAGAGGATTTGCAGGAGTACATGGTCGTCTGCCGAGGGGAGGGATCTGATATTCCATTGGTGACAATGCAACGTGTGCCTTCCAAACGGATCCAAACTTGAAGGCCATCCTCATGCAGGCTTTGCTATCCATACTGGATGGGCCCATTACTATGGCAGAATGCAATGTTAATTAACGGACCAAAAGAATAAACTTATCTAGTAATTGTAAGACAATCAATGTGCCTGAGTGGTCCTCAACTTCGCATATCAAATCCCCGAACGGATTTGTACATCTGGGAGGGAGCCATCGACACGCTGTAAGGAACAGGAGTCAAAAGGGGCCGGAAGTGTGACTGCGGACCTGGTGTATTTGCATTCGAACGTTCGATGTTCAACTTGATTACCACCAATTGTGTGGGAGCTTGCACGCTCTTCCCACGGTGTGGAGACGGGTCCTTTCTCGAGGAAGGCCAATCATTTGCTTTCCTTTCCCCCAGGGTTTGCTCGATTAGTGAAAATCTCAAAGTAATACTTGTCCTGTCCTGGCATCACCTGCTCATTTCCGCCATTGGCTGCGTTTATCGAACCTTGTCGGGCCAGCACCATGTAGCTCAGATACCTACCCAACCAGACTGTTAATCTGAGACACTGCGTTGGCATTCCTCGGCAACGGTGACAATTCTGTGCCTGCATAATCAAAAGCCTTACCAACGTTCCACTACTGCCGTTTGCTGTTCAGCGTTTGCCACGCTTTTCTTTACAATTTCTTGTCAGCTGGCCCCCTGACACGTGAACGTTTGAACCTTCATCTGCCCCTGATTTCCAATCAGCATTGTGAGATTCCTTGCTCAACATAGAGATTTGGGTCCTTGTACCCTACTCCACGTTACTCACACGAATAAGAAAGTCGAAATGCATTGTAATGGGTGTGCGCCTTCGCAGATGCCTTGGTAAGTAAGTAGCTATCTCTTTATTAGTCGTCTACTAAATCTATTGATATGGAAGACTGATTATGCCCCGATCTGGCCGGCCCGGAGTTTCCACTCTGAATATGAGGTGCCTGTGGCACGCAGTTCAATTCTAGGATTACATTCCAAAGAGGGCAGAAAACTTATCATGCACCATAAGGCATCTCATCCCTCGAAATGCTTCATGGGTACTAGTACTAGTGCCCGTAGGATGGTCGTATTTTGGTGTGAGTCGAGGGAGGTTTGCCCGATATTTTGTTCGACTGTAACAAGGTAAGCAAGTAGGCCCCTCAACTTCTAACGGCGATGACAGTTGGAAGAAATTCGCATCTCCGCTTTTCCTCCCTTTCTCACCTTCGGAGGACGATCGGATATTGATATGTGGTATCAGAAGCATCAGAGCGAAGACGCGGCCAAACGATGGATCCGAAGTTGGGTCAAAGAACATCCCTTAATGAGGGAACGGTTATATCGTGAGCTAGTGCACTTTTCAGGCCAAACTCAAGCACACGGTGATTCCCTGGCATCTGATATAAACTGTCCAATGAGAAGATGCCCTCACCAAACCATTTTCTCAGAGTACGTCATTCCACCACCTTCCACCAAACCAACCTTATTTCGACAGATATTAATCTTCACGGTGAAGCCAATCGATGTGAAGTAGCTCGACTGGCAATATGGATGTGTGCTCAATGGACACGTAAGCCCAGGGTACGCAGGGTAGCGAGAATGCTCCCACTTCTATCTTCTCGTTTTATCTGTTCACCGAGTCCCATATGTTGATAGGCTTATCTGCACGGTGGCTCTTTCCATTTTCTGCTGCGAGAAATCCTAACTTTTTATTCAAAATTTATCACACTCCTGAGCAGTAACTTGAGAGGTCCCCACGTCTGCACGGTTATATTCCCAACACAACGGTCCTGACCAGCCTCTCATACCTGGACAGAATATCCCCATCAAAGCGTTTGTAAGGAATACGAGAGTCTGATGGGTGCACTGAAGAGTAACGGGGCGGTTTATATCATCAACTTCGTTGGAGCGAATAGAATCCGTAAAGGAATCACTTCAGCAGATGCCGAGGAACCACCAAACGCCTCCAATGAATTACAAAGCCGTTATTGCGGGGCACGATGGACCAATGGGGCACCGAGATTATGTAGCAATTGTCAGCGAACAGGTCGAATCGAAGGTTGCACGCAAAATTAAGACGAGGAACTGCGAAACAAGTCGTGAAACGGAATCAACAAAGGGAGGCGGCGGCCTGGACACATCAATGACGATTGGAGAGCTTCCTTTACCTTTCTCACGGTAGAAGAGTATGGGCTTGTCGTACTCAAACGTGCCGACCCTGAGAACACTGCTACATGAATGTCGAGCGAGAGTACCAAATAGGCCCAGCGAATGGAGATGGACAACAGTGGGGGTCTCTAACAAAGTCATCAGTCACGTTTTGAGAATCCTGCGGACGGCCAAAGACTTGTGGAGAAGTAGCACGACTCTTGCAATCTCCGGTCCGCGCAGTAGCATTGTCTCCTCATGACTTACCGTCCAAGAGCAAATTGCTGCACCAGAAGTCTCCGTAATGGCAGTTCGTTCATAACATTGGCGCCACGCTCCCAATTAAGTCCTCGTACCGGCCCCTGCGTTTTGACCACATCATGGAAAGTTGAGAGGGAACAAATTTCTTCTCTCGGGCTTTGGCCTGCATAGGGGAGACTAGTGATGGAAAATACCTTAGAGTAAAGGTCGGAGGGCTGTCGACGCACTCGGTGAGCAGTCTGGCAACTCAAAATATTTTACCGTCTTTTGAGCCGATTATCGAAGGAATCCGATATGTCATCTTGATCTAGTAGGCAAGATAACGAGTCGCTGGGGACGATGAGCATATCTAGTGCCAGTAACATCGTCCAGAGATGTTGAATGTGTGTCATACCGTATTATCATTATTCGAAGGGGGGAACAAAGGGGGAGCGTTCACCCGCGGACACGATCAGTGCATGTGATACACCAGTCGGTGACTCACCCATATAAAATCAGGATTCATTATTTTAGGGAAATGTACAGCGACAGACAGGTCCTGAAACTTCGAAGGAGGTTCGTCGTCAGAGGCAATTGCAATTGCTGTATTCAGGCTCGAGCGTGCAGTTTGACTGAAAAAGTAGTTCCGGAGTTCCGTCTCGGCTATCGCTTCTCCACTACCAACGTACATCCCGGTCGGAGAAAAGGGATACGGGAACGGTTGTGCATCGTCGACCACTTGTGAATTCAGCACCGATTGCAGTTGCAGTGCTGCGAGTAATCACCTACCTGGTCAGGACACGTCAAGTTCCGCGGACGTAGTGAATACGAGCTTATGTCAGCGCGTAGGTTTGAAGCTTGCACTGGTCGCTGGTCAAGCTCAGGCTTTAGTTTGGCAGCTTCATGTCTGACCTTGGCACAGTGCCACCCGACAACGACCTCTCAGGTACGTGATATCGCCGCAGGTACAGCCAAAAGTCGCCACCGTTCCGGCATTTCTTTCTCTTGAGGTGTGGCGGTGCAAGAGTCGCTATACGACCGACGATTCGACAAACACTTGCCATACCTCTGGATAAAGAAGTTATTGGTTGGATCAGGTTGGAACCTGCCTGTCGAGGAGCAACCGTATGTTCGATCGATTCATCTAAAATTTTGGTCAACCTCTTCGCACCCGGTCCGGTTGGTTAATGGATGAGTCAAACCAAGTGCCTTGGAAAATTTTTTTGCATGTCTAGGCCGTACAGGCCCCAGCAGACCTCAGGGCGCCGCTCAACACTCTGCCAAGGTCGATAGCACCGATCAATCCTCTTACCGCTTCCGGATTCCGACAGCGCTCGGGACTACCGGTGATGTTGGATTAGACCTAGACTGTTAACCGATATCACACCTACCAGCGTTCCCTGGTGGACTTGGACGTCTTTTACCTCACCATCACCTATGTCTGTAAGATGGTAGGACATGTCTGACTTTTCCAGCGCCCATCAGCTTTACAAGTCGGTGTCGAAAGGGTCAAATTGTTGTAGGGACAGATCATCGTCCACGCCTATATCCTTCATTTTTAAGACAGGTTGTTGCCTCTTCGTACTCAATCCCACCCATTTAACGAGGACCTGGAATGATACGACAGCGATTCCTCCAACTTGTCTTCCTTCCTATGACTTTTAGCCGGAGAACGAGGCGCCTTTTGCCCGTTCTCCTCCTGGGCATAGGTCTCATTACATTCCACAGGATCTTCCTGGTTTCTCATGCTGTAGTTAACGGATCGTTTGACGAGCCTCGTTGGACCCCCACTCGTATCGCAAAGGGTCAGCATGGCTTGGGTGGTCAAATAATATTTCATACAGAGGAATCCGCTTCCCTTCCTTCGCACTTCTTTCGCCCAGACGGACTGCTCCTTCTAAATCCTGATGGTAGGCACCCTGTCTACGACCTTACAGAGAGAGCGGAAGCTGCATGGAAGGCAAAACTTGGCCAGGCTAGCACGACCTACGAGCAGCTCGTCGCTGAATATGGCAGGCGGTATGGTAGGGCGCCTCCACCAGGATTCCGGAAATGGTAGGTCCTTTACTTACACATAGGTAGGGTACTCAAGGCTGTATGTTGCACAGGTGGAAGTACGTCCAGGAGCACGATGTCCAGTTGCCAGACGAATACGACCAGATCTATCACGACCTCCAGCCATTCTGGGGCATCAAACCAGCGGATCTGAGGAGGATCCTGGCGGAATGGGAACATCACCAAGATACTTATACACTTGGAAAAGAAGAAGGTGGATCCGTACTCATCGTTGCAGAAAAGCTGCCTGAAGACCATGCTAAACGCGAGAACCTCTTGGTTGGCGGAAATCAGATGCTCAAGTTGCTAGCGGGCATTGGTCACTTATTACCACCCTTCCGTGCCGTCTTCTCTCCGCATGACAGTGCGTCCGTATTCATCGACTACCAAACGAGGTCTATGACATTGAAAGCCGCCGCCGCCGGTAATGGTAAGAAGGATCCCGTTTTGGGTGTCATATGTTTAGTTGTCCATGCATCTCAAGCTGTACATGTGTTAGCACCAGATACAAAGGAACTTCCGCGCCCTCGAATGCGAGGATGGGTCACCGCTTGTCCACCCGAGTCGCCTGCCCTTACTAAGCAGTTGTACACTCCAAAGGATGCCAAGTCCTTTATATACGACCACCGAGCTGCTATGGACCCCTGCAAACACCCTTCGTTGTTACGAGAACACGGCCAGTTCGTGGCTCACGACGTCGGACCGTACGGTCTTCAGACTCCCGTTCCACTCTTCTCTTATAGCTCTTCAGCAATACACTCAGACATACACACAACTCCGACGTTATCGTGGGTTGAGGATGTCCTTCCCCGTGAAGTCGATCCCGAGTTCAAGTTTAAGGTTGATAACCGGCTTCTTTGGAGGGGAGCGAACACAGGTATACGCCATGATTCCACGAAGGAGTGGAAGCTCTCGCAGAGGAACCGACTTGTAGCTTTGGTCAATGAGCAAAATGGCACAACAATTGTCCTTCCTGCGCACGTTTCACCGTTTGAGAAGGTTGGTACAGGGGACGAAGTAAACAAGGTGGACGTAAACCCCATACTGTTCGACGTCGCCTTCGCTGGTCGTCCATTGTCCTGTGGTGAGGACGAATGCCAGGAACTTTTGGAGATATATGATTGGCGAGGGTATCAGAACATTTCCGAGGCAGGGAAGTACAAGTATGTGTTGGATGTGAGTGATCATGATCCTCTCCATCCGCCTGATTTGCCAATGAAAGTGTTGTGTCGTAGGTGGATGGAAATGGGTGGTCAAGCCGGTTCAAGCGGTTGATGACATCGAACTCCTTAATTTTTAAAGCCACAGTATACCCTGAATGGTTGGTGAAGTTGACTGCCGTCTTCAAGGGGAGATCTAACCGATCGCGCAGGTTTACGGATCGCATCCAACCCTGGGTTCATTATATACCAGTCAAATATGATTACTCAGATGTACACGACCTGTTGACCTTCTTCCGGGGCGATCTTTTGGGAAGAGGTGCTCACGAGGAAATGGCTGGTAAAATTGCGGGGGTAGGACGGGAATGGAGCAAGACCTTCTGGAGGACCGAGGATATGGTTGCATATATGTTTAGGTAACGTATTCCGCGCTTTCGGTGACCCTTACTTAACCTCTTCGCAGATTACTCTTGGAATATGCTCGTGTAATGAGGGAAGATAGAGATGTAATATCCGACTGATAGATGTTGTACTGCTGTGCTTTTTATGCAGTAGCCCTAGATAGTTAGCCGCCTATGACGCGAACATGGGTAGTTGATGGAATTATTGCTTTTACACGGTGAAAAGGCCCCGGAATTACTCTGCCACCTCTGGCTTCCTTCTTTCGGCAAGGGTATACAAGCTATCTAGCTTAGCGGCATACATCGCAAAGCGTCGGTTATCCTGCTCATCGTCCCATTTTACCAAAATGTCTTCCAGAAGAGGATTTGCCTGCACGACTTCTGCTCTTGCAACCTTTGCATACGGTAACTCGTACTGACCAAGGAAATGGAATGAGACAAGGTCAGATGGGTTGTCCGTCTGGGACTGCAGAGTTTCCAACGCGTTTAGTCTGTCTTGCTCGTCCTGGAGCCTTCGTTGGATGGTATCCGGTATCTCGATATGTCCTGACCAGACGAGAGCGAGCCATGTACTAGTGAGATCTGAAAATGTGAAGGGTATGAATGATATCAGGGCTCCAATGAAGGCTAGAGTGGGATTGTGCGAGTATAGTATTTGACGAAAAAGTGAGGGGACCCACATAGGATGGGTTTCCTGACCAGTCAGAGGAACTAGCTGGCGTATGAATGCTTCATTCGGGGGGTTCTTGACCCCGAACACAGATATCGGCTTGGTTTCGAGCACGCGAAGGTAAGGTACGTGTGGATAATACCCAGTTCCGAATACAACGTAGTCAATCTTGGGAATGATCCCATCCTCAAGGTGGACAACGACCTTGTCCCCCGTCTCTGAAGGATGATATTCGTACCGCACAACTGGACCAACGTCTTTTATGCGCTCATCTGGCAATGAGGGAAAGATGGATACCCGCCGTGTGGAACGATACACTGGAAGCTGGGCTAGTGGTGCGAGCTGGGCCGCCATCTCGTTTGCCGAGTTGGCATTTCCAATAACCAAGATACGCTGTCCCAATCGTCAGTATGCAGAGCACCACCGTGTGGGAGAGTGATTTTCACTTTGCCCTCGTAATCTTTCGGACCTGCCCAAGAGATGGTGTGTCGAACCCTCCCAGCCTCCTTAATGGCATCAAATCCATCAACACGAGGAAAATATGGATTGTCAAACCACATGGTCGAGATAACGATCGCCTCCCGTCGTTCCTCTTTCTCTATGCCACCCTGCTTCCAGTCTTTGATAACAACTCTCCATCCAAACCCGTCTCTCTGGTCGATCTCCTCAACGCTTACAACCTCGTGGTTGAGCCGGATCTTCCCCTGATCTAGAAGTGGACGTGCAAAATCTCTCAGATATGCGTGCGTCTCCTGAAGAGTAGGGAACGGCTGGTCGGGCCTCGGAGAAGGTGGGAAAGGTTGTCCTGAGAACGCCAAGAATTCAGGGAGTACATTGCCTATCATCCCGGGATACGCAGGGGATGTCCAGCGGGGTGGCCGACGATCCGTGTGATGCCCGCCTGCATCATCATATGGGACTGTAGGATCATCCTCTGTACGATTCCTGGAGCATAGTGGCGATCAGTGATTTGCAATTGCCATCAGGAAATACTTGCCAGATCCCCCCTATATCATCCCGCCGCTCGACAAGTTGAACATCGTCGAACTCACCCCTTTCGAGACAATTTCGGAGTGTCACCAACCCGCAAGAGCCACCTCCAATAATCAGAATATTCTTGGGACGACTAACAGCCATACCCCAACAAGGAAATGGAAACGCGCACGAGCGCGGGATGTACGTCATGACCCCAAAGGGGCCAAGTAGAGTACAAAGCGGGAGCAAGGGTGGACGCGCCCCAATGGACGAGATATCAAATATACGACGTAGATAAAAGGTAGCTACCGCATGAGAGGAAGTCCCCATGGGACGAGAACGTCTGCTCGTCGACCCGCATCCTCGCCTGACTACACTGAGCTCTGAGTTTATCACCCTCGCTCGTTATCGTACTCGTACCTGCAGGTGGTTCCTACATCAGCCTCCGTGCACGCATCGTTGTTAACAGTCGCTAACAGGACCTACGAAGTGGAGCCACGGCGTTAGCCTGTTTCACTGGACAATTTCGGTTCCGACATCTACTACATATAGGGATAATCATACAGCTATAAGATAGCGCAAGACGGCACAGTAGAATTCAAGAAACGATGTGACTATGAAAGCTAAACTCTACAAGCCGAGCTTTTGGAAGAAGTCCCGTAATGACGAAGTACGGCCCCCTCCGCGCTGCCAAATACTCTTCTCCCATGTTCCATCCGCGACGTAAAAACTGCCAGGCATCTTCAACTCGTCGTGGCTACGCCTTTCTGTCTGAAGAGCTGAGGAAGGTGCGGAAATAGGGGTCACCTCGCTAGGCTGAACTGTAGACCGCTCGGGATGGAGCTCGGTAATTTGATCATTACAATTCGGCACAGTTTCCTTTACACTGGGCTCGTCGGGCCCACTGGAAGAATCCAAGGTCGTGGAATCTTCTGCCTTACGCTGGCCACCCACCAGGTCTTCGTCCGGACAAGTGATCTTAATGTTGTCGTTGGAACCAGGATCTTCGCTGCCAATAGACAGCTTTTGCAGAGCTTGGGAGACTTCACGTGCGTCTTCTGCATTGCTAGCTCCAGCCTTGTTATTATCCCGAGGATCTTCACCTCTGGTATGATCCTCACCCCACCCGCCACTGCCTGCGCTTGATACACTAGACCCCCTCGTGCGTGAATTCGCAACTTTACCAAGGCGGGCCAGCACTCGCGCTGACGTGATAGCTGAACGCCACCGCTTGCGGGGGTTGAAGTTCTCACGTAGTCCTGCACCAAGGTCGTGGTCCGTGGACGGCTCGTAAGCCGTTAGCCACTGTAAGTCAGTTAGATCTCCATAGTGTACCAAAAGAGCTGAAACAAACGTGGTGATTGAGGGCCTCTTCGGCAGTTGGTCGCTTCGAGGGGTCCGGGTTAAGCAGGAGCCTAATGAAAGATTTCGCTGCTTTTTGTGTCAGACAATGGTGTTCAGAAAGTAGGTGATCCACTCGCCTTCGCTGGATACCTTGCTCCAATAAGCTTCGTGAAACTCAAACTTCGCGTCTGTGGTCTCCCTAATAATTTCTTTGGGGTCGTCTGACCTGAAGGGAGTATAGCCACAAAGTAATACATATGTGATAATTCTGCTCAAAATTTGAGTGATGTCGCTCAAGGCATCAAAAGGCAATGCTCACCCAGTCGACCAAATATCCACAGCCTTCCCATGCCCCAAATGGTTTAATACTTCTGGTGCTACATAGCCAAGACTTCCAGCCAAAGACTGTAGTTGCTCGGTGGAGGAATGCAAATGTTTTGCACTATGGGAAAGCACTGGATGAGCCACTTCGGAGACAGAACCACGAGTCATACATTCCAAAGTCAACAATTACAACATCACTGTTAGGGTCCTTAGTTCGATACAGAATGTTCTCCGGTCTAGACATAAGAGGGATCAGACGAATCGACAAACACACTACGTGCGGAGAGGTACGCACTTCAAGTCACGATGTACTATATCATGGTCGTGTAGATACTTCACGCCGGACAAAATTGAACTAGAACACACGTGAGACGAGCTACATGAAGGGCTCTATCAAGTCGCGTACCGTACAACAACGACGGCGTCGCTTTCGGTAAATTTGCCTCGTTGGATGATCCTCTCAAATAGCTCGCCGCCGACCGCGAGCTCAAATGAGAGATAGTATTTGCTTCTTGACTCAAACCACTCGTAAAATTTGACCTTCACAAGGGAAAGATGAGACTTTATTTAGAAAGAGGAGTAGTCTCACAATATTGGGGTGGTCGAGGCCTTTCAACATTTCCATCTCCCCCCAGACAGCCTCTTCGTTTCCCTTTACCTTCTTCTTCGGAATGACTTTCAGAGCCACCTCCTTGGTAGTTACAGCGTTCTTCTCTGAATATGCAGAAGAGGACGACCCAGGAGATCCTGGCGTGCGTTGCCCATGGTGGAGTAAGTGAGGATGCAAGATGGGTATCGAGCTTGAACCACGAGGATGGCCGAAGGTACTAGGCGATGCGGCCGCTCCCGACTTCGCGACCTCTATCAAATCTGGTGGAACTGTCCAGGTTGCTCTCTGACCGCAGAAAACCGTCAGGTACCATTCAAATAAAAATATATAAAAAAGGGGGTAGTGGTTAGCAGAAGACGAGATACCTACCACCACCTTTCCAAAAGTTCCCGTACCCAAAACTTCGTGGACTTCATAGAGTTGCTTCTTGCAGAAACTTGGCGGCTGGGGCAGAAGCGCATCCTTCAACGAAAGGTGCCTCATCCTACGTTTTATTGACCGCTTGCAAGGTACGTGACGCCCTCTCCACACCTGGAGTCTTCTGAGATACTGCCGTTCGTAGGTTTCCAAGGTGGTACTGCAAGATAAGGGTAGCAACAAGACCGAGAAGTGTTGACCAGCGTGAACCGGCTATTTCGGTAGGTGGTGTGCTATACAGGCGCTCAAGCTCAACCACATATGAAAGTGAACCCTTGACATTCACAGCCCCGAGAGAAGTCTGGGAAAACATTTCCAAAAGCCTGAGTTGTCCTCTTCTTTCGACAGTCTTTGAATCCTTGTCACAGGTCCAGTATAATTGACTTGGTCTGACTTATCACCTTAAGTTTCTCGGACGATCTGATCGCTGGGGTGCCGTTCCGTTTACTAGGTTGAGCTCTCCGATGCTATGCGCTATATTCGGCTTACTCGTGGTCGGACGGAGCCGCCCAAGTGTCGGTGGTGCAGTACTCAGTATCGATGCCACGCTGCAGTGCCCCGCGGAGGGCATAATAACATGAAACACTGACAAGAGTTGCACCTTTTCCTTGGTTTCCCGATGCTAGAAGCTCGGTCGGTTATCTTCCACATCGCGTCATAGCTGCTCTTGTGTATGTAATATTCTAGAGTCGCGCATAAGGCGCTAACAGTATTAACCCACCTCAAGTAGATCCACGGATTCCCCCTGGTGTCTCATCCGGGCCTCATTGGCGTGACGTGCTGCAATTCTTCGGAGTGCGGTTGCCGGAAACCCCAGCCAGGGCTATTTATTTGTAAGAACGACGCCTGGTCATCCAGCCTGTTACGATGTGTTTTTAGCTTCGTAGCTACTACACAAACTTTGCACAAACTAGTCCGTTGTACCGGAGTAAATACATCATTCGCCCCGAGGAATTCAGTTACACTGCCACCTAAGCTCTTATTACGTAAGGATGAAAAGTCTGGAGAATGCCGAACTGGCGGCCTCACCACTTCAATTTCTAGGCCCCAACCTGCAACGCAACCCACTCTCGCCAGCGAAGACAATTGAATAACATCGCTAATATGGCACGCAGAGCACCACCGCAAAATTCAGTCCCAGGCTTGTTTGGTGCTTCCCCTCCCAGGCGTACCATCCATGACCCCAACGAGTCTGCGCTCTCCCGCTTCATACGGGAAGAAATTTTTGCTCCGGAAAAGGTTTCGGGAAACATTAGCATCATTACAGGAGTTGCTGTTTTTGCTGCCGGAGTGTTCTCTGCCAGAACCTGGGGCGATATTTTGGTGCCTGCGTAGGCCACCGAGTAGAGGCGGACCAGTCATAGTACTGCGTACAGTCAAGAGTCGTAGTTTTGGTGTAAGTTTCCCCTTTAATCTATACATGGATGTGAAATTCACAGTCTATCTCGTATTTCTCAGTTTCGCGATCTGCATTCTTGATGTCCGTTATTTTGTATCCTGAAAAAGAAACAATTTATTATCCCGGCGCAGTCATGTCTTCATCCTCAAATGTAGAGAGGAATAAATGATTTCTACCTTAGCTTGTCTTGTTGAACTACTCAGCAGTCTTGACAGAGAACTTGGAGTCAATGTCCCCAGTTGTTCCGTATTGGGTCATTTACTACCACGCAAACTACTTGCAATCCTCCCAAACTCCAAAAGACATACATCTAGAGATTGGGAAAATGTAAAAGAAGAAATTAAATCCTATTGGTTCCATGCAGTTCATAGCCACCGACCAGGAACGGAAAGGAAAGGAAACCCCGGAGACGTTTGCAATTCAATTGAATCATCAGTTGCAGTAAGTGCCCAAGCGTCTAATGATCACGTCCTGACGAGACAGCCGCCGCATTTGTTCTGTCTACCAATTCAAACATTTCAAGGGTTGAGAGATTACACGTCCTGAAATTTCAGCAAGCCTCTGGCATCCTTTACGTGGATGTGGCGATTGTACTGCGTTCAGTAAGTATTTCCCTGCAGGTTCTGGGTTTTAAACCCAGAAACGGGTACCGCTACAATTTTCAGCTTGGTCTATTTTCATAAAATGCTTTTTTATTTCTTTTCTTTTCTTTTTTCTGAGCTGGCTGTGTATTTCCTTCCTCGGTAGCTAGGAATATCCGCCGGCAGTCTGAGTTCCGCCCTTTGCTCAGCCCCATGAAATAATCTCTTCGTCCAAAGCTCTAGGTCGGGCGTGCGGTCTGGTCTGCCAGTACCTCCCTCTCAGCTGAGGCGTCATGGAGGCAAAGTTCGAGCTCATCAAAAAGCCTGGACATGCATGTACCAAAACTTCGCCAGTTTACATCGGTCACAGGTGCCCTGCGTTACTACCTGGATCGGTCTTCCCCCACGTGTGATGGGTATGGGCCGCAGTCCTTCCTGAACTCTCTTTTCCCTTGCTCGTCCAGGGTTGTTAGCGGTCTTTACTCCTTCGTTTCCCAGTGGATGGCCCCCCTGTGGTGGAGAAAATGGCGACCGGCACGACTTCCACCGGTCGGTTACCGGCCTCGGTTTTCATGCCCTCGTGAAGCGAAGAAAATGGTTCACTACTGTTTTGGGGTCGAAATTAGCGTGGACTCCATTACAAGAATACCAGTATGCCTCTCGCAGTCCTCCAGTCTTGAATGAGCCTTGTAATACATGCTTTCAGACCTCCCTCTCACCCCAAGCACCAATACATGTACCGAAGTGGCCCACGTGTGCCTTCACGCGCTTCGTGCCCAGACCCAATTCAATTCACGGCGATCATGCTGATGCACCCGGCCCAACAATCTTCCCAGGCCGCCGAACTGTGACGAATTACCACCGCGCTTACCGGGGCATGGTTTGCGCTCGGTATGTGGCAATGAGGATGCGGTGACGAGTTAGTGTAGATTCGGCGGGAACAAACGAGTCGGGGAAATGAAGGACAAGGCTGGGTATGTTGTACACTCCTAGATTATGGGTCCAGAGAATTTTAAACCCGTATAGTGTTGCCAGCTGCCATGGAGGATGTGATGTTCGCAGACATCAGCGAGAAACCCTGACCAAGGTTCGCTGCTGAGCTCTAAATATCATAAGCCGTGCTACTGGCAGGCCTCGCGGACGGGATTGGGTCTACGGCAGATAGATAACCCTATGTCAGTTTGGAAGATGTGGCGGTTTGAAAAATTATGACATGAAGGGGAATGGAACACGGCTAACCGAAGGGCTCCCGCAACGTGTCTCACTTGCCCGTGGTCTCCGCAGAGTAGCACTTTTCAAGTGTGCTCCACACAAAACTTCGAAAAATTTACGGTAAAATGACCTCCGTGTCCTGCGATAGGATTAATAAATTTTTGTACGCTGCTAGACTGCTGCTACGCATATTCAAGCTGAAAGATAACAGACTGAACTAAAATTTACCCTCGCATTGAACGATAAAACGACCTACAGCAGGACAAAGTATTAGTAACAATTTTTTGTATGGAAGAGTGACTCAATGGTAACGGCATCGCTATTAACCGGTCGATCCCACATCTGCACAACTTCCCGAGGGAATGAGCAGTGTACGGGTGCCTCCGTTTGGAAGTGACTTGTCGTAAGACTTCTTTCGTGCTTGGTAAAACACTTATTGGCCAATGAGAGGGCTTGCTCAAGTGCGAAAGAGTTGTCAACAGCCGCGTCGCGTAGCTGTTTCCCAGATGCCAAACAAAAATGACAGCCTTCAGATCTTCAGAACTCACAGCGTACCAGGAACACATTACACAATTACCACAGAACAGATCATTAGCAGTGATAAGGCATAGCCCATGCATAATCCATATACCAGTCGAACATACTTGACAATAGTATACATTGCAGGATGCAATAGTGAGGGGAAAGTGCTAACAGCGATAGCATGCGAAAAGCTTGGCATTCTCACAAAGAATGTGGTCGGTGGAAATGAAAGGCGTGTAGAGTCCATGAAGATTTTTTAGCCGTCTGCAGTCTCCCTTTGGTCAATATCTGTGTTGCTGTTGCGGGGTATCCAACCCTGAGCCAGAGGCAGAAGATGGATGTACACGAGACTGACTAGTCAAAGGTTGTGAGGAGGACACGACGTTCCTGACGGACTGATAGGGACCGCTGGCTGAGGAGGGGACTGAAACATAGTTTGACTGTGGAGCAGGTTGGGAAGGATAACCCATGGAGTCGTAGCTGTCGCCTGGTCTACCTTGCAGGGAAATGCCTTGCATTGCGGGGGCAGCGGGGTACTGTTGACCAGCAACCATGGGTTGTGAAGGTACAAGAGAGGAATAATTGCCCTGCGAACTGCGTTGTACCGGGAGGAGTGCGGAGGTGAGTGTTGGCAAGTTATAGGATGGATGGACTCTGGGTGGTCCACTGGACTCGGATTGTCCTGCACCTACCCACTGGTGAGAGGGCACTTGTTGCTCGTATCCATGGCGGCCGTCCTCTCCGGAGTGCACGGGTCCCCGACCACTCGGCCAGTTTTGAACATGGATGCGCGCCGATTCCCCTCTAGAGGATGATGGCCAACCCTCACCCTCGCCACTTGGTCCAGAAAAGTACGGTGGGTGTATTTGAGGTGGTGGGTAGGGCTGGTAGAGAGGTGTCGATTCCAGCGCGCCAGCAGGAGCCTGCATAGGAAATCGCAAGGCAACATCGGAAGATCGCCCGTGGTGAGAGGGGTGATAGGGTATGTCACTTGGTGGCCGATAAACTAGTGCATCGCCAGGAGGATGGGTGGATTCCCTGGTACGAGGTGCCACGTAACGATCACTAGGTGCCTCAGCTGTAACGGTCGAGTAACAGTTGTCTTGAACGCCGTATGGGGGTTCATCCGTGTCAACGGACGAAGGATCTTGGCCATCTGGGATGCAATCGTCGGCGGTAGAATGCAACTCCGACGAAGGTCCGATAGCCGCATCCGTCTTCCTACGTCTCCTACTATTGTTGGGTCTGCGTCTGTAAACATAGTCCGGGTACTTCTGGTTAAAGTTGTCCTTCAATTGTTTGGCTTGGTCCAAGTAAAATTGCTTTTCTGACTGAGGGTACATGTGAGTTCAGTTTTATACCCAAGATGGCAACGTTAGAATCTAACCGGGTCCATCGAGTTCCACTCTCGACTAAGTATCTTACTTATGTCACCAGTGCGCATAGACTGATTCTCTGCTGATATTTGAGGTCGCCTTCTGCGTGCAAAGATCATGAAAGCATTCATGGGACGTTTGGGGGTCCCATCGGGGTTTAAGGATTGTGAGATCAAGGAAGCGTCAAGGTCATCTGCGGAACTACGAGTGGTAGGAGGCATGGTAAAAGATAAAGGAATTCGTACCGTCCATGTCCGCATCCATTTTGTGAACATCCGAATAAACCAAATTTCCGATGTCATCAATATCAGAACCGCAAGGGGATCCCAGGTCATAGGAATATGTTCTAGCATTGGATGGACCGGAATGTTCCGCCACGGCGCCGTGTCTCGTGAGGTCGGGATTGGGGCGTTGCATGTCAAAAGAGCGGACCAAGTAGGCAAACTTTCCCAGACAAAGGATAACCAACTATAGGCGAGGAATCACGTAGCTGTGAGACCAACTAGTAGCTTAGTCCACTGAGAAGGAGAAAGGATCAGCGGAGGAGCACCAGGCAGACACGGACCTCGATAGGAAAGTGTTGGTGTCGAGCCAAATAGCCCCCGGCTGCGGACTAAATGATTGGGGCGTTCGTTGACGTATTCTGAAGAAACAATGGATTTAAGCACGGCGATGCTGGCGAAGTAGACATGACCAATTCTTGTCGGAATAAAACCGTGATCGTACACGCAGCAGTTTGAACCTTGACCACCGGTAACCTCCCCACTTCGGAATCGCGGAGTCTGGTGGACACCGTTTGCTCGCTTCTCAAGGGTCTATACTGCTGTAACAGAGGGCCAGCTCCGCAGGGAAAAAAATATAATGCAAAGTTTAGCGTCTTCTCAAAGCCGAAGATGGTACTGCTCGTGGTGTAGTTTTCACAGGAAGGCTCGACGGTTATTTTTCTTTGCGGTTTTACGCACCGGTCGGGAACATTGGCATTCCACTTGAGGCTAGATCCTAAAAAGACCTTTTTCCAAAAAGCGCCTGAGAACCCCATTTTTTGAAGTAAGCTCACGTATTAGCATATCAGCGAGATCGCCAAAAATTTATCTCACAGGTCAATCCGGTGGGCTCGTGTGTTCTGGCAGGCTGTATGTGACACAGCTCACTTGAGTTCGTGAGGCTTGGTCAGCGCAGGGCTAGAGTGCTGATCAACGTTGGTGTGACAACAACATGCTCCTGCAGGGTTTCAACGGGCACCAACGGCGGAGATCGCTGAGAATGTAAAAAGGATTCAGTTCCGTTTCGATGAGCTATGTAACTTCGACAACTGCGATTACTCTCACCACTTTAACTATCGGTCGCCGCCGGACTTTGCACCTTGCCGGTCTCCCGACAACTACTAAAGCTGATTTACAATATACAATAAGGTATGTATAAGGTATGTATAGTGGTGATCAATGCGCGTACTATTAGGTTTCTCAGACTCGCCAGGCCCAGATAGGCAATTACCTCATGCGTGCAAGACACTTCGGAGTCACACAAACTATGTACCTCGCCTCCTTCGTTCAAGCACCTGTGAGGTGCTTCCGTGTTTCATGGGACAAACGATTCCATTCGTCCACATATCGCGTCAGGGAGCACCCTAGAACCCTGTACGCAGCTTGGCTCACAGTGATATTATGTATACCCGTCATCTGATATTCCGTCAGCGCTTATCATGGTCCCCGCGTCGACGACGCAAGGACCGCTTCTGTCTGAAAACGTTCTGGTTGATTAAACATTGATCCCAGCCTTCGTCGAACCATCTTTGAAATATCATCCGATATCCTCGACCATGCTCGAGGGAGATCTGCGGTACCGCTGCAAAAATTTGAAATACTACCACTCTAATGCTCTTTGTGTCCATCCCTCAAAAGTGAGATGTCCAGGATCGTCTCGCAGAGGTCAACATGAAACGAGCACGTGAAGTCCTTCCGGTCCGCAGCCTGTGAACAGAAGATGCGTCCAATCTTCGTAAATTTCATCAACGGCCATCATAGAGCCCACAAACAACAAACGAATCGTTGCAACTTCACATGCACAATATCCTCGGCGTAAAGAGGTTAGAAGATACGACACAGGATACAGCGGACTCACGACGAATGACTGGCTTCTAAGTTCTCACAGCGACATACTATCACTTGTTATCTACTACTGTTTCTCAGACGATCACAAGAGCTTCCCCGAGACAAGATACTACGTACATCGTGCTACGGACCGCGTAGCCTAATGGAAGAGCCATTATACGGACAGTCGAGTTGGTACTTCTGCCCGAGGAGCAAATCGAAGCCGAGGTCAGAATATGGGATGGAGTTGTTCTCGCCCACCAGTTGTGGCATGTCATAATGACAACATCCCCTCCAAGTGTGAACTAATACCAAAGCTTGTATAGGCTCGATAAAACTTCTGATTAGTACAAGCTAGTACATGTTTTACAGATTCCACAGTAAAGTGTGGTATGGAGATTTATTCCTAGCAAAGAATAAGCTTTCCCCCACCCAAACTCAGAAGTAAAACGTGCCCAGCCTTCAGGTACCGGTGTTACAAACAAGGTATATTGATATCCAGATGAATGTAGCATGCACACTGGACGTCTATATAATGCATGCCAAATGAGAATTTACGAGTAGTCCGGTAGGAATGCTGAGGTGGGTCGCGGCGGAGTTTGTCAGGCCCAGAAAACATGGAGTACTGGCGTGGTTTCAACGAGGTCAGCTTCTAGAGTTAGCAAAGTGCCACTCACGAATCCTGAATGGCACGTGTACGGGAAGGGCGTGGTATGTCACGTCACCGCAATGTAACCACTGCCCCGAGTCTTTCTAGGGATAACACCTGGTCTTCACTGATTGGTGGGCAATCTTCCAAGTGGATGCACGTAATGCCTGTGGGATGCAAGGCCTCTTCGATTGGGATAAGAGTGGATATGGCGCCTGAAACAGTATGTGACCCAGGATCGACAACGTGTATCGTGCTGTCCTTAGCATTGCGAGGCTTCTTCAAGGGGCGTATCTTTCGACCCAAGACAGCCGAGGCCACATCCACCCCGACCACGCCTACATCAGCTTCACCTGACCTGGCATGTACCACCGAGAACAAAGATTCGAAATGGAAGTCGTTGCAACTCCAAAGAACCAGTTCTTCTAATCGCGGGCAAATGCGTACTCCACACGTTCTCGGTGCACAGCTGCCTCGCCCACCTGGAACAGAGCCATATGACTCCCCAAGCGCTTTCAACACCTCATCTACCCCAGTGCATCCTCCGAGCGTAAGGGAAATTATGCAGGGCATGTACGCCAGAGTGGCTTTGCCATGGCCAGGTGGGATATCGAAGTGAGAGAGTGTAAGGTGGGTGAGGTGAGGAAGGCGTGGATCTCTAAAGATAGACTCCAGACGAGACAATACGGGTAGACCGGATTCCTTGCGTAAATGTTGTCCCACGAACGCGATGTCAAGCTTCTCAAGAGAGGGAAACAGAAGCTGCCTGAGCGATGAACCAAGCGTATCTTCGCTGTGGCAGCTGATGTTAAGTTCCTTCAGCACGTTTAGTGTCACGGTATTTGAGAGCGGCCCCGCATGTGTGAAAGAATCCTGGTTGTGAATATGATTTCCGCGGAAGTGAGAGACTTCATAACGCTTCGTGGGAGGCTGTGCGATCAGAAGATCGAAGTGTTCCAGGCGAGGTAACACCAGAAAGGACAAGAAGGGATAAATATCTCTGGGATATGCAAACTTCCAATGAAGGCGCCTCAATGTGAGAATTTCAACCGCATTGACGGGTATACTACCCTCCGGGAGACGAGCGACCTGAAGATCTGTCTGAGTAATGTCCCAATAAAAGCTCACTCCCGTTATGATCAGCTCATGGAGCCGGGGAGTCTGGTGTAGCAACTGGACCATCTCTGACATCGTTTGTATGAAAAGTCCCTGCCTAGCGGTGGCAGTTCGCCGTGGTGGATATGAGAGCTCGAGGACCTGCACAGTCCGCAACAAGTAGGATGGTAGTCTTGCAGGTGGTACTTGTTCTAACCGTAGATCAGCGAGGACGCTGTCTGTCCATGTCTCATTCTCACTAGGCATTTCGTTCGTGGGTAGGTGGGGTAGTCGAATAGCACTGGGGTCTTGGGAACAGAGCGCAAGATCAAGATAACGGAGTTTAGGAAAACTTCTCTTGTGCATAGTGGAGAACACCGGTAGCATGGACGCCGCGAAGTGGCACTTAAATGTGATAGATCGCACTCGAGAGAAATGGGGCCCTAAGACCTGAATGAGTCCCTCCGAAGTATTACGTTCGGTAACAGCCATTTCCGCAGCATTTTGCATCACACCGTCCAACGGTGAGACGAAGGTGAAGGTGATTTCTGTGCTTCCTGAGCGATCTATAAAGGCCTGTAGCGGCGGTAGTTTGAAAGCAACGCATCTATAGGAGATGAACGACCAGAGTTGCGACGAAGTGAGCGAGAGTTGGCGCCACTTGTGGCATATGTGGGAGATGACCAATGGAGCTGGATTGTACGGAAGGCGAGCGGTCGTCTCCTCTGCAACAAAGACGAGAAAGATCTGGATCAAGAGTTCCGATGGGAGCCAGTTGATAGGGATTTTCTGGCTTTGAAGCTGCGCAACCCTCGAGTTCAGCACGGCCTTCTCTACCTGGACCGAATCCCGTAGTCGGGTCATGTCAGTGAGTATGCGAGTGAAATCATCCTCCCGACGTTGCAAGACAGCGAGCTGTGCAACAATGATCTCTATCTCCCTGTCGATAGTGTGTGAGTCGGGTCTTGCCATCCAGACCCCAGAGAGGATTGGTTCAAGGAAACTTGAGCAAGAAACCGAGGGTTATACGGCAACCCTCCCCAGGTATAAACAAAGGTCACATGTGAACACGAGGCAGCCCACTCGGTGTCTACCCCTATGTCCTCCAAATATCCCTCACCGAGTCCCAGCATCACGGTCAGTACCCAGGATGATCCAATTCTCCCGCCCGTCAATTGTTTTGTTCGATCTACTCCTTATCCCCACCTTTGTATGATAAAGACGCGGAAGAAATGTCAACTGTTCGACATCCAGAGACGCCCTCGGCTAAAGGAGACATGTAATCATAGGCGGACCAGCCTTGCTCCTTCCACATATCGGAAGTCCATGTTTCGAGTATATTACCCTCAGGTCTCGCCAGCCGCAGGTAGTAATCCCGACAGTCAAAACGGAGATATTCCTCTTTCGGCATCCCAACGCTTCCCCAGGATAACGATATCCGGAGAGCTTAATTCGTTTCTCGCGCATGGCTTTGTGTGACCCTCTTTGAGGTGTATGGTTCATGCAACGCACTGGTCCGTGATACTAGGTGTTCTCTGACATTTACTGTCCTGTTAGCTGATTGAAGTCTTGATTTCCTACAGTGGTTTGATCCCTTTTCCAAAGGGTTGTCAATCGGCAAGGCCAGCCCTCGTGGCATCTCAAAGTTGAAATTGATTTACCTCAGAGACAGGCAGCATTATATACCGTAAGTATCTGCAGATGATGATACGCCAAAATTGAACGAAGACGAGAAACTGCACTGTAATTTCATCATGAACGACATTGGGTCGACCATTACTCCGCCGTCCAACGACATCCGCCAGCTAAAGTAGGTAAGTGACTCGAAGGACTTACTCTGTAAGGTAACTCTAACACAGCTAACCGTGTCTGCGATCCTGACAATACACTGCTTTCCAGAGCGCGAACCGCGTGGTTTTCTTCATCTTATCTCTTACCTTTCAGAACCCGCCCATGGGTGTCACGCACTCCGATGTCAGCTAATTTGCTCTCGAGTCCTCACACATTCCATCGTTGTCTCTTGCCGACCGTTCTTTTCATGGATGGCATTATCCGGAGACCATTTCCTGCTTGCCGTGCCATCTTTTCGCCTCAAGTCGGTCGGTGTTATGTTCATTGAAGTGATCTTTAGCTGGTTACAGAGACCGCTGTTCGTTCCGTGGGCCGTTGATCATCGAAGGCATTTTCGCAAACCGGCGTTGCAGAGTTGGCTCAAGGCTTCCCAAAACGCATCCGTCTGCTACATACCTACGCCGGATTAGCAGAAGTGCCTTATCCATCATGAAGTGAACCAAAGGTGGACATGCATTTGTCTGGCGCAAGGCACTAGGCACCACTGCTGCGTCCCCAAACTCCAAGTGTCTCGCATTGGCTAATAACTTGAAAAGCTGATTGGAGAATATGCACCCTCCGGCTGTAATCTACACACTCATTCTCCAGCATCTTGACGGGCTTCGGAGTGTCAAGTCCTTTGTCTGAAATTGCAATCGATCAGACCGAGAAGTGGAGATAGGAAATTCTGATATTAAAGTAACTGCACCACGGCTATTTATTAAGACACGTTCCAATCAACCGTCGTCAAGTATCATCTGTGTAGAGTGAACTTACGGAAGTAGAGGCGATTCTTGCAGGAACGAGTAAACATGGTTCATGGTCGTATGTATATTTCTTTTCAATGCCGGAATGTGTGCTCGTCCCTGTTTACTCAGGCTGTCCGCTGTTGTGGTCTGACAGGTGCTTCAAGTTGTTGGGCGCGAGTTGATTAGAACGTCAGCGCCCATTTACGCGACATAACGTTAACTCACTCCACTAGATCTAGGAAACGTAGCGAAATTACGTGTGGTTCTCGTTGGTGGACCTCTACCGAGTAGCTTCCGAATCAGTATGCCGAGCCTTGCCTGCCTGCAGTTGACGACGCTGAACTTGGGGTGGAGGTCCGTTGATATGACAGAGGAGGGGGGGGGGGGGGATAGTTCTCTAGAGCCAATATTATTCCGACCGCGTAAGTCGTTCCAGAGGCTGCATGGAATAAAACCAAGAAGGTTGCGGGGGGAGTGACCAGTGGAGTAATATGTGAGTAATGCTTCCGTTTTGGGTCGAGAAGCCTGTGCGAGCAATTTGGTAACATCAGTTCTGCGCAGGATAAAAGGCCCTTGAGTGCGATCTGCAACCGCCCATCGTTTTCTTCTCATTCAACCACCGCCAGCTTGACCACCATGTCTGACACCGAGAATTTGAAACTCTACGAGAGACCTAGCTCCCGTCCAACCAAAATTGCCAATCCTGGTTCCCTGTGAGTTGCTGACATTATTCCGCCATTGCTGTCGTGCCAGATTCGCTAATCCTATCGTTCAGTGGTCTGTTCTCCTTCGCATCGACAACGTTCATTCTCTCTCTTTACAATGTGAACGCTCGCCACATTACTACCCCGAACGTCGTTCTCGGTATGGCTGTCTTCTGTGGAGGTCTCGCTCAGCTCCTTGCTGGCATGTGGGAGTTCCCCCGTGGCAACGTGTTTGGAGCGACTGGTGAGTTGCCTTGTTTCTTTGCTGCACATGGATGCTCCACGCTCCATGTTGGCCGCCCGTGCGCGCGGTGGGGTGATAGGATAATACCATCTGCCACATTGCTCCCGCCTGTCACACATCACTTGGTGATCCTTGCCTTCTATTTTTGTCAAGCTGCCTAGTACCTATCTCACACAGTTCGGTAATAGCATTCACCTCCTATGGCGCTTTCTGGATGTCGTTTGCCGTTATCCTCATTCCAGGATTCGGTGTCGGTGCTGCCTATTCCTCTACTGAGGAGTTTGAGCAGGCCGTCGGGATCTACTTGATCACATGGTTTGTCTTGACAGTCATGCTTCTGTAAGTTTTCTATGCTCTGTTGTACCGCTCGCAGTCTGAAATAGGAATCTGGCAGGATCGGTGCGCTCCGTCGTAACCTTAGTTTCATTGCACTGCTGTTCTTCTTGGCCATCACTTTCTTGCTTCTTGCTATCGGTGCCTGGACTGGCAAAACTGCTATCAACAAAGCAGGTGGCGGATTTGGTATCTTGACTGCTTGGATCGCGTACTACTGCGGCCTCAGCGAACTTCTTGTTAAGGGTGAGAGTTGGTTCACCCTGCCGCTCGGTACTATCAAGCAGGAGTGAGTTGATTGAGATGGGAGCGTTTCCTGTATGCGGCGTGGTGATGGCTCGATTTCCTCGGTGGTTATTACGTTTTATGACTAGCCCGCAACAACACACTCGTTTTGATATATAGTTTCTTGAAATTCCCGTACATTTATCCCACCTTCGTACTACCTGTAGTACCCCGTTCAATCCTCGTAACGTTCTAGCAGCCGTTGGTTGGAGGTCGTGACATCGAGCAGCATCGAGCGCATTACGTGGAGGTGCACATGTTGTAGTCAGATACCTGTTACCATAATGTTCAACCTGAGATCCATGGACTAGGGGCTTGTACAGTCACTCATGCAGGCCAGACAGCGCTTTGCTAGTGACCAAGCTCACACGTGGCACGATTCCTTGTGAATGCCATCACATGCTCATGGGCTGACTTTCTATGAAACTAACACATGTCATCGCCATAGGATGGAAGCAGACATGATCACTCCGGTCGGATCCTGCTGTGAAGGTGATATCTACTGATCCGAGATGTGGAGTGGTGAGCTCCAGACGGCCAGCTGTGGGTAGGCACATCAGCACGGATGGCATCGTGCGGCTCCTTACTTGCAGTGCACAGGATCATTTAGAACTACCAACTGCTGTGTATGTAGTAAAGTAGGTATGTAAGGAGCCTCGAGGAGACGAGAAGGTCCGGCACAGACCGAAACTCCGCTCTTCACCCTGTCCTGCCCGCACGCCCTCTGATTGCCATTCGCAAAAATAAGCGAGATATCTTTTTTTTTCTTTCTTTCTTTGTAGCCATCATGTCCTCCAACGTCCCCATCTCTCAAAACGACATCACTGCCCCAACACCGCAGAACACCCCTTTGACCCAGGCTCCAATTGCCCTAGGTCTATCTCGTCCAACGGTCCCGGACATTTCAGAAGATAGCGAACCCACAGAGACCGATGGTAACGATTCAAATCTCCTCCCTGGTGCTCATTCTGCAATGCTCGGTTTAGTCCAGGGACGCCTTGCAGATCTCGTCGGAAAGAGCTCTGGCTACATCGAGAGCTTGCCTGTCGAAGTGAAAAAGAGCATCGAGGCACTTAAGGGGGTGCAAGTGAAGCAGAACGAACTGCAAAATCAATTCAGGAGAGAGTGCCTAGAGCTCGAGAAGAAGGTACGTAAAATCGCATTATACAATCTCATCTGGTGACCCCTACCCCTTCTATGTCATCAGTATCTCGAACTCCAAAAACCGTTGTATGAGCGACGCCGAGCCATCATTTCCGGTACGGCCAAGGGCACACAGGAAGAAATCGATGCTGGCATACAGGCCTCATTGAAAGATAATGAAGAGTACTCGCCAATACCTGCGGATGCCCCTGGAGACCCTGCCCCAATCCCCGAGTTTTGGCTCACGGCTCTGCGTAATCATGTGGGGTTGTCGGAGCTTATTACCGAACGCGATGCTGGCGCACTCAAAAAACTTACTGATATCCGCCTTTCCTATCTCCCCAGCGATCAGCCGAAGCCAGGCTTTAAGATCGCATTCCATTTCAGCCCCAACGAATACTTTGACAACGAGGTGTTGGAGAAAACGTACCTCTATCAGGAAGAAGTTGGATATTCCGGCGACTTCGTGTACGATCGCGCGATCGGCACGGAGATCAAGTGGAAGGAGGATAAGGACCTAACGAAGGAGTTTGAAATCAAAAAGCAACGCAACAAAAGTAAGTTGATGACCCCGTTTTTGATTTCAGAAGTCCTAATCTGATATATCAGACACGAATCGCACCCGCCTGGTCCGGAAGACCCGGCCAACCGATTCCTTCTTTAACTTCTTCAGCCCACCCGTTCCTCCAGCCGGTGAGGACGAACTTGACGATGATGAGCTCGAAGATTTGGAAGAGAAACTGGAGATGGACTACCAGATCGGCGAAGATCTCAAGGAGAAGGTTCCATTTCCTTGCCTTCTCCATCATCGTACAGTTAATTGACTTTCCCCAGATCATCCCTCGTGCGATCGATTACTTCACGGGAAAGGCTCTCGAATACGATATGCTGGAGGAAGAGGACGACTTCGATGATTTCGATGACGATGACGAGGGCCGTTTTGACGACGACGTATGAGTATCCTTACCTGCAAAGCACACAGGTATGTTAATAGACTCCCTAGGATTCCGAATCAGACAACGAGCCTCCCGCAAGACGACGAGGTCCTCCAAAAGGCCGTGGTGGTAGCGGCGCCGTTAATCCCGAGGAATGTAAGAACCAGTAAAGGGTGGTTTTGTTAATGTTACCGTTTTATGAGTTGACTTTCGATTCCTCTCACGTTGCCATCCTTCAACTCTTTTGTATATTTCATCCGAGCGTGTTCGGTCTTGTACTCAGAAATCTGACCTTTTCCTCTCGCTTCTCTTTCATCTTGTCTTGCCACGTTGTGCTGCTGGTTACACATCACTTAATGAGGTCGAGTCGTTAATTGTTACGAGAGCTCCTAAGACAAGATATCCTGCAAGTAGCCCATTGCCGAAATACTACAGTAAGTCCTGAGGTAGTTGGAAACGTACCCAGAACAAATGAAAGGCATTTGGATTGCAAAGAGTGATATCGGGTCCTAGATAAGAGTCCCGGGTATAACAAATAGTACATAAGGATATACAATACCATCAACGAATGCTCTACGAAACTGAAGGACAGGGAGTTGTGGATCCAACGACAGGAAGCATTTGTTAGTACGAGCGATCAACCACAGAAGTCAACGACAAGTTGCAGGGATCTCGTTTGAAGCCTGGCATTTACTGCTCAGAGGGTTGACCACCTTCACTAGGTTGCTTGTCGATCGCAGCGGCACCGGGTGTTTGGTATATGTATGCTATGCCCGTTCCACCCTGGTAGGACACGTACTCGCTACCAAAAGGTTCCGCAGTACTGATGTTAGAGAAGACGTAGAAGGTGGTCTTCCCCCCGGCACTGTCGAACTGCTCCAGAATGGGCAACGGAAGGGTGAAATTCCAAGTGAAAGGCACGTAGTCCGTATTAGCACACCCGGCCAGTTGGGCTTCGGTAGAGGTGTGGTTGATCTGCGCAACGGACAGAAGGTTACTGTTGGTACCTGCGTAGAACGTGTAAGGCTCAAAACCGGTGCCGCGAGCTTCAGCGCGACCCAGGAAGAAGGCGTTGTATTCTGTATTGACGACAGATGAAAAAAATTCGTACAACAGGCAACAACTTCTTACCGCTCGAATTTGGGGCACGAGAACTCTCGTAAATGAACGTATCGCCAAAGGCCGTTCCTGTGGACCGGAAGGCACGTATAGCGTAGTTAACAGCGAGTGATTGAACGGGCTGTTGGGCGAACATGTGTAACAACAGCGACTGAGCGGTAAGCGTCACTTCCTGACCCCATGGGAATTGGACTGGAGCCAACATGACTAGCACGATAATCAGGAAGGTGCTGAGAGCAAACAAAGAATTTCCTACGTGTGGCCACGGGTCACCGGGATACCGCTGAAGAGACCTTCGGTCAACTGGCCAATAATCCAGCCTGCATATGGAGAGAACTTGTCCAACATAATACTATGTCACAACAAGTAAGCCTTATGAAGACAGCGTATATGTAGGGTGGGGCCACGCACGACTCAGTTCCGAATGAACCGGTTAACCCATTCAAATTCAGCGTGGTGTTGAACCAAGTTTGACTGTTATCCCACGTGAGGGTATTCTGTCCGATCGAAATGGAGTACGTGGAAGAATTAGTGTAGGTAAGTTTCTCCCCTGTGATGCGCGTGTAGAAGATCGTTCCGTTCGCGAACCGTGCAGAGACTTCAAACGAGCCGTTGGCTGGCACAGAATTATAGCAGGAAGGCTCTCCCTGCAACCAGCGCAAATTCAGGAAGATGTCCGACTGATAAATAGTTAGGTCCCATCTCTCCCAACCACTCGAAGCATCAGGACTGATGTTAGGGAGTGTATCGATAGCAAGGTCGGTGGGGCGCGAGGTGAGTGTGCCAGAACAATTGTTGTAGGGGCCAATAGTGGAACGACCAAAGCTGCCTCCGGGAATGAACTCAGCAGCGACCACAGGGACCAATGCCAGTAGGGAACGCAGGATGCGCATCTCGACAAGTCGCGAGTTCTGAGGGCTGATACTCAGGACCTAAGCTACCAGGGGGTGGGTTTTATGCATTTGACGTGCCGTGGTGGATCTTTTTGTAAGTCGGTTCATGCGCGGCGTGAAGGCGGTCATGACTGTGAGCCATCGGCTGTTAGGCTGCGTAACTATTTCCTTTCTACGGAGGCGAACTTGTCCCAGTTGGCAGTTTGGCGGTCACTTACTGACAATGCGGCCACCGCCTTGGCAGGACTGAAGGTGCTAATGCGCCCCCCTAACACTTACCTCCATTGGGTCCTTGAGGGGGCGTTTCAGGATGGTGCCAAGACAGGATCAGTTGTGCGTGCTCTCAGTTGGCGGGCACACTCACAGGAATATTACGTTGACGTTCTGATTGATGTGGCGTGAGCTCCTGAGATCCGACTGGCGGATCGTGCACTTAATCGCCTAAACGTCACAGTCAAAAATAAATCTATTAAACTTGGGACGTGGACCCTTGCAAGGACATTTCCTCGTCAGCCATTAGACATTATGGTACACCTCCGACAATGGCTAAGCTGGAAAGATAAAAGTTGTCAGAATATACCTTGGAACAGCCGCATCCCCGCACTGAAGTGCTGGTCTTTTCGAAAATGAATTTGAAGTCGAGCTTACATAAGTAATACCATCTTGGTTGATGCGATGATATACCGCTCTGGTCCGGTCACATCATCATGGCCAGCACTGCTTGACGTGCATTGGCCCCTGTAGTCAAATGGACAGCTAATAGTTTGAGCAGTGTAAGGCTGGTATTATGCTAGCCAACATTCGAACCGGCAAGGCATGAATTTTGAGATAAGAATTAGATATCACTGTACGATGTTCTTCGTGCTATTAGTACATTGGGTTACCGAGAGCGGCATATCTTGCCAGCCCCCTAGACTCTGGAGTCAAGATTTTTTGAAGCCTGATGTCTGGATCGGACTTGCAGGCTGCATGGCAAACAGCCGTAACACCGAAGTAGCCCTTCAGGACCTCGGGCAAATACATATAAGTACTGATTATCGACAGTGGGCCTTATTTCCATCCGAGTCTCGGCTGTCTGGACTAACACCCGTGGAATTCCATTTGATTTCGAAATGATACACGCCGGGCCCAGTGATTGTCGCCAGTGTGCTTGCGCTTGAATTTCATTCAAATCTATGCGTTGTTTATACGCCACCACAGCACGCCACATAGTCAATAGAGCACTAGTACTCTGAGCGCCATTAGTACTAAGTCGCTGTTCGGAATGCTTAGGTATGGTTAGGGCGGCGGGACCGCCCTGCGGAAGGTTTGACTTATGTAATCAAAGTTTTCGGGGATTGCCGTTTCGCGTTAATGACCTCGCACGAGAGTGTGCGTGACCGCGACCGAAACACAGCAAATATTCGTAGAAGGTCAGGTCAGATTTCTAGGTACAGTCTTGCAGGCCAACGGCCAGGTAGACCAGCACGATGCTGAAGCCGGATATGTCGGACTTCACGAGTTGGGATGGCAATCACACCCCTCGAGATAGACTTCAACACCCTATCCCGTCCAATCTTGCTTCCGAGTTGTGTCTTACTGCTGGAAATCATCAAGACCTCTTCGCGTTCGAACACGTTCAACTCCAACGTTTTGGACAGAAATCCAGTTCTGGGGTACCCTCTGACTTCGAGCTCCAGGTACCAATGGGCCTAGCTTGATCTTCCTCGCTCTTGCTCATATTGCATTTCGTATTTTGTCCCAGCTACTGCGACATCACGCGCGGTCATTTACCCCAACCACAGATCTACGCCGTTCCAGCCTTTCTAATCTTTCAACTCCATCGTCAATATCTGTACACCTGCCATCTGAACAACCTGAACTTTCGGTCCGTGATTTCCATCCGTGGCTCCCATGAATCTCAATATGTTTGATATAGCAAGGCCACGATGAAGTAATTTTTCAAGACATTCCACCACTTAATCGTTCGATTTGTGCACCAGAAATGTCATTGTCTCAAACTGTAAATTCTGAAAGCAATCGCCAAGCAATCAATGGATCATCGAAAAGCACCATTCCGACAAAGGATCACCCAGATGTCATAGATCTCACCCTTAGTGACGGGGATGTCGAGCAACTTGTGAGTCTCGTGGACTGTGACTCGACATTTTAACGTATTGTTCTCCTTTAGCCAGTTGTTACTAGGGACTCTTCTCCAATCGGTTGGATGGAACCGCTATTCACACCACCTCCCACTAGGAGGCGGCCGCGCGTCCTCATGGACCACGTGGCTGTCCCTTCACTTCCGAAGGGAACAACAAAGGCTGAATATACGCCGATGCCTGCTTCGCCTGGCCCGTCTGCGCATCCACCACGTGCTATGTCACGCGTTTCCGTCTGCGATGCACCTCAAATTGTTTTCAGCGAAAATAGTGTTTCCTACTCAAGGGCGGACAAAGGTAAAGGACGCGCTGATCCCCCCGTTCCAATCTCTTCCCCTGTATCGGTTCCAAGGAAGAAAAGGAAGCATATCCCGGCGTATCTTGGGGAAGGGGTTGACACGAGTGGGAATGCCCTTATTAACGCCTTCTGTACGCACACTGTGTTACCCCTCGCGGATACCGACACAGAGACGTTCCCCCATTGGAAAGCCATTATCACCGACTCGCGGTTTACATTTACCAGGCAGTTCAACAAACATATGCCAGCGTCGAGTCCTGACGAAGTCGGATTGGTCACGAAGCATCACCTTCAAGTCACAGAAGGGACACTTGTCGACTCACAAGGTGTATCTGTGCGCGTCACTTCCGCGGACTCGGGTTGTATGTCATTGCAAGAACGGCCTACTTGGGAATTGACTCCCCCATTCGTCTCGCCTAAAATCATCCCTGGCGATAAGCATCGACAGACAGAGCAAACACCACGAAAATCGAACCCGACATCCCATGATGGTGGTGTTCTCGAGTCTCGCCCTTCGAAACCATCATTGGCACCGTTCGGACCATCGGATTATCCACCAGCGATCAGCGGTTCTGGTTCCGACAGGGGTGTTGTGTTAGGAACTGATGAAGACGTTGACTTGAACCAATACTTCAATGAGCTGGGGGACTCACCGAATAAGCAATTGCCGACCTCTTGCGAGGACCACACGTTTGGGTCTACTTTCGCAGGTCCATTGCATCCCAACGAGCAGCTTATGGGGCTGTCGTCATTTGGAGGGGATCACTTTCTTGGTATGCCCTCCAGCCCTAGTTGTGGTGACCCTGGGCAACTTCCCGCTTCTGCGTCGCCATCTGTATTCTTGGCGGGCCACGACACAGATCAGGATGCACTACTGAGCTTTCGTGATAGTCATTCATCGAACCGGTGGAGTCTTGGAAACGACATTGATTCTCCTGACCTTGGTGACATTTTGATCTCCCAGGAGTCTGGCACCATTGATCCCTCCCTTCTTGGTGGAGAACAGGCTGCTCCATCGGGGGGATCCACTTCTGGAGGAAGAAAACAGAAGCCACGGTCGGCCTTTCCGGAGCCGATCGTCTACGTTCGCCGTCCGGAGGACGTGTCCGGCATGCGGGGTGGCAAGAAGCTTGTACAAATCAAGTTCCGTGAGCAAGAGAGCCCTAACATGGGTCATCACATAGAGGGGACTGCAGTTGCGGTCCCATCGAACTACACGACGAAGGAAGCGAAGGACCAACTACCTGACGACGGAGCTGGGGACGATTCGGATTGGCTTCCTAGTGGTTCAAGAGTTCCTTCAGCGTCTAAGCGTAATAAGAAGCCGCGTGTCTCTCGCAACTCCATTAGTATGGTCGAATCGGACTTGGAATCATACGTGCCATCAGCTGCAGCAGATGTCCCTTCAGTATCCCTCCGATCGAGTAGCGATAAAATCCGTATCCGCCTCAAGGGCCCTCGGCGACCCGAAGGAACCACAGATGATATTCCTTCCACCGAGGGGAAAACATTCTGCCATCAGTGCCGGAATACGACTAATCGTCCCAAGATGCGATGTTCGAACAACGTTCGTGGCGGGGCGTGTGGAAAACGGTTTTGTCAACGGTGTATTGAGAGACGGTATGCTTCTTTTTGCTCGTTTGTCTGTATTGTCTGTATTCTTATATCCTTTGTACCTCTGCTGTCAATTTGATCGTATAGATACCCCGACATCACATTTGACCGGTTTAGCGGCGGTTTCCTCTGTCCATACTGCACGAACACATGCAACTGTTCGACGTGTTCGCGGAAGAGAGGAGAGGATTTCGTTTCGATGTCTAACTCAATCACCGGCCCCCGCATTCAGCCAACCGTCACCGTCGTACGACGTAGTGCACCAGCCACACCGGCAGGCGGGGATGCGAGCGCCACTGCAGTGTCAGGGCCTTCTACACAATCTGCACCGAATTTCTGGGCACATGTGTATGGTTTAGAAGGGGAGCATCTTGGGTTCGCCTACCGGAAAGAAACGTCCCATGGACGCGGATCATCGAAGAAACGACCTCCAAGGGTCTTCATAGGACGTGCCCTCGAGTCCTGGAAGGTTCGTTCCGTGCGGAATCTCGAATCTATGCCAGACAAGGTTACCACTTTCATCGAAAATTCGGAGAAGCATGGCAAGGGAAAAGGCAAGGCTACTGACCCTTCGCTACGTTTATTCATCGGAAACCGTGCTGCTCTTCACGAACCATTTGAACCGATCTTTTCTGCACCATCATCCGCATCGTCACTGTTAACGTCACCCGATCTTGGCTGTGAAGACAGGCTATTACAGGTGCCTGAGATGGAAGGATATTGGCCTCAGCCCGACGTCGGTGAGTCATGCGTTTGGCAACCGCCGCCTCTTCTCGGGCTGGAACGCGGTCTCTCACTCCCTTTGTCGGATGAACAAGTAGCAAGAGCCATCCAGGTCGCGCTTGCCGCTCTTTCAGTGATCTTTGCAAAAGCAGTTAACGCAGATTTAGCTCGTCTTAATCCCCTCTTGATGTAGATTCTTCGGAATGCCAAGTCACAATAAACGCTTCCTGATGTTGGGACGTGACGCGTCCCTCTGCCATGGTGATACACCATCATTGTTTCTCTACCGGTGCGTCTACATAGTGGCTACATACGCATTTGGATTGTACACAACTGCAGCATAGTTGGGGAGTATCTACAAGACCAGTACACTTTTACATCGGAGCAAGTGAAAGCGGAACCCTTACACATACACAGAACATAATAGGAAATGTACCTGATCATTTTAACCAAAAAGCAGTCGGAGCGTGTACGCCGTCAGCCCCGTCATGGTTCCAATCATCAGAATGTACTGAGGAATCAAGTATGCTGAAAGATGTCCAGCGGTTCCTGTTCCGGAGTACACTTGCGTTAAATAGACCTATGCAATCAAATTAGAACAATTTTCCCAGGAGGGACTGTAACTACCTGTGTCGTTGCGGTAGGGAGGCATGAGAAGAAGCTGAGGAAAAAGGATCAGGGCGATATTCTCCCAGAGATTGTACAACACTGACATGCAAACAAATCTTAACACCTTATCCTCAGCACTGATAAAGCCGACGTGAGTTAGGCCTTGACATATTAGAACACCCAGGATGGGCATAACGACTAAGCGTGCGGTTGCAAGGGCACCGATGGACGCAAGAGGAAATTTCCGCCAACTGCCGCTCGGAATTTCGAGCCTTGCTATGGCAGATCCGAGAGTCATTAGGCCGATAGGGACAGAGGCAGCTCCAATGAATGTTGCCGTGTCTAGAAGGAAGGCAAGTGGAGGTTGACCATCGGGGGCGGACGGCATGTTCACTCCTGGAACACCAGCGACGAACAGTGCCTTCAGCGTCGGAACCACTGATATGATAAAAGATATCACAATAGAGAGTGACGGTGGGGATGAAGCGGAGCGAACCGCATTGCAGAAACCGCGAAGTATCCGCCTTGTCGCGGGGACGCGTATTTTGGCCGTTGTCTCTAAATTTTCCTTTTTACCCTCGGTCCCCAGGGCCGTTGGGACTGAGGTTGCATTTTCAGAATGAATATTTTCTTCCGTAGATATCACCGTTTCGCATGCCTCCAGGTCGCTGTCAGCACCTCCAGGCGTGGTTCTTTTGCTACGGCGGCATAGCATCCAAGTGCCAAGCCTCGCAAGACTGCCAATCACTCTTTTCTGTTTGAGGCGAAGTTGTGCTTGTATTTCTTCATCTTCTATATCTGGGCCATCGAAATCTGTCTCTAACCACCTCACAGCCCCAAATGTGAACAGTGTGACCTAGAAGACGATAAGTTATAGTATGGCTGAGCGAAGTATGTTTGTGCTGACGCAAAAAACCAGGAGAAAGGCTGCGAGGTAAGCTACTGCCAAGTTTTCATCCTGAGTACCATTAAAGGGTGCAGAGGCCATTAACGTCATAACTACCGATGTTGCTGTAGCACGATGATCAAGAAAAGAACAGGAGATGCAATTTAGGACACACGAATATCTCCTACGTTGGCCCATCCACCCGCGATAAGGATGCCGTACCGAAATCTGTGTGGAACCCAGAAGATTTGCTTGATAAGCCATGACAGCGTTATCCCGATGGTCTCATAAGTCAAGGCCACCAGAACGAGTGGACCTAAGGTAATTGCCGAATTCACTACGCATTAGCTGTGCAGGGCTGCGAGACTGCCTACCAAGCGCGCTGATATTCTGTGAATTAAAAACCGGAATAATCTTTGAGAACATCAACATTGGGAATGCGATACCCTGACAGGAGCGGTGCAAGATGTCAGGGAAACTTTGTGCCGACGCTGACCCAGGTACCTCACAAGTACAATCTGACCTATACCTCGTGCAACAGGCCGGAGAGAGGATTCCAAGCTTTGCCATCACAAATCCACATCCTACATTAAGGAGGCTGCGTCTGTGAGAAAACTTGAAGGGAAGGGCTAGGTTTGTTTCGGTGCTTACAGGCGTATAAGGGGTTGAACAGAAACCCAAAGGAGTGTTCCAGAGGAGATGTTCATGGGTGAGAGGGCACATACTCTATAATCGAGGAGCTGAATAAATACGGACCGAAGCTGCCATAGCCGCTCCCGCGAGTGACGACACTCAGGCAACGGGCGACGGGTCCCTTTGACAGGCGCAGGGTTTGTACTGTTACACTTAGTAATTGGGATTACAGTCTGCCTGTTAGCTGGCCAGAGAACGATGATTGGGGGTATCAATACGAGTACGTACGCGGTCAATGTATTGCCTGAGCGAATTCCACGCACACTGAGAGAAACTGAGAGTGTGAGACATCGTCATATATACTATACCGGCGGCGCATGCTGGCGACAGCTGTATACGATAATTAGGAGGTGTCAAGTCGACCACCCTGCTGAAAACCGAAGAATTAACTCGAAGAAATCCGATGAGTGTACTTCGCAGTTGTAATTTTGACTACGTACGGTCCCAGACACTATCTTCCAGATGGAGGTCTAGCTGCTATGCGGACACTAAATGTCAGTTTGATTACTGCTCTAGCGTCGGAAGTGTCGAGTATATATGTGCAAGCTAGTCTGTCTGTCAGGAACACTATCACGAGGATAAACGTGGGACCAACCTACCAAATGCGGTGTGCCCTTAACCAGTGCTGCTCCGCGAGTGGCTCATCAAGACAAAAAAGCGGGGGGCCGAACGTTGTTGCAGCGTGGTTTGACGACTTCTCGCTTATTTTGCTCCATCTAGGGGGCTTGAGCCATGACGTCGCCATACAAAACCCCTTCAGTTTACAGCCATGGTGCTGCCAGTAGTGCGGGCGTGGTATCTTCTCAGTGGCAAGCAGCTTACCAGACCCTACTAGGCACCGTGGAACCACTACAACAAGTCAAGCTGTTATCTGCACTCCGAAGTGGTTAGTTGTCGTAATCTTTCAACCGCCAGGATATACCTTAATATCCTTCGTCCAGGTGACCCTTCGTTGATCCACCCCTTTCTGGCCGAAATTAGCAAGGAGCGACGCGGATCACAGGACGGGGAGCTTAATACGGGTGCAGCAGCTCTACATCTTGCTATTCGCTGTGCCTCTGGTGAGTATTAAGTTCTCGCCGTCCAACCTCCTTCGCCCCTTACAGGTTGTAGTGGATACCGTACAGCTTCTATTATCACATAAAGCAATCTCTCCCAGTGGCGTGCACCCCCCTGGTAGTGGCACGACCGCTTTGCATCTTGCTGCTTCCCTCGGTCGTGCAGATATACTCAATCTTCTCCTCGACCAGCCAGATATTGATGATACTTTGCGGGACAGTCACGGACGCACGTGCAGGGATGTTGCAAAGGGAAAAGAGGCTATCAAAGTACTGCAAGGTAGTTTGCATATGTCTGATCAGCGCACAGTATTGACACAGGGTAGATTCGCGTTCATTTCTCAACGCATCTTACAGATCTCTCTTCCATTCCTATGTCCTTTCCAACGTCGACGCACAGCCAAGCCCATCGCTCGTTTCTCTCCTTGAGTCTCCCCGTGCGCGTGCACTAGATCTGTCGTATTTGGACGATACTTCTGGGACATCGTTGTTACACGAAGCGGCCCGTCGCAAGGATCTCAGGCTCGTTGAATTGGCAGTACACGCCGGTGCGGACGTGTTCGTGCGTGACAGACAAGGTAAAATGTCGTACGATGGTCTAGGGAAAGGATGACCGCGTGCGCGTCTTTTTACGACAATGTAGGTTTCCTGTCATTACTCATCTCATCTCCGCTGATATTGACATAGTTGCTAACCGCGATACATCCCTCATCGATGGTCCGGTATCCGAGCCCCCCGTGTTGCGGGGATACCTGAACAAGTACACGAACGTTGCGCGCGGGTACAACACCCGCTGGTTCGTGCTCAAAGACGGTGTCTTATCTTGTTCGTTGTCGTGTGCACCAGTTGAAGTGCAAACTTCTCACCTTTTCCTTAGATTATCGACACCAAGAAGACGAAAACATTGCAAGTAGAGGTGCTATATCCTTAAAAACCGCTATTTTAAAGACGGGAAATAGCGGAGATAAGACCCGGTTCGAGGTTCATTCCTTGCCATCGCGTAGTCATGCTTCTGGAGTTCAGAAGTGGTATATGAGGGCAAATCACCCTGTTGAAGCAGCGCGTTGGACGCAGGCTATCAGTAACAGCTATGGAGTGGGCCAGACGCCATGATCTCGGACAGCTATCTGTCCCCAGAGGAAGCGGTGATAGCGACCGCAGCGCATTAAAACTAGGGAAAGTGAGTCTCCACTTAGGAACCAAGCGGAAGGTGGATCTTGGCACACATAGTATCCGAGGGTCACAAGGATCATTCGTGGACATGCGAGAAGATGGCGGAGGTGCAATGCTCGGTGATGTCAGTGAAGATGCTATAAACGATGAGTACGACACTGAATACGAAGGGCGCTGTAATGATGGCTCGCTCTCCTCCCTTTCAACGTGGCCCCCGCACGAATCGACTTTCGATTTGCAAGGAAATTCCCTTGCTGCGCAGATGGAGGTTACGGTACAGCTGCTTTCAAGTTTACCCCCTCCGCCAGACACACCCCCGCGTGCGAAGGAGTTGCAGGCAGCATTAAAAGAGTCATTTTTAACCGTGCAAACGATGGTGAACGAGTATGTGCAAATGTCTAAGGAAAGAGAGGAGTGGTGGAGATCGCAGCTGCGGAGAGAACGTGAACGTCAAACTGTGTGGGAAGAAAGTCTTCAGGCCGTGGTCCGAGAAGGAGAGACGCTCGAGAAGGAGCTCCGTGCACGTTCCCGTAGGCGTGGAAGCAGGTTTTTCGATGCCACCTCTCTTGAGACCGGGGGGACATCTAAATCAATACCCTGGAGCCCGCCATTGTTGCCTACAGTTGTACAAGAACACGATGTTCTGGAGGAACATTCTTCTCACCCAGAAGAACGTCCAATTGGGCTTGTCGCATCGGCATCTAGAGTCATCACCTCAGCACAACCAGCGGCGCCCACGACGCCGACACAACAAAACATTTCACGGTTCCAGTCACCGAACTCGGAGGAAGATGAAGATATCATAGATACTGAAGAAGAAGACGAGTTTTTTGACGCCATAGAGTTCAACAACCTCCCGAATCTTGTCGTCAGCGAACTTTTAACTAGTCCGACGCACTCCGCGCTCACGCTACCTCATGTCGTCAACTTAGAGCCCTTCGTAGGGTACAGAGCGTTCAGGACCCAACTTCCTATCAACCGCGACAATCGACCATCAACCAGCCTTTGGTCTGTCCTTAAGCACAGCATCGGGAAGGATTTAACGAGAATCAGCTTCCCTGTGTTTTTCAACGAACCCACCAGCATGTTGCAACGGATGGTAGGCGTCCGTCTTTAACGACATACACTAGTACTTACTCCTTTGTTAGGCCGAAGACATGGAGTTTTCTGAATGTTGTCAGTAATCTCCCTGGTAGCAGGCAGGAATTCATATATTGACCATGCTCTAGTGGATGTGGCTGCTCGGGAATCCAATCCACATCGGCGAATAGCTTTCGTTGCTGCATTCGCAATGTCAAACTATTCTTCGACTATTGGACGTATTGCAAAGCCTTTTAATCCAATGTTGGTAAGTCTCATCGTTTATATTGGCGTGCCTTGCCTTACCACACCGCAGGGCGAGACGTTTGAATATGTTAGATTAGACAAGGAATATAGATATATGTCCGAACAAGTTAGCCATCATCCCCCAATTTCAGCCTGCTGGGCAGAGTCACCGTATTGGCGGTATTATGGAGAGGTCAGGAAAGCACCCGCATTTTACGAGTTTCATGGCTCACAGGTGCCGTCCGTCCAGGTCGACGCCCAAAATAAATTCATGGGAAAGTCGTTCGAAATTCGCCCGACGGGTGTCGCACATGCTGAGCTCCTGCTGCCGGAAGAGTGGGCTCCTCGGTACCCTAAGGCCAAAGGATTCGGTGGGGAGGGGAAGGTTGTGGAACACTACTCTTGGAAAAAGGTCACCACCAGCGTATCTGGGTTCATTCTGGGATCGCCTACCATTGACCACTATGGGGATATGATTGTAAGTGTGCGTGCGAATGAAAGCCGGCAAGATACCCTGACTGCAAATTTTTAGATTACCAACCATCGAACAGGAGACCGGTGTATTCTGACGTTCAAGCCGCGAGGTTGGCGCGGCAAGGACGCCTATGAAATTTCGGGCTCCGTACGGACCGCGGATGGACAAGTTACCTATGAGATTGCAGGTCGCTGGAACAGCCAATTGATTTGTCGTGCCGTGGGTACTGGCAGTGGGTTCCTCCATCCGGATGCGACTGTCAGTGGACCTGCGTCTCCAAACTACATGACGGAGTACATCTTACTCTGGAGAAACTCGGAGAAAGAACCGGCGCCATTCAACTTGACCCCATTTGCAATTACATTGAATGACTGTCCCAAAGATACTCTTCAGCCGTATCTCTGCACCACCGATTGCCGCCTGCGTCCCGACCAGCGTGCTTTCGAAATGGGGAAATACGAACGAGCAAATGACTTGAAGATCAAGCAGGAGGAGAAACAACGGGCAACCCGAAGGGCCAGAGAGGAAGGGCGGATACCGCCTCATCAGCCCAGATGGTTCACAACGCAGACAGATGGCGACACTGGGGAGCGAGTGTGGACACCCTCCCGTATAGGTGACGCACTTGAATATTGGGCAGAGCGAGAGAGAATCTGGAGATTGGGTGGAAATCAACCGTGGAAGAATGTGAACCCTATTTTCATCGATGATTTACCCTAGCATCATGGGTTTTTTTTGACTATCTTATAGTTGTTCTTTTCGGGTATTTATGTAAAGAGGTTACTTCGGCTTATAGGGACAAGGGCAAAGAGTGCCCGCCAATTAAGGGGGAACTCGCAAGTGGTGTCTGTGCGACTGAGGAGTGCAGATTGCCCTCGGAGTTTAACCTAGGGAGGACTGCGTTCCTTCAACACTAGTGCATGCCGAGGAACCCACTGTGCTGATTGGACAACCGAAGTTCTTGTCCAAGAACCTGATTCCCCCATGGATGATCTCAACAAGCTCGGCCTAGCGACAGCCTCTGCAAAAGCAAGGAAGAGTTATCGCGAGGGTGGAATACCAATTGGCGCTGCCTTGGTCTACCACGGCTCATCGCTTGATCTCAGCAATGCAGTCGTCCTGGGATGTTCACATAACCAGAGAATTCAGAAGTCGTCCCCAACACTGCACGCTGAGATAGCCACTTTGGAGGACGCCGGACGGCTGAAAGCGGATGTCTACACAAAGTCCACGATGGTGAGTTTTCAGGGGAACGAAAGTAGCGAAGATGTCGTTTTCTAATGCGACAAGATGGTCAGTACACAACGCTCAGGTAATTTCTATCTGCAACATGTAACACAGGCAGAAATCATGAGTGCATATAGTCCCTGTTCGATGTGCACAGGCGCGATTTTACTTTACAAGATACCTCGCGTGGTCATCGGAGAAAACAAGAACTTTGTGGGAGGGGAGAAGCTACTGAAGGAGCATGGGGTCGAGGTCAAGGTCGCCGGTGACACTGAATGCGAAGAGCTCATGGCACGTTTCATCAAGGAAAAACCCGAGGTTGGCAAGGTTCATCTCTATTCTACAAACTACGCTCGTTAAGACGTGAATCTTGCAGGAATGGAATGAGGATATCGGGGAGTTATAGTGCTGAGAAACTGCCGGACGTGTATCTATCAGCCTTATCGCTTGCGAGACAGGTGTGGTTATCTAACCGTTAAACTATGGCGCAGAAATCGTAGCAGTGACAGCCTCTCCAAAGCCGTCTTTTGTTACCTCGCGGAGGCTGAGATCGACATCTCCAGAACTTGATATTTTCACTTGGACCTGCATCTTCGTCTTGCCCCCCACAACATGCCGAGGAGACAGCGTCAAAGACGAGAGGTAAGTCTCCTTCGACAGCGTTTTTTGTTTAATTTCTTCGAATTCCTCGTCTTCATTTGGCTCCTCGTCCTCGAGTTTCGGTAATGGAAGGTGGTCGATCTTGACACCTTCCTTCACCTCCCAAACTTCGAAACCAACTTTTGAATCAGGCTCGGGGACATCCACTTGGAACGACAGCTTTCGCCGACAAGGAAGCGGCGTCTCTTTCAACACAAGGGGTATCCAAATCCCCCCCATGCTCCCTTCGGCTTCCTCTCGAGGGACGAGAAGACCTATGGTACGGGTTGTGGCAGTGGTACTTATCAGCTCGCTTCCCCTGTTAAATGCTGTAGGGAGATCTGCAAAGTGGCGGGAGAGGGTAAATAGAAGCTGTGCTTGCAGGGCACATCCTCGAGCCAGGATGGTTGTAGGATCACCGACACCTCCACCAACGACTGTACCGGCCTTGAATGGTGTTATGACAGACTCAGAGAATCCTTGAGATAAAGTTTCGTCCAATCCTGGAAGGCAAGCGGATCCGCCAATGTAAACGATTTCATCGACATCAAGAAGATCCATCTCTGCACGTGCGACGACTTCCTTTGCCCTGTCATAAACTTTGTTGTAAATCGAGCGGACTTCCATGTCGAAGCGAAGGCGATTGATAGAACCGGTATAATCCAAACCGTCTTTGAGGGACTCTACGGAACAGGTAGCAGCGCCTGGACTTGCACTCAGCGTGCGCTTGGTGTGCTCTACAGCAAGACGAAGTTTTGCCTCCGCACGCTTGTCTTGAAGGCCGGTGGCAGGCGCAACCGTAAGAGGTGTTTTGGTCTTTTTGGTGAACTCCTTGGCGAAGTATTTTATGAGTTTAGAGTCTATCTCATCTCCGCCAACACTGTTGTCCGAGAGGGTAGCCAATGAGCAAGCTAAACCCTCTTTGATGGACAACAGAGAAAGCTCGAGCGAAGAAGCTCCAAGATCAACCACGAGCTGAGTGCGGTCGTTTGGAACGTCGTCAGTACCAGTAGAGGTGCAGACGGTGACAGCCCCAACGTCGTCCAGTAGCTGGAGAACGTGGATCCCGGCGTCTTCTGCAGCTTTTGCCAACGCGTTGCGTTGAACGTCATCGAACCACGGGGGAACGCCAATGACAGCACCAAGCACCCGGTGTCCTAGGAAGTCCTCCGCAGACTTCAGCAACGAACCGAGGAAGATGGTCGTAACCTCTGATACTGTAAGGAACCGCTCCACTTCAACTGGTTCTGACCTAGGGGTGGCTATCCGTGACGCAGCGGGAGTGTTTGTGGCGGTGACTGGAAGCGGAGATGGAGCAGGTTGTAAAACTTTCACTTTGTAAGCCGGTGTGTCTGGTAGTGTTGGATGCTGGATGACCGGCGCAGACACGGAGAGTGTGGCTTGCGGGACCTCGGAGAACCTAAATGCAAACCCAATGTAACGAAAGTATCACAAATGGTTACATGCCACATACTTTTTCCCGAGTAGATTCCGAAAGCCAGTGATGGTATTTTGTGAATTTTTAACTAGTTGGTGCTTGGCGGGATTTCCAATGTACTACAAGTAACATTGGTGTGCTGCTAGGATGGGAAAAGGCAATGAAAATACCAATTCCTCCCCCTGAAACGCGATAGCGCAAGCGATCTGACGTTCGCCATCTTCATTTGCGATACATTCTGCTACCCCTTCCTTTCCTCGGACGGTAAGAACACAATTCTACACCTCGCGACTGTCAATCATACCTTAACGAGGACGGCGATAGATGCAAATGAATTGCCGAAATTTATACCAACTATTGGAGGCATGACAGACGACACGCCGCTGTGCATATCTGCACTTCCATTCTGGAGAGGTTCGTTCGCAGCCATTTTCCAGTGATGAACTGGGTTGCGTGTGTGAGTACGGGTATATGTCGTAGATGTGCTCGATTCGACTGCCCTGGCACACGTTTTAAAAATCTCTCTGCTGACGTAATCTTTGTCTACTTATCAGATCGGCATGAGCCGGCTGACCTGGTGCATTTTATCTTTGCAGCGATGTCCTCAGCGAGGAGACGGCTGCAGGCAGTCCAAAATGCTCTGATGACTGTGCATAAGGGCACGATTCCAGATGGAACCAATTTCTTGGTTTTGCCGGACGGGAAGAGAGTTGAGATGTCTGGAGAACTTGGGACATTGGACCAACACATTCTTTTGGACGGAAGAACCAGTATGCTTACTTCGCTTCTCGGGTCGCACTGCAGTGCTTGCGCTGTCGGGGCTTGGCACTCCTCATGAACACACTGCGAGTCATATACCCCAGTACCCTGTACTTGAGGTCCATGTTGTGAGGACCTCTGACCAGCGAATCAACTTGCCAGACATGTGGACCATTGTTTATGCTCTGTTCACGAAATATCACGAACAAGAGACGATCCCTATCGTTCTTTCGGCTTATATCACAAATGGTGCAGACTTGCGTTCCTACATTCTCCGCTCGGGGTTGGGCCGTGTATCCCCCAGTCCAGATATATCACAAGAATACTTGTTCCTTATGCGGGCCACGTTCTGGCAGGGGGCTGGGCAAGCAGGATTCCACGAGCGTGGTTGGCTGCCGCCTTCGGATTCCTCAAGCTATGCACTATCCCCCTTCCCTTTCGTCCAATCGTTCACGCGAACTCCGCTCGTCATAGCTGCACACCCTCTACGGCCACCAAAACCAAAGCAAGGTGAAGTACTCTATAAAAGATACTGTCCCACCGTTGGACAGACCTTAGACTTCACCTACTTTGATCTTGGTTCCGGGGAGGGTGTCAGCGCTCATCTTGAGGCTTTCCACAGGTGGCACAACGACGAGCGTGTTAGCAAGGGCTGGAATGAAGCAGGGTCTCTCCAGAAACACGTGGAATACGTGAAAGGTGCACTAAATGATCCATCAGTCTTACCTATCATGATGAGCTGGGACGGGGAATTGATGGGGTATGCAGAAATCGTATGGTTGAAGGTGTGTCATCAAATCTGGCCAAGGATTATGGCACTATTTTCATTTGAGAAAAGGAGAACCACGTCGCGGCTTATATTCCAAATGGTGCAAAAGATTGGGACAGGGGTATGCATGTCTTGGTTGGGGAAGAGAAATTCAGGGGCTCAGACAGAGGTTTGATTTTCTTGTCCACACAGGTAACTGTAATCCTAATGCAACGTTTCACAGCTCAAGCATGGTTTCGATCTATCCTTCATTATTATTTCCTTGCTGACCCGAGGACGGAACGAGCCATTGGTGAGCCCAGGGCTGACAATGCCGCGATCGTCAAGGTTTGCCTTGACGCGTCAATGCATATTGAAACGGTACGGCTCCGGTGGTAACTCGCAATGACACTCAACTGAACTACCGTGTAGATATTCGACTTCCCGTACAAGCGTTCTGCAATGACTTGTGTATCTCGAGAGCGTTTCTTCAAGATGGATGTCCTGTGATAAGTTTGCTCACTTGAGAATTAACTTGTATTATGCGGGCTTGAGTGGGAAAGACACGCTTGGCAAGCATCACGTGAAGAGTACTTTTTTGATCATGTGACGTACATCGACTGCGTTATATGAGTGGGCGATTACAACAACGCTCCTCCATAAAGTGATCGCAAGGGATCAATGTCGAGTTGTCCTCATCGTAACGAACTAGAAAGGCTTCAGCCACCAAAGTTGAGCCAGTCCGTACACCGGGAAGAATGTACGCAGTGTTTCGACAATCAGGTTAGTGCAACGGTACGATTCTTCGATGGGTCCCCGCCCATGTTTTCGTAGGACGGAGATACGGGTGTGGACGTTTGTTTGATATGCTTCAATGGCGCATGTCTTGATCAAACTAGACATCATGCTTCAACTCATGTTTCGCGATCGGGTCATTCATTCACCTTGAACATAAAACGTACGCCTAAATCAAAACCCCCTAGTCGTGTGAGTTCCTTGCCTGGGATTGACAATATCTGTTAGTGGCTAATCTTATGTACACATAGGGCGATCGGGAGCCACCTGCCAAGATGACGAAACTGGCTATCGTGCAAGAACGTGAGGAGGATAAATGGGAGCACCACACCTCACTTAAGTGCTGGAAATGTGATCCTGGGGAAGGGAAAGTGATTGTGGCTGATGTTGATACAGTAAGTCGCTGTAATCTCCGCGTGTATCCTGGTATCTTTATATTTCACAGGTGAAGCGGTTGACAGATGGTGTTATGGAGTCGCTGTCGTCCGCCCGCCAGTCAGAGGTGCAGGCGTGGGAGGAGGAAATAACCGCGTGCGAGCACACACTTCTCCTCGAACAGTATGCAACAGGCAATATCCCGGCCGAGGGTATGTAAGAACAGGCTACTCTACGTCAATTGACAACTTTTCCTCGTAGGGCTTGCCCATTGTGCCTCATGTGAACTAACTTCAAATCTCTGGCTTTGTCTCGCCTGCGGTGCACTCGGCTGTGGCCGTCCTCAATACGGAGGAACTGGCGGTAATGGTCACGCGCTAGAACATTTCAACTCCACTCAACATCCGGTGTGTGTAAAGCTCGGCACAATTACCCCTGAGGGTGGAGCAGGTTCGTGCATCTTCTCCTATTTGCGAGGACATCTGAAGGACCTCTGCATGATATAGATATTTATTGTTATGCTTGCAACGATGCACGTATTGATCCCGAGTTACCAACACACCTTGCTACTTTTGGCATCAACGTTGCATCACAGAAGAAATTTGAGAAGAGCATGACAGAACTCGTAAGTCTCATGTAGATAAAGACGATTTCCCTAGTCGATTCATTTTCCAACAGCAAATCGAACAAAATCTGGCCTTTGATTTTTCCCTTACAGCAGAGGACGGAAGCGCCTTGAGGCCTGTCTTTGGTCCAGGTCTCACCGGGCTGAGAAACCTCGGAAACAGGTAAGTACAAGCTTGTTTTTCTCATCCATTGTACCGTGAACTCAGAATTGGCCGAATAGGTAAGGGGTAAGACCACAGTGCCATACCTGGATTTCACATCGCTCGTTTTAGTTGCTATATGGCATCTGTATTGCAAGTCTTATTTTCCCTTACCCAGTTCCAGCAGCGGTACTATGGCGAGGTGCTCACAGGAGCCATTTTGGATGGCGTATTTGAAAGAGCGGCCACACACTGGGAGACTTGCTCACAGTCACTTCCTGCAGATTGTCTCGAGTGTCAGATGCTTAAAGTTGCAGATGGTCTTCTCAGCGGCCGATACTCCAAATTACATGCCGAGTCTCGTTAGGGAATTCCATATCAGTTGGGATGCATGCAACTGACCTGTTCCTTAGCCCCGTCCGGTGGATTAGCTCATCCGACTCCAGAACACACGCTCCCTGGCAAGCCGGCCTGAGACTTGCTGGATTCAAAGCCCTTGTTGGAAAGGGGCATGCGGAGTTCGCAACTATGCGGCAGCAAGATGCAGAAGAATTCTTTGGGCATCTCCTAACTGTGCTCCGAAGGTTCAACCATCAAATTAATTCCGGTGCCCCCTGGTGATCACCTCTTCTTCATATTGATTGTATTGAAAGTTACTGATAAACCTTAAGATGAGGGCGAACCGATGGAGGCGTTTGCATTTGGGCTCGAGCAACGATTGCAATGCTTGTCGTGCAGCAAAGTTAGGTACCGAGTGGATAACATGGACGTCCTCAGTTTTGGGGTTCCTGCACAAGAGTTTCCTGCAGATACTGGGTCAGTAGAAGAATTAACGTCGGATGATAGGTGCGACGGTACTGATGGACTCACCTAGAACGAAGTATGCTCCCGTAGGAGTTAATGCAATGCCTCGGTCTCCTCCTCGGTGCTACGGGCCAGGAAGAACTTGAGTACCAATGCGAAGGCGGATGCGGAAAGGTTTCAGCCGTGAGACTCCTTCGGTTTTCCACATTCCCGGACATACTCGTGCTGCACGCAAAGAAGTTCCAATTGAAGAATTGGGTGCCGACCAAGCTCGGTAGGGTTACATCCGAGTTTCATATACGGCGCTGATACCCAAGATACTTCTTACAGACATCCCGATAATTTTACCAGAAGGGGACGAGCTTGTGCTTGACGCCTTTCTGGGGCATGGTTTACAGCCTGATGAGGAGCAACTCCCGGAGTCATCCTCGGACTCTTCACCCAGCTCACTCCCCCAATTTAACGCGGAAGCGTTAGCCCAATTGGAGGGTATGGGCTTCCCCTTGGTAAGGTGCCAAAGAGCATTGTTTGCAACGCAAAATCAGGATGTAGAGGCCGCCATGGAGTGGCTTTTTAGTCCATATGGACGATCCTGGTACGCCCGTAATGTTGCTTATCCCTCTCTACACAGCTCACTTTACCCTCATGAATCAGATATCGACGAGCCTATCCAGTTCAAACTGTCAGGTGCTAACAAGGCCCCAGAGCCTTCGTCTGAGCAAATTGCAATGCTGGCAGACATGGGCTTTACACACGCACAAGCCCGGAAGGCACTCATTGAAACGGTGTGTGATAACAACGAGGTAGCCCGCGGAGATCTAATACAAGGTTCACAGGACGGAAACCCAGAAGCGTGCCGTGGAATGGTTGTTTAATCATTCCGATGACACGGGAGAAATCGCGCCATCTTCAAGTGTGCCCTTCCAGGAAAAGCCGAAACCAGGTTCCTTCGCGCCTGCCAGCGCGGTACCGGCTGAAGGCATTTATATCACACAAGGGGCCTAGCGTGCACTCGGGTCACTACGTTGCACACATTCGGATACCTCCGACTCGACTTGGCGATGCCATGGACGTGGAGGGAGAACGGCGAGTGGGTACTTTTTAACGATGAAAAAGTCGTGGTGGCCGACAAGACGAGCGTGGATGAACTGAAAAATCTCGCATACATGTACATCTTCGAACGGATTTAAAGTCGTCAAGTAACCGAAGCTCGTGTGTAGTGGGTCGTTACGGAGCGGGTGGTTCGAAGCAAGTTAGAACAGGCATATATATACTTTGGCTGAGACGTTAACTACATCGTGCGTTATAAGCCAAGGAATGGTGCGCGCAACACTCCAAAACATGAACGGTGATCCATAACGGATCTATTGGTTGACGATGGGTAAGGGAATGGCACATAATCTACTTCTTCCCTGCCTCGATAGCGTCCCCGTTCTTGCACGCGACAATCTTGATTCGTCGTGCAGACACCATTTCGTTCGATTCCATCTTGAAAACGGGATCTTGAACGATAAACGTCCACACGTCGTCGCATAACCGATATGTGTGTAGGTGGCCCTGGAGGACCATGAGTCACCCCCTTGAAACCCTATGCACGAGTACAGGGGGCATGAAAAATATATATACCTTGAGCGAGGTCTTCGTCTTCACCAGTTTGGCCATAGTGTCTGCCAGTGACTTGTCGAACTATATACATCATGACCGACAATCGACCATGAAATCACATTCAGAATCAACATTTGCATGACGACGCCCGAAGTAACGAAAGGAGCTGAACCTGTTGTAGTACTTTCATAGCCAACTGAGGCGTGATTGCTCCGCTCGTAATGAGCTCGTCGAGTGAGTCCGTCAGTGCCATTCCGATGCTGTCATGAAGCAGCAATGATCAGCGATGCTCGCCCTGCTGTGGGACACTTGGGGACTTACGACGATCCGCGATAGAATTCATAGTAGGCCGTGGCCATGGTGGTCAAGCTGTGAGATGGCGGTGGTTCTCAGGCGCCGATCAGCAAAATCTTGGACTACTGATGAAGTATATAAGACAGTGCTAGGAAAAAGCAACAAGGACATGTCCTGTAGAAAATAAAAGAAAGGCAGAGATAAAAGAACGATATTATCAGAACCCAGTCCATGCTACTACGTATGAATCAACAAAATTCCGTGTCCATGTACTATAGTTATGACCTATAACCCTCCACCCTGTGCACACCGTCCGGATTATATGGATCGTAGGCTACATCGCTTGGTCGCCCTCCGAAATCATCTCGGTACTGCAAGCTGACGCTACTTGCGTTCCAGGCCATACTGGGGTTATCTTGTTGCAACGGTACAAACGCGCTTGAATCGGAATGTCTTGTATGATCGGCACCGGCGGCCCCACTACCCATATACCCACTCCGCGTCGTGCCCATAGCATATGCTGCTGCAGGGTGTTGACGACTGGCGGCGCGTCGACGACGGGCCATGTAAATGCCAAACGCGGCACCGACAACACCGATTGCGGCGATAGCACCGACAATGGCACCGACAATCACACCCGTGCTCGGTTTGGACGATGAGGACTGGCTCGAATCACTGCTACCCTTGCCTTGTGCGGCATCGTTCAGAACGCTGGGTGGCAAATCACTGACGGCCGATGTCGGCTGTGTCTCAATGTTACCAGATCCTACGATGACCATTGTGCCATTGCTTGGGATGCCGTTCACAACGACGAAGAGTAAGGCAGGCCCAGGTTGGAAAATGTTGGGATTGGGAGGGGCTTGGGCCACATGAAGTACATAGGATCCATCGCTGTTCACGGTATAAGTGTTGTTCAGTTGTAGGTGGCGTTGGCCCATGTTCATGGCGTGGGTAGTGAAACCACCGCGAGAAAGCACGACAGTCGTGTTCGCAGCTGCGGCATTAGCCGAACCACTGTATGAAGTAGAGGGAACGGTGATATTAAAAAATGCACCACCGTAAGAGAGCTGGGTCGGAACACCAGTAGGCTGGGGGCGAACCGGGGCGGAGAAGTAGGGAGGGTAGAACACTTCGACGGTGTAGGTAGTTGGGAAAATTGTGGTCAGGTTGACGTCGATGTTGGGATTTGAACCTGCGATCATGACGGAAGCATCGGGAAGAAGCATTGCGGAGGAATGGTATAGACGGGCTATGTTGGAATTCCCCAAACCAGCATTGGACCACCGGCTGCCACTGGGCATATTGGGGTTGTAGATTGCAGGTGTACCGACCGGGCCAGCGGCCAAAGATTCACCGTAGGGCATATCGTTAAAGTTGGGTGTCATTCCGGTAGCCTGAGCATATCCGGCAGTCCCATTCATACCACCATTCACGACGAGCATGGTACCGTCCGGAAGAGCGATGAACTGACCCATAGTGCGGCCCTCCAGCATGTCATCGTCTTGCTGGTAAGCGGGCGAAGAACCGTCCTGAGGTTCTGGAGTGAGTCGTTGACAGTCCTTCGAGGCGGGATAATCCCAGGTATTGTAATAGGGGTACGAGTAATTACCCCAGTAAGTGTCAGGCATGTCAGATCCGCCGCAGAAAAGAATGGTTGGAGTCCAGTTGTTGGCGGGAGTCAAAGGAAGCATAGCGACAGCTCCTGATGCAGGGTATACACGAACCACGTTTCCAGGCATACCGGGGAGCGGTGTCTCTGTGTTCGTATCGGGGTCCCAAAGCACTGAGCGTAACGTCAATATGACTATTCTTGCGGGACGGTGGCACTACTTACTAGTCGATATGTTTGCTTGGACGAGCATTTTCCCAGAAGGCATCAGGTACGTATGTGCATACGAGTTCAAGCCAGAAGTCGAGACCATAAATTGCATTTCCGTTGCATTTCCTCGTGAGGGGAAGAACTCGTAGGTAGGTTCGGCTGCTCCACCTTCATATGCGGGGTCGGTGTTTGGGGTATTTCTGTTGATGTAGCCGCCGTTGACGAAACCACCGATCAAGGCGATTGTACCATCGCCCAGAGGCTCACACGCAGAATACCAACGACGTTTTTGCATGGCAAGGACAGTGGCGTTGTCAAACCACTGACATTGTGAACTTGACCAGTCGTCTGCGTTTGTACAGGGATTGAGAATACGAATGGCGTTTCCGCCATCGTAGTCACCGTAAGTTGCGTCGTATGCGCCTGAGCCGGCGTTGTTCAGGACTGAGCCGATATTGCCACCTGGACCGACGGCACCATTCCCACCAAAGGTGGCGTATGAGCCATTGGGCAAGTGCATGCCGGAGGCACAGAAAGTGTTTGTATACACATCCATCAACGTTGCGGTGTGACCGTTGATATCCCTTGATCATTGGAAAGGGTATGGATAAGAGAGGAACGAAGAAAAGGATACCGTATTCACCAAGCAGCACCCCACGCGGGATGACCGTTTATTTGGGCACTGTTCCCTTCTGCCTTGTCGAGAATGTAAACTTTTTCCTCGTTACCGAGAAACATCTGTGGTAGTTGGCGAGGATATTCGAGGACGATGCGATGTATGGACGCACCATCATTGCACTGACAAGAGAACTACCGACTTGTGAGATGGACCCTGCTGTTTGCGCAGAGACGAGATTGGAAGAGGAGGCTACCCCGAATGCCAGCCAGGGTAGCAAGGGGAGCATCGTGACGGGGTCGTTCGGTGAAGGAGGGTGTGAGCAGAAAAAAAGAATGTCAGCGTTGTTGTTGGCTTCGATTAGGCAGAGCGGACGGAGTGCCTTGTTTTTGATTATTTATTTATTTACACTGTAATAAAAATACAACAAATAACTCGACCCTTCACCATCCTCACGCCTGTCAATGGATCTGAAAGTCCCCATGATACTCGTATACGTACAGGAGGGCTCGCAATTTTTATTCTTAAAAACTAGACCACTTCGAATACCTTGGAAACAATATGTTTTGCTTTGTTCCAGGGTGGAAAATCTGAACAACCTCGGAACATTGATGCTTGACACATAGGAACATGAGATTAATGCCGTTGGCTCCGTGGCAGGCACAGAATCATCATCGCGCTGACCAGCAGCCTATCCGCAGGGTCAGTAATTGAGACGTCTCGCATAGATCATGATTTTGTTCTATGAATCAGCCGAGATAAGATAACGGAAGATCTAACACAGCTCCGTCATAGCTGCAGTCCGACGGTCCTAAGACCACTGTCCCTCGCACAAGCGATCTCCAACTACGAGCGATGCCCATGCGCCCTCCTATCAACTTCCCGAAGTGGCTGGAGGCCAATGCCCACCTGCTCCAGCCTCCAGTGAACAACTTTTGTTTGTATAGGGAGAAAGACTTCATTGTCATGGCCATCGGAGGGCCCAATCAGCGGAACGACTACCACGTCAACGAGACCGAGGTGACACTCAAACATAACCTCTATCCACCGATCGCTGACTTGCGGTGTACACAGGAGTGGTTTTACCAATACAAAGGGCCCATGGTATTGAAGGTTGTAGATGAGGGTAGATTCGAAGACATAGTGATCGAAGAGGGCGCCATGTTTCTGCTGCCTGGTATGGTGCTTCTTCATGATTTCCGTCGGTGATTTTTACTCCCGTGCATCAGCTAATACGCCTCACAACCCTGTCCGGTTCGCAAACACGATTGGCATAGTCATCGAGACAGTTAGGTCGGAAGACTCCAAAGGTATGCGATCCCGGACCGCGGCCACTCACAGTCACTGACCCAGTTCTTCTGCAGACACCCTGCAGTGGTACTGCCGCGAACCAGTGCATGCAGAACCTGTTATTATTCACAAAGAGTCTTTCCATGTGAATGATCTCGGCACGCAGCTCAAACCCGTGATTCAGCGATGGATGACAGACGAGGAACTGAGGAGGTGCAAAGAGTGTGGCAAGGTTGCACCTCCCAAGTAAGTTTATGATGGTTCTTCAGGGGCAGTTGTATATATGTACCTACTTCATTGTACTTTTTTTTGCTGTGATTCTGTCCGAGTGCTCTGAGCGTATCGGAGACTCCAGTCGAGCCCCAGCTACATTGGTGGAGTCTCGGGTTCAATCGTGGGAGCTGAGCTTCCCTTCGTCCACTGCCATGTCGTCCTCGTCATACAACCGCCCGATCACGCCCCGATGTTATAACATGGAAGAGCTGCCTGACGCGGCATCGGAACGTGCTCGTCTCCGCGAAATCTTGTCCAAATCCGACTCCAGCGATCTTGGAAGGGAGGAGCAAATGCTCTTGGAAACGCCGCTGGCCCGACACTTGTTGCGCGGGCTGGCGTATACGGTTGGATCAGCACTGGGTTACGATCCACCGACACGCGAAGAGTGCCTAACTGCGTTCGTCATTCCAAACAAGGTGGGATTGACAACTGGTGCAAGGGCGTGGTCGAAGCATGGCCATCGATCGCAGGGCACGCCAGAGCTACGCTCAAGCAGTGCAAACGGGGTTCCGAGCGGTGGTTGGTGGGGAACGCCTTCGGGGTCGGTGGCTGGGATCAATGAAAAGGCACTGTCGCTGTTCGGGAGGGTGGTGGATAACGCAAAATGGAGGAATTTGCATTGGCTGCCACATCAAGTACTGGTATACGAAGTGCGGGTCGAGGAGGGGTATGGAATGCGTTGGTCGCAGGATTGGAGCAGTGTGGTGGGACAGGCAGGGAACGTAAATCCACTACTACAACAAACTACCACTGCTACTACCACGCCTGCTGCATGGGTCTTCAGGGGATTTGTAGAGCCCATGATGGACGATGGTCACCAAGTCGGGTGGAGGCACTGACTTTGTAGTGACTGACTAGTACCGAGTATGGATGAAAACGCGTGACAGTCGCGTGACCGGAGTCACGTCTGCCTAATTATAATCCCAAAGCATCCAGAGCGCTGGCAAGGCTCTTTGCCAAATCAACTGCCCGCTCATTCACACTAGCACTCACTCACAGAGTGCATGCAACATTGAACATCCCCCTGTATAGGGCCAGACACGAGATCACTACTTTCAATGTCATCTACAGCCGAAGTTCCGCGCAGAGGCGGTCGCTACACTCATGCAGAGGCAATCCTTGGTTCAGGAGCTCTGCAACAGATTGGCTAACACCAAGGTTTTACTTGTTGGCGCGGGAGGTATCGGGTGCGAACTGCGTGAGTCTCCAACTTGGTCTCAACGTCGTTGCCTCGGGGACTGAGTGTCTCACCTATTTTCATCTCCGAGCAGTCAAGAATGTCGTGTTGACGGGGTTCGGACACATAACCCTATTAGACTTGGATACTATAGACCTCTCCAACCTCAATCGCCAATTTCTCTTTAGGAAGAAAGATATTAAGCAGAGCAAAGCCATGGTACGCCTTATGTATATTCCTGTGCAAGAGCACTCCTGAAGTGGTCTGCATGGGCGTCTTCAGGTCGCCGCTCAGACCGCAGGTGCATTCAACCCAAATGTACATATCTACCCTATCCACGCCAACATCAAAGAACCTCAGTTTGACATAGAGTGGTTTCGAGGATTCGACATCGTGCTAAACGCACTGGACAATCTGGGTGCGGCACTTCCGTTGGACGCAAGGTGTATCGCTCACTTTCATTTGTTCACTAGACGCGCGACGGCACGTGAATAAGATGTGCATGGCTGCTGGCACTCCGTTGGTTGAGTCCGGCACAGCGGGATATCTCGGCCAGGTGCAACCGTTGTTGAAGGTCAGTTCTATGTATCCAATATGGATCTTGTCATATTTCCTTTCCTACAGGATCGAACGGAGTGTTTCGACTGTGTACCGAAACCTACTCCAAAGTCGTTCCCGGTTTGTACGATCCGGTCCACACCCTCTCAACCTCTCCACTGCATCGTCTGGGCCAAAAGTTATCTTCTCCCGTGAGCTTTGATATCTCGGGCTCTATAACAACTTACCTATGGCATGGATAGTCAATTATTTGGTGAAGACGAGGATGGCACTGCAGAGTTAGATGATGCGGAGAAGCAGGGCGAGAATGGTGGCTCCAGTTTCCTACGTGATATCCTTATCTTATTGCTGACGTACGGATCATCATCTAGCCCAAGAGATTGCGGCATTGCGTAAGGAGGCTTTGGCATACAAAGCCGTCCGTAAAGCCTTGCGCGCCGCCGGCCCAACAAATGATGCACCCAAGACCGTCTTCCGAAAAGGTTCATATGTCGCTGAGTTGTGTTCTCGCATGTATCCTAACATTCTTTCTTGGGAGGTTTTTCACAGTGACATCCTAAATCTCTTATCTATGACGGACATGTGGCGGTCAAGAGCCCCACCAACACCGCTCGATTTCCATGCCATAGAAAATGGTTCTTTCGTTATTCAAGAGGCTGTGAAATCGCACACAGCGGCTGGTAGTGTCAACGAGACATCATCAGGCAAACCGGCAGTTAATGGTCACGTCAATGGCAACGCTGCCCCACAGATAAATAGGACAAACGCAGGCCTAAAGGATCAAAGGGCATTGAGCCTACAGGACAATCTCGCACTCTTCGTCTCAAGGTAGTTCTACCGTACACTGGGCTATGGAGGTGCTAATTGAATGAGTCAAGTACGAATCGTTTGGCTGCGAGATTGCAAGCCGGCGAAGAAACAATATCATTCGACAAGGACGACGACGACACCCTCGACTTCGTGACGGCTGCTTCCAACCTTCGTTCGGCAGCGTATTACATTGAGCGGAAGACTCGGTGGGAAGTTAAAGGTAGGTTTCACCGGAAGAACTTCCGACTTCATTCCCCTTTTAACTCCATCACAGAGATGGCTGGTAATATCATACCCGCTATCGCTACGACAAATGCCATCATTTCGGGGCTTATCGTCCTGCAAGCGCTCCATGTTCTTCGAAAGTCCTACGGCGCCCTCAAAAATGTTCATTTACAATTCAAGCCCACCGTGCCGCTCAGTACCGTCAACTTATGTCTGCCAAACCCAAAATGTGAGATCTGTCGGGACACATACACGACGGTGTTGTGTGATCCGGCAAAAGTAACACTTGGAGAAGTCCTTGACGGCATTCTTGGTGACGGCGATGGTGAGCGTGGTGGCACGGGTCGGCGAGAAGTCAGTGTGTATGAGGACAAGCGCATACTGAGCGACCCTGACTGGGATGACAATTTGGATCGCACGTTGGAAAGCTTGAATGTTACGAGGGGTAAGTTCCTGACGATCGTTGACGAGGAGGGCGAGTGGGGAAATATCGCAGTCGCATTGAGCGTGCTTCCGTAAGTCGTGTTCAATCGATGAAGGCTTGATGGCTGAACTGACCCCATGGTAGGGCTAACCATCTTGTTAATAGTCCATCATTAATATTACCGTCTCCTCTACCCAAACCCAATTATACACCACGCCACTCAAGTCCCTGTGCCCCCAGTGTCTCGCAAAAGATCTGCCCCCGACGACGAGATCGAGGAATTAGGTCCTTCAAGCAAGCGGCCGAAAATAAATGGCACGATGTCCGTACCAGAGATGGGTAGCCCTAGTAAGAAACTGGAGATTGGAAGAGGATGGACTGATCATGCTTTCGGGTGAGACGGACGAGGCAGATGATGATGTGATTGTGATAGACTGAAGCTAGGATTCTTTCTTTCTTTGCTTTGAAACGTCGTGTTATTCTATCTTTCCGCTGTAGCTGACACAATAGATTCATCTATCTAATTATCGCAGGCCAGGTTCGTGACTTTCGTTGATCGATGAAGAAATGGGTGCTCATCGTCAATTCAGTACTATCCCCGTAAAGAAGTGCGGTGTGACAGGAAGGTTACGACCTAACTCAGTATTCCTTTATGCAACCATCGAGTGTGGTCTTGTAACTGCCAACATCGTAGTGCGACCAGCACTGCACTGTGAGGCACGCTCAATTGCGCATGGTCGACCCGAACAGAATCATCGTAAAAAAAACAAGATCCAGCCTTTCTACTTCCGCAGCAACACTGACTCATCGCACCGGCTTTTAGTGCCGGAGTGTAAAGGTAAGCTCAGTACTTTTCGCATATTTCGGCATCACTGGATGATTGATCGCTTGGCTTTCGTTGCTGGGACTTTTCAGACATGCTCTGTGGTATCTTATCCACGCGATCACCCTTGGTAGATGAATCAATACTCGCGAGGCTGATCCCGAAAAATTCGTCCCCCGCACAAGTTCGCTGTCTCTCGCCTCGATTTTCTGGGATCTGCGAAACGAGCTTCCAATGTACAAACTACTTATCATTCTGCTCTGATGTCTAGGATGGCCTTGCACCGGCAGACAGGGTGCCCGGGGTTGTCGCCTTCACCGCCTCTAACTTGTCCATCGACTCCATCCAGGCAAGCATGCGCTCGCTGAGCAACTCACCCTCCGGAATTGCCCGGAGGTCTGCAAGAAGAGGGTAAAGGAAGAAGTCTGCCCAGCTCAACTTTTCTCCGAATGCGTAACCCTCAGGAGACATCGCTTCCTCGATGATAGTCAAGAATCGGCGCGATCGGTTGACGCCGGTGTTAATGCTTTCCCGGATTTCCGCGTCCGTCGCTTTGCCCTCATCAGTGAGAGCCATGCGCGGTTTGACAACACCGAACTCTATGGCAGGAAATCCTGAGTAGAGAAGCGTCAGGCACCGTTTATCGTCTGACACGGGACTAGAACCCGTGGAAATAGTTTACCATGTGATGCTACCATACTCACAAACTCCCACATCTGTTCCTCGATGAGAGCACGACCGTCGCCAGCAGATATACAGAGGGTCGGTTGTGGTGCCACTCTGTCGAGATACCTCACGATGGCGAGACTTTCTCGTAGCTTAAGCGTGCCTTCTTTCCCTCCTGGTTCCGGTTTCGATGGCAAGTGTGGGCAGGTATCCGAATGGGTGATATTCGTCCGCAGTCTCAGAATGAGGAAGAACAGATATTTGGTTAAAGGGTAGACTCTTGTAATGCAGACCAAGAGTGATCGTCCGTGTAAACGTACTGAACGGGGTTCCTATGACGGTGAACGACATCATCGAAGGCGGAGGAAGGCAGCAGCTCTAATGGGGTGCATAATTGTGCTAGCTCATAAACCTCCCCTCGGGTTCCGATTTGATGATGAGTCAGTAGTCCCATGGTCCACACTGCGCATCAGTCTACGGCGATTAGTCTGGATTCCAGAATTACCTTGTTTACAAATCCTCGACGTGTTTTCTCTTCATTACGTACTCTTTGATCAGGTTCCGTGCAAATACCTTTATTATATTCAACCACAATTCTTTCCCTCCATAAAGTCATAAAGTACAACTCGTAGAACAGAGACCTCGTCGCGGAGGGGCCGCGAGATAACTTAATGCATCTATGCCCCTCTCGGTTTCCTCAGCGACTCCGCAATTCCAAGGAAGGTCTCCGCAAGTTGAACCTAATAGGATTTGTCAGCGAAGGACACTGGCAATCGTGAAACCATGTACCGAGTCCAGAGCTTGGTTGTATGACGACATGACTGTAGCAGCGGCCGGTGCGAATGGGTCTCTCGGAGCGTTATTCTGAGCGTCTATCGCTATTTCTGCCATTCTGCGTAGGTATTCCGAAGACGTATCTGGACCAAATGATACCGCATGGAAAGACACGGCCTTTCTGCGAGGTGACATCAGAAATGAAGAGATGAAGAACTTCGAAGACTTCGGCTCGCACCCAAGGTGAACGGATGACCCACACAAATCTTGCATAGTTTGGTCTGCAATCCAGCTCTCTCCATCCGAAAGAAAGATGATGACAGGAGACCTGAGAAGCGACACATTCGTAGATTAGTTGGAGTCGGACCGAAGACTGTTCCTTTGCCTCTCCGTGCTCCAATTTCGCTCCATGACATCTTGAGCAGCAATAACCGCCGCTGTGAAGTTGGTCCCAATACCCGCCTGATGAGACAAGAGCATATCAAGCAGTTGGTCTGGATTGCTTGTCAAATCATTTTCGATGACAGTCAGGGCGCCATGATTGAACAGGATAATACTATAGGCGTCTCTGCGGGCTGCACTGTCGCCTGATCCGACGGCGGCTGCGCGGGCTGACCAGAAACTAAACAGTGAGGAGAGAACTGCGCCAAATCTGTTGTCCGAACAAGCACAAATTCTGGCCGAGGCGGGAGTGTTTTGCAACGGTCAGTCGATCATTATACAACATAGAACTAGACCTGAAATGGGAGTCAGCGTGAGGGTGAAGCCGAGGCATGAGTACCATTCCCACCGGTCTGCAACAAATATCCTTGCAAGCCAGTCAGTTCGGGTCATGCAAGAACTACGTAGATACCTACACATGAAATGCTTGCTGCATCACGACAGGATTACGACAAGCAAAATGATGACCGTCATTGGATATGTATCCCATAGCTGGGGTACCAGCACTCAGATCTGCTGGTGGATGGAACATCGGCAATGTACAATAGGAAGGTTGAGCAAGATTCCCAGCGTCGCCAGCGTGTTCTAGGCCTGTTTCCTGGTCAAGAGAAGGATCCCAAGGTACCACATCCATACCGCTTACCACTGCACATAGCATCGCCGCAGAAAGTTAGCATTCGATGCTGCTCGGCTACCTGAGCAACCTACCATTTTGCAAATACTGCTTGTTCTTCTTTCGAATACGGATCCTTGAAACCTTGGAAGTATTACACCAACAGTTGTAACGCGTTTCCAGTGCGCGTACTTACCACTTCTTTTCCAGTGCAAGTTGTGGGTAACGTAGTCCTTAGGCCTGTCAGGGTGAGGTAGCAGGTGTTTTGTGATGTGCTGAATCTCGTCGTTGCCAACGCAGGCTGCTTCCTCAGTGCGACAATAGTCAATATGCACGTGACGACCCATTGCCTGGCACACAAGATTGCACATCATTGGAGCACCCTCATCGTTGGTAGAGAACCTTCTCCCTTCAATTTCCAGAACTTCAGCATCGTCAGTTCCATCTATGGTCCATTGTGTACGAGACATAGAGCCAGTGGCGTGTTTCGTGCTCTTGCTGAGGGTGGCCTGTACACCGCCTATCAGGAAGTAGCAAGGGAAGGAAGTGTAAACTGATCATACCCAGTGGTAACGTACAGAAATACCCGCAATTTTCGCACCTGCCGAATTGAGCAGAATTAATCGGAGCCAGAATCCGTAGAACGACCATCACACGACTGACCTGGCCTCGCAAAAGTGAATGACCTTCTGATCGAGACTGTGATTATGAGAACCATCGTGTTTCGTTGCACCGGGGGGGATTGGCTTGATACACTTCAGTCGTTTTGCCACTGCACCACGTAAGTTGAATGTATTTCAGTACGACTACGTAACTGACCTTGCGAGTACTGCATAAGTAGGTCGTCGGTGAGTTAGCAAAGCTTCGGCTCCACGTGTGGAGTTGCCTACCTTCGTATACTGGAAGGTTTCGTGCCTGCCCGTGAAGGTTGCTTCGATCGAATGCGGTGCCGTTTCGATCTCACATATGCCCTGCGCGAAACACATAGCTGTGCAGAGATACTCTTGCCTGTCCAACGATAGGCTGTGTCAGCTTGTGCCAATCGTTGAAAAATGTAGGAGTCAACTCATCCACAAAGGTGAACTTCCCCATCTTTTAAACCATGCATGTGATCCTGATCAGAACATAGTCGTTTGCATAGTTGACAGGTGAGCGAGCAGAGGCGAGCTTCGCATTCATGACGGGAATGATTAACATCATTATTGGTCTATCAGCTTACAGGATGCAAGTACCCTGGGTTGACTTACCTCGGGATTCTGCATAAACCGGGGCACGAATAATCTGATCCGTCAGCAAGTTTAAGGCCAGATAAGCTACATGGCTGTGACATGCTAAATCAGCATATATGCATACGACCAAAGCGACGGATTCACCTTTCCGCAAGCGTGCACCGAGGTGGCACACAGATGTTCGTCATGGTGACCGGTAACCTACGATATCTGAGTTGCAAGTCACAGTGGCATGAGGAGAGCAACCTTACTTTAATAAACTCGTGAAGACATCCGAACCTGCCATTGAACTTGCAGGGTTTGCCACATAGGTGAGCATTCACAACACATCTGTGTAGTACTGAATATGCGCCACTGTGACAACTTGGTGAAAGTAAATGCTTACATATGTTTCCCTGAGTGTCCGGCAGCCATGTTACACTCTCGGAGTTCGCGACTAGTCTCTCGACAAAAATAGCATTCGTGAATGCACAGGTGATCAGTTTGACAAGCATGAGGGCCGCCGTGGAAGCGACTCTGGATGCACAACAGTTGACAGTTTGCGCAGTGCAACTTGCAATGCTGCACATTACTCTTCAGATCGACGGTGGCGCCTTCAAAATTCCGTCGAAGTTCCTCGATGCTTGCGTGTCCTGTCTGGAAACGCGACAAATTCTGGGAAAGCCACTCTTTCACATGATTGGTTCGTAAATTAACCACGCCCTCGAGGTATTGGGACAGGGCTTCCACCCACTCTGAATCAGGAATGTGTTGACGGTCGCGATAACGCTCCCAGGAACTCTGAAGGATTGCCAACGCTTGCTCACGAAGCTCTGACTGCGGGGCCATTCCAACTGCGAGGAATAAATGTGATTCAGTATCAGGCAGCTCCACAGGCATGTCGGTGTCAAGGTTCTATGGACAATTAGATTGTGCAAGACAGAGGTAAATAGGGGCTACCTTCAACGGCTCTCGTTCGGGAACCTCCTGGAAGCCAAAAGCCAATGCATTCGGCAACAGCGACGACAAGGGTTGTGCTCGATGAGACGCCATCGTCTCTGGAAGAAAGTGAGTGGTGCTAAGTCACCAGTACATACAGGAACGCACGCGACATTGCCCCCCAATCATTGGCCTGATGCAGTATTGATTAAAAGTAGACATACTACAAGTACTTATACGAACCTTGAGCTTCGCCATCAACGTTTTCACCTCGTGAAGGAATTCGCCTGCAGCATGATGCGTTACAACTTGTTGGTCCAAACGCCTCTTTAGCATTGGGAATAGTTTGTAGAATTCCTTAGACTCTATGACAGGCCTGTGAGGAATAAGACTGCGTCCCCCAGAAGTCCGTTTGTAATGCGCACCAGGGAATGATCGCCGGTTTTCCTGCATGAAGTCGAGTGATAAAGTTCGCTTCTTGCTCGTCTTGTACAATTCGTTGGAACTTGAGGGTGAATCTGACAACTTGTTAGTCAGGGGAATTCAATAACTTTGAAGTGAACTAACTCCCCCGCTACTTCCGTCCTGTCTGGCTCAACGACATCCTAAAACTGATCATCAGGTATTGATATCCAAGCGTCCTCAGCGTGCTGTACGTTGATAATGATGACCAAAGTCGATTGGAATAGTGACGGGCTTGCTGCGGGGTCTAGAACAGTAGCACTAGACTGGAAGGACTGGAACAGTCCTGCGATATCACGACTGAATGCAAAGTTATTGCGGAAAAGGACCTAGAGACATGTCATTTTCGTTTGCTGTTTTTTCCTTTTGCTGCGGGCACAGGCTCACCAAATTCGAGATTGCAGTGTTAAAAAGTACGAGCAGCATATCTTCTTGGGCGGACCGTTCGATACTGTGGACACCTGAAAAGAGATGGGTACTGAGAAGGTTCAACGAATGAATGCCAGTTGACAAACCCTCGAAATCTAGGGCTACGATGAGCTCCTTCTCGGTTGGCGTGATAGACATCCAGACTCCCTCAGTCGTACGCATCGCCGATCCCGCAAAAGAGGTATCCACGAGATGATTGAGAGTATAGCTCTTCCCAACAGATTGTTCTCCTATGGACGACACCACTCGAACAGGCTGACAAGTTGTAAGCAGGACCCGGCGTCATCGAATAAGTATTACCTTGGTCGCCATGTAGGACTGAAAGAGCGACTCGTACCACCCGAAGGAGATACTGTCTACGATGCGGCTCACTTCGGCTCCCAAAAGTGACCTTTCCAGCTCTGTGGAATATACACCATCTTTGAGCGGGATAAAACGATTTTCTTTCGTTAACGCAATGTGAATTGGGATCAAACACAGGAAATCGACAATCCATTCGCCTGCCCTATATTGTGAAACGTTCCATGGCGTGGTGCCGCACAACTCTTGCGCAAAAACAGAAAATGCCGCAGCTGACACCTTAATAGATTTGAGGATATCGCTAGTAGGCTTCTTACTGATGTGCTCGAAACTGTAGATCATGTCGGAGAAGTGCTGTGCAAACATTTGGAAATTACGGTCAGTGACAAAGACCAGAGTTCTCTGACTCCTAAGACTGGCGGAGGAAATAGTCTCCCGTTGCACCGCAGCAAGGACTGGGAAACGAATCCAGACTTCCGAATGACAATCCACCAGGCAATTGTGTGCTGTTATTTTTTCCGCTCGTTTAGACCAGCTGCGACCAACCTTCTCTCGGAACATGAACTCGGTAATGCGACGGGTGATGTCCAAAGCATAGGATTGGCATCGATGAGTGGAAAAGTCAAGCCACAAAAGATGAACAGCTGTCGTGGAGATTAGTGATGTGACCACGAACGGTTTGCCAATCGGAAGGTCGGGGATGTTAAGCTCAATGCCCTCCGTCGAGCCAAAGGAAGTCCAATGGTACGCGGTTAGCGCATGGCCAGCTCCATGGTCATAGGAAATTAGTAGGCACGATCCATCGGGTGTAGAGTATACATTCGACGGGACGTGGTAGAGGTTGAGAGTCGCGAGTCTATACAGATCAATAAGCGTTGGTTCGCAGAGGGCCGTTATTCGACTGACCGAAACTGCATCGTAACTAGAGAGTATATCCTAGCCTGGGCAAGAGAGTCTACTAACAGGAGCTCTTCACTGCCACTGACAAAGCATGCGTGACGAATGGATGTCCCTTCGTTGTACCACGCGGTCAAGTTGATAGAACTTCCGAGGGCTTGGAAGCCTCGTGCGTCGTCGTACACGAAGATGTGGAGTAATAGCTAAGGTCAACAATCGCGCATGAGACATACTGTCAAACCCGAAGTCGACAGACTACGAACCTTGTCGGAAGAGACGACGCTCAGCATTCGCTTGGACTCATCGAATGCTAGCACGAAATCTTGTCCGATCTTCTCGCGATTCAAACTTTTTCCGCGCCCTCGCCCGATCGCTGCATCGATGACGGTTAGGTGATCAAGATAAACCATCACATTGCCAACACGGTCCGAGACAATAAGCAGTAACTTCTCTCCCTCGAGTAACTGCGCACGCCTAGAAATGGGTAAATCTTACAGCACTTTGAAGAGACAGAAGGATACATACAAAACGGAATAACCTTGGGCTAACCTAAATTTATACTCGAAGCGAAAACGGGGAGAAGGAATGATGGATGGGTCCAGCTGCAAGTCATGTTTGTCTTGCTCCATGAGGCTCATGGTATGAACCGTAAAACATGTCATAGGATCTTCTTGGGTCTCTCGAGCACCGGAGACTTTGCATTGTGACGAAGGATTGTACGGGTGTTACGATTTACTCTCCTCGACTGATTCTATAAAGAATGTGTGTCTGATGGACGGTCATCTCAGTGGACACCTAAAAGCCTCGAAACTTACGGTCGCTTGGTTTTGCGCGTCGAATTATTGACGCAACGGATCAACTGTAGTCTAAGCCTGCGCTTCTCTTGCTCCTCTCGGCTCTCAGTATCAGCTTTAGTTCTTTCCTTCATCGTCTCCTCCTGAGTGTGTCTGACTAACCCGACGAGCTTCTTCACGACACCAGGTATCGTAGTGGCCAAGGACGGCTGCACATGAGAATATGCTTCCTGCACCAAACTTGTCAGTTCTGGATCCTCTTGGATCACTTCTGCGTTGACAACCTCCTTTAAGGACTGGCTATCCGAGATATCGTTCGCGTTGCCAAGAGCTTCCCGAAGAACATGGTCCGTAAAGGGAGTTTTATCTTCGCTTGGACTAAAGAAGACTGAGGCAACGAAGCGAACGGCACGTCGCACGAAGTGAACCTTGCCTTCTCTTGGATTATAGATGGCTGGAGCAGAGTAGTTATCGGAGAGCTGGGTGGTATGGGTAGTACTTGAGCCTTTGAAGGCGTCCCTCATGGCATTTTGAGCTGCTTTGAATCCCTCTTCCGTAGCAGCTTTCGCAATCGCATGGCGATGGCTTTCACTGATTTCGCCCACACGAGAACTAAATTCAACCAATAGGCATAATTGATCCTTGATGTCCCGGAACTTGGGGTTAGAGATTGTTTCCACCGGTTTGATGTTTCGCCGAAAAATTTCATCCACGTTGGGATAAAGCGCAGCGATTTCTCGGAAGGACACTGGAAGATATAGTAAGATAATACTTTTCATGCTTGCGGTATTGAACCTCACGTGAAGGGGTTGATTGATCCACTCCGGGATGGGGGAATGATGCCCGTTCGAGGAAGCTACATTAAGCTGGTTATGAATGAATTAATCATACCCGAGATTGAAATAACTTACGGATACAAGCTCAAGACTTTATCCGTGACAGCATCGTGGATTGCTGAGGTTAACTTTCTTCTTTGTCGAGAGTAGCCTTCATTTTTGCCAATTCATCCGTTTTCATTTTCTTGTATTGAGCGCCAACGGCGTTGGACTCGAGTGTCCAATTGGCACACTCCTCCGGAAAACGCATCTTCAAACCGTTTCAGACTAGTATATTCAATGCACGATCATCCAGGGATTCACTCAGGCAAAGACGATCGGACATGCTAAAGGCAATTGGTGCCATCAAGACTGCTGTCGGCATAGTCGAACAGATACTTACAGGTAACCTTCCAGCTGCAGAATTGTGAAGTGCCTCGCCTTGAAAAGATCAGATACACGTCCAGCCGCTAGATACTGTACGGTCATGAAACCTTGTGCAGTCTCCCCAAAGAGCAAAAAAGGCTCCGGCGGACCCTGCTCCGCAGACGCCTCTGATGCCGAGTCCCAATAGCTGATGTACCCGGATATAACCTTCCCCGAACATCCTTGAGCCCAAGAATATGAAGGTGCATGAAAAGAATTGAGTACCTTAAAGCATTCTCGTACTTGCACAGACTCTTCCTGTTCTGTCGTTCTGTCCACGATACAGTTAATGATCCTACCTCCTTCGTCATCTTCGGTTCTGGCATCGTTGTCATCCCCATCCCCGTCTCCGTCATTCCATACAATAGTCTGCGCGTGCACGGCAGAAATTAACGCAACAACCTGGTCACACATCTTTGTGAGGTATCTGTGAATCGTGAGCACAGACGAAGGAGCACTTCTACGACATAAACACGCCTCATGAAGGTCACACCATTCCGGCGGACTTGGGAGGGTGCAGAGTCATCCCACGTGTTTTCCTGAGTCTAGCATACAACAAAGATTTGTTCCGTTTGACCATACGGTTCTGTTGGTCAGAGAAGACATAGACCTGATCGAAGAGTAGGCTTCGTCGGTCCAGAGCTGTTTGAATCCGCAAGCAGTTGTCCAGCCCTAAGGAAGGCAAAGGGTCAAGAGCGATTGATAGGCAGCACTGGGCAAATAACATACAAAGCGTCGTCAACGACCCGAAGCTCTGAAAAGAATCGCACGATCTCTTCTTTGCTTCCATACACACCTACGGGTTTCATGATATAATTATCCAACGCCTTGAAGTCAACCTTTGTTATAGATGCATATGCGCCAGGGCACACGAGATTAATGAAAGCTTTCAACGAATTTTGAGAGATAATGATCTTGTCGACTGAGGGAAGCATAAGGCTGGAGTCGGTAATAGGAAGCAAAATCGTTACCTAGCCCACCGCTGCCTTGTTCGGTAATGAGATCAAGGATCCTGTACAATCCTCTGACAGAGGAAGCCAGATCAAGGTGGTAATCATCGACGTCCATCTTAGAAGGACTTGTTAGTACTCTGCCATCGATAGAGAGAAACCACCCACGTCGTCATTCATCACTGCTGTCGACTTCACATCTTGATCAGCTGCTGACTCGAACAAGCTCTCATACACTGAATCGTCATCACTCGATGAGGCATTGTCCACGTATACGGCCGAGACAGCCATCGACACGGTTGACCCAGAGTCAATCTCTGTAGTCTGCATGATACTTGGACCATCCAGAGCCATGGAGGTGATATGAGAAAGGTTGTAACCACCGACATCGGTTACAAAACCAGAGCTACCAGATTCCCCAGTAGACATGTAGAAAGACAAAGACTCTATGGAAGCAGTGAGCAACGGCGAGGTCGCTTGAGTTAGTAGTATGGCATTTACACACCATCCGCCTTTCTCTTCCCTTTGTTCCGAGGGCCATACACACGTACTTCTTCGCTGTCACTGTCATGAGAGGCGTCCATGAATGAATCATCCATGATGCTGTACAGAAGAAACGGTTGAAATTACTGTAAAGAAACCTCACTCTACCCTATTTAAAAATCCCGGAAGGTAAGGATCCACACACAGCTAGACATGAGGCACGTAATCAGAATTACATGCTGTTGTGAAGCTAAACTCAATACACGCCCCAGATCGACCACACGCGACCACAAAAAAACAAAAAAAGAATTGGGGTTTGGGGCACTGGGAGCACTAACGTAGTCACTTGACGGGGACTGCGGCATCGATGCTATGGTCGCAAAATTGAAGGAAAGGACTCTGTCAATTGCAACGGTCAAGCCCGACATTCACATGCACGAGGAAGGAGGCAGAGAACGTTAACATACACTAATTGACCTAGGGTGCTTTGAGGTACGAATGGAATTCAGGCCGAACGGGCGGTGTTCGATCGGCAATATTGATCTTGTAAGAACAATTCAGCGCTTGGCGCTCGTCAATAAGTCGTACGGCGCTTACTCCACCATGCGACAGGCATCCCCGATCACAATTTGTTCGACACGGCATGCGTGAGGTATCGGTCTGGTTCTGAGCGCTGAGAAGAAATGAAGTCAAACATGTTGGTGCTTCGTGTCCTAGGGATTTGCATTGATAAACTGGTGGACTACTTCAAAAATGCTAACTAGCCAGATGCTTAGACCAGGGCAGCGGAGGCCCTCGTGCGTGATGGTTTTGAGCAATCATATGCAACGCCCAATGAAGACTGCGGCGACATTTTTGAGTAACAAACTCAAAATGTGGGCCTGCCAAACAAAAGTCGGCCAGTACACACTAACTTAATAGCGGAAGAATGATCAAGAAAAGCAATGTTGCATAGGAGGTGCAGGAATAACACCAGATACGGACAGGAGTTGTTGCAAGATCAAATTATCGGTCGATGTGCTGGGTGACCCAGTAGTCACGCTGAATTCCAGCAGTAACCCCATTGACCCGGTGCGAACGCATGTGTCTACAGGAAGATCGAAGTATTGGGAGTCCTTCACGGTCAGGATCCAATAACAGCGGTCCATGTCTCAATCAAATCGATCGTACAATATCCTCTCACGGGAACATACTGCTTGGTGATAATCTTTATGGTCTCTTGAGCGACTATTCCCCCAAGGAAAGCTGCTGTCGTCTGAAGTTCTGCAGATGGTGCTCGAATACTGGGAGGACGACGTCTGGGTCAAACTCTCTCATAATAGATCATACCACTTACATCTCTCCAACGAAATCATCTAGGCACTCCGGGAGTTCGACTTCGTCGCCAACCACGGTTCTTACCTGCTTCCGAAGAGCCTCCGCAGATATCGGCCAGCCAGGACTTTGCTCCCTCACCGCTGACAAGGCTGACAGAGACAAATGTAGGCAGGCTGCCTTCGGATTCTCAGTTAAAGCGTTGGCTGTTCATAGAAGTATTTTCGAGACTATATGCCACTGCAATAAAATAGACATACCAAGAACTGTGTTATCGAGGGTATCCCATCGAGCCCCCCTAATAACGTGAAGGGCATGCGCGTTTTTCACGAACAGATTGATCGTCGCGTCATCCACTGGTGCACGCAAATGGCTCCTAAAAGCGTGTTTTTCCTCCTCAGCCCGTGTCTTGTACAACTTCTGCAAGTGGATGTAGTTGGCTGTGTCAGCCTTCATGTCAGGTAATGTGGAAGTAAGGGGAAGGGTATGGGTTTCAGATTGTTCCGTAAACTTCTTGAGGGCGGCGAGCAGATGAAAGAACGATGAGGGACTTTCGCTAAGAGCCTCAGGAGAAATGGCTGGGTCATCAAACAACGAGGCAATTCCTGGGGGGACCTAGAAAACAACGTAAGTAATACAACCAGCCCAGTCACACTGTCTTACGGTTGTTTCAGTCCAACAGCGGTAAGCTTGTGCTTCTGCTTCATCAAAGTTTTCCTCGTCAGGCTTGACTTTGAGCGCAAGGATACTCTTCTTAAACTCCTGCCGTTCTGAGTACGTCTTGGGAGGGTTACCACCATGCTATTTCGTCAGTAGCTTTAGTATTCAGTGAAACTGAAGTGAGATGTGGATTCACCGATTTCTTCCAGTCTTCCAAGACACGGACAAGAATGACGACATACGGTATGTGGCTATGTTCTGTCGGATCCATGGATGCGAGATCGAGAGAAAGTGCATGTTCCTTCAATGCAGGGAATGGTTTGTCGATTCTCAGAGAAGGTAGAGTTTCTGAATGGCTTTCGATGACTGTGAATGGATGATCAGGGGATGAAATACCAAGAATGTCAGGTTAAAGACATACTAGTATGTTCATGCACCTGAATAAAGAATTCAGCCAGAAATCCAGCGGAGCGAACAACGATGAGGGTCGGATGCAATGGATGCTCCCATAACAGTGATGACAGCTTCACCAGAATTTGACTATCTAGATTATGGGCGATAACAACTGTGAAGGAAGCTAGCCAATCTGGGTCCGACTCAATGACACTCCTCAGATGTCGAGTGTCCGCATGGCCGTCGACACTATCATTGAGTTCGCGAAGAAGCCTAACTGCTTCAGACGCTCTTGGTTTCCCGACACTTTCAAATCCTTCTAAAAAGAAGTTATTGCCTGCGTCAGCGTGTGAGGTTGTGGCGTGATCCAAGATAGTGAAGTGACCGATCCCAGGGAGGACAAGATTCTTCAGGATCGAAGTGGAAGTAGCAGAACCAGACAGAACGAGAACCCTGGATGATTCAAGAGCACTTTGTCCCGTAGCAGCCCATAAGCTAGATGGCAACAGCTTCTCAGGACAGGAGCAGCCATAATATTTGAAACGACTCACCGCAGCTGGCGGTCATATCTGCGGGCCTTGTTATCAGGTTGTACCCTTTACAGAATGCAATTGATCAGCGAGCCATATTCCAGAAGAGACCTGCGTACTGTAAAGCCGTCGTTGCACTTTCGATATCTTGGGACGCCATAATGGATGGCACAAGCTTTCAATTATCACATACTAGGACACGGGCGTGACGCCTGACGTAACAGCATCACGGAGCGATAACGTGTCACGTTCTGGTAGAAATACATACGACCATGACAGACACGCGTCAGTTCGGAGATCTTGCCACTCAACTTGTCCTCGAATCGCGTCGCTCAACGCTTTCTGATACACTCTTAAAGTATAACGACAATCTGGTTCGATCCGTCATCAGGGAGCAACGCGATCTCGAGAAGTTGACGGAGAGCGCAGAGGAGGTCAGCCCTGCTCTCTTGATCTACCAGACTGCCATCGTACGAAACAAGCGATGCCTGCTGGCGTACCACAAGCACCGCATGGATAGATTGCGCGATATGTACTGGGTTGCGGGCGGCGCGCTTCCACACATCCTCAGCAATCAGGACATTCGGAGCAAACTCTCCCCACATGAAGTAGATTTCCTTCGCCAATACAGTGCATCGGTCATGGATTATCGTGCGGAATTCTCAAACGAGCTGGATATAACTGCCAGCATTACCCACCCACCCAAGGATTTGCATGTCCTGGTACGCGTCGTGAGAGATTGTGGGGTCATACAAACCGAACTTGGAAGTATCGACTTTCAGAGGGGTCAAAGATTCATGGTCAGAAGAGCCGACATAGAACATCTGATTGTACAGGGATATCTAGAGGAGGTGTAGTAGTGAAAGTGAGCGCAACTACGCAACTGGAGGGTCTGGAGAACTTTGCGCTGACCTTCGTTCTATAAAGTCGTGGCTGTGCTCGCACCATTTCGGGATTCCTGTTGTGCTCAACGCTGGCTTCGAGCAAGCACATCATCCATCATGATTGCCACAAGACGGTTCCCGAAGTCCACGCCCATTTTTCTATTCAGTCATTCTCGAACCACCCTGTCTGTCTTTCGTCAGGGACGAGTACGACATTCTAGTTCTTCGTCGCCTTCGTCTGGCGACGACGTCGACCGGAGTAACCCCGGCGCGATCTCGGATCAGGAGTGGGACGTCCGGACAGGTGTGCTGCAGTCAAGAGTTTCTGTGGATGCGTTCAGATACTACGTGTAGTTTCTTGTCGTGCACTCGCCTTTGGCACTTCCTAGGCCGTGCGATCTACGTTCTACAACAAACACTCCCTGATTTCTTCCGAATTGGTCTGGTGTCGAACGTCGATCCCACACGGGGACCAGGCTTAGTTTACAATATTTCATCAGAACAAACAGAAGTAGAGAACATTTACAGCCCAAAAATACGGCTGTCGTACACTCCCCCTGTTGCCCTTCCTTCGCCCTTCCCTAGGACTTTGTCGATAGAAGGTGAGCTGCACAACGATAGCTTCTTTTCGCCGTGTGTCTTGAGCTTTCAAATAGGCTTGCCTCTTTACTTGGCATCCTCTGTTTTCATCCGGCATACAATGAAAACGCTTTATTCCGATCTGCGAGTCGAGCTTCGAAAAGTAGTCGTACAGATACCTCCACTGACCCCTAAAAGCAATGCAGCTGGCCATTCACGCAGCACCCGAGAGAAAAGTTTGTTCATAGGACTTACGGTTCTTGGCACAACACGTGTCAGCGGCGGGCTAGGTGAATGGCAGATGTGCGTTGATGCTTCGTGAATATGCCCGTCACCGTGGTTATGACCAAGCTTACAGAGACTCAACGTATTCCTTTTCGCCGCTTACTGGACTAATAAATCTCCATACCATCAATTCGATACAGCCCGCACCTCATCAAGCGGCGTATGACGCACTCCGCGCTTCCTTTAGCAACGTATTTGGGTTAGGTGGAAGTATGCAGCCAGGCGAGGCCAGAGCTGTCGACTCCACGAAGGCACGAGTGTGATTGGGATGTGTTGGATTGTGTACATCATTCTAAATGAGATACGAGCAGAATAATGGAGTGTACGGTAATAACATTGCACCCCTCTCTGCTGCAGGCGGTAATGGTTACGATGTTTCACCAGGTCCTCAAGCGAGTCTCTGTGCTTGTGCCTTGGCGATACTCATATTCACACTAACGATCCTGCTTAATGCTTGCTATGTCTCATTCAACCGATGCCTGTACCCGTTGAGGTTCCATCTTCATGATGGCAGGCGTTTAGACATATTGATTCCTTGGTTACTCGTGATTCACGAAGATGAAAATCTTCGCCCACAAACCGTTCGCCATCAAGATCCCAATGTCTATGCCAGCCTAAACTCCAATACCGCAGTCCCAGCAAGGTCGTAGACATTCGCCAGCCTTAACCCGGAAGCGGAGCTAGGAAACCGGGAATTAGACAAGTCAAAAGACTGGTGACAGTCTCTTACGCCAGCGTGATCTGATCACCAACTGTTCGCTCTTTGGCATTATGAAGGATCCACATATTCAGATCTTGTTGATACTTGCGGCTATTTCCCGCCCCGAAGTTCGGTAGCATCGGTTCCGGAGCCTTGACAAGTAATCAGCTCAACGAACAATAGAACCTCAGGCGGATGACGGACAATATCTATTCCCAGTTGTTCTTCATCTGGGCGACGATTCGCACCGGCAATAACATAGTCGTCTGTCGCGAAGTGCTGCGTTGGCGTTGGCAGCCGCATCAAGGTTGAAACGACATACGAATGAGAAGGCGGCTGTGAGGTTCCATAGCTTTACTAATGTTACGGAGGATAACCGCAGCCTCAGCATCGGGCCAGTCGTGAATGATATTTCGAAGCTTCACCGTGGAAATAAGTATCTCACGTTTCAAAGTGGATATCAACCTACATAATAAACATCTTTGCCTGGTACGGGAGCTTCTTTGGAGAAGTCGAGAGTGAGAAACTCGACCCGTTTCTCTCGGAGGGCCTCAAATGCTTCCTTTTCCCAGACCTGCAAGAGGTGAGAACTCGGCTGGAATTCTAAATGAGGTTATGAACGCTTCTGGCCGCCTCCAAAACTTCAGGTAAATCCTGGTCAGTGATTTTAAGGTGCGGATGGGCTTTCGAAAGGGAGATAGAGACAGAGCCGACACTGGCGCCAACGTCACAGACGGTAGCGACATCATTCCAAGGGTAATCTGAGGGGTGGTTGACGATATTATGCTTGAAAGACAACTTTCACTCACGGTGGAGAATTGACAAGGAACCCATCACAGGTCCAAGAGCAATCATAGCATGGTGGTAATTCTAAGCAGCACGTCGTTGAGGATTCAATACAGAGAAAGATCACCGCATACCTCCCGTCTTTTCGCCTGTTAACTTCATGAGCGGGTGCTTCCATAGCATCAACGACTTACATCTGCTTTCATCCAGCCAAAGAAGCTCCCCTTCAATCCTTTCCGTTTTAAGACGTAGATCATAGGCGCCTTATCGGGCTCGTATGACATTGCATACTCCGGCTCCGTTAATGTTTCGTAAAGGACGCCTGTACCCTGCGATACATCTTGAGCATGTATACAGGTAAGACAACCACAATCGTTCGAGCTCTTCATAATGAGGGAGAGGCGGTTACTGGCGAACACATCCGTATCAACTAAGTAGATGAGTACCCAATGAACGACGATAGATAGATACAAAGTAGGTCATGATTACCTTCGATGAAACATCTCTTGGATGCAAGGACGCGGAGAATCCGTGCAAGTTTACCTTTCTCTAGACCGACGGTCTGGGACAATTCCCTGATATGCAAACCCGACGGATACTTCTCCAAGATGTCTGCGATTCCTTTCCGTATAGCAGCACCGGTACAAGCCCAGTCATAACATTGGGCGAACCATGAGTCGTTAATTGAGTGACATATTGGCGCTGATGTACATGACTTACGTTGGCGAGAGTATGTTGTGGGGGAGCCAAAGATGCACAGAGCTGTTGGCATGCATCTTCCAAAAGACGAATGGCCTTCTTAAGGGCCACGGTGTCTGTTGCGAAATCAAGGGGGTGGAACTCTGTGGAGTAGATGGTCGGAACGTTGTTACCGTGCTTCTTATACTCAGTTATAGCTAGCCGTGCCGACGAGTTTATGATTTCCAAGAGTGCTTCGAGCTCGACCTCCCCGGACAATCTTCAGCGATGCTTCGAGGGCCGAGAGATAATGACTTAGAGCGTGTCTAGTGGGATAATTGCAACCTTTCCACGGCATTTTAAGTCGTGGAGGATCCCTCGTTCTCGCTTACTGAAACCTAAGTGGCTATCATATATATACTGTCTATGAGATATTTATATTAGCTCCCAGCGATGTGAAGGGTTATGAGAACGTACCATCCATAACCAAGTACTTTACAGTATTCAATAATTATTCATTGAGGGGAAAACACCTCAAATGCCTCGTCTAAGACTGACATCAAAACAGCAATGTTGTGTCTAATTAGATTATATAAGTGGGAGTATCAGGTGTCGCACCGCCACTGCAATATAGTCTACATGCAAAGTGGCTGGGTTCTCCTAGAACCGCTTGAGGTTCGTTCAGTCTTTTTGCCCCTGCCCACCGCACTCCCTTGCTCACCAGTCTCTCATTAACGTCCGTCCCGTGTCGACCCTTCCACGCTGCTTGACGCGTCGCCTTGCGCCCGGCAAAGCTGACCTGTTCGACACCAATCCTCCCCTCACAGCACCCACGCAGTTAAGAATGCCGCTAAAACATTCTACATCAACCGCCCATGGCCTAGCAGCCCCCAAACCAATATACTTAGCTAACGAAGTCCAACAACTCGTAGACGACACGTATCCTACCCTCACTAGGGGTTCCAGGTCCGGCTTCATCTCCCCAGACGACAGTCCACTTACTACACCACCCGAGACGTATCGCCATGGACTACCTTCAATGCATACCTTGGTCATTCATACGGTGGCCCCGTCGGAGATGCTAACTGACCCTAAGGCATACTTCATGAGGAGGGAGACACGGCCGTCCGTCTCCACAGATGACAGTCCCCCTACTTCACCCGAGGACGCTGACGTCGATCCAGAACAAACAATGTATTACCATGGCTTGCCTTCGAAACCCACCTTGGTCTTTCGTACAGGGCCCCCATCGGAGAAGCTAACCAGCCCCGAGACATACCTCGTGAAGAGGGAGGTCAGGCCGGTCTTCGATGACAAGTTCGCGGCTGCATGGGAGGACGTGGGTACACACGTCTATCAATACCTTGACTCTGCCACTGTCAAGTGGACGACAATCGATGTCGTCCGCTTCGCCGAACCCGGAAAGCACGTCGGTCCCATCGTTCTATGGGTCGGTGTCAGGCCTGGGTCTCTCTCCCGCAAGCTTGCCCAGGTTGCGGCCCTTGCCTGCGAGAATATTCTTCTCTCGTTTCAGATCGTCGGCGTGGAGATAGCGTTTCGTGAGTCAGTCTTCCGGCGGTCCGGCCCCAGGCTCTTAAACTACGTCGCCACTGCAAACCCAACCGCCAGCGTTTGCAGTCCTCTCACCGCGGCACTCGGTCTCCGCATCGCATTGGTCTCCACTCCGTATGCTGAGGGCACCGGCGCTCTCTACCTCTCCGCAGGCTGCCACAGCGAGACGGTCTACGTTCTCACGGCCCGCCACGTTGTCTTGCCACCTAAAGATACGCAAAACAAGCTCTATCACCGTACGCAGAACAGTCAGCGCCGTATTCAAATTATGCTTCCCGGTCCCGTGGCCCTCCAGGGCGTGCTCACGTCTGCTATGGCCAAGATCGCCGATGACACGTTCATGGTGAACTTTTACCAAAAGCAGCTTGACGTACTCAAGAAGAGGGAGGAGAGTGGGGACACGGGCGGTGTCGAGGCAGAACGGGCGGTGGTCGAGCCTAGATTGAGGGAGGCGGAGGCGTCACTCAAGGCGATCAACAAATTCCACAGCGATGTCACCAAGGTCTGGAGCAAAGAGAATAATCGTGTCATTGGCCACGTCCTTTATGCTCCTCCTATTACCGCCGGTGCCGGCAGCAAGCACTACACCGAGGACTGGGCCCTGATCGAGCTCGACCGCAACAAGATCGACTGGGCCAACTTCAGGGGTAATGTGATTGACTTGGGTACGTTTTAGTCTATTTCATTAAGTCCGTCTATTCTAACTGCTATATCCAGGCACCGAGATTGCGCCAGGAAAATTTACGTCGATGATGCACCCCCACCCCACGGCCCCCCCCGTCGTTTGATTATCCGAAAGGGACCAGACTCTTTCCGATTCAGGGCGTCGTCCCGGAAGACGAGCTCACTCGCCCGCGAATGCTCGACGCGAATGGCGAGCCGTGCCTTCTTCTCATTAAAAATGGCGCCACGACGGGCACGACCATTGACCGTGGCACCGGCATCAAATCGTTCGTGCGCGACTATTCTTCGGACGGCACTGAGCAAACGTCGATGGAGTTTGCGATTCTTGGGAATGATGGAACTGCGTTCTCCGCCGGAGGTGACTCTGGCGCCATTATCGTCGACGGAAAGGGGCGTGTCGCCGCCCTGCTCATCGGTGGATCCGGCCTGACGGAATCTACCGATATTACCTACGGAACTCCTTTCGAATGGCTCTTGGAGCGTATCAAGGGCAAATTCCCCAACGCTCACCTTTTCCCCACTATGGCTTAGGCGTCGCGACGTCGACCTACAATGGAGACGTCTGAAGCATGTGCGGATATTGGATTAGCCTCGTAAAGTAGCATCTGGTTTTCTCTTATAACGTAATCGCGTACTACTGTATTCCCCTCCCCCAAGATGACTTGCACGAACATTGTAAATCCCCTCCCCCACTCCTCTACCCCTTTCGATTTCTGTATGTTGAGTCAACAATGGTGATTTTGTGTTTCCCTTACGCGCGCGTGATACGGTAAAGTTTGATGCCTAGGTAGGATTGACTTCGGCACATAGTACTCGAAGTTTCATTCTCCGACACAAGAAATGTCCTGCAAGAGATCGTTGGGGCCTTGGAAGGAGCCTTGGATTCAATTTTATTACAATCTCATTTCGATTAGAAGTTTAATTGTGGGCATTGCAATCGGTTGTAGTGCATTGAAATTGATATACAAATTTTCCGCCAACTAGTACACTAGGATAAGGCCGTTTTGCACGGCAGGCACGTTGTTGGCCTCGTAGCTAGAAGTTAAGACAGGTAGTGGGGTGTCGGCACGAAGGGGCACTGTAGGGTTTCTGCCCAACATTGACAGTATGCTCTCAAGTTCTGTTCGTTCTTACGACAGATCCAATATGTTTCTCACTCAAATCAGCAAAACCCTTCCTTTGGAACAGTCCCACAGTAACTACAGCAACATGACGGCATATGACCATATGAAAGCTTGGCGAGGCCATATGGCGCTCCGTTTGGGTAAAAAATAATGTGCGTGATACACAGACGTATGCGCGATACACAATATACGATGTGACACAGAATACACAATGCGCGACACAGGACATATAATGCATGATATGTGATAATGTACTCGAAGACGACGCTTAACTCGTGCTTGTATTCAACTGATGCCCTCCAGCGAAACAAGCCTACAGTATTTGCTAGTAGAATCTAGATTTTCCCGATGCGGAAACCACACGAACTCGGAGACATAATGTCGATTTATCGATTGCATGAGGGTACACATTGAACATGGAGTGAATACAACGGCGAAATTTATGGAAAAGCATATTTGCATGCATCCGAAGTGTGGATTCTGCATGGACTACGGCCTAGCAAATGATCTTCCTGAGGGGAGGCCTCGAATGGACTCGAAGTTTGCAGCACCAATCATGGGTTAGGGTTAGGGTTTGACTTCTGGCACGCCCACAGAATCACGATTCACCAAAGGCTTCCAACCATCGATGTAGTGATGTTCCCATCCCATTCCACCACAGTTAATGCCAGTCATCTCTGCAGCATGATTTATGATGTCCCATACTAACAGGAGGAACGCATACAAAAATTCGGCAGTGCTTGTCAAGGAGTTCTTTCAGGTCAACTAGCACTTTGAAGTTCTAACGTTTCGAACCGTCCCATGGGTGCTTCATGGGATCAGCAGTACCGTGTACCTCTCTTCCTATCAAAGTACCATAGAGTCCATGCTACGTAGTTACCTGCTAGTTCCATAAATCATCTAGACTGTCACTCCCCGCATTTACTTGGGATAGTTCACCTCCATAAATGGCCAACCATTCGTGCACTCCCGACCTCGCACCGCATATCCTGTGTCGTGCATTATCCTGTGACGCGCATTATATATTGTGTACCGCGCATACCTGTGTGTATCACGTGCATTATTTTTTACCCAAATGGAGCGCCATGAGGCCATGGACCCACAGCCACACAGCACGTCGCAAGGTTCACACCCGCTGAGCGAAAACTGGTTATCACACTGTGACCTAGCTGACGAGATATGACCGGGACCAATTGAGGGAAGACTGGGAAGTATGACGCGGTCATGCCATGTTGAAATGCTAGTGGTGAAATGAGATGGAGGCGTTGCATACTGAGACTACAAAGTTCTTCCCAAGTTCGTCTACATACGAGTTACTGACAGTCGGCTCACAGGAGGCTACAGTACTATGGGAGTGTGCTCAGCGCGAGGAAATGGCGACGATGGTGTTGAGAAGCCACGCGCACGAGAGCGGCTTAGGCAGCGTCAACGGATCAGCAGAAGCGCTACGTTTCGAGATGAAGGAGGATTCTTTAGGTACAAGCGAACTACTGACCACGAAGTTACAGGAAACGGCGAGGTTCGAGCAAGTCGAACCAGCGGCGGTAGAAGAGCCACTCACGACGAAAGCACTACTCGAGTTCGAGATGAATGATGACACGCAAGGGGATTTTCCATGTTATTTTTACCAGGTTTCCCTACCGGCTATTGATATATTATTACAGGAGGCCTACCTAAGAGATCGAGGCATCGAAGGAGGTGTCGTCGAAGCTCTCGCAGTCAGCATAGACGTACATCGATTGTTGGACGAGTGGTTCATATCGAAAGTTCCACTCGAGTTCGAAGTGGTAAGACTTGAAGAGCTTACGAAGTCTGCGAGGGTAGAAGACAAGGCGGTCGCAATGCTCGTGAGCAGCGTCGAGGCAGAGAAGTTGGTATACGAGGGGAGTACTGACTCACAGTATGTTACAAAGTAGGCTACACGTCCAGATCGCGGTTGTTGCGAAGAGGATTAGAGACGAGAGGCCATCGAGGTTTATCACGCGAAGGAAGCCGCCCGAAAGGTACTTACAGGACGAAGTCAACAAACGACGAACGGCGAAGTTCAGCGCCGTTGTATTCGAAGTCCGTGCAAGTCACTGCGGCCGTAGGACACTCGCAATAAATGTTTTATTCAAGAATTTGCCGAGAGTATCGACACACACCCTTGGTATTGGGACCTGCAAATAAGGTCCAGCGAGTTTGACTAAGCAAAGGTCACGTGACCGACATGAGGACGTGCGTGCACAAGTACTACGCACTGACAAGACTCGCGTTACAAGTCAACTACGCAAGATCGTTACAATCGAAGAATACGACGAATGGGGTAGACAAGCGCGAACGACGACAACACTCGATACAGATCGAAGGCCGTGCGAGGCAAGAACTGCCGTCCAATGGAAACGAAACGCAATGGAGACCGCCGAGCTTGAATGCTCGAAATCTCACCTAGATTTCAGAACGTTGTACTTAAAAGTACGTTGCTCTAGGGAAAAATGGTTGCGACGAAGTGCACCCGACATCCATACGATCGCGATACCAGAAGCTACAACGACGTACGAGGGTGCTACTACGAGTGGGGCGAGTGGCCAGGGCAAGCCGAAGGCATAGAGGCGATGCTGGCAAGAATAGGCTATCAGCTCGGACATACGGTATAGGATCATTTGGGACGAGTACGACAACTTTCGTTGGGACTACAGTGTCGATCTTCGAGGATACGAAGGGACGCACGACGTGCGAGAGACATCGGGGCCACGCCTAATGGGCTCGACTTCCCAAGGTTTAGCCTTTCCCTTGAAACGTTTTACTTACAGCTACCACGTTTTAGGGGATACGAACTTTTACAGGGTATCGACGAGGTTCCAAGCTACGAAACGCCGACAGTACGAAGGTTCGGATCAAGACGATCCACAATCGAGTCCCTCCAGAAAGACATTTACCTTGTCATCGGTGCAAGCGGTTTTGGAAGTCGACATATTGTCGAGCACCTGGCAAGAGCAGACGCCATCTCCGTGTTAGATGTCGTACAGAGACACCGTGATGTCTCGTTTTATATTGGAGACACTACAGGCAGACGGGACGTGTTGGATGTATTGAAAAAGTCGGGCGCTACATGTATCGTACGCGCTGCCTTACTGCAGCACAGCGCAAAGGACCCCTCCGTCTGCTACAAGGTCAACGTCGAAGGCACCCGAACTATCATCGTCGCAGCCATTGCAGCTGGAGTCCTGTATCAGCACAGTCGAACCCGCATCCAGATCGGTGACAACAATGATATGTTCGATTATACCTACATCGGGAACATCACCTCAGCCCGCCTATAAACAGCCTTGCGCCTCTACCACGTCGAGCGAATCCAAACTAGAGTCCGAAAGTGCTACAGCAAAACTCAACGAATCTCTACACTGTGCTCTCCCTCCTATATTTGTCACGACTGAATATCACCGCACACCACACAGCTCTGCGCAGCCGCTCGGTCCCTATGTCACACCACCTGACGCCGGATCCATCCTACCTGCGTTCAACTCCCCGTTCGACCCACATGAACTCGAGCATCCCACTATCCGTTCTCAAGTTGATGGACAAGCGTTCTTCATCGCAAATGGAGAGTCGGATTACTTCTGGGACGTTACAACGAAGGCGAGCGAAGACAATCGTGTTTAAAAGTACAAGGGATATACGAACGACTACAGAGACGACAGGAGCACGAGCGACAGCGCAACCGTTCCCCGCAGAACGATGGTCGTTTGAAGCAAAAGCAGACGTTCGATGGAGCAGAGGCATAGTAGATCCACGCGTTGAGCCTGATAGCTCATTCTTTTTCTTTTCTTTTGTGCCGTTTTACTTACAACTACGCTGCTCTAGGTAAAACAAGTATCTATGATGGGGTGTAACCAATGCTCGAGCGGAAAGGATATAAGAATCTATGACAACGTACCAAGAGAGACGGTGGACCGCCCATGCGAGGCTACGGGACGTGGTCCAACGGTGTTATTACGAGTAGGGCGAAGGGGCCATACAAAGCGAGAAGGCGAAGTTTAGAAGTGAAGGATCAGCTGGACAAGAGTCGGGATGGACTCAACGCCCGTCGAAACCACTCAACGACCGGTTTCGGGCGGTTGTGCAATGTACACAGCGACATCTGAACAGTTTGAGTAGGACGGCGCCATGTTTCGATGTCAAGCGACAACGTTTCGAGTCGGACGATCTTGGTAGCCGCACTCAGCGGCTCAAGTTTCTGCTTTGATTTCGTATTGTTGCACTTACGCCTACGTTGTTTTAGACTATTCGACAACTACTACCAAGGACAATCGCATTTGCAAGTACGAAGGCAACATTCGAGCAAACACAAGATCGCGCGAAGGATGCTGGATAGTGTCACGAAGATTGGAGAGAGGCGACACCAGCTAGTACGACGAAGCCCTGCACGGCGAATTCAAGGGAACACAGATTCATGCGTAGGGCCTGAGCGCCCTTCGTTTCCTGTCATTCTTACGATGATTCGCTCACGGCTATATTTTTCTAGAGTATACACCAAGAGGCACGCGTCTGTGTTCGCAACGAAGCAACAGCCGCAAGGGCGACGAGGTCTCACGCAAGACACGCAAAGAGGCGCGAGGATCTACCGGCTCAAGGTGAAGCATTTTACTATAGTCCGAGCACGTACAACGTTGACACACGTCGTTTCTTGCCTCAAGAAAGTAATCAACGAAGACAGGGGACTCGAGGTCGCACAGTAGCACCTAGCACAAGAGCTTCGGCCGCCGGGCTCGACACCAGACAAGATACGAGAAACCAAGGATGCACATGTGCATATAGCGCCGACACGAGATCGGAGGGGATGGGCAGGACGAAATCCCCGGTGAGCGTATCAATAATTAGCTTTTTTTAATACATTTTTTCCCATCGTGCGTCGTCGTTCAACCGAGTCGCACCAAGCTTGGGTGGTTCTACTCAGCCCAACACTTGTATTCGAAATATCTTTTGCTCACCTTTGTACTAGAGCGTCTTAAGGACGAAAAGGAGTCGAGAGTGCGACACGTGCGTGGATGGTGAATACACAACTGATAGAGGTTTGTGGGTACATATGATCACATTAGAGTTAGTTCGTAAAGGCCAAGGGTGCCAGCTGCTGCGCTGTGTAATTACTCCGTGCCGTTTCGCGCCGTCTACTGCGTTTCGAAGAGCAGCCACCCCCCTGCTTCGCACTCGCTTCATCACTCACTTGTTTGCTTTGACCGGAGTCACCTCCGTCGTCATGCGTTCTGGGTTCAGAGGGTTGAGGGCGTCTTTTGCGAGAAGGGCGAGGAGTTTGGAAGGCCAGAGGGTGTTTTGTGAGAGCAAAGGATATGTTGTGAGGTCAAAGTGTGTGGGGTCAAGAGAGCGTTGGCCCCCAGGACCTTGCATGACAGTTTCCGGACCGTATTCCAACCATGGAAGGATGCTCTGATATTATGTCTCTTCTTTAATTCCATACTTCTAAGTCATATGTATTCTGGGAGTGTGTAATATCCATCATGTGACAGTTTCCAACCCATGGACAGATGCTCTGATATTATGTTCATCAGGAAATTAACCAATGTCTATCCATGCCTATCTGTACTTTTACATGTGTGGATAGGCAAAAATGTCTAGATAGTCACCAGGACTATTTCTAGTAGATTTAATTTCTATTTTGACTATCCATACTATTTTTCTGACTATCTGTACTATTCTTCTGACTATCCATACTATTTTTTGGACTATGCATCAACTATCTTTGACTATCCCTACTATTTGTTTTGACTATCCATACCATTTTTGACTATCCTGACTTGTCACAAAGGGGACCTTTTTGACAATCATGTAGCTTGCAAATCATTGCATCACCAAATGTCATTCATTCACTGGCACAAACATAGTATGAAAAACATTAAACAAGCACATATCTCGATCCAAAGCAGAGGCAGGGGCTAGTCATCTTGAGTTGAAGTGAAGGTGGAAAAAAATGTGCAAAATGAACAAGATGATTATTAAATGTTCATACTAATGAGTGAAGTTTGAGGGTGCAAAGGCAGGGTAGGAGAGCATGCAGAATATGTATGGAATGATTTCTATGCCACACAATGTAGAAGATTGCAATTGGGGGATGTTCAGTCTGAGTCCATCCTGTCAACTCATCAGTGTGATACTCAGTGGAGCCTACACAGGGTCTTACAGATGTTTTGGCATAGATCAGTACTGACAGAAAGATAAAACTCATCATCCATCAGGTTACCATGAAAACTGCCATCATCCAGTGACATCTCCAATGAGGGCATGATGAGGGCTTGAGCCATTGCAATGATCTCACTCAGTGCAGCATCATCACATTTAGAAATTGATGTGAAATAGTTGTGAGTGCTCATGCCCCAATTCTGTTTGGAGAATGCTAGTGTGCTCAATGATTCCTTCCTGGACACCTTGTTGAGCTTGAGTGGAGTTTTTGCTGTTGCCTTCATACTGCAAGAGCTGATCTGATTGTCAACTTGCACCTCCCCTGTTTGGAATAGATGAATGGCATGCTCAAGCTGAGATAGTAGTTGTACTACAGTTCAATGACCAAAGAAAGTAAAGTTACACACCATTGTAGGAAAAGTCCAAGTAGCTGTAAAATACAAGCTAGATGGCTTAGGTAACAACAATAAAATGAAGGGAACAAATTGCTCATCCCAAGGGATTCTGGACTGTTGAGACTAGAAGGCAGGACTCAGCACTATGTAGCAGTAATGATTTGTGATGTGCACAGCATGGTCCACAGTATAGTACTGGTGGTGTGAGTGTTGTGAGTGGTATATGTAGTTCATGCATGGCAGTATGCAAGACATGCAGTGTAGATGAAGTGAAAAAGAAACTTGTAGTGACCTTCTGAGTGCCAAGAGGTCTCCTTCTGTACCTAAGTACAGGGCTCTATAGTCTGTGCAAACCTGGAACCTAAGTAAGACAGGGTACAAGTAAAGGAAAGCCATGCAACAGTGCATACATACAAGACAGGCCAGAACAGAGGCCAAGGGTATACTACTAGTGTAAAGGGAACAGAGACCATGGTAAAAGAAAAGAGTCTGAAAGAAGGAATGCAACTGGAGCACAGCAGCCACAGGTATAGTATTGCACAAGAGGGTGCAAGGGTGCAGGAAGGTAGTGAGGTAGGCAGGAAGCTAGCATGTGAACAACAGTGGATGTGAGTGGTCTGGAGATGTAATGACAGTCATGGAACAGTTGATGATAGGGGCTTATGTGTCCAAGGAATGTGGATTCCTTACACCTGTGGGGGACTTGGATGCTGACCATCCCTGGTCTGCCACATGGTGATGGCAAAGGTGTGGTGCTGAGAATTTGAGAACACCAGAGGATTCTGCATAGAAGTGAGGGAAGCATGGTGCTGAGGAATGCAAGAAGGCCATTGAATGCCACATAAAAGCATCTGGACTGATGACATAAGTGCCTCATGGCTGCTAAGTATATAGGTGTTAGTGCACAGCTCAAACCTTCACATCGATTCAATTCTTCCCCCCCCTCATCAATTCCTCTCTCTCATATCACCATGTCTGTGAACCATGTCCACTGACTCTCCCAGCTCATATGTGCACTGACCCTGGACCCTGCAGAGGCAGAGAAGGCTTCCTTGAAAGAGCAGATTACAGTTGCATCAGCAGGGCTCATGGCAGAGGCAAAATGTGTGCCTGACAACTGGGAGGATATGTGAGAGGAGAAGACAACCTGGCCAAGGTGCTGGGAGGAGAAGATGGTAATTTCTTTGCTTGGTGACATGGTCATGCAATATTGATGAGTGTGCTGCAGGTGGTATTGATGCCATTGGTTGAGCAAGGGAAGGCACTTAGGGTCTCTGTGTGGGTTGACACAGAGGATGCTCCTGTGCTGGCTGAGGCTGATGATCTCCATGAATGGTGGGCCATGGAGGAAGCTGAAGCATGTGTGAAGGCTGAGCAGGATGTTCAGATGGGGGAGGAGACTGTGGTGGAGCTCAGTGATGACAGTGTGGTGAAGATGTCCCACATGGGAGTCCTGCAGCTGGCTTGCAAGGTAAGTCACTGCTGGTGCATCATGTAGTCTGATTGACACTGTGACCACACAGTGATCTTGACAGGTGATCACTGAAAGCAATGATGATGAGAGGCCCAAGGTATCCATCCCCCCCAGGTCAGTACTGCACACAGTGCCCTGTGCATGGTGCACCATCAAGGGAATGCCATGCATTGGGCCAAGCCACAAGACATGCAATGGGTGTGCAAGGATGAAGCAGGGCTGCAAGAAGTCCAGCAAGCTTTTATGTGGCATTCAACAGCCTTCTCATATTCCTCAACACCATGCTTCCCTCACTTCTATGCAGAATCCTCTGGTGTTCTCAAATTCTCAGCACCACACCTTTGCCATCACCATGTGGCAGACCAGGGATGGTCAGCATCCAAGTCCCCCACAGGTGTAAGGAATCCACATTCCTTGGACACATAAGCCCCTATCATCAACTGTTCCATGACTGTCATTACATCTCCAGACCACTCACATCCACTGTTGTTCACATGCTAGCTTCCTGCCTACCTCACTACCTTCCTGCACCCTTGCACCCTCTTGTGCAATACTATACCTGTGGCTGCTGTGCTCCAGTTGCATTCCTTCTTTCAGACTCTTTTCTTTTACCATGGTCTCTGTTCCCTTTACACTAGTAGTATACCCTTGGCCTCTGTTCTGGCCTGTCTTGTATGTATGCACTGTTGCATAGCTTTCCTTTACTTGTACCCTGTCCTACTTAGGTTCCAGGTTTTCCCAGACTATAAAGCCCTGTACTTGACCCCATGTAGTCCATTTAGTCACAACATATAGGTAGCCTGTGTGCCAAAATGCCAACACTTATATAGATCCTGTGATGGGCCCATCTAAATAGATTAGCCATGACACATGGACAGGCCTGAGGGCCTATAGTGAGAGCAACATATGTACAGGCCCATAAGCACAATTCCACAACATATGGGAGGGCCTGTGGAGGGTAAGGATGCTGCAACATTTAGACAGGCCTGTGACCAAGTAAGTATGCTGAGCTACTGTAAGACATGGATGGGCCCATCCATGGTAGGGTGCACCCCAGTCACAATATCAGGACAGGCCTGCCTATTGTATCATGAAGAAGGTTGCAACATATGGATGGGCCTGCCTGTCATATGTTTTATAGGGTCACAACATAAAGATGGGCCTGTCAATAATATCATTTATAGCATCAAAACATGTGGACAGGCCCTTCCATAATATCATTTATACCATTACAACACATGGGTGGGCCTGTCCATAGTAAGATGTACCTGTCACAACATAAAGATGGGCCCTTCAATATATATCATTTACAGGGTCACAACACATGGATGGGCCTGTCTAGTAAGATACACCCCTGCTGCAACATAAAGACAGGCCTGTCAGTAATGTCATTTATAGTGTCACAACATATGGACAGGCCCTTCCATAATACCACTTATACCATCACAACACATGGGCAGGCCTGTCCATAGTAAGGTGTACCTGTCACAACATAAAGACAGGCCCTTCAATATATATCATTTACAGGGTCACAACATGTGGATGGGCCCATCTAGTAAGATGCACCCATGTCACAACATAAAGATGGGCCTTTCAGCAATATCAATTACATGGTCACAACACATGGATGGGCCTGTCAATAGCAACATGTATGCCTGTTGCAACATAAAGACAGGCCCATCAGTAATATCATTTACAGTGTCACAACACATAGACAGGCCCATCTAGTAAGATACACCCCTGTTGCAACATAAGGATGGGCCTGTCAGTAATATCATTTACAGTGTCACAACACATAGACAGGTCTGTCTAGTAAGATGCACCCCTGTCACAACATAAAGATGGGCCCATCAGTAATATCATTTATAGTGTCACAACATATGGAAGGGCCCTCCAGCAGTATCATTTATGTGGTCACAACATAAGGACAGGCCCTTCAGCAGTATTATTTATATGGTCATAACATATGGACAGGCCCTTCAGTAATATCTTTTATATCACCATAAAACAAGGACAGGTCCATCTAGTAAGATCCACCCCTTTTGCAACATAAGACAGGCCCAACACCAATAGCATGTATAGTGTCACAACATATTGATCAGATCACAGTAAAGTATTGAGGCAAGCATCCTGACATGCCATAATTTTCCAACAAGCAGCAAGTGGCTTGCCTGCTATACAACTCCAACCTCATCCACCCCAATCATGAATACTATGCAAGACATGTCTAAAACCCCCCACAGATGGTGAATGGAACTAACAGACTGCATTGCATCATACATGAAAGCCAGATTTCAAGAGGAGGTATTCAGCAGACCTTGCACCCTTCCAGATATATCAATTCCATTTCTGGTGTTATGTGAAGTGGATCACATATTGTCAGTAATCTCACAGGCCTGTCATCACCCAAGTAAGTCCATCATAATGGTGTGATGGAAGTTTTCATCTTTCTGCAGTCAATGTCAGGAAAAATCAGGGTGGAAAAACCTGCAATGCATAAGCTGCTGAGAGATATGTGGAAGTGACTGAGCCATCCATTCTGGTGACCAACTTAAACACCATCCATGTATGGTATTTGCCAGATGCTTTCAGCTCAAAAAGAAGGGTAAGGAAATGCAGAATCTCATATTCTACTGACTTAATGGAATGGAAGGCTGATGTATGGAACTGCCTTCATCTTCTGAGGGAACCACTGTGGGAGAGCATAAAGGCTTCCCCACAGGCATGGCAGATGGACAAGTCATATTTCTGTGATAATGCTGAGTTGAAAGGCACCATCAACCTGTCACCTGCATGGTTTCAACAGGGTCATGGGGTGGGTGATCATTTCTTGCCTTGTGAATAAAGTGCTCATCCATCTTGAAGCCCCAAAATGGCTTCCCAGAAGCCTCATGGCTGCTCAAATCCAGGACAGAAAACACTTCTACAAGGGAATGGGTTGACCAAATGTCTGACACCAATGCCCTGTTATCTGTGATCCTGCATGTCATCCATCTGTGAATGTATGCAGATGGCGGGGAAGCATTGATCCACCTTGGTGAACAGGCAGAACAGTGGGCAGATTTGGATATGAGCTCCATACTGCCAATATGGAGCTCCACATATTGCAGCATGTCTGTGATGGTGAATTGGGCAACTTGTTACCACAGGGATATCAATGGATGGGATCCATGGTATGACATGCTGGTAACTGTGGGTGACTACCTTCCCTTGGACTCTATCATTCCAATGTTGAGTCTGTGGCTGCACTACAACCCAGGGATGATCATTGCATTTTCAGGTTCAGCATTGGAGCATGGGGTGGGAGCTGTAGACAGTGACAGAGCATGCCTGGCATACTACATGTGTGCCAATGTACATCAGTCAGTGCATGTTCCCATGTGTCAATCACTGCAGATGGATGACCTACTACCTAGACCAGTTGCAACTGGAGAACTGTTGATATGAAGCTGCAAAATTTAATGTAAGATTTAGTAGGCAATGCAGATCTTGTATTTTATTAGGATATGCTGGCTCTTGAACTTTGGACAGGCAGTGTTGCCAAGATTTTGCAAATGGGTGGGTGCTTAGACATCATAGATTGGGTGGGTACTCAGAGCTAAAGGGTTTGTATCATAAACTGCAACAAAAGTAAAGCTACTCAGGCCATCATGCAGATGGGTGGTGTCACACACCAAAGGTGTTTGGTGAGGTGGACATGGATACAGCTGATGAATGGAGATGAAGACCATAGCCCTCATGTGAAGAAGGACAGCAAGAAATGTTGGCAGTCATCCCTCACACAAGAACAAGTCATCAGTGCCAGAGAAAAAGAAAGGGAGTGAGTTAAGCACTGGCTAAAATTCTTAAGTGCCTGTGTACAGCATTCTGGTTTTTGGCATGTCTCCACTGTTTCTGCAGATACAGAGACCATTCCCACACTCACTTATAGTGCTCATCCATGCAATCTTACCTTCCAAAATTGGAAAGGATTTGCACACTCCACATGTTTCTACAGCACTCCCTCCAAAAGATGCTCATTTCACTAACTTCTTCTGATATGGCTGCCTCTACATCAATCATTTCACTTGTCCCCTTTGCTAGGGACCATGGCTACATATATCTACCAGGAGTTCCTACCAGCTTCTGTCCTGAAGCATCCTGGTACATCCCACCCTTGTCTGTGCCCTCTCAGCCCATCCAGCTTGGACAGCATGTTCTTTTTGTCAGTATGACCACTAGGAGGACGTTCTTTGGTCACCTCAGGTCTGTCATTTGCTTGGAAAGGTCTTATGTGGTCATTTCAGTCTCTCCAGTCCAAGAAGCATATGGATCCTTCCTCCCTGCTCCCTGCAATGTCTTCATACCAGTCTTGTCCATCATTCTTCCAAGATTGCAACAGCTACAGTATAATCTACTGTTCCCCACTCTCCCTGATCACATCCATGATGAGTATGATGCACATCTTGCCTCCTTGTTGCAAGATACAACAGAAGACACTCCCCCTTCATCCTCTCTTCCAACAGAGCCTTGTTCATGAAGATTTTATTTGCTTCACTGAGAGGATGGTTTGGGGGGGAAGGTTGTGATCCCCTATGCTCCTGTCACCCCACAGACCCCCAAAGCTTGACCCCTGTTGACATCTGACTCACCCTGTCCACTTTTGGATGTACTATATTGGCATCAGATCAGCACTGCCTCTCTGTCATCCCACCTTGGCCTAGAAGCAATCTCTTTGAGATGTGACATGCACAGCCTCCCCCTAATGTGATTCCAGTGCACTTTCCCAGTTCCTGACATTACTTGACTCATACTTTGATGTTCTGACTGTCTTTGACTCACCTGTTGCCAATACTTACCAATCTTTTGACTTTGCTTACTGATTCTTCACTTTTTGGCTTGCTAATCCTTACCAATGCCTACCAATGCCTTCCAAGACAATTACCCATTGCTTACATTCCTTACTCATCAGTTACCAATCACTTGCCAGGTGTTTGCACCTTTTTTTCCAAGGGCAACACCCCTGTACTGTATATAAATCACTGTACTTAGATAGCAAAAAAAAGAGAAGACATCAGAGAGCCCCTCTTGCTCACATTTTTATCATCACTCAGTAATTCATTCAGCAGCTTTGATAGTTGAGACTTTATTAAGGGTCTAACTATTGTCTACTTCACTTATCCTTGTCTATCATCAATATACTTTGCTCCAAGCCCTCCCTGAGCTCAGTGCAGCTTAGGACATTGAATTAAGTTGTCATCCATCCTTCTGTAGGCTGACAGCAGTCTACCCTATCGCATTCTCTTGCATCTTCTGTAGGCTGACAGCAGTCTACCCTATCGCATTCTCTTGCATCTTCTGTAGGCTGACAGCAGTCTACCCTATCGCATTCTCTCGCATCTTCTGTAGGCTGACAGCAGTCTACCCTATCACATTCTCTCACATTCCTGCTTCTTTTTTGTCAGGAGCACCCCCATCCCTCAGCACTTGTCTTTGAGTGTTGTAGCTCACAAAAACCCACCCAAATCAAAGGTTCTATGATCTAGGTACTGCATAGGCACACCACCACTTGCTCTTTTTGTCTTTTGTGTTGGTTTTGGTTGGTTTTCACCACTGAACCACACTTTGACTCACACTGGCCTTGTATCTCCAGTTTCAAAGCTTTTTCTGGCTTTGTAAAAGCTTCCCAGAACTGGTCTTGACACCTGCTAAGCCAGTCTCCATGATTCAGTACTCAGATTTACAACTCCAGTGGTAGTACTCCTACTATCCCATCCAGTACTCCTCTCAGCAGTCCTGGCCCACACCTTGTACCCCTGTAGACTTGGGAAGTCTACCCTAAGAGGGGGATAAGGGACCTCACTAGCAACCTACTCTCTTCCAAACCCCTGTCCATTACCTCTCCAGTGCCCTCAGCACAACCCCACTTGGTCCCTGCACACCAGCCCCTGGTTCCCTGGCCTGGTCCTTGCATACTGAAACACTCCTGAACCACCTGCCCTGGGTTGCTCCAAGCCCCTGACATTTGTGTTGGTACTCCAGTCTCACTATCTCAGTGGTCCTTGACCTCAGTGATTGTGTGTTCACCAGTCTCACCAGTCTCAGCCTCCTGTTGTCAGCCTTTCAGCTGGACAACCCCTAGGCCTCACCCAGTCCCCAGACCCCCTGACCTGGTCCTCCAATGACTTTTGGCCCTCAGGCTTCTTGCCACTGGAAGGCCCACCTCCAACCAACTCCAGACACCCCTAAACCAGACTCAACACCTGGACTCACCTCCTGCTGACATCCCTAAGCCTTCGTTGAACCAGTCTCATGACCTGCTGGTCCCCAGTTCATGCCTGGCTATGTCAGGTCCCCTGGTCCTCATCCAAACCAAACTCTAGCTGTCCTAGACAGTTCCTAGTCCCTCACTGACCTCCAGAAGGTCATCTGGCCTGTTCCAAGGTGCTCAGCACCTGGCCTTGCCACTACTGGCCTCAGGTTCACACCTTGCTACCCCTGGTTACCCCAGTCTCAGTGTTAGCTTGCCAGCCTACACTGTTTTGGCTTCTGATTATCAGCCCACCAGCTAGATAGCACCTCAGGTCACCTCTGACCACCCCAAATCTCTCCAACCCCTTCAGACCAGCCTTCAGCCAGTCACTCCAGCCTGGCCCAAGTCCATACTGGTCTTCCTTTGGCATTTCTGGCCTTGCATCCCTGTCCAAATCCAAACCAGTCTCTGACTGCTCTTTCTAACCCTTCTGGCCCTCACTGGCTCCCATCTGGTCCCTACCTGGCTTTTATAAGCCCTCCCTGACCATTAGACAGGTCTCCAGCTGGCCCTCCCAGTCCTCTCTGGCCCTCAGACCGGTTCCTGGCCTTCCTGGCCTTCTGTTCCCTTGACTGGTCTTTGGTCTAGCTGTTTTCCCCAGATGACAAACTTTAGCACAACTGGCTTTGGCCACTCCTAGTCTCAGTCTCCAGCTTTTGCCACCCCTGGCCTGATCCACCCTTGGTCTCAGCCTTTGGCTTTGACCCCTGTCCCTGGTTTTGGTTTCCTGTTTCCTTGTTATATGTTTTCCCAGGTTCCTGTTATCTGTTATCTTTTTCTGTAGATACACACTTTCAGACCCCATGACCCCCTGGAGCAGACCTTGGACCCATCCCAGCTTTATCAGCACTTCTCATGACCCTTGGTACCCCTGCAGTGCACTCCCAGTCCAACCAGAGCATTCCTAGACCAGTTTCCTGGTCTTCCCAGCACCCACCAGGCCTTTGTGTCATTCTGGTGTCACTCAGCAGCACACTGGTACACCCCTGGACCATCTTTGGTCATCTCTGGACCTCTCTGGACCCTCTTGGCCACCATATTGCCCTGAACCAGCTTTGAGGCACAGCTACAGCCCTAGTGACACACCCCTGGTACATTTGTTGGACATTACCAGTCCCTTGTACAGTTTTGGCCTCCAGTTTTCCCTGACCTGGCTCTGAAGCACACTGCTATGCCTCACCTGGTCATTCCTAGCCTGCATGTTGCCTTAACCCAGCTCCAAAGTGCAACTCCAGCCCTCTGAAACACTGGCTTCAGCTTTCAGCTGCCTCCAAAACCCCTGTGCGGCTGGTCTAATCACTCCTGGACTCAGCTTTGGAACCACCTGGCAGCATCCTAGACTGGTCTCTGGCCCTCCTTGTTGTTGCTTCTCTGGCCTTGGGTTCCCAGAACATTCCTTGGTCTTGACCCTTGCCCCCAAACCTGGCTTATGCCATCCTGATCTGAACTAATGGACCTCCAGTCATCACTGCCCAGCTTCCTGGCCCTCAGGCTCACCCTTGGCACTGTGTGTGCACTCAGACTCACTCTTAGTCATGTGACCTCACTGCATAACCCTCTCAGCATATTTCCCTATGGAACCTCAAGGGTTTGGTTCCTAAGAGGGGGATACTGTCATATCCATGACTCTTGGACTCAATCTCAGTCCAGTCCAGACCCTTAGCCCCTATCTCTGGTCAAGCCCAGTCCTAGTCCAGCCTAGAAAACCCAACTCTGGTCTGAATAACTCAAGTCTGGTGTTTTACCCCTATCTCCAGTCCAATCTGGCCTCCCAGCCTTGCACTGCTCCACCCTGGTCCTCCCAGGTCTATGTCTGGGTCACCTGGACATAACTCCAGTCTGTTTTCCTTTGTTTGTACTATATTTAGTCTAGTCCTCTTTGCTGATCTTTGTTTACTGTACAAACCTGTGTCCAACTCTGGTCATGCCAGTCACCTGGACTTTAACTATTAGTCTTGGCACAGCCTCCATGGCTGTCCACTCCTTGCTAATC